>NC_135744.1:31271250-31900625 GCF_041903045.1 Epinephelus lanceolatus
TGATGTTAGTCACACATATTCAGAGAGGGGAGAGAAAAAAAGGCATTAGAGGAGCAGCATAGATGGTTAGATAGTTAGATGGGTCGGTCGGCAACAGAGAGAGGAAGACAAATTGTTTTGTTTAAAAGGTCGACTTCAGTTTAATGTTTACTGCAGCATTTGGTCTAGTTCATTAAGAGATGTTAACTGCAGTCAGATCCCAAGGCCTAGCGTTTGTATCAAGTGCTAAAAGTCTGAGAGAAGTTACTGCTAAATATAGTGTACTGCACTTTGTGTGGTTGCATATCTCTCTTGCTATTACAAGACTGATTGCAGAGGTATTGATCTGCCCGGCTGAGAAATCGACCTAAAACATGTTTGACATCATCGCCTCCTCCATCCTGCTCCATCTCTTTCACACACACACACCCTTTTCATCATTTGACAGTATAGGGCCGTTTGCCTTCACCTCAGCTCCCTCCCACCTTTTACAAATCACTCTCTCACCTTTCCCTTCCTTCATGTTGTCACTCTCACTGCCATCACTCTTCCCCCAACACTTACCTTCCACCCCACCCTCATCTGTCTCAACTTTTCCTCGCTTCACTTCTTGCTCCACTTTTTCCTGCTTCTTACACCTCTGTGTTTCCCCCTCATGCATCCGTTCCTCCTTCTTTGTATCCTTTGCTTCTCAAATCCATCAGCTTTTCCTTCCTGCTTAAGCATCTGCATCCCCACTCCTCCCCCTTCTCCACTTCCTCACTCGCTCCCCCTCAATGTTGTGCCTACTCCATTGTTCCCTTCTGCAGTTTTCCTTCAACTCTCTTCTTCTGAACTTCCTCACCCTCGCCACTTGCTCTTTCTTTTTTTAACCCTGCAACTCATCCTCCCTTCCCGCTCCCTCCCTCCTTCCCTCCCAGGGTGATTAAGTGATGGTCAGGCTGGCACAGCTGGTGTAGTTGGGCAGGCAGCCCATCTTCATGACAGCTGTGCTGCAGTGTAGCCACATCCTTATTGGGGCAGTAGCACGGTAGTAATCATAACAACACAGGTCATACAGGCTTTTTGGGATTGATTGTATTATTAGGTAGGCATCTGTTGCGTTGTGATTATCTCTTAGGTCATTATATCACTAAATAACAGGTGCAAGCAAAGGTGTAAAAAATCAGTCCTGTGCAGCTCATGAATGTTGTTGTCCCTGCCCACCCTCCTCATCCTCTGTCACATTTTCCTTTCCTCGCTATTTCACACATCTTTGCAGTGTTACAGCATTTGCTTCACGCCGCTCCTGCATGCACACCTTTCATTAACTCGCACCTGCATAACCACACGGATGTCTCGTGTCATGCGGGTGAGCTGACATTAACTTGTGAGCCAGCAGTGCCATCTGTTAATTTGCACACCTGGAAAAAAAAAGGTCTCGAAAGTCGGTGTTCTCCAGCCCGCCCTGGTTCACAGGAAGGTCACACACACACACCAGGCAGAGTGTTGGACTGACTTATGAGTGAGCAGAAACATCTGAGGTAAGCACCTTTCTCAAAGCAGTAATTGAATTGTGCCAAGGTGCTGGTGCTACAACTCAGTTATGAGCTTGGTGAGCTGCGCTAAACTCACTATTAGTCACAAGATGTTGTCTACTTGGCGGGAGTTTTTCTCTCTTCTCTGTGCACTTGTGCATCATCAGTTTTAGGTCATGCTGACAGCTTAAGAAGATTAATGCGGTATTGGTTAAAGGGGGAAGAGGGAGTTCGGAGGGTGCACTGTGGATGGCTTCACCCTTCTCTCCCTCTCACCGCTGTAACACTTCAACAGCGAGCCACCCCGCATCAGTTCAGCGTTGTAGTAATCATCCTCTAACACACCCTAACCCTCACCATTAACTGTGCTGACACAGATGCTGCAGGGACACGTCTCCCATAAACACCACTTACATGGGACAACAGCGTCCCCATAAACCAGCTCTGTCAACAATAGCTATACCGTCTTGACACTTTTATTTAAAGCTCACTACATTTAATGTTGTCTCCCTCGGCACATACGGAAGCTCTGGGTGAACATTCTGCTCCATTCTTATGATATCAACCTGTGATAATCTCTCCATAATTCAAAGGCAAATGTTCTTTACAATTGTTAAACATGCCATAAATGAGATGTTTCATCGCCGCCACTTTGAATGATTGCTGACATAAAATCAAAGCTCGCTACATTAAAGGAAAACTCATTGTGGATTATAGCAGCCGGTACCTTGAGCCCATCATGTACACATTATTTCTAATTTGCGGAACATGGTGTCAGTGTTGGTTTAGGGATTTAAATGTATTCCCTTGATTTGATATTCCCCCTGTTTAGTCATTCCATCAACAAGATACAGTACTTTATTTACTGTAATTTATAATCAAGCTACAAAAATAGCATCTCCAGGCATGAATTCAATATGGCAGGACGAGAAATGCTAAAAACAAGATATGTAAAAGCCCATCTAAAGTGTTCTGACTCACTCATTCTGGGAAAGAGCATCAGCAGTGCCTAAAATATAAATGTAATGTCATAAAAATGACTGTGGGTTTGTGCAGCGATGTATGATAATGATGCTGATTTACTGGAATATTAGAGTGAGTACACATTTATGACTTTTCCAGCTCTGTAAAAGTTCGTTTCTGATTACTTTTTTAGTTGTGTTCCAGAAAACCTCCACACTCGATCCAATAAAAGGGGCGTCCTGGGATTCATCGGTATAGTGTCCCCAGCTGAGCATCAGATTGTTATGTAAGGCTGTGACACACACACACACACACACACACACACACACACACGTGAACACACACCGTGCTCACATGCACACACAAGTGCCTCCATGTTATAATGAGACTCAGACTGAAGACACAAACAAGCTGTGGCAGCAGACAAACAACACTTTCACACACGTCCCTCATCTCCTGTTCTCTCACATCACTCCATCTTTACTTCCTGTCATCACTCTGAAGCACGCATCAAACACGGACTGCCACAAAATAGAAGCTGCTTCTACAGTAATTTCAGCCATTTCATGCGTCAGTGTCTTTGTGTGGTATGCCGGTGCACCTATGCGTGGGCTTTGCAATGTGAAGTCATTTTTGGCTTCTCCCTATTTGTTCTCGGGCTAATTTAGGAATTTAGTCAGGACTTGGATTTAGCATCAGTAAAAATGGAACAGGATGAGCATCATTAAACTCACTAGTGGGTCCTGGCAAATGTCTGTGTGTTTGTGTTTGGATGTGTGCATTTCTGTGTGTGTTGGGAGTGAAGGAATTTGCTGTACGATTCAGATTCCCAAAAACAGAACAGTTGAATGGTATACACGGTGCAGAGTTAGGGCTTCATGTAATGATTTTAATCAGTGAATTTGTCAATCATTTACTGATGAATAACTCAGCTGGTAAAACATCAGAGAACTGTGAAAAATACACACTGCAAGTTCCCAGAGCCAAACTTGCTGGGACCAGGAAATATTTGCCATTTTTCTTAGTAAATGACTTACACAATTATTCAATTATAAAATTCGCTTAGTTATTTTCTGCCGGTAAATTAATCCTCTGATTGTGTTAGCACTAGACAGGGAGAAGAAAGGAAGCAGTGCAAAGAAAAGACAAGAGCATCAGATGAAGGACACGGTTATCTACACTCGGTTGACAGTTTATTAGGTACATCGACCTAAAACTAACACAGTTTAATACAACAGTGCTCATTTTTGTTGAAATTGTTTTGAAGGTGCAGTTGAATTGTAATGGGTTACACTGAGAGGTGTTTCTGATATTTTGTCTGTCACTTTTGGGTCAGTGAGAGCAAACAAAATATTAGAACCCTTGTCAAACAGTCAACATTATAAAAATCAAGAAGGCAGGATTCATTACAGGACTGCTGTATTAGACTGAAATAATTGTAGCTATGTTTACCAATAAACTGACGAGTGTGTATGTCAACAGCATTTTGCCTTGATTGTAACTTAAAAGTTAAAAACTAGCAACATAACTACATATCATGTGTCATTTAAGTGTCATGTACAAGTGTCAACATACAGGGCTGAAAAATAAAGCTAACGCTGAAGTGCCAAAAACTGCAGTTCCTCTAATGGCCACTTGAGGCTCCAGCAGCGAGTCAATGTCCATGTCAATATGCCCACAAAAAAGTTTTGGGCTCTATCACTAGTTTCCCATTTACGACAACTGTACAGGGGGGTTAATTTTTATACAACTCACTTTAAGTTTTATTAAGGCTTAAAGTTACGCATAATTTAGGGCGTGGCTGCAATAAGTGACAGGTGGATTGACAAGTCGCTATCAATGGCAACAATGTTTGGCAGGTAACATAAACATGGCCTAACCCGAGATTCACAGAGTATGGATGTAGCTGTCACTGTTTCGGTGTGTTTTTCAGTTCCTGGAAATTAATTGTCATGTTTTGGTCGTCTAAAAAAGTTTGACATTTGGTTGTGCTAAAGGACCCATTCAGTTTTTCTCATTTTGTTTTAATGGATTTGTCCCTGTTTTTTGCTAGCAAAAATTACCATTAGCATTATCACAGTTAACCATATTTGTAAGTGCATTGTGCTAACCAAGCTAGCAGCTAGCGTTAGGCTTAGCTCCACCCTCTCATCCAAATATTGTCACATCTGGCTCCAAAAATCCAAGATGGTGATGTCCAAAATGCTAAACTTGACGCTTCACAACGAAGGGTCCACAAACCAGTGGGTGTTGAGTGAGTGTTTACACAGTCTATGGCAGTGGTTCCCAGCTGGTCCAGCCACAGGGCCCAGATTTCTTTTTTGTCATTAGTTCAAGGTCCACACAGTTTAATACATTTAGTGTCATACTTGCGTTTGGCCGAGTCATCGAGCTAGTTTGTTGTCTCTGTCCAGTATCTTTCAGTTAGTCACTCAATCTGCAACAGGAAATGGCACTTCAAAATGAAAGCTCTGTGCCGGAAATTCACAGTACTTTAAAATAAAGTGTGTTTTGAACATGACAAGTTTGCGAGTCACTTGACCACTGGTCTGTGGTCATATATAAGGAGTATATGTCCTTTTAATAAATGAAAATGTGCTCAGTAAAGACAAGCAGTAGGTACATATATGAGTCTGTATCACTTGGTCAGCCTGCTTCTAGGGACACTGCAGGTGGACCCTATACCTTGTGCACTTGTATTAAGTGTGTTTCATTTGAACAGAGCTCTAACTCTAAGTGTAAGCACCAGTCAGAGGCAGATGGGCTCGTTAATGCAGTGATGTAGTTATGTAAGAGCTGCTACTGCTGCCGCTCCTGTCTGTCTATGCTGCAGTACAGAGAGAGAGAGGGGGAAATGTAAAAGGGAGCTTGTGAGTAAGTCAGCACGTGTGTGTGTGTCTGTTGGAGCAATAATGTATGTGCAGACACACACGTGTTTTGTTGTGTGTGTGTGTATAGGAACAGTGCGGGACAGATGGGGATTGATGTAGTAAATCAGGAGGAATTGACTTGTTGTCCTGGGTTTGATGAACTCTTCTCCCTCTTTAACCCATCTCCTTCAATTCCCCACATGCTGAGTAACAGCCAATACAGGGCTCTAAACACTTTACTGCACAGAGGTAGCAGAAAGGGAGTGAGAGGCAGCAGAGAGAGAGACTCTCAGAGGCCAAGGGAACAAATAAAGAAAGGAGGTTGCGAGGCAGTTTCTGTACATACATATTAATACACAAATACTCAAGTGCTCCATATGCGATTTGCTGAACGGGGGCAGACAAAACAACATAAATAATAAATGAAAAATGACTTTTAACTATGAAATATCTGAAGTACAAACACTGCTTCAATGTGAATGGATCATATGAGGTTGAATTAATTTGTTAACTATAAAAGAGGTCTGGGGATCAGAATTCTGATATGAGCATTTTAAATGCAAAATCAGGACAACAGAGCTCAGTGGAGGCAAAATCATTTGCAGTCCAAACTGCAGGTTCATCAGTCAGAAATATCACAGCTCGATGATTGAATATATTAATGAAGACAGAAATGTTAACATTAGACAAACGCATTGCCGTCCACACAGACCAATATTAGAGTTTTCTATCTAACACCCCTGACAGGACCACACCATCGTCAGTACTTTCCAAATAACGAAGATTACTATTGCAAACATCAGCCACTTTTCACACACGCAGAGCAAACATGAAATTATCTAGACGTTACCCAGAGGAGCTGTATGTGAGAACGCAAATGTCCAAATCAGTTGGATCGGACATTAAACAGACTTTACTCTGCCAGCTCCCCAACGTCTGTGTAATGTCCGATTGAGCCCGTGTGTGAATAGAGCAGGTAATTGTTTGGAGTATTCACAGCAAGCGAGTGGGCGTTTTGATCATGTTTCTATCATACGGCTTTTATCATGCAAACCAGAAGGAAACAAACATGCAAGGATAAAGAAGAAGGCTCATTTACACGAAGACAGCAACGAAAATGTCGAACTGGAGAGATGATGAGATATGGGAACTTCTGTTGATAAGGGCCGAAACCAAAATCATCAGACAAATTCAAGAAGCCGCAACAGACTGTGTTGTTCATGATCAAATTACAAACCAGGTACATGACCATGGTGTAATCCATGTGATGTCCTGCCATCTCTTGCCTAAAACCAAAGGGATCATTTCCAGTAGGTTAGAATGCTTCGGATGCGTGCAATCTCCTTATGCGTGCCACATGTGTGAAAGGGAAACCCCCGATAATGTCCAGACCTGATTCTTCAGACACTGTCCAGAGTTCATATGAGACAATGATTAGCTAAGGTATGGTTAGGCAGAAAAACAAATTGATTAAGTTTTGGGAACAAGTGTTATGGTAAACAGATCCACTTTGCTTGGCAAACATTGCAGCCATGAATAAATAAATCAACATTATCTGTAATTAAGAAATGATCAGCAGTGTCAAAATCACACGCTTTGCTGACCTAACCATCCAACTCGACCTTGGAGTATAAGGTGTTGCGCTGCTATAATGCAGCAAAAACGCAACACCAGGAGGCTGGTGTGTCCCATGAGAGACCAAAAGTCAACATAGTTACATGATTTTACAGGCTTTAAGTAGCTACGCAAAGAACTTTACGTAGGCACTTCTTTTCCTAAATTAACCAAGAATTTTTTGAGTTCTCTAAACCTAGCAGAGTGTTTTTCTTTCCCTGAACTTAACCGAACCATACGGATATGTTTAAAACTTCACCCGTTCAAATTACACTTTGCATTGTCATTGTTTTCATGTTGCCAGCACTTAATTTTAACACATTTTGTGCCCACTATCATGTAATGCATTGTTAAGATGTCATGTCCATTTCAGGTATTTCTGTGAGACAGTGTTGTCAAACGACCCCCTGCTACTTCCGCCTTTCTTCCTGATAGACACCAGCTACAATTCCAGTCACCACTAGTGGTTCTTGTCAGGTAAGCATAAATATGGTCCACATAAGTCGGCGTTTAGATCGAAAATAGCACTGCTTAAAAGAAAAGGCAAGGGGCTGCGTTGGCAGGGGCGTATTGTTTCAGCACCTGTGAGATGATAATTAAGGAAGGACGATTAGAGTAACAGATCTGTGAGTTTGAAGGACTTAACAGAAGCCAAAACGCAGCCTCGGGCATCTGAACAAACAACTAATGCAGTCGTTTTCTCTTGAGGACAGTCTCAAGATACTGGCTTATCTCAGAGGGACAGAAATCTCAGGTTGAAACTAACCAACAGGGATATCATGGACAGCATGGAGGGAGTTTGTAAACGCTGCTCATTGGCATGCCACCGATTTGACACACCTTTCAAGAAAATCTTTGCAGTGATGACTCATCCACTTCAAAGTTGAAATTCTTTCACATGGAGTGTTCCTGTTCTTGTATCTAACCCCTGTAAACACCAGAGTAAAGCGCAGATCCTGATCCCATGCAAAAAGCTCCATGTGCCGCAGTATGAGCCAGCTTATGTAGACATGTTAAGTACCTTATCCTATTTACTTATTTCCTGTCTCTACAAGTTCAGTTTCCATGGTAATAACCAGAAAGAAAACAACTATTTATTCATATTTGCAGGATTGTTTGTAATCAGAAGAAGATGCATATCAAGAGCTTATCTAGAATAAAACCTGGGGTAAGAGCTGTTGCCTACAATACAGTACATGTGCAAACATGTTACAGGGAATGTGAGTGGCGCATCTCAGAATAATGTGGGATGGTAGAAGACAAGATAAAAACAGGAGCGAAGAAAAGGAAAAGAGTGAAAGGATGGACTGAGCCGTGTGATCTGCCGTGAGGAAAGCAGCAAGCCCATACTGCTGAGAGCTGTGGACCCCAAACGCCTTATCGGAAACCAAAACAGCTATCAATTATTCAACAGGTACAGAGTGAACCAGCTACAGAGGAGAAGACATGGGAGGAGAGGAGATTTGAGGGGAGAGGGGGGATAGAGGAGATATATCCTGCATGGGAGTTAGACACAAAGGATTTGATTTTCTTTCTTTTTTGTCACTGTGCTCAGGAACGTGCCGTGTAACTTTCTGACTAATGCATCAGCAATAATGTACAAATATGGGACTTATAGCTTGGAGCTAGTATGATTTATTTGTAATGGCTTTAATTTATAGGTATAGTTCAATACGCTTCCAGCTTTCTGTTTGTGAATGAGATTAAATATCAGCATCAATCTCACTGGGCAGAACAAGGTTAATTGTGCACTTCATGCACCAAGTGAAAAAGTAGGCTTAGGCCCTGATCAGACGGAGCGCATGTTAGCAGCCTGGGGCGGCTTTTTGTAATGGTTTTAAATTAGAGTGAAGCGTTTTGGTCGTTGCTTTAGTGTTGCTGAGTGCCTCGCTTTTTCCCACTTGATGCACCTCATGTTTTTGCAGGCATGCCCTACATGCCTCAAATTGAAAACAATGCAACTGAAAGCAGAAAGACTGCCCAACGTCTTTGTGTGTTTTTACCCATTGTGCAGTGGGATGAATTTTGAGATGGGCCTTCTGTAGTGGCGATGACAATAAGTGGTTGTGTTAAGCTAACATTAGCTCACAGCATCATCGCCCTACTAGGCAAGCTGCAAAACATATCTGAACAAATTGTAGCCTCAATTACTTTCTGATTTTCACCAAATGCAATTAGGCCTGAGAATTGAGAGCAGATTGTCAAAATCTCCCTGACTCATCCTAAAATAAGTCTTGAACCAATAATCATCCAGGCAAGGCTCCTGCACCAGCTGGTGGTACTCCCTGTGATTTCTGAGGGTCTCATGCACCCACACGGATCTCCGTTTCCAAATGGGAACAGCCTCTCCCACTCAATCAGAGCCAGAGCAAGTGTCCTCCGCCAGACTTTAATCTATAGATCTGTGAGTTTACTTCACAGTAAAAAAACAGTTCAGCTAACGACAGGTGATTAGGTGTTTGTCTGGCAACGATTCAACAAAGAGGATACAGGTTTAACAAAAAAAGCAATGCGATGCATCAAGGCCTTACAAAACTTTTAAAGCTCACAAACTGACATGCTTGTATCTTGTTAAACAAATTTTTGATGATGTAAAAAACAACAGCTTGTGGTTTTAAGGGGGAGTTTCATGTTGGATCTGTTTCTTGGCAAACAAAAGCAGCGTGCACTGTCATGTCATCATGTAAGTTGAGCAGTTTAGTATCAGTGTGCCTGCTCAGGGACTAAAGTGCTCACCAATCTGGCAACCTGCATTAAAGCTGGATGGAGGAACTGCTGTCACATGAAAGAGCTCAAACATGTAACTCCCCTTACAGTCACACATTTCTATACATGTACAGGTTTTAAGTTTGTAAGCTTAAGTTGTATTTAGGCATATTTTTTAACTTAAGATAGAGTCAAACTAGATGTTTCCTCCTGCCTTGAGCCTTACAGGGATACTTTAACGATTGTTAACCAGCTTCGTATCTATCAGTGTTGTTAGTATGTGTCAGTGAACTATGGTAAACGTTCCTCCGTCTTGCCAGCGCCCCAGATCTCCCTGCTCATTTCTCAGCCAAAATCTGCCGGATGACAAGTTTCATAGCATCTGGTGGATTTTTGCTGGCTTTAGGACAGTTCCTCAAACTACAGAGTGTACTTCCACATTGTCATATGCCCACTACCAGAGACACAAAGAGTATAGAAGCGGACTCTTAGGGTGCTTTCAGACCTAGAGTTGTCTTGCTTTGGTGCGAATCAGGGATTCATTTTGTTACAAAGTTGCATAACTGCCTAGAGTTGGTTCGTGTTCTCACGGCAGCATTTACAAGCCGACCAGATCAAATGCCTTGTGTGAGAAAGCTGCTCTTGATTCGTCAGAATTTCCATGTTGGCAAAACCCAGGAAGTAAAAAAAACGTTGAAGAAGAGTACACTTGCAAGATAAATGTGACACTTTCTAATGTCACAATGGAGGGACAACTACGCAGGTTGACTTTAGCGCTGCTCATCGTGGACTATATTGCTGTCATTGTTCATTTTAGGCAAACCATACAGTTTGAAAGCGAGGTGCCGCTCCAACTAGAAAACAATGTTGTGTGCTGAATGTGCATATTAACAGGAGGAGGCGCACATTAATAATCCTCCAGGACTGTAACATGCTCATGCTTGTTTAACCATAACAATGCGTAATGCGACTGCAGTTGATTCAGAACACGTTCTTGCCAAAATAAATGCACCACACTAGAGTTCATTTGTAACCGGGTCGATACCACCTCTTCAAGAAGGTCTCAGTCTGGTTGTTTTGGTGCACATCCAAGTGCGATTGCTGTGTTCATACCTGCCCAAATGAACTGCACTTAGGGGGCAAACTTAGTTAGGTCGAACCAAACCAAACCAAACCAAACCAAACAGGGCAGGTGTGAAAGCACCCTTACTCTCTCAAACACAGACCAAACTCAGATGAAACAGTAAAACTAGACAGTGCCATTTCCTGTGTCAAAATGACCAAGCTCATATTATGTCACCAACCAGTGGGAGTATTCATGGGTCCAGTGTGGCGCATTGCATTCTGGCAGTTGTAGGTTTTCTGCCTCTTAAGTAAAAGCAAATGCCACAGCCCTTTTTCTCTGTTTTCTCTGGTCATATTGCACCAATTTCAAAAGTATTTGCGTCTTTTTCTGCATACACAGCCGAGTTTTATGAAAAGACCATCTTTCCAGCAGTGAAACACTTCTTTAATGCTAAGCTAAGCCACTCTAGTTATGTACTTTATGCACAGACATGAGATTGATATCCATCTTCTCATCTCACTGACATTTTAAGTTTATGGTTTCAAATGTCATGATGCCACCCCCTCCACAACATGTCAACCACTGCTGGATTTTCACAATTCAAAGCACCCGACACCCTCCCACCCCCGACATTTTATCTTATACTAGATCTTATATACCATACTATATTACACTGTTTTACTGCACACTGTCTGGTGTGCGCTGTTTACGTATACTATACTTGGCTTTGCCTTTAATTGCTCCTGTATTGTTTCTATTTTTACTTCTATTCTCATTCTAGTTTTATATCTATTATTATTCACTTCCTCTATTTATCTGTACTTATTACTGTCCTTGAGCTGCCGCAGCTGCTGCTGCAACAACCCGAGTATACCCTCTGGGGATCAATGAAGGCTTATCTTATCTTATAATATAAGATAAGCCAGGCCAGCGTTAACATGAATAATAGTGGCTCATACACTTCAGTCAGCAAACAAGGACGCCGCTTGAAGCGATTGGTTTGTCCAACTGTCTCTCCCTCTGGAGACAAGAAAATACCAAAGTTCCTGGTCCAAAGATGGAGAAACTGAAAGTCAGCCTGAAACACACACACACACACACACACACACACACACACACACACACACAATCAGCTCCCATCAGCTCAGTTTTCACCCGCCACCGGCTCTCTCTCTGTTCATTCCCTCATCCTCCAGGTGAAGGCTGTTTCTAAATCATCATTCAGTTTCTTCCTGTGTCCATCTTTCTGTCTCACACTTTCTCTCCATCTTTCCTCTCTTTCTACATGTCTGCGTCAGCATCTGCTCGGTTTAAAGTATAACTCTAGTCCTCCAACTCTGACATTTACACTAACGATTCCTGATGCTCACACACAAACACACACACTCACAAAATCCTTATGATTGTGTGTTCTTGCCATGCGATCACACACATCTGTATCCCTTTCATCCGAAAACTTTCTCATACCCATGTAACCATAATCTCACTCTGTGTCTCTGTATATAATGCACACAAATAAACACACACATACAGTATATGCACAACTAGCCATAGCTGTTGCTAAATAAACCCACAATCAGAGGCCTCCACAGGGCTCCTGATAGGGATTAATGTCTCATTTGATTGGGCACTCCATTCGCAAAAGACCTTCCTGCTGTGTGTGTGTGTGTGTGTGTGTGTGTGTGTGTGTGTGTGTGTGTGTGTGTGTGTGTGTGTGTGCGTGTGTGTGTGTGTGTGTGTGTGTGTGTGTCACCGGCTCTCAAGGTGAACCTCGGTGACTCATAAACAAGTTAGTGCACCATATTTACCAACAATTCAGCAACAACTTTGCTGCAGCGACAATTATACAAGTAGTGCCAAAAACCATTTCATTTTGATGTGCTGGCCTTATGGTTTTTACCACTATCTGATGGCTGGCTCCATCAACTTGCACTGTAACCTGGTGAAACATACTGAAAGTGCAGAGCAGTATATTTGAATGTAAAGATGAGTGTGGGATAGAGCTTCGTCTGGCAAGACAGTTGAAATAAAACACCACAGGGTCATTGTGAAATGCCATTTCATGCTCTGTGCAGCATAATTTTGTAACACTTGGTGTTTGTTTATTTAGCATCAAAACAATTCCTGCTCATTAACTGTTTCTCTTTCTTTTTCTTTTTTTGCATTGTGTTTGTGAGAGTTCACCAGCTAAGAAGCTCTGAGCTGTAAAACATCAGTCCCTGTAATTATTTTAACGCATTTAAACACGGTGTATTGATTGTGAACGCTGCGCACGTTCCAGAAAATTGTTGTGCAACTTAATGATGAAATAGAATTCAGCAGGCAGACCACACTGAGCTCAGGATACAGCAGAAGAAAGGAGTCTGTGAGTGACCTTGAGATCAGGCAGAAGGAGCGGTTGCAAAGGTCATTGATATGCACAGCCATCGCACGGACGCTCGCTGTGTGAGGCGGTGTGTGTGGTGATGCGTTTCATCCTGTTCTCCGCTGTGACTTGCATTAGAGATCTAATTGATTATCATATAAATTCCATTCCAGTCATCAAATCCCAAGATGATTTAGCTCTCTAATATGATATATCCACAGAATCCACACAAAGTGCCACATAGCCTATATTGTGTCCCTCTGCCTAATCTGTAAAATCTGTCCGCCGCCTCAGGATGTCGGCACTGCAAGAGCAAATTTGGATCAATCTCAGCACTCAATTACCCCACCATTTGGTGCTTCACGACCCGAATAAACATTTTGTCACTAATCCATATGTTATTATCATCCACCAAGGCTATCATAGATGCAAGTAAACACACACACACACACACACACACACACGCAACAGCAGCTTCTAATTGTTTTGACTGTAGACTTGACAACGGCCCGCAGGCAAAATGTATGC
Organism: Epinephelus lanceolatus; assembly: GCF_041903045.1. Classification (NCBI taxonomy): domain Eukaryota; kingdom Metazoa; phylum Chordata; class Actinopteri; order Perciformes; family Serranidae; genus Epinephelus; species Epinephelus lanceolatus. The sequence goes on from NC_135744.1 coordinate 31,284,859, forward strand.
GTGTGCCAATGCAACTGTCAACTCGGAGAGACAAAGTAAGGATGTGACATGAGTTTTGTCGGAATGCCATCAGATAAAATAAAAATGCATCCTATGAGAAAAGTAGGTGTGATGATGACAAGTTATTTCAACTGCATTAACATGTGTGACTTACATGCAGGTCAGCACTTGTGCATGAACATACAGTATGTTGCAATGTCTCATTCGTTAAGGCTCAAGTTGAGCAGGAACTGCGTAACACTGCTGGAAGGTTTTATAATCACGCCAGACTTTATTCACATTTGGGCCCTGACAAAGCCATTGGCCCTCAAGCGAGGTTGAGGCTATAATCTGAATGAACAGTGACTTGCAATTTTACCATCGTATATTGATATTGATCAGTGGATTTCAGTACTGAGCTGAAGTTCGTTATATATTATCATGGCTGAAGGTAATATCACAGAACATTCCTCAGATATTGCACATATTCGTGGATTACAGTATATTCATTGGCGGGGGCCGAGAGCGAGAGGATGGAATCATATTAAGAGGTAATGATAAGAAGGAGAAGAGACAGTGTCGTGCCTTTTTAGAAGTTCGAGTTTCCCAAGTCAAGAAGTAGGACTTTACACACATTTCAAAGCCCTGGAATCATGCTGTCATCCATATAAATTGAACGTGTGTGTCGTAATGTGACACACAAACACCATTAAATCCATAGACGCTACATGCTGTTCTGCAGTCCTCATGAATTGTTTAGAGCAGATGTTGAAGGAGGGGCAGCGAGGGAGCGACGTGAGGCAGATACTGTCAAATCTGAACACACAGACATGAGACGTATTAGATTCAGCGTGACTAAGAATTCCCATGCAAATCAATATCTCCGCTGTCCATCCCAAATGACCATTCAGAAATCTGCTTAGACATCATGAAAATGCTCATTATACGCTTGTTGTAATTTGCTAAAACTGGCCTGAGAGTCATTATGTTTTTAATTTTTCCTCCATATTAAAGTATTTATCTGTGAATTCATGGGTGTACTAAAAACAGGAAGTCAAATTTGGTATACTGTTAAGTGCCAGTTTGCCAAAATGTACACACATAAAGGCTAAAAGATGTGTAGCATACTCCTGACTCCTGACACAGGCAGCAAAGCTCTATGTGCACCAAACCATAGATTATATTGTCATCGCTTTAACTCAAACTGCCTTCAACCCACAATGTTTTCAAAATCAGTGTATTTATCACTTTATGTATTGCCACAGCTCGTTTATCAAATGTCTGCATACCCTAATCTGAGGTATTTAATCTTAGATATTTCTGAAAACTCTTAACGCATAAAATTCCTGAGGACGGCACTTTGGTGATTAACAAACTCTCTGAGGAGTCTCCCCAGAAAGCCTCAAATGATGCCATCAATTTTACTGTGTATTTCATTCTAAAATGCCATAATGGCCTGAAATTATGTAGCCTTGTTTGAAAGGAGAGCGATGGGGCTGATTTTGATGGAGACTACGATGGTGCGGTGCCATTATTCAATTCTTTAAAGAAAACCCTGTCTATCAAAGTGCTTCCATATCCCTAAGAAAGGTCTTTGTATCGATCTGTTGCAATTGATTTGCTCATCTGATCCATCACTGTCATGTTGACTCTTAAAATGATCCACGCATTCTGACTGCGGATCAGGTCGGCTCGTAAGTGTTTGCACTGAATGGCGGCGTTTTCCGACTGAAATCATGAGCTTACCAGATGCATCAGATTCAGCAAAAAGCTGCGAGTCTGCATTTTTCTAAAGGGAAAAACCAGAATTAGTGCCTCGCGGCTGTATGCCGACTTGAAACGGTCAAGTTGCCATTTCCTATGTATCCATATGTCACCATGACAGTTGACAGTGCTTCAAATGTGGACATTGCTGCAAAGGAGCTCCAAATTCTAACACATGGATGCATCACACACATCCTCAACCCGCCAGGAGAGAAGATCTAAACAATCACCACAGTTTTAAGATGGACTCAGGTTATGCTGTTAAGTAATGGCCAGAAAATATGTTTTTTACATATGATGTCACAGTGAAGCTGACCTTTGACCTTTTGGATGTAAAACATCATCACTTTATCATTTTATTCTGTTAGACATTTGTGTAAAATAGTTAGCATTTGAATTCTTGAGTTATGGCCAAAAATGTTTGTGAGGTTACTGTGACCTTTGGCGACCTAATTCTGATCAGTTCATTGTTGAGTCCTGGTGGACGTTTGTGCCATAAGGTGTTCCTGAAATGTCGCATTCATGAGAATGAAGGGAAGGACGGACAACCTGAAAACACGATGCATCCGGAGGCAACTGTCTCCAGTGCAGAGGCATGAAAAAACTAGATGCTTTTAGTCATGTGTAGCAAGACAATAAAACGGTGTGAATTCATAACTTAAAGATACTAATAAACTGTAACAGTGGAGAAAATGGAGCTAAATTAATGAATCATTAATTGACCAAATCATTCAGCAGCTATTTTCATAATCTATGAATTATTTCAGTGATTTTTTTCAAGCTAAAGTGGCATGTTGTGGCTGTTAAAATGTGAGGATCTTCTGACATTAATGGACACAACCTGATTAATTGAAAAGAAAATAAGGAGCAGATGAATAATAAAAGCAATCGTTAGCTGCAGGCCGAGCTGAAAACATAAAACTCCAAATGCGGCACTGAGTTTGTGCACTTTTACAGACTGTGACAGAGCATAATAAAGCCTTTCATTTGTGTCTTTCTCAATACAAGAGCTTTTCTTTTCATAACTAATTTTAAGGCATGTGTTTTGTTCACCCAGTGTCAGCGCGTACGTGACTGTGAAAAGCTGTAGATAAAGAGAGAGACAACTTAAGAGTTGGAGACAGAGGCAAAGTCAAGTAAGGGAAACAAATCCAGCTTCAAACAAGCCGGGAAACAAAGCTTCGGCAGCTACCCAAACCAGCCAGCCTAGTGGCCAATCAGCCTGCCAGGCCTCTCTCCTCTCAGACTGAGGCTGGCAGCGGGAACTGGCCAAGCAGAGAGATAGAGAAAGAATGAGAAACACACACAAAGAGAGAAAGAGAGAGGGAGTTTTCATTACACAGAAACACTTCCCCTCCTTCTCCTCACTCCCTCTCTCTTGTTTCATCCCACCGCAGAGAGATACTGTGGGTAAAGGTGACAGACATAGATAACTGTATCTCAGGCAGACTGCACAATTACTCTGAATTTTATTATTGTTACTGACAGCCACATATTTGTAGGAGGAGATACAAAGCACACCGCATCAGCCATCACCGCTGTTTGTCGTGTGTGTATGTGGGTGGGTGCTATCCATCTGAAATTACAGGAAGATTAAAATTAAAGCTTGTCTGCCTCCAGCCAGCAAGCGCTCCCTCTGTCTTCCTTTTGCTCTGTCATACATACGCACATATACATTGACAGCACTAATCAGCCCTCTGTCAAGCCCATTAGGTCCCACCCTTAATGAGGAGATCGCCCAGCTTGTGCCCTGACTCGGGCCAACCAAGTGAGCTAATAGATAATGATGTGCATGGATGTACACGTGTTGTTTCCCTCCTCTGCGTTGGGCTGCATTGATATGACAAATGACAGACTTCCAGTGTCTCTATTAAAGAATGTTTTTCTATTATGTTCTCAGGGTGCAGTCAGCCGTGCGCTCCACTCATCACAAAGCAGTGCTCTGACAATCTGCCTTTCACGGGAGGCCCCAATGTAATTTTTTTTTTTTTTTTTTTTTTTTGTAAAGGGGGTGGATTAGCAGATGAGTCACCACTCCACAAATACTTTAAAAATGTTTCTCTGTCTTGTATGTTTGTGTGTGCGTTTATATTTCACAAATTCTTGTCAAAAAAAATCTATTTTTTTAACATGGAACACAAGTTTGTGGCTTTTTAAGATTTATTAAAAGTGATGGCAATTGTGTCACACACGTGCAAGTTCATGTACGCACGCACGCGCAGAAAAAGGAAGCTGACAGTGGGGTTGGAGCCTCCCTGTCAACACACACACACACACACACACACACACACAAGGCAAGGTCATCCTGGTAAAACTTAATACCTTTTCTCACCACAAAACAGCCGCGTGCCAGTGTGATAGTAAACAGCCAGGTGCTGGGCGCGTGCTGTTGTTCACTTGCCTTCCGGTCCACCGGGAGAGCCACCCTCTCCCTTGGCGCAGACAGAAGTCAAAATATCCTGCTGTTGGTAGGCTGGGCGTCTCATTCTGTCACGCCAATATAACCACACACACACGCGCGCGCACACACATGCATACACATACATACGCACACACACAAGCGCGCACATTTCAACCAAAGGTGCACGCGCACACAAAGTGCCCAAACGGGTCAAACTTTTGCAACAAAAAGCACAATTGTTAACTTTTCCCCAACAATTTCATCTTCACGCGCTCTCTTCCCATTTCGCACACTGGCGCGCGCAGCAACAGCACCAGCCGTCCTCGTGCAGGCAAGTCCTACAAACTGCAGTGCGGCAGCGGTTCGCTATTTTAAGAATAATTTTTACATGAAGTGGATAAATATTTAATTCCCTTCCCATTCCCGGCCGCCAGCGCGGATAAAGGAGGGCTGGTAAGTTGTTAAGGTGAATCACAGAGGGGCTTCTGTAGCTGCGACTCCTTTAAGCCAACATTTAAAAATACTAATTAAAAAAACACTCCAGGAATTTGAACAAACTCACACACACATCGATAAGCAGCCCAGCCGCACGCGCTATCAGCAACAAAAACAAGTGTATTCCTCTTTCTCTTACCTCGCCTGAACATATTGGCAGCGGCTGTTTGGACCGTCTAGTGGTGTCTGTGCTGGAGTAGCATCCTTGTGAGGGTCCAATCCTGTGCTGCTGTTCGCTTAATTGTTATTTTGATTCCCTTTGACCGCTGGCAGGCAGGCAGGCAGGCTGTAGTCTTGTCTCCGCGGCGGCTGTTGTTTTATCAAGTGAAGACGGTTGGAGGTGGAGGAGGTGGTGGTGAAGGAGGAGGAGGAGGAGGAGGAGGAGGAGAAGGAGGTCGGGTGATGTTTGACAAAATTAAAGACGAAAACAGAAGGTCCGACAAAGGAAGTTTTGTCGTCCGCAGTTGTAACGAAAGAGGTGATTAAAAACCACCTTGTCCCGTCCCAACACACTCAGATGTGTTTCACTGATATTTCAACTCACCGCCATCTGGTGTTTATGAATCAATAACATGCATGCTGACTTTATGTGATGCCCGGATTTAAGAGAAGCCTGCTGTCAACAGCGGGTGGAAAACGGTCCCACAAAAAAACAGAGGAAAGTTCCTTTATGTCTTCATTGTCGTCTTCCTCCTGACAGGTTGCAGGGCAGGTAGAGTCTGCAATGTGCTGTGTGTGGATCGTCAGTGTGAGTCAGTGCCGTCTACTGTCTCCGTTACCGGAGAGCTCCAAGGCAGCCGCTTCAATCCCCCTCCAACAGCGAGATGTGACTGATGAAAGCCAAAACATCTCTCTCCTCTCTCCCTCCCTCCCTCTCTATCTGTGTGTGTGTGTGTGTGTGTGTGTGTGTGTGCGCGCGCGTGTGTGTGTGCGCGCGTGTGTGCGCGCTTCTCTGGCATGACAGGCAAGAAGCATTCAGTATGTTGTTGATGAAGCAGTTATGGGCTCTCTTATTAAAATAATCTTCCACTCATCCACTTATGTCCAAGTGAGTGTCTACCGCTCCTGTATCTCCCTCAATTCAATTTCAACAATTCAGCATGCTTTACAGGCGTAAATGTTGCATAAACAATATTGCCAGAGCCTCAATTACAATTCAATTACTGTTTTTCTGTTCTTCTTCTTCTCTGTTTTGCTTTCTCTCATTTCCCTTTTATTCTCTACCTCACTGTCTCTCCAATTCAAAATTGCTTTATTGGCATAATTAAATACGATACAGTACTGCCAGAGCATGTTGTGTGAGGTTTATAATACATGTATAATAATTCAGAATTGGACCATTAGGGGAAGAGAACACAACAAATGGCTTGCACATTACAAGATGGTATACCAGAATGGAAGAAAAAAAACATTGCAAAGACATTGCTGGAAAAAAAAGACAATATATTTGAAATTATAAGATATACGACACCCGGTCTCACGCTGATGTCGTCGAAATCCGGCACTTTGGCAGTGACTTGCAGCATCAGTAACCAACAAAAAAAGGTGTCCTTTAACGTCAGCGTGATACGCGGCCAGTTGCCGTTATAGTTTAACAGTGCCTGGCAGCGTCGGGGGGAAATGTGGCGGGACAAGGACAAAATTTAAGGCAGCTAAAGTCCAACTGGGGTGGATGGGTCCAACAAACACCGACTTTCACCCGAGAGAGTGGTGTTTGCGTCCTGTAAGATTATAAAGCCAAACCCAACCATGTGCGTTTGCTGTTGAAGCATGAATACGTGACAAGGTCATAGTGAGAATGTGTTGGATATACAGTGTGGAATCTTACGTAAAGTATAATCTAAACAAAGACAAAGATCCCTATGTGCACAGTTACGCTCAGGAAGTGGGGTTGCCGGAGCCCACAGGAACAACACTCCACGGCTCTTTTTTTTTTTTCTGAGTGAGGATTAGAATATATGCAGTATTAATATATTTCAACACGTGACGATCCACTCATGACTAAAAGTGTATGTCATATAAAAACTAAAGTGATGGTCAAACCTGTCAGTGAAATTTAAGGTATGTTGATGGATTCATGTCGTCAACTCATGCATTGAGTAACATTACAAGTTAACGTTCCACCTTAAAAGTCGCTGGCAGTCAGCCCAGTAAATTAAGTCATATTTTCTCACACTCCAGCTGCTGTAAGAGGCAACAAAACATCCTTTCATGTTATAGTTACAGTTTATTGATAAAACTCTCCACGGTATGAACAGCGGTTACATGAGCCTCAAACCAGCCACAACTCAGCCCTGAGCAGAGTGACCATCTGCTATTGACCAATCAACAGACTGCAGTGTTCACAGCTCCTCCTTTTAGTACTGGATCTGTGTGCTAGCTACCCCAACAGAGGGGGAACCAAAAACGGGGATGGTGTGGAACAGTTCCTTTGGTAACTTTTCACAGTGTAAACGGGAAAAAAGCGTACAGAACCTAACTGTATCATACTGTACTGCTCGGTGGAAATAGGGCTTTAGAGACTGGAGGGTTTAAGGCTGCCCCAGAGGAGGAAAGAATTTGTTGTGTAATTTAGGTGAAGTTGAGAATGAGGTTAATTTCTTTTTTTACTGGCGTGTATATGAAGACATAAGACATAAGAAAACATATCATAAAGTTACGCAGGTTAAGGTTAGGCAAGTAAAGTTGCTGTGGTTAGGTTTAGGGTAGGAAACTTTGTGAGGACGCACTTTAGAGTGACTTTAAGTTCACTCAAAGTTCACACAGTACTGAACACTGGTCTCCTGGGGAAAGTCCTATGTTTTGTGGCCCATACACCACCGCAAGCTGCCTCCTTATAGAGACCGCTCGGGACTGTTTCCTTCTTTACTCCCATCAGTGCATTGGTCATGTGATTGCAGCCTTCCAGAATACATGGGTTATGCACATATTACTGGCTCATGATAATGTGGGATATGGACAGTCTTGGTGCATTACTTTCATAGGAAAACATCCGAATGTACGGAGCATGAGATCAGCAACATTTATGTTATGGTTTTTTCTTCAGCGGGATTTATACTTCTGTGTTGAATTGACCCCATACCTGCGGCGTTGGCTCTGTGCCGTCAAGAGCCTATGAGGTAGCCTGACATGCACCTCCCCAGAAATGTAACTACATGCCACAGCAATGCAGACCTCCTGCCTATTTTTGTAAGCTGACACCATTTCCCTCAGTGGAAACAAAGCTTTTATTTACTTTAATTTCACAGATAAGAAACAATAAATTGTGAAGACAATAAAGCCTCCACTAAAATAGCATTTTAAGTCTTATGTGTGATATTTCATAGCTTCATACGAGCAGAGAAAATCTCAGCTATTCACTAGGATAATTTATACAATTTGAAATGCCACAGGCTTGTGCTAATAACATTAGCATGTTATATTTGTTTGGAAAACGTATTTAGTATGTGACAGCTGTTTTGTCGGTGAGCCTTGTGAGCTGTAATGAAACCGAAGTTTGTAACGTTGCCTTTGTTAAATGTTGCTGTTGTCCCTGGCTTCATATAGGTAGAGGAAAAGTTTGCTGGCTGCTAGGCTAATTTATATAATGTAAAATGCCATAGGCTTGTGCTAATAACATTAGCATGCTGTATTTGTGGGGAAAATGTGTCCAGATAAAGACAAGTGTTTGTATGTGAATGCTGCGAGTTTAAGTAAAGACGACTTTGTTTGAAATTGTCGCTATCAAGCCGTGTTTAATGTGTGTTTTGGGCGTGCTTTGAATCAACTAAACTTTACAGCACTTCACAGAAACCCTGCCGCCAACTAGTGTTTTGTGACATAGTCACACCGACGCACAGGCATAAGCGCTCACAACAGCGTAGGCTACCTGCATAGAGCTGACGCACAAGTATAAATCCAGCTTTACTTTGCATATTAAAGCTGGAGTTGAGAACTTTTGTCTCCCTCCTCTGGCAGTGAGAGTAATTACATACACACATATCAACACATATCTCTAACGTAAGCCTACAGGTGAGCTCGCTGCATCTCCCCCACCCCAGGAGTGCTTGCTTCAAGTCTTGTTTGACCTAAATACGAGTTTCTTTTTTATTTTTTTACCAATTTTTTAAATTTCTTTATTAATCCCTGAAGGGAAATTCAGTTTTTTCACTCCGTTGTCATACACACACAGGACCGAAATACACACACATGCACAAACAGGACCTATATATGCATTAAATGGAGAGATGTCAGAGTGAGGGGACTGCCCATGCGCAGGTGCCCCAAGCAGTTGGGGGGTTCAGTGCCTTGCTCAACCCAAGTCCCCATGGACTGAGCTACTGCCGCTGGGGCGCTTCTCAGGATTGTCCACCATACTCCTAGATGCTGCTCCATCACTATAGTCTCTCCACCTTCCTTTTAAAATCAAACTGTCAAGAGTATCAGAAGAAAACATCAGAATCACACACCTACAGATTAAGCAGTGCCAAATAGAAAAATACAACAAAAACAAAACAAATCTAAGTAAATAAATTAATTAATCCCTAACCCTTTTGTTCTGGCTGGTTGATGTTAAATCAATTACTTCTGCTGTGCAGGAAAGTAGCCACAGACACCAGAACTCCTGTGTACTGAGGAATACAGAGAGCTTTCCTTGGTGGCGACAGGTTTAATCTGCATAGTATGAATTTTTTTAGCAGGGGCTTGAATGTAACAGAGGTTTGTTAATATGTAAAAGTTTAAGATTTTACATGGTCATCTCATAAACTATATGTTATATAATGTAACTCTCTGAAAGGGGACATTCTTTACTTTCTCTTTCTGTTATTCTCTCAGGCTGTGTCTGTGTCATTTTTCTCCCAACTAACTATTACATTTTGTTTTGTCTGAGAGTGTGTCAAATTATTGTTTTGAGTTTAAGTTTATGTTTTTATACAAACTGTAGACGCAGGAAGTGTTGCTTTGTCTTTACTTGTTGTTGACAGAACTGGCACGGTCTGTTTCCTCTGGGTTGCCAGGTTTGTCTGTTTCCACCAGTCTCAATGGCCAGGTTGTGGTCACTCACACTTGGTGTCTTTTCTCAGTTTCTGGTTGCTCATGGTGTCCAGATGGTATTGTCGCTGCTACTCTGTGATGTCTGTTCAGTCCTGAACTGCATTGAAGTTTGCTTTGAGATTTTGCAGTAGATGGCCAATGGTTGATAGACTTTTCTTCTATTTTTGGCTTTAATTTGGTCGGTCCAGATTGCATGAGGCCTGTGTTCCCTCAGTCTATCATATATAGAATCTTTCCCACATTTCCCACACACAGCAATATATTGATTATACTCGACGTATTGTGGCTTGTTCTGCTGCCATCAAGTATAAATTGTCACCACTCTCTCCTGGGTGATGGTGTGTGAGCAGGTGAGGTGTGTGTGGGCTCCAGACCATTTAGTCACATTTTGTGACCATGGAGCACCAGTAAAACTTGCAGATATTGTTAAAATGTGAATTGGAGAGTTTTTAGTTTTTCCTGTTCACAGTGAATAAATCTTCAAGTTTAACTACACCACTGTAATGGTTTAAGTTTCTGCTAACTGCTAACAGCTAACTGTTGACCAGAAGCTTCTAGTTCACAGCAAAACATGCTGGGTGTGAATAAAAGCACCAGTGATTTAGCTTTAATGTATTCCATTATAACAATACTTTATTTAACTTTATTTTAACTGTACTGTAATTAACCTCATAATAACAGTGCTGTATTTAACTTTATTATAACTGTACTTTATTTAGCTTTATTTTAACACCACTTTATTTAACTCTATAACTGTACTTTATTTAACATTATTTTAACACCACTTTGTTTAACTTTATATAACACTACTTTAACTTAATTTTAACACTATTTTGTTTAACTTTATTATAACAGTACCTTATTTGAATTTATTATAACACTACTTTGTATAACTTTATTTTAAGGCTACTTTATTTTAACACCACTTTATTTAACTCTATAACTGTACTTTATTTAACTTTATTTTAACACCACTTTGTTTAACTTTATATAACACTACTTTAACTTAATTTTAACACTATTTTGCTTAACTTTATTATAACAGTACTTTAACTTTATTTTAACACTACTTTGTTTTACCTTATTAATAAGGTCATTTTGTTTTAATTGTATTTTAACACCACTTTGTTTAACTTAATTATAACACCACTTTATTTAACTTTAATTTAAAACTATTTTGTTTAATTTAATTAGCCCACTTTTTAACTTTATTTTAACACTACTTTGATTAACTTTATTATAATAGCACTTTATTTAACTTTATTTTAACACCACTTTATTTATTTTTTTATATAACACTACTTTTTTTAAAATTTATTTCAACACTACTTTGTTTAACTTTATTATTACAGTACTTTATTTAACTATATTGTAACAGTGCTTTTTTCAAGCAATATCACAGGAGAAGAAGTGCTGCTGTACTGTATATCAACACGGCTGTGGGTCATAGTCATGAGGCCACAGGCTGAGTTCCAAAGATAATCACAGCCATGCTGATATGCTGAACAACAGTGCGACCTCGAGTGTGACAGTGCTTTTATACAACAGTTCTACAAGAGCCATTTATCAACAATAAAAAGTAGCAACAGGTTGTGATTTGTATATATATTTAATGACTTATTTGTCTCTGCCAACACAAATACTTTTGCAGCTAGACCAGGACTGGATTGTGTTGTTAAGCAACACAATCGTTCATGCACACTAGCTTACTACTTTGTGTAAGTCTAAATATTACCACAGACCAGCTACTTTGGGTCATGTAATGTGTGTGTGTTTCTGTTTGCAAACAGTGAAATAAGTCTGTTGACAGTCGAGTTAAAAAGCTTAAGCGTATGCTGCATCGTCGGATGATGTCATGAGGGTACCTGAAGATTGACAAGGAAGTATTCAGACTTTTTTCTTTTCCTCCATCCTTTTTTCACGACTGTTTATTATTTCACATCTTCCTCATTGTGGTGCAAAATTTGATCTGACGCCCCTTTATGCCAGCTAAATAACTTTTAATGTAATTAACATCTCAGAACACTTGTAAAGTGTAGTGATGCATGAATAGTTATCCCAGTGCTGTTAAACTGTGTATCAGTAGTAATGGCATGCCTCCTTTCCAATCAAATCGCCTGGTCAGATCTAACTGTTGTATAATTAACTTTATCGCAATAGTACTTTATTTACATTTTTGTGACAGTGGTTTATTTTGTTGATAAGTATTTTAGTGGTCTACAGTAGTTTAGCAGAGATTTCATATTGAGATATATGTCCTTTATCACGATATAGCTAAAAAATATCATGACATTATTTATAGGCCGTATTGCCCAGCCCCATTTTCCAGTTTTCTCCAGTTTTCATCTCCAGTTTTAAAATCAGCAAACTTCACTGTGAAATTGCCAAAACAAACACCCACTACTAACCCTAATTTGAGTGATATTGAATGTTCTATTTGAATGTGTAACACAACATTGTAACAAAGTCATTATCATGATGTAAGAGCTGTGGAGTCATGAGAACGAAAACAAGCGGGCAAATGTTAATCAGTAATTATAGTTTTCATGTGTTTCTCAAATGGTTTTCTCTTTGGTTGTGGCATGCGTTGATATATTTAGCTGTCTCTGGGGAGGTTTTCGCTTCCAGGCGGCGTTGCATTTTAATTTGGTCATAAGAGGCATTGTTCTCTCGAAATCAGAATTTTATTTTTGTGAAGAATTTGGCCACCTCTCTGTATGATATTTGTGACAGTGGAGCAGAGAATGTTTTTCATCTCATTTTGAGGGCAGAACTGCACATCCTGTCTTCTCTCTGCTGCCAGGTTTGTCTTTGTGTATTGTCCAGTCTTTATGCCCCCCGTCTGCTCGCTCTCTCTCACTTTGTGTTTGTCACTGTTGATGATGAGTGGTTTTTATTGTGTTTCAGTTGTGACAATAAAGGTCTTCGAATCCAGAATCTATTCTCTCTCCCTCTGTCTACTAAGTTTTCACCTCTTACACTCATTTCCCCCTTTTTTTATTTAGAATTCAGCGCTGTTCTCATATCAGCGTTAACATTTTAACTTCACATTGGCTACAAACCATACATAGAACAACACAGCCTGATGTATTAGAAAGTAAATTGTAGCCGCAGAGCACAAAATGGGAATTCAAGTAAACATCTAAATGAAATACCCAAGTGTGTGATGTGACGGCTGTGTGTTTGTACGTGTGTGTATCTGATGGGCTGGTTGTGCACATGTGATTGTGACTGATGTTGAGGTCTATGTATAAGGAGACTATATAGGACAATGTGTTGCTGCTGCAGTTCATCACTTTATGTCAATTTCCTGGTAAATGGACTTTTACCTGTTATTAATCCTGATGTTCCTCTTCCTTCTTTGGACATTACATCAAGTTTTCTTGCCCACTCCATATTTAGATATACATCTCAGAACGTATGCTGACAAGAAAGCAAAAAAGCAAGAAACAACATGAAAAATCTCACTGGTGGTTACAAAATATGATGAAACTGTCTCATTGACAGGTAGCATCTGTAGCTGTGATGTCAGATATCTCTCATATTTAGTCAAACACACATACAACCCTTTTACAAGATGCATGGTTTAATTTAAAGCAACTGCAAGATTCATCATAGCTTAGTGTTGGTTGTCAGTGTTCCAAACAGGATGGCATTCCTTGGATGTATAAAGAGACCTGGATACAGAATTGAAGATGGGCCCCGTTCATTCCTATGAAAGTTGCCCAGTGGCGCATGTAGCCAAAATGGTTCAACTACTGTGTATAAATAACCCAGATGATCAGCACTGCTTCTGTACTGTGCGGCCTATAGAGCAGGCGCACTAGAGACTTGCTTGTCAAGCTTGGTACTTCCGTCATAGCACTCTGTTAACTCAAACAGGGATAAAATGATTCAGTCGTGAGGCTTTTCTAGACTTTCCAATGTTATCAGACCAAATGGATAGTCATTTTCTGGGGTTATGATGCCCAAAAAAATTTATCCACTTATTAACAGACGTCTCGTTCGCCACATAATTCTAGGGAAAAAAAGTCATTTTGGGCTCCAGTGACAGTGTAATTAAACTATTTGTCCACTACAAAAATTGGCTTCCTTGGCGCACTTCCTAGGGGCCTGACAGGGTAGAGAAAAGCAAGAAAGAAATAGATAACTCTCTCAAGGTGCATATGTCTAAATAATTTAGAAAAGGAAAGTATGAAGAGTACAACATGTAAATTTAAATTTGAGTTTAGCTCAGTGGCCCTTCAGTTTGTAGCCCTGCTCAGTATGGATGGCAATGTTGGTGGGTTGTTGTATCACTTTGGTCTTTGCATTAGTTTGCCCAGTTACGAAGTATAATTCACGCATTGCTAACAATGTATGAGGTTTGGATTTTTATAATAGGTCTTCACCTTTGCCACGATGTCCATACTGAGAATACCAACATAGGTGTGTGACATAGCCCAGAAAAGTGTTATGCACTTCTCCCGCTCCTACCAGCTCAAGTTACGTAGTGCAAGAACAGGCATTTAGGTCCTGGAGTGGGAATGAAGTAGGAGCCATTACAAGACAACATACCATCAAAATGATTTTGAAGCTGTTAAAAAACTTGCATAATGTTGCTTTAAATAAGGATTACAGCTATATCACAAATCACAAATTTGCCTCAAGGGCTATGAGTGAAAGTTGTCCCACCCTAACAAGCACAATGAAACAGCAGAGTTAGGGTGATGTCGATCAACTGCATCCCCACACAGTCTTGAGAAGATTCAGGAAACATGAGGTTCTGTATGGGTGGGCTATAGATGTATTGGGGCTTCAGTGACACTAATAAAGGACATATCGTCCACAACACGTTCCTTCCAATACGCTAAAGATGTATCAGAGCCCCACTCTTTTCTTCCTCTCATTATGCCCTCTTACACTAACTTTCGTGCTTTCTTTAACCTTTCTTTCTATTAGTCTGTATCTCATCTTTCCAACCCATATCTCTTTCCATTTCTCATCCTGCTCTTTCTTAAGCTGATCTGAAATCACTTCTCTACATGTTGAAAGAGTCGAGGTTCATTAGTAGCAGCAGCTGGATGTCTGTGTTCCATATTCAGTCATTAAAATAGCTGCCCTTTATAGTCAATGGGCCATAATAAACATGAAGTTTCCCTATACTGCAGTAGGAACATACTGTACAAGATGCAGTGAAGAGACACTGTGGCAGGTTTTAAATTCCATCTTTATTAACTCAGTATGAACTGGCGCTATCTGCTCCTAAATGCAAATCATGAGTGTTAATTCCACTCTGAGATGTAGAAATGAACACGTCAGCAGAGCTCGTATCAGTCCGTGCCATCAGAGTTTAATTTAACTTTTACATAGTTTCTGAATAGCTGCCCTTGAGCCAAATCAACTCTTAATGGACAAACAACACTCCAATCAACAAAAAAATAATTGCTACAGAAAATAAATAATTCTTGCAAATTTGCTGTTTTGGAGCATAATGGTGTTTTGTTTTGTTCTTATTCGAACTCGCTGCAGAATGAATTGATTGCGTTTAATGAAACAACCATAAAATTTGATGGAAAATTAATCTTGCGCTTGGGTCAAGAGACCCTCAGCTTTGGGTTGAAATATCACACAAGCAAGTATTTATTAGTGTACAAGAATAGGAATATATATAATTTGTGCCTCGCGTCGCACTCAATTCTCCTGTGCTCCAGTCAATTCTCTAACCTCATTAAGCCTAAGGCTCTGTTTATTTTATAGCTCCCATGGTTTGCTGTTTCTTCGAACATTTTAAATTTAAAAACTATTGCAAATGGCAGGTCAAAGCATCTGAGTAATGTGTGGAGAGTATTATAAGCACTCTTGTATAAAACATGGACCCATGTGAAGCAAAAACCACGATACATTTATTTTGATTACGCTACAGTGAGACAAATATGTGCAGCAGTTGTATAAGTGACCTATTATGGTCTGTGTTCCTTTATAATTCTAATACTTCTCTGGAATAATGTCCAACATTATAGGGCCATAAAAAAGGCTGTGTAACAATCCAACCCTCTTGCGTCCAGGTCATAATGTTATACAAGTTCAGCAGCTCATCATGAGCAAATGGAAAGAGAAAGTGATTTGTATGGGCACTGGATACTTGCTTTAATACATCAATTTATACTTGAAAGTAATGTGCTTTTGGGCCCTTTTAGAATGGATCTGCATATTTTCATGCAATTAAGATGATGACTGATTTGAAGATTAACTTGTGTAATGCTATATCTAATGTCTGATACATACAGTACTCAGTAGTCCCACTTTATCCGGATCCTGTATATATACTGAGTATTAAACTACTGTAATACGTCACTCGAAAGTGTGCTAATTGTCCAGCTATATTAATAAAGGATCAGTGTGTAGCATTTAGTGACATCTAGCAGTGAGGATTGCAGATTGCAACCCAGATGAAACTTCTCCTGTGTACGAAGCGTGAACTCCCAGTCAAAATTGACTCTTTGTGAAGTCCTGCCCCCAGATGCAGACTGGCCAATCATAAGGTAGCATCAAGCCGGCTCAGACAACAACACAACTGTGCTCCATTGACTCTAATCATTTCAGATTTCCTTCATTTTCAGGCTGGTTTTGTGGATTTGGAGCTAAATGTTGTGCCTGGGGCACGTCGTGTATTAATGATACTCGTTACCTGGAGAGGTTGGAAAAAGATATACGTTTCTTCCCTGTTCCAAAACCAAAATCAGACCCTGAAAAGTGTAGGGTTAGCTAGCTAGCTACTGAAGATATAGCCTACTGAATGTATACACATGTTGCTTTTGCTTTGTAATGATTATAACAATGAAACAAAGACTGACCCTGCTGTACAGGAACCAGTGAAGGGACGCAGGGAAACTTTGCTGATATTCAACCAGCTGTGTGTCATCACACTGTGCACAGATTAACGTTGTTAGACCTCCCCCGGAGATACCTAGCCGTCTGGCGGTGGAGGTCCAGGTGCTGGCAGCAGCATGGGGGCAAAGCCAAACACTGTTCATCTGCACACACTGTGATGCCACACAGCTGGTTCAATATCACTGATGTTTCCCTTTATATTCATTGTCTTGTGTGGCGATCAGCAGTGATGTGGTGGTTCACTAATACACTGTGATCTGTAGCTTATAGTTCAGCTTTAGCTTCTAACTATCTTTGTCTTTTTAACCTGTTGTTGCTGCTGAGTCAGTTTGACATCCTGGATATATCCTTCAAACACAGACTATAGACCCCTCTGTCTGCTTCTCTCTGGAATCACTGTTTCATTTCTCCAAAATACAAACAGACTAGGGGCCAGATGCATAAACAATGTGTACGCACAAATGCACCATACACCTTTTCCCGTGCATAAACTGGTATTTATAAATGAAGAATGTGTGGTGAGAATGTGTGCATCTTACGTATTTTTTAGACCAGGCGTGCACGTGGTTTAAATGAGACGGCTGCAGGTGAAATGATAAGGAGATGAATGAAACATAAACTGAGCGATGGATAACATTGAGTTCAGGATGTTTGCCAATTTCACTTGGTGTTATTTTTGCAGACAGCACGACGTTCTGTAAAATATCAATCAAAGGTATTTATATATTCAATCTATGTGTGATACATTGCATCGTCATTTTTAATTATACTTATCTCCCTGTTAGTGATTGTTTAGTGTTATCCTGTGAAGCACTTTGTAAAGAAATGTGATGAATTAATGGCGTGGACTCTCCGACTTGCCACAGCCGTGCAAAAATTACAGCTGCCCTGGCACCGTTGGAGAACCTTGCCGATGCGACACAGTCAGTGAAAAGGAGCTTTCTTTACTGTATATCCCATTGACAGGTATAATGAACGGTGAAAGGGGCACAAGTATTAATATGCAAATGTATGTTTAAGGGCGTTTCTACATCAATTTATATTATATAGGGCTTTATAAAGAACAGAGTTTTATGCATCTGGCCCCAAGTGGTAAAAACACTGAATTAAAGGGCCAGTGTGTAATATTTGGCATGGTTTATTGTCAATCTGAATCTGAATCTGAATATTCTACCCATTAATATGTTTATACAAGTGTATGATCGCTATAAAATAAAATTCGTTTGGTTTTTGTAGCCTTATAATTATGCTTTTATATATATATATGTAGCAAGGGCCTTGCTTTAGAGAGGTCGCCATCTTGCGCCGCCATGTATGTAAGGCAGCCCGAGCGGACAATCCAGCCAGCCAGAGAACGTGTTTCGCGTGTATAAATAAACCAACGAAGACACCGGAAGGAAGGAAGAAGGAGGAGGAAACAGCAGAGAGTGTTAGTAGTTCGTCAATAGAGAGTAGTGAAAAGTTTTTTTAGTTATAAAGTTTGCGAATGGACCACAGTTACCACTCAACAGGAGAGAATGAACCCGAACCGTCATCTGCGAGGAAGACGCAACTTCACTCCTTGTGATGCACTCTCTGTGGCGCTTTTCCTCCTGATGATATATCTCCCAGCGATGGTAGCAGTAGCACCGAATCCCATTCTGTGCATTCAGCCTCTCTTCTCGCCCACTCAGCATCAAACACATGGAGTTCCTCATCTGTATGCTCCGGCTCAAACAGGTATGGCTCTGGGTCTGTGTCCGCTACAAGAAACTCTTCAAAATCGCGTTCAAAGTCGTCCATTGCAGCTACTATAGTCCGGAGATATTGCTAGGCTAAATAAACAGCTGAGCTCTGTTTACCGGCTACGCTGTCAGTCAGTGTGCGGGCTGGAGATTGGTGGAGCAGAGAGGGGAGGGGGGTCCCCACTTAGTATCGTCAACGAGTATGTGTGTAAAGTTATGAAGTGTGTCTGTTTTGCTAGAAGAGTCAGAGTTTGGGAGGGAGTGGAGTGTTACCGGAGTTTTTGGAGTGCTCAAATAAACTGGCCTTTTTCCCGAACACTCCTCTGGTCTCCTGCTCGTGAGGGATTCATTACAATATCGTAACATGGCTTAGATTTCTAAATAAACGTTCACCTCGTCGCTAGATAGGCCTACTCCTGAAAAAGTCGTGCGCAAGGCTTTTTGTCCCTACAAGGCTACCGTCATTTACCCGACGGGAGGGGTGAGCGAGTGAGCCCTGCAATCTAGAATTTGACCACTGATGTCACTGTTTTCAACCCATTTTACACACTGGCCCTTTAAGCAGTTTCACATTACAAATCAGTGTTTCTCCAATGCTGTTTGGCTTTGTCACAGACAGGTGGCTAGCCCACAACCTGCCAATCTGTGCTCACCTCTTTTTTTTTCTAGTAACTTAAGATGCAGATGTTCAGAAGGTTTTACCGGGAGCCAAATTTTCTGTTTCCTTCCTCCCTAAGTAAACAAACACGGTAATTCAAACCAGTAAAAACACTGAATAAAGCATTTTCACATTAAAAATCAGTGTTATTCCAACACTGTTTGGCTCATCGGTGAGGGACTGCTAACTACAGTACCCGACATGAAAACGCAAATGTCCCTATTTACAGGTAGAGATTGGTTTGTCTGTTTCTGGCTACCGTAGAAACATGGTGGTGCGACAAGGCGAGCTCCGTGGATAAGGACCCGCTTGCTATGAAGATTTGTGCAGCTCATTCTAAGGTAATGAAAACACAACAGTTCTTACACTGCCTGGCCAAAAAAAAAGTCACCACCAAAAAAAAAGGTCATACACTCTAATATTTCGTTGGACCGCCTTTAGCTTTGATTACGGCACGTATTCGCTGTGGCATTGTTTCGATAAGCTTCTGCAATGTCACAAGATTTATTTCCATCCAGTGTTGCATTAATTTTTCACCAAGATCTTGCATTGATGATGGTAGAGTCTGACCGCTGCGCAAAGCCTTCTCCAGTACATCCCAAAGATTCTCAATGGGGTTAAGGTCTGGACTCTGTGGTGGCCAATCCATGTGTGAAAATAATGTCTCATGCTCCCTGAACCAGTCTTTCACAATTTGAGCCCGATGAATCCTGGCATTGTCATCTTGGAATATGCCCGTGCCATCAGGGAAGAAAAAATCCATTGATGGAATAACCTGGTCATTCAGTATATTCAGGTAGTCAGCTGACCTCATTCTTTGAGCACATACTGTTGCTGAACCTAGACCTGACCAACTGCAGCAACCCCAGATCATAACACTGCCCCCACAGGCTTGTACAGTAGGCACTAGGCATGATGGGTGCATCACTTCATCTGCCTCTCTTCTTACCCTGATGCGCCCATCACTCTGGAACAGGGTAAATCTGGACTCATCAGACCACATGACCTTCTTCCATTGCTCCAGAGTCCAATCTTTATGCTCCCTAGCAAATTGAAGCCTTTTTTTCCGGTTAGCCTCACTGGTTAGTGGTTTTCTTAAGGCTACACAGCTGTTCAGTCCCAATCCCTTGAGTTCCCTTCGCATTGTGAGTGTGGAAATGCTCTTACTTTCACTATTAAACATAGCCCTGAGTTCTACTGTTGTTTTTCTTCGATTTGATCTCACCAAACGTTTAAGTGATCGCCGATCACGATCATTGAGGATTTTTTTCCGGCCACATTTCTTCCTCGAAGACGATGGGTCCCCACTATCCTTCCAGTTTTTAATAATGCGTTGGACAGTTCTTAACCCAATTTTAGTAGTTTCTGCAATCTCCTTAGATGTTTTCTCTGCTTGATGCATGCCAATGATTTGACCCTTCTCAAACAGACTAACATCTTTTCCACGACCACGGGATGTGTCTTTCGACATGGTTGTTTAGGAAATGAGAAGCAACTCATTGCACCAGTTGGGGTTAAATAACTTGTTGCCAGCTGAAAGATAATCGCCCATGCAGTAATTATCCAATAGGAGGCTCTTCCCTGTTTGCTTAGTTAAATCCAGGTGGCGACTTTTTTTTTGGCCAGGCAGTGTATTTTCAGGCGACTGAACCCTGAAGAAAACACATGTATTATATTCTATTCTATTTCTGCCAAAACATCCCCCTTAAATCCCACACACTGGACCTTTAATTGTGTGAAAGGTCCATAGATGTTTAAGATCCAGAGCAGGATACGTCTGAGAATTTGAATATCAGAAATGTAGTCAGGGTTAGAGTTAAATACTGACTTTAGGAGGATTGAATTTTAAATTAAAAATGAATACAGCTGAAAGAATTATGTGTTATATAATTTATCTATGAAGTGTAGTATTTTACACTGAAAGGGTCTTGGGGAGTAATACTAAATACAGTGTGTGAAAAAGTTGTAGAAAGCCTCGTGTGGCTCCAGAGGGAGCCGTGTGAAGTCTGATAAAATTGCCTCAAGTGATGTCACTTGAAGCAGCGTCGGTTGGGGCTCCAGACGTTTTGAAAACGAAAAGAAGGAAGGAAAGAAGTGAGCTTACCAGACCTCTTTAGCCCGCTCCTCGTCTCCACTATGATGTTTGAGCTTCACTGTGCAGAGCGATGTAGTCTGACACTAGAAAGTTGTTCTCAGGTTCATCCGCTGAAGGGGGAAAGTTTCTCTGTGCTCGCCTTGAATCTCAGTTTAACATGTGCAAGCGTGATTTTCTAACATCACAACTAGTTTGGAAGCCGTTCATCATGCAACTTTACACGAGTGTGATGTGGAAACTTAAAGCCTCCAGTGCTCTCACTCTCAGAACAGACTTTTCAGTGAAGTGGGAGACATCTTGAGTCCAGTAATTAAACTTTTGAAATGAACAATATTTGCATATTCATTAGATTCAGGATTTTTCAGTGATGGAGAAGTAGCGGGAGTAAATGTGCTTTTAAGAATCTTTAACCACATCAGACGCTAATTGTAAGTCAGAGCATAGTATTTTTTAAATGTCTTAAAACATGGCTGGAGGGGATCTTCTACTACCTGACAGTTGAGCATCAGCCAGTCAGAAAAAAAGTGCTTCTCATATCAAAACAAACAGATCATCTCATCCATTTATTCATAACATCCACACCTCCTGTTGACTGCTACTTTCTAACAAAATAAGATCTGCAGTTATGCAGCATTATGAAGAGAATAAATTACCTCCAAAGCCAGTCTGACTTGGGAGTGTGAAATCTTTCTGCCAAATATGGTCCTCTTCCTGGTTTTGATGTCAACACCGGTCAGCCGCCATCTGTCCATCCAGTCACTCATCTGTTTAGTATTATCGACTTACTGGTAACTCTGGCAGGTAACCAAGCATTGTTTGGGGATTGTATTTCATGATTAAAACTGGTTGGTGGGTAAAACAATCACAATCTTTAGTAAATACCAGGAAATATCAGATTCAGTGACACATCCTGATCATACAAGGCTGTTAGATATTCTCTGTGGGAGAAATGTGCATGAACTATAGTGGTTGCTTCTATTGATGATACACTGTATTATAGAGGTGGAAGAGGTCATCGGGGACGTTGTTTCAGATTTCAATCGATATCAACAGTTCTTTCAATTTGTTCATCTCACATTAACTTCCTTTATGTTCTGTTCGATTCTGCTCATAGGCACTTTGTTATGCTCCTGTTTATCCTTCCCAAGAAATTTACATATTTAAGTTAATACGAGATTATGTGCCTTGCTCTGTTTTTTTTCTTACAGCTTGTTATCTGACTTCTCTGGATTTATTTAATTGCAAACATATGTTTTCCTTTGCCCTCCCATCAGTCTTTCCAGCATCCCTGCATCGCTGCTATAAATTACTTGCTTCCCTCCTTGTTATCTGCTCTTGTGAGGCTAATTTCTTTCCTAACCAGATGAACTGCACCTATTTTCAGTCAACGTTGCGTTGCTCTCTACCTTAGCAGAGTGCATGCAACACCGAGACATTAATAACTCCTCTCTGTCTTGCTCTCTTGCTCACCTTGCAAGGATAGGTCATTCGCAGGGATGATGGACAGGTGATCTGTGCCGGGCCGCTGTGACCTCTGTAACCTTTTAGCGACCTTTCACGACCTTCTGACCAGCCGATTAGTGTCCGTCCCGTCCTTCTCTGATTAGCCTGAAAATTGGAGCTATTTGGACGACCTTTTCAGCAGAAAGGTCCACTCCCTACTCTGCTTTCCCTCTTCATACACTTCTTTTCCATCACCTTCATTTGCAGCAGCTCAACCACACACACACACACACACACACACACAAAAAAAAAATCCAACACTCCACCTCAAGCAGCCCATCTCCCATCTCCCCTTTTTGCCTCTGAAGGGTAACATGATGAGGCTTATCGACCACCATGTTGTTAACCACAGCAAATTTGTAGTTTCGTTCCCCGGCATTTCACTGTGTCCTCACTCAGGGCTCCAGCCCGAGTATGTTCTTCAATTACTCTTCAGTTCCTGTGGCTGCTCTCACGTCATACCTTTTTTTTTTTTATTACACTTTATCTTTCCTTGTTTCTTTCTTATTGCTGACCGTGAAAACCGTAATTCCAGCTACATTATAAAACTGGTATTTCCACAAACCACAAAGAGCCAGTGAGTCACTTGGCGAGGCAGCCAGGGGGGAATTGGAAACAGAGCATTTTTTATCAAAATAGATGAAAAGAAAGGGTGGTCAGACATTATTAAGAGACCACCAACAGAGCCCACAATGCAAGTTCGTCCTCTGTGGTCAATCGACAGCTCAGTCAGACTTAATTTCAGGGGGGAACAATGCCACAGCTGCAGATGGAAATGTTCAATAGATTATATAAAGCGGTTACTACAGGCTAGATTGTAAACCGCCAGCAGTGGCTGCCCACACACTGCATTTATTCCTCTGAGACTCACCCCAAATGAAGGAGTTATTTTATCTCCCCAATCCATATCTTTCACTTGTCCTATCGTTTATCTTTCTCTCCCTGTTGTATTTTATCGCTGTCTATCTTGTTTTACAGGGTTTGGGGAAATGAGACGCAGGGAGAAAGAGAGCGAGACGGAGGGAAGAAGACAAAGTGGTGTGTTTACTGTGGAGCTTCACAGCGTCCTTTGGTCCCCGTGGGAGAGTCCGTTGGCCTTCACCTTGAGGTGTGCACATATAGACAAACGCGCTCCTGCTCACACACTGAAGTCAAATAGGGGCATGTGCATTGTAAACCTAAATCTAAAAGGGCTGTAAACGTCAATTATTATTTCTTTAATTAACACTGAGTTGTTCTTTAAACAGGTGTAATCAATTTCTTCAAATGACAGTGTGCAATGTGAAAGGGGTTGTTTGTAGTGATGAACCTACAGGAAATTATCACCTGAATCTGCAGCTTCCCTCGGCTTTACAGAGCTTTATAGTGAGTTTCAGCTCATTATTTAGCTGTCCGGCAAACAACTTACTGATTTCATTCACCCTCATCTCATAGCTTCACTACTGGCTGCAGCAGTCAGCTTTTTTGTTTTAGATATAATGTTTTAGAAACCTCACTGCACTTGCTCAGCACTAAACAGCAGACAGACACAGTTAGCAACTAGCTGATGAACATAGTGGAGCATTTAGCAGCTAAAGAGCCAGAGCCCCTCAGCAGCTGGTGGAGACCAAAACCAGAGCTAAAAGAGAGTGAATACGGGACTTACATTCATCAGATGGACACAAACAAAACTTAATTTCTAAATGGTTCATAAAGTTGCTCTCTAACTGTGTGAATAAGCAATTCTTGTCAATGTTATGTGCATGACTACTTTTTAGTTTCTCAAAATCAGCTGAGATTTCTAATATTTTAAAAGGAAAAATGATATTCCCCTTGTTTATCAGTAATATTCCATGTAAAATCCTATGTTTTCTAGTACTTTCTCTCCAGCATCACCAGTTTCTCTACCCTATCTGTGGCACTTAGCCTCAGCTCCATTCCACTCATTCAGTGGCCCTCCTTGTCTGATACAGACTCACCGTGGTACCCTTTAGCGTCTATACGAGACACAGTGGGCCGCATCATTATTACACACTACAAGCAGCTGACATGATTTAAAGAGCAAGAAATTCTGCATAGGGTATGAGGTCATGGTGATGGATGGGTCAGACAAACTGGACTTTTACCCAGGAGACTGCTGTTTGTGTCCCGTATGAAACCAAAAATCAACACTGAGTTATTTTAACGAGGTAACATACTATGTCACGTCACATACATCACATTTTGTTGTATGAGTAACAAACATACTTATTTTAACCCAAAACATGATCTTTATTGTCAACCTAACCACACACTTGTGTTGCATAAACTTAAACACACTCAAACCCGTGTGTTGGAACGTGTCTATTTTTATGTACCAATCTAATCTAATCTAAAATGAGTTAAACCTACTTCAGTCAACCAATTCAGTTAAAAAAACATTCTCAAAACTGCTCTAAGTCCGCATTGTCCGTTTCATCAAGGTCTTAATCTGGCCCCTCCCCTGGGACCACTTTGCCTTGGAAGACCCTACCAGGGGCTATTAGCCCCGGACAACACAGCTCCTAGGTTCACAGGGACACACAAACCCCTCCACCACATTAAGGTGGCGATTCTCGCATTCTTAGCGTTACAGATAGGGTAAGGAGCTCAGATATCCAGAGGGAGCTTGGAGTAGAGGGGTCAGATGAGGTGGTTCAGGCATCTGATCAGGATGCCTCCTTGGTGATTCCCGCTGGAGGTGTTTTGGGACTGTCCCACTGGTAGGGGGCCCCGGGGCAGACCCAGAACACGCTTGAGGGATTACATATCTCGTCTGGCCTGGGAACGCCTTGGGGTCCCCCAGGAGGAGCTAGAAAGCGTTGCTGGGCAGAGGGACGTCTGAGGCCCTGGATAAGCAGATGAAGATGGATGGATGGATGGATGGATGGATGGATGGATGGATGGATTTAATACACATTCAGTGCACTGATGCGTATTTCCGACAGCAGGTTAATAACTCAAGATATGATTAATCAAAATAAACTACAGCGCATGAAGGAGCATGTCACCCACGGCTAGTGTGACTTAATTATATGTTTTTAGTAGTTTTTGTACAACAATGGAGGTCTATGGCACAGAGGAACAATCTTTATTAAGCTCTGGCTACACAGGAAAGACCTGTTGGTGAAATATATTTATTGTATTACCAGTCTTATCATTTGAATATTTCTATTAAGAGTATTTTATCAAAGCCCTCTTGTATCAAAGTGATTATATCTAATGCTGATCCTTGTTTGAAAATAGCTGTGTGTATTTTGGCAACTTCAGAAGCAAAGATGAAGCTCATTTTGAGTTCATGTTTGTAATATCACCACCCTTCCTCTTTTAATGTGTGCTGTCTAAATTTGTCCCAGCCTTTCTGTAGCACTTGGTAAAAACACTGCTTGCAGGGCAACAGTGTCACCATTAAGGAGGAAACTGAAAAAAAGACTGCTGGACCACACAATTATCTGACTGGTATGAAAACTGCAAGGAGCATTTGTAAGCCCAGTACACCACCCACCACAGAGCGCAGAGCTTTCTTTGCCAAGCGACCGTTCAGCCCCTCACTGCTCAACACATTTATTCTACTCATAAACAGCAAAATATCACAGACCAGAGCAAACATCTATAATTCACATAACTCCCATCTCCCTCCAGTAATTAGCCTCCTCCACCATTTCCTCCTCTGCAAGTACTTAATATTTCCAGGATGCAGTGCTGTCTCACAAATTGTTTTAAATAGCACAGCTCATCCTTAACATTTAACGTTTTCGAATGTGAAACTTCCTACATAATAAGATAATAGTCTTCACTCAAACATTTTAGCAATAATAAGCTTCATGAATAATTTAAAAGCAGAGAAATATATAAATAACGTTTAATTGAATACCACAGGGAAATTACAAGACAACAATACCAAACAAACCACATAATAACCTCCCTGATAACCCCTCTGTTTCCATTGCACATCCTTTTTTTTTAAAATTTTGTTTAGATTTAGTCAACGTTTTAGCTCAGGAACCTAATGAACTTATGAACTGCTGCTAGTAATACAGTCATACACAGAAATGGCTTTTAAAAGAGGGAATAATTAAACAAAAATGTATTCCCTAAAACAGCAGAAAATGTTTTGGTTGCGCACCAAACATGTTTGGTACAAGACCTAGCAAATCAAATTTACATATTACCTTGTGAATTTTAAATTGCCATAAGCTGTTAAAATATTCCCAGCTCTTTTGCGTGAATTAAGCACCACTTTGTTCCAGCTTTGATCCTTATTTTTTGTTAAAGGGGAAGGCATCGGAGTGGACATGAGAGATCTGATAGTGATACACAAGTTAACATGGAACATCATTAATTAATAGAGAGATCTGAAATGTAAACATAAATTTAATGTTGTCTTTAGTCATTAAAGGTAGCAGAGAAATTGATTCATGCCTTCATTTCAAGCCGACTTGACTACTGTTGCACACTTTTTACAGGCCTCCCCAAAAAAATCCCTCATTCAGACACTTCGGCTCATTCAAAACTCTGCAGCACAGCTATTAACCAGAACCAAGAGGAGAGAGCACATCAGGCCAGTCTTAGCTGCTCTACACTGGCTTCCTGTTACATTTAGAACTGATTTCAAGGTCCTCCTCCTTGTATACAAAGCCCTACATGGGCTGCGACCGAGCTACATTGCTAACTCCCTTGTTAACTATTTGCCTCCAAGAACACTGCGATCATCTGCTGCTGGTTTATTGGAGGCTCCCTGCAACAGCTGGAAGAAGATCAGGGATGCAGCCTTTGTCAATTACGTTCCAAACCTTTAGATATCAGGGCAGCTAGCTCGCTAAATACTTTTAAAAGAAGGCTAAAAACATATTTGTTCACTTTAGCCTTTAACTAGGTCTGACTTCCTGATACAGGTCTGAAAAACTTACTTTTTACACTTCACGCTGCTGCAACTCTTTTAAAATCTTACTTGATTTTATGATTTATAGTTTTACAACTCTATGATTTTATGAATCAGTTAACCCATGCTTCAAACTGTTTTAAATGTCCTTTCATATTGAATTGTCTTGCCTGTTTTATGTCCATTATGTCTACTTTCATGTGAAGCACTCAGTACTTATACTGCCCTTATTGTACTATACTTTGTGCTGCATTTCTTGTATGAAAGGTGATATTTACATACATTTTTTATTATTATTATTAGTTAAATAGATAGAGAAAATAAAGTCACAAAATGTCAAAAATGGAAACATTTTTTACACCTATTTTCCTTATTAAACAGAAAAATACAACCATGCACCTTTTAAATTCATGTGTCTCCCTTCACCAAACTAAGACTGAGGTTAGCTTAATTTCCTTGTTAACTTGTGAAAAACACATAGTTTTAAACTCAACAGAAACAAAGTAAGTCACCAAAACTGCCTTGGTTAGTCTTTCCACTGTCCCAACAATCACCAGCTCTGTTTTGGTTAAAACTCACCCCGTTAAATTAAAAGCTACACTGGCTCTACACACAGTTTCCCCCTCTTTCTCTTGCTGCCTGCTGAGCAGCAGCTCCCACTCCTTCCTTTCAGCCAGACCATTAAATAAGATTAATAAAATGACAAAAATCGCCAAAACAAACAAACAAACAAACAACCATTGATGTACTAAGACAATCACCGACGGCCAATATATTCATCCAGTTACCCAATACTATTGATATGCCCTCACAGCAGCTCTATTTCTTTGTCCTCTCATGATGGACTGAGGGCAGACTGGACGCTACAGTTACTCATTATCACCTGTCAGGGTAAAGGTGATATTAGAGAGAGAGAGAACGGACCAGTGCTAGCTGTTTAGCTCGTTTCAGTAGATATCTCGAATGTCTTTGACATTAAGTCAAAACTGTTACTGTTAATTCTTCACATGCTGTTAATAATGTTCATTTTTTGAATGTTTTAAATTGAAATTCTGTCCATATCTCACACCTTCAAAAGAATAGTTTGACATTTTTGGAAATGTGCTTACTTGTTTTCTTTCTTGCAGAGAGTTAGATGAGAATTGATTGAAAGCACTCTCATATGTAAGATTTGTATCAATCAATTGTCATCTAACTCTCAGCCAGAAACCAAATAAGCATATTTCGCCTAACTTGATCCATTATATTTTTGGCTACTGAGAGCAAATTATTTTTTATCTGTCACTCTGATTCATGTCAGTGTGAGGGCATCAATATCATGTATGAAATAAACACCAACTGTCTCTCCATTAGACACACTGCTGCTGATCACGAGTCGGCCCTGTAAAGAGGAGAAAAACTGAGAGCAATTTGTGGCAGTATTTTAGGCAAAAGACGAAACTCTGGCAATGAATCAATAAGTGCAAGAATAATATTGAATAAGGTTGAAGTAAGATAGAGTGGTACTGCAAGGTGCAGTGGTGAGAGAAGTGTGGGGACTACATATCAGGTGTAATTAGGTGTATAGAGACTCTGAGGAAGAGAGAGGTGCTGAGTAAGCTAAAAACACACTGTCTTTAGCCTTCTCTTTTGTCAGTTGTATTGACCCAGTGGCACCGGCACCAGATCCGTATCACATTTACTGTAATCAACGCTGTGTTTTCTGTCCAGAGTGCACTGTGAGTACAGATAGATACCACAAGTACTCCTCGTGGAGTCAAGAGATGGTGGAGAGCAGTGGTTAAACCTCCAGCAGTGAAACTACACAAGCCCCTCCTGGCCGGGGAGTGACTCCTTACTGTTCCCTCTCCTCATTGCCATCCTGTACTGTTTCTTATTTCTGTCCTAAAGTGAACTGCATTGTCTCTTGTGAAAGAATACGACCAGGCAATTTGAGTTCACAGACCAGGGGAAGACTCCACCGGGAGCCTTGTTTGTCACAAAATTAAACTTTTGACTCATGACTTTCTACCAAAAAATGGCATTAGGCTGTCTTTTAAACTAAGTTCAAGACAGTAAAAGAGCAAGTTCTTGAGGCGAATTCATTTTAAGTTTCAAAGCATCCAGATACGTACTCAGATCCTTTATTTAAAGGAGCTATATACAACAGGGGTTCCCAACTGGTGCAGCCACAGGGTCCAAATTTCTCCTTAATCATTAGTTCAAGCTCCACACAGTTTAATATATTCAGCATCATACTTGTGTTTGGCCATGTCGTTTAGCTAGTTTGCCGTCTCTGTCAAGTAGCTGTCAATTATAAACTTATTCTACAACAGGAAACGGCACTTCAAGATAAAAACTCTGTGCTGGAAATTCACTGTATTTAAAAATAAAGTGTGTTTTTTACATCAGGGTAAATCACTTACGGTCCATTCATAATGGACCAGCGACCCACTTTTGGACCACGACCCACCAGATGGGAACCCCTGCCCTGATACACAACATTCAGTACATTAACAAAGTAGCAATGGTGTCCTGACCAGAGAATGAAGTTACACACCCTCTGTGCATGTTGTCATCCGAGCTTTTCTGTTTGTGGTGTGGTTGACAGTCCGCCTGTGTGTGCATTGGTGCATGTGAGTCCCTGTGTGTGTATCCCACTGGCTAGCTGTTACTGCCGCTCTGCATGTGTGCTCATAAAGTGGTTACTGGTGTTAACACTGTCCCAACAGAGCAGCGTTGTTACAGAAGCGTAGCACCCGTCCACATTAACACCGTCAGCTCTGTCAGCACTGTTACCATTGTTAGCGCTGTTTGTGCTGTTAGCACCGTTAGCTGCTAGCTGCCGGCTCAGTCACCTTCATGTTGAGAGCTGTGTGCAGACAACCCTGGCTCAGACTCTGAATCACTCATATGATTTGAATGTTGTAAAATCTGAATCTGTAAAGCAGCCTCTAGCCCAATAACATCTCTCAAATAAATGTAGTGAAGTCAAGATAAAGTAGCATAAAATGTACTTGAAAACTGTACTTTGAATGCTGGACAATGCTCTACTAAAACAGGATGTGTGGTTTAAAATCAGCATACAGTATGAACTGGGATACTGTTACTGTATCGTGTAGGTCCTAGATGCTTTGTAATCCATGACCTATGACTTTCTTCTATCTCAAAGCTACTGTTAAACACACCCGTCACGTATCACTTCTGCTCACTGCACACCACCTCTTCTGATACAGTGTTATTGTACTAATTAATGATAATCATTGACAACACTGGCCAGCTCCCACATCTTTCATTAAGTCAGGCAGCTCATCAATATCAACACCTACTCTGCAGTCAAATCAAGACAGCTAGCTCAGCCAGTGTGACGGGAGGCCAAGTCAGGTGAGTTACAATGTGGAAAAAGAAATGTGTACCCTACCAATAAACACAAGAGGAGCTTAATTTTTGTAGCTGAACGCTCACATTTCCTCAGTGTAGCTCTAATTTACGCCTGTCTCCGCTTTCTTTTCTTCCTCTCAGCCTGTCTCACCCTGTCTCAATGTGTTTTCTGCACTGTTGGATAAAGTGAAAATTATTCATGAAAACCAAGTCAGCAGCATCTCTATTGTATGCAGCCATATAATGCACGGCCACTCCTAACTTTCCTGCAACGGCAGCTCTGACCTCTCACACAACCAGAATACAATACAGAAAATACTACTGAACAATGCAGTGAACACTCTTGTTTTCTCTAGAGCCGAGACGCTTTGCAAAACATTCTTCTCACCACAGGGGCCACGGATGATATCAATCTACCTCCTCAAATGAATAAAATATATCAAGGCTTCTTACTCATTTCCAAAGGGAATCAGCACAACATGTAATGGAAGCTACAAGCTTCAGGTTTCAACATTTGGGAGTGAGTCGGTCAACAGGGACATTTTTTCATGGCCTATCTTTTTGGCGGTCTGAACCAAAATATAAGAAAATAAAGATAAAAAAATGACCTATAAAAGTATAATGAACAGCCTCAGAGGCAATGGCAGCAGGTTCTGAAATGTTACAGGTGACAGGGTGCAGTTCTTGTTCGAGAACCCGTCTGGTTACTGAGGTTGTACTGGTGCAGTTTAATTTTACACTGATGTATAATTAAAGGGTGACTTTGGTATTTTTCAACCTGGACCCTATTTTCACATGTTTTTGTGTCTGAGTGACTAATGGGAACAACAATTTGTGAAACTGGTCCAGTATTGAGCAAGAGCGCTGTGGGCAGCAGCTGTGAAACAGGCTCCAATGCTACTTAATGGGCAATTGCTGTCAATTTACGTCCACTAAAAGCACTTGTTTTTGCCACTGACAGGCTCAGATTGTTGTTATCAATGTCTGACAACATTATGGTAAGGATCCCTACAGAGGTCGACCTTTTTGTTAAAGGGTAAGACCCTTTTTGTTTAACCAGGAACGGCTCGAAATAGCTATCGCCAAGCCAGACTCCATTCAAATAAACAGGATTTTTATCACTCAAGACATACTCCGTGAAAAGTCAACAGAAACTAAATAAAACTCAAACAACAAACAAACAAAAAAAACATCTTACTTCATCTTTCCACTGTTCCAACATTCACCAACTCTGGTTTGGTTGGAATTAACCCTTAATTAACTCTATACACACTGGCTTTATACGTGCTAAAAATAATGCTTATTTAAATGGAGTCTGGTGAGTTTGGTGTAGCAAAATCAGGGCTGTTTCTGGTTAAACAAAGAGGATCCTACTCTTTAACAAAAAGGTCTATCACTGTAGGTATTCTGTCTATAATGTTGTCAGACACGTATCAAAATAGTCTGAGTCTGTCAGGGAAAAATCAAGCACTTTTAGTGGAGGTAAATTGATATTGTATAACTGCTCCAAATGGTTACACTGAAGCTGTTTTGCAGCTGCTGGCTCCACCACCTTCACACAATGCTATACCAATTTCAAAAATTGCTCTCTCCATTTCTCTCTTAAGCCTCCTACAGACTATATGTTAGCAGTCTTATAAGTTTAGTGCAGCTAGACAGACTGTATGATGATTGTGCCTGCTGATTCGCAGGCTACGGCGTACAATGCAATAGTTTCCCATACTGAGTAGGCACTATATACTGCGGTGTGTGTGTGTGTGTGTGTGTGTGTGTGTGTGTGTGTGTGTGTTTACTAGCTGCTAAGTTCCTCACCTTGCAGCTGCAACTCTGCCTCTGTTTCCTTCCATGCTTCGTCCTTCTTTATATGATCATGATACGACCTGGAGGTCACATCATACAGGCAAGGCTTCTGCTGCCACAACTCTACAAGATTTTCCTCTTTGTTGGAATCCCACACATTTCTTTTAGTGTGTTTTGCCTCAGTTACAAGCTGCTATCCATCTTTTCATTTGGGTTCAGCGCCAGTGCGTCATTTCATGCTATCTATCGGTTGGTTAGTAGACCTTAGTAGACAATGGCCATCCTTGAACCTCTCACCGTTTTAGAGCCATGAGCAAAGATATTGCCACGTTTCTTTCACATTTGTCATCTTTTGCTTGGGACAGCCCAAAATTGCGCAGTGTATACTGGCTTTAGACACAAAAACATGTGTTACCCTTTAAGTAACTACATACGTTTTCAAAAATGCTACGGTAACAGTGGCAGTGATAGTGTAGTGATTCAACCAGTGGCACTATCTCTGATCTTATTTTCTGGTTTATCCATCAAAGAATAAGATTGTACTCAACTTCACTGCTGAGGTCTGACGCACATTGCTAAAAAGAAGTTAATTTTCCTGTAGTACTATGTACTTTTACTTGCAACGAGTATTATTGTAGTGTTGTATGTCACTTTTACTTTATCTTAATGCCTCTACCAGCACTTGATTTTACAGACACACTTGTTATTGCATACTGTGTCTATCACTGGTATTAACAGTGAAAGGAAAAGTAGGCAGCGATATGCTCTATGCGTCTCTCTCTCTCTCTCTCTCTGTCTTTCTCACTCTCCCTCTTTTGTTTTATAACCATCTAACCCAATCTGATAGCAACTAATGAGTGTGATTACTTTAGAAGCTGCTAATAGCTGTAGCTAATCCCCCCCCCCCCCCCCCCGCCCCCTTTCATTTCATCTCGCTCCGCTCCTCCTGCATCTCTCGGCTTTCTGACTTTGCATGCCATTATTATTAGACGTGTGGCCCCTGAATTTCCCCCCCTCTTCATCAGCTATTATCTATCACTAATGACAGGAGGCAATGTTGTAAATGTTCTACTTCAAGTGGAATTAGTTGGCGTGCGTGTGTGCGTTGTGACAAGGAGCGCGGTAATGTTGTGCTGTTCTCTAAATGGGAGTGCTGCACATGAACCCCACCTGAGTGGGAGTCAGACTGGCTGACCCGTTTAATGGCGATTTGTCCCACCACCACAGCACCGAAAGTGATGTTTCACTCTGTGGGAACATTTTCACCGTCTCGTCAAGCTTGAGGACAAGTCCGTGTTTCTTTTCATCTCCGGCATTCACTTCCTCTCTTAACTGCAAACAAGCAAAACGGGTCTATAGGACACAGAGTTGAAATCACATTACCTACACTTCCTGGTACACGTTTTAGATGAGGTTTTCAGAAGTGAAGGTTAAAAGGTGGTGCTGACTGGAGGTCCCCAGGGCAGGCGGTGTAAACGAATTGCTATGGAGGTATGTACACTAAAAATGTAAATGTTCTGCCAAAGTGAAAGATCGATGGATCTCTTGGTTGTTGGTATTCTCATTAATTGGGATCAGTAGCAGAGACCCATCTGTGTATACTGACACCAATATTTCAATTTGAAACATAATCTATATTATTTTGTGTTAATAAAACTCATTGAAATGCCACCAGCCCTCGTACTTCAAGCTCATAAGCAGTATGTATAAGAGTAATGTATCAAACAGCCATATGGCAAAGCAGCAGATATGCACTACATATACATGTTAGTACGTATATGTGTATTTGTTAGAGGGTTGTTAGGTGACACATGTGTAGCCTCATGAATGAATGTGATAAGAGTGTTAGAAAGGGGACACTGAGCAATACTTCAAAGAGGAAAAGCATGGAGAGTCACAGTGAGAAACCTTCTCTCAAGGTTATCAGTCTTTTCACGCTGTCCTCCTTTCTCTCTGTGCATGTTCTGCAGTGATAAAGTTAATTAAAGCCACATAACAAGCAATGGATACGACTGTACCGGTGCATGTAAAGCACAAAGTTGAACTTGCTAAAACCAGAAATCCCACAGAAAGGAGTCGCAGCTCTCACTCGCAAATGAGAAAGAAGTCTCAAGCTGAGAAACTCAAATAAAGCTTCCATCTTTTATTCTACGCCTGACCTATAAAGTGACTGGCGCTCAAATGCAAAAGGACACCGAGTTGAGTCATCGCTGCGAAAATCCATTAAGAAGACTCCCACCTTTACAGTATAGAGGCAGAGCAAAGACATCACATGCAATTAAGCATCCTGGGTATACTTAATTTGCAGGAGAAAGCATGAGTGTATATGTGCACACGGACAAATTGCAGATGCATACTGAAGTGGTGTATAGGTGCAGACTATAGATCCGCAGCAGCATGTGTTTGACTAAGCGTCCACTTATTGTTTTGATATAGTTTCCTCTCTGGTTTTGGCTGAAACAAATTTTGCACCTTTGCCTGACTTGTTTGTCTTAGACGCACACACACATACACACACTGTAATCCTCCTTACACCCCTCTTGCTCCCATTTCTCTGATTTGCAGCAGTAAAATTATAATATTTCTGTTCCTCATAAATCACAGTGACAGGGAAGGGGCACATTACACCTGAGTATAGGAAGTCCCCACGTTCTTTCTTCTCTCCTACCTTTTTATCACACCCCCTCTTATTTGCACTCTCTCTCTCTCTCCCTCTCTCTCCCTCTGCCTCCCTCGGGGATCGACACATGGCTCCTCATGAGCGCGGGAGAGCGTCAACAGCAGCCTTGTCCCCTGGGAGTGTTTTTTAACTCTCCCTAATTGGCATGTGCATCACGACACAACAGTAGGCCGGTGTGCGCTTTCACAGCAACAAAAGACCTTTAATAAACCTAACTAGCACAGCCTGTGTGTGACACCTCTCTGAAACTAGAGGCGTATCTTTAAAGATAAAGAATAGAAAAAGGAAACGTTCGCAGAGAGG
Source organism: Epinephelus lanceolatus (assembly GCF_041903045.1). Lineage (NCBI taxonomy): Eukaryota > Metazoa > Chordata > Actinopteri > Perciformes > Serranidae > Epinephelus > Epinephelus lanceolatus. Next base: position 31,320,407 of record NC_135744.1, read on the forward strand.
AGACAGATGAAGTGAAAACACTTTTGGGAGCTGCCTTGCCTCGGAGCAGGTCCAGAGACCACACCTAATAAACAGTTGGTGTCATCCCTGCCTAACTACCAGGTCCCAGCTGGGCTCTTTGATAACATAGATGCTGTGGTTACCTCTAGGATACTGCTGTCTGGTCAGTGATGTCTATATTTAAATACACAAACATTATCTATTCATTATAAGCATTTGAAGCCTGTGGACAAGGGACAGATCAGATGTGTTTGATGACATAGATATGCCATGAGGATGATTGTCTCTACAGCGCCTTAAACGACCCCCATACCAGTGTTTCTGCATGTCTCAGCTGGTATGACAGTGTTCTAAATCATGCCAGCTGTTATTTCTGCCTTCCAGCCATTGGTTTGCATTTAACTACAGCATACATATCAGCTCACAAAGACCTGAAACTTGCTCGATACAACAGGTGATCTGTCATTTTCTGGAAAAGCTAAAGCTCTAGTGATTAATTTTTTGCCACTAGAGGCAGGCCCAGCGTTAAGGACGGGCCAGACTGGGCCAGGCCTCCCATATGACATCTTCGCTCACCCAGGCATTACAAAGGTGCAAGTTTTCAAGCAGGTAGAAACTGAAGCAGCTATGTAGACTAAAAAGTTGCAGTGCCAGCTTTCTGTTTTAAATTCAAAATAATATCCAAAAATGGTTCAAAACTTAGGATATATTAGGTAAAAGAGCTGCAGCCACTGATGACGCTGCACCTGCAGCAGCTAGCTAAGATGTTGCAGGTGCTAGCTTAGCCCCCAATCACACTTGGTTAGTGCGGCCACTGCTGGAGCAATCAGTGCACTCCCCAGCAGCTATCTCTGAGGCCCCGATCCTTGTCTCGCCACCACCAGGGAATTGTACTATGAAAAGACTTCTCACCATCTTCCATAAAGCCCTAGAGGCAATGCCAAGTGTCATGGTGGTGTTTGTCTGTTTTGACTTTCAGGGCCTCCACTGCCACATGTGAGAACTCATTTTCAGCTTTGAAAAATGTTTTCAGTGATCACCGAGGGAGCATGCTTCATCCATGCAAAGCTCACCTCATACAACTCGGTTTTGAAAAGGACTTTACCCAGAAATGCAAGGATGAGTGTAAGGACTGTGTGTTGAGGACGTTCCATTCCATGGGAAAATTGTGTCTCCAGCTTTATTAGAATCAACAAGGAGCAGAGCAGCACTTACTGGGAGGGTGAGTCGACTAGATTTATGTTTATCTCATGTCTGCTGTTCATTGCTGTAGATTATGGTGGTGTTTCTCTGGATTGTGTGTACTTGTGGTCAGCTGGTTCAGCTAGTGTAGGGCCTAAACAAAGCTGTTGTTGGTGGTTTTTAGTGTGCATTTATGTGCCTTTACACAATGGTTTTGGCCATTCTGCTGTTTAGCTGTGTGTCTTTATGCACGGCATGCGTCTTTACTGAATGTTGTTGACTGTCGATCATGCTCAGCCGTTGTTTTTTGGTATTTGCGCCAAGCATATTACATTGTGCGCCGTCTTCCAGCAACAAGTGCACTGTGAGAGGCCTGGACCAACTGCAATTGAGCTAGGGTTACAGTATCAGCCAAACTCATCCTGCGGGCTAAAGATTAGTTACTGCAGCGTGCTTACTTAGTAGGCCACTGCAGCAGAGAAGTAGGGGGCCAAACCAGGTAGTATGCAAATAAAATGGGTAGAGCCGTGGCCTAATGTTGCAGGTTCAAAAGACAAGCAAGAAACACCCTGCACACCACATTCCCCAGGTCATCCAGGAGCATGTAGGTGTATCATGTCCACTGATCAATGGTCAAATTGTCGATAAAGAGAACACAATAGCAGATAGTGTTGTGTGCTGTGGAATCTGTGCATATTCAGGTAGGCAGGTCCTGACTGGCCGGCTATGTTTATACAGATCTCATGGGGCAAATGCATGCTTGGACAACAGTGTTACCCATAGAGTCCAGCAGAGGGTGGAACCTGTGTAAGAAAAAAAACACACAGTAAATGTGCCGAAAAACAAAAAACAATATAGAAGAACCTCAAGAAGTCCCCAAAATTAAACAAACAAAAAAAATAAATAAAACATTTTCTGAAATATGCAAGACAGCATCATTTGTCATTTGACAATGCAGACTTGGTTGAGTTTAGGGAAAAATCATGGTCTGAGTTGAAATAGATAATAAGTTAACTTGAGAAAAACATCCTGGTTGGGGCTAAAATTACTGCCTTGGTAAGGTCAGGGGACATTTGTCATCATGGTGACTATAATAACCATGTGGTTGAGGTTAGGGAGCCATTGTGGTCTTGGTTTAAAAAACAGCATCGACTGTCTGTTGGATACAGGAATGGAAACAGCTGCCTCCTGTGGCAATGTCTCATGTTTTGTTGACATCAGCCTCTTCCATCTATGGACTCTGTGGCTCTACAATAACATCACCCGACCTTGCTCCACTGCACAAGTGTCATAATTACTGCAGCCAATACAGAGGGCTTTGTTGCTTGCGCGTAAACAAATATTTGCTCAAACGACTGATGCTTCCGTCTCACTGTATTCAGTGTTAATAGAAAAATATTAATTAGTGCAGGTTTTGTTCCCACGGCATAGAATGCATTTACAAGCCCCAACTCTTTCTGTTTTCAAAGTTGCTCCAATATCCATACAACAACCTCTTAAATGGAAGAAAGAACCAAAATCATGTGACATTTCCCCACAACATCAATGTTTTCTTCTGGTTTCTGTAGCTTAAAGGGAAATTTCGGTTTATTTCAACCCGTTTCCTATCGTCCTAAATTTGTTTCAAGTGACTAGTGACATAGAAATAATAGTTAGCATGTTAGCCGTTAGCCTAGATACAGCCGGGGCGCATAGTAGCGTCAGACCTGTTCAAACGTAAGTGAAAGGGCAACCTTCAAGTGCAAAGTTAGTCCACTAAACAAGCTTTTTTTCCACAAAGACCGCCTCATATCGTTAGGATAAATGTCAGAGAACATATAGAAAACGACATCTAAACGTGTTGTCTTACCTTACCGGTGTGGTGCCATGTTTGTTTACCATTTAGCTCTGCTTTCCAAAGCGCGGCCGAAATATATCTCGCCAGCTCTAGATAAAGCCCAGCTGGATACTAACGTTACTCCAGGTGGAGGTGTCTTGTCCTCGGTCACATCCAGACCTTGAAAATAAGGCTGCAACCGCTCCCATTCCTTGCAACGGAGGCATTCCTCTTCTGTGGGCATTGGGGCACAGCATTCACAGGTACACCACCAATCTCCAGAGCTACACAGCCTTGCAGCAGCCATTCCTCCTCTCTCGTCCTCTACCTGTTGCGCCTCTCTCTCTCTCTCCTCCTCCGTTCTTCAATTTCACAAACCTCTTTGTCATTGTATTCTGGCTCAAATAAATAAGGGCGGCCATCAAACTCTGCAAAATCAAATTCCTCCTCCACAAAGTTGAAGTCTGGCAAAAAGTCAGCCATTATTCTATAAATCTTTCATATAATAAATGAATGAACTTTTCAGGCTACTGTCCGGTTCTGCCTTCCAGCTGTTGCTGCTTGTTCAGGCACCTTATGAGATCGCTGCTTGTTCTCGCGATATTTTGGCCGCGCTTTGGAAAGCAGAGCTAGAAGAGGAATGCCTCTGTTGCAAGGAATGGGAGCGGTTGCAGCCTTATTTTCAAAGTCTGGATGTGACCGAGGACAAGACACCTCCACCTGGAGTAACGTTAGTATCCAGCTGGGCTTTATCTAGAGCTGGCGAGATATATTTCGGCCGCGCTTTGGAAAGCAGAGCTAAATGGTAAACAAACATGGCAGCACACCGGTAAGGTAAGACAACACATTTACATGTCATTTTCTGTATGTTCTCTGACATTTTTCCTAATGATATGAGGCAGTCTTTGTGGAAAAATAGCTTGTTTGGTGGACTAACTTTGCACTTGAAGGTATGCCCGTTCACTTACGTTTTAACAGGTCTGACGCTACGGCTGTATCTAGGCTAACGGCTAACATGCTAACTATTATTTCTATGTCACTAGTCACTTGAAACAAATTTAGGACGATAGGAGACGGGTTGAAATAAACTGAAATTTCCCTTTAAGAATGCAATGCATGCTCACAGCATCACCGTGATGATAACCTTGACTGTAGTAAATGTTCACTATGATGATGGATGACATATCTCAAGCATAATTTAAGTCATGATATAAGTTGATTAGCATATAGTAGCAGTATGAGCAGATGTCAGTGGCTGGCCAGAAGGTAGAATCAGAGGAGGTGTTTGGTGAACACACACAAAAGACGAAGTGCTGATCTTGGCAATGATATATTGAGGAAAAAATGAAGCACACTAAGCACCAAAGACTTTTGTATATACAACCTAAACATTAGAGAGTGTTAAGAGAATGAATCCTTTCTATCTATATCTATTTTGAGACACAAGATAAAGACTACAGCTTTTGGAGTATGTGCCAAAAACGTCTAGATGTCTCAATTACCCAGCTTAAATTGTATACTATGCAGGAACTGTTGGTGAAAGCCACGCCAAGATTCACTCTTGTTCGCTATGTTTGTGTTTATTCGGTGCTGTGTCCGCAGTTTTCGTGGCTTCCTCTTGGATTTGTGCTACTTATGGTCAGGCACCTGGTTGCTATCTTTTTAGTCCTGACTCACCTGCACACTGTGAGTCATAGGTGATGATTAAGAGGGATTTCTTTTGTATTTGTCTGTACCTTGTTTTTAAGTAAAATCCTGCTTGGCATATCTTTAAAGAGGATCTAAAGGTAAAGGCTACAAATAAATGGATACATGGGCTTGCATTCATTTGCTCTGGCAGCATGGTGGTGCAGTGGAGCAGAGGGTGGAGCACAGCAATTAGGTTCCTGGTTCAAACCTGGGTTGAGGGAGCTCTTCTGTGCAGAGTTTGCATGTTCCCCTTGTGTCAGCGTGGGTTTTCTTTGGGCACTCCGGCTTCCTCCCACAGTCCAAAGACATGCAGGTTAATTATATAACTCTAAATTGGCTGTAGGTGTGAATGTGAGCGTGAATGGTTGTCTATCTCTATGTGTCAGCCCTGTGATAGTCTGGTGACCTGTCCAGGGTGTACCCCACCTCTAACTCAGTGTCAGCTGGGATAGGCTCCAGCCACCCCACGACTCCTAACAGGATAAGCGGTTATGGAAAATGAATAATATGTAATATAAACAACATAAAGGATCATTACATCAATAGAGAAAAAAGGCAAGTCCACAACACAAACGATATATACATGTGTTTATAGCAAACATACTGTAAGTAGGCCTATGAGTACATATCAGATGTTAGAAATGTTTGCTTTATAAATGTTTTTCAGTCATGAAATAGGTGGTATGTAGTTAATTGACTTAAAATCCCTTGTATGGTGCTTTATTGTCAAGTTGAAAGGAATTCTTAGAATCTATTCAGAGCTGTTGAAGGTAAAACTGTGTTGTTAAGGAGCTCTAACAAGGTTCGTGAGAAAGTAAATGTGAGAAAGGTTAGTATGCAACTTTTTCTCTGCCTCTCCTGCAAGCCTCCATTAACTTTCCATTTGCTCAAGGCAGTTGAAATACCACAAGACCTTTCACCAGAAGTTAGACAGGGATGTCTTTCTCCATTGTCTCTCTGAGAGCACCGGTACACTACCTCTTTGTTCATCTCTTCAATCTTCATCTTTGGTGCCCACCGTGTCCACCCTTCTCCCTCCCTCTGGACACATCCCGCTGCAGCTTCCTCCGTTACAAGCTGGCGAAAACTCTCCACACAACCCAAATTCCCTGATATACAATTCTGCAAAAGTTCAGGGTCATTTGTCTCTCTGAATGTTGGGCCTCTGTCCAAAGACAACAGTTATACCTTTTTCAAGAAGATCAGCAACTCGAGCAGCATGCGAGTCGACGCTCTGTGCCAACAGAAAAGCAGGACTGGGTTAATGTTTAACAACATATGCAGAGGTTGCACTTCAATTACTTGATGTTAAAATCTTTATAACATCAAATCAAATAATTGAGCAGCATGTGAAGCGGATGATGGTGAGAGGGTAAAGAGTGGGATTTCCCATGTTCAATGTTTGATTCCCATGCGTCTGATCATAAAATTTAATTTCTGGTAGCGACGCGGTTTATCCCCCCGTCTAGACTTTTATCAGTTTGATCTCTTTGATCTATTTTTTTTGATGGAAGCCTGCAGCCAAAAGCATCAGGACCGTTTGCAATCCACTGAAGTTGCTAGCTCTGCAGCAGGCAATGGGCTGTGAATTTGAACAGAGATGCATCATTTCTGAAACATACACCAGAGGATAATGTTGGGCAGCTCTCTACAATAAAAGCCGATAAAGAAACGCTCTCCTTCCCACATGTGAAAAAGAATCATTTGAGGCTAGAGCATGATTTTATCTTTCTTTTCTAATTCTCTTAAAGGATGGGGAGACATTTTTCCAAGTCTATCTTAATACAATATGCCAACACTGATACAGTAATTTGTTCCTTTCTCCGTACTGGCCTTGAAGAAATACTACGCTAATGTGATTACGATGTAAAAGTAATGTAAAATTCACAGTATAAGAAATACTGTGGTACAAAAAAAGGTCATTGCATTCAAAATATTGAAGGTTCTGTGTGCAACATTCAGAGAAATACTATAACGGCAACAAACTATTTGCTATGTAAAGATACAGTGGAATAATGGTGTCCTGAGCAGAGAATGAAGTCACACTCTCTGCTTGTGTTGTAATCCGAGCTTCTCTGTGGTTTGTTGTCCGGCCACATGTGCATGTTGGTGCATGTGTGTATTCCACTGGCTAGCTCATCACTGCTGGTTTGCACTGCGCTCATACAGCGGTTGCTGCTGATACTGGGACAGCATCATCGCAGAAGTGAAGCGCCCTGCCTCTAGTTCCCACCTGGTTGCACCTGTTAACTCTGTCAGCACTGTTGCCATTGTTTATTGCTGTTTATGGACTTAGCACCATGTTGAGAAGCGTGTCCAGACAACGCTCTGACTTTCACATGTAGAGCCGCTTTAAGTTAACTTAGGTAAAAGTACATTAGTGTTACCAGTGAAATTTACTTAAGTTAGGACCTATTACGAGTTTAAAAAGATGCATTTCGCAGAAAAATTACCGCTATGGGCTTGTGTCTTCATAGCAATTTTTTTCCCCCGAATGGCCGCATTTTTTTTTCAATTGTTCCCAAAGAGGAGAGAGCAAAAAGCACTGCGCTCAGCCTCTTTTTTTCAGAGAACTCTGAGAGCTTCTAGTTGAAAATCTCTAAACTCTTCAGAAAGGTGCTGGTGACATCACTGCTGCTCCTTTAGCTAACGTCTATCCCAAACTGTGTGATATGTCAGTCAAAAACTATCACAACAAAGAAAGTAAGCAGTAGTAGTAGTGGTAGTGAACTGGTGGACACTAAATGGTGCTGGTGAGTGTTGTGCTTTTATCACCGTATGCATTTTAAGCTTGTTTTAACCTTGTAGTCAACCCTGTGTTATGTAGCATTACGTTAGCTACCTAGCTAATGTCAAGTTGTTCTTGTCATAGAACAACAGAAACATACCCACGTGCAGCACACCATTAGTGCCCCTCAGCGCCTTGCTGCTGCTTTTCTGATGAGCAAAAACGCTATGTGGACACACATCCTATAATATGTTTTTTGTATTATTAATACTGATGTATTATTTTATATGCAGCATTACTTTTTGTTTGGTCAATATAAAGCTAATTTAAACTTTTTTATGTGCTGTGAGGTAGCTTAACCTATAACAATACATCATATTTGGGGGCGGCATGGTGGTGTGGTGGTTAGCACTGTCGCCTCACAGCAAGAGGGTTCCTGGTTCGATCCTGGGTGTGGGAGCCCCTCCTTGCGGAGTTTGCATGTTCTCCCCATGTCATTAGCCATGTTTCCATCAGCCTGTTTAGATACGCATCAGAAAATTATGATGGAAACGCCAAAATTCGAATTAACATTGACATCAACACTCCGGGTCAGGAAGGCAGTAATGCATTTACAAGCTGGTTGCCAACTGCCAGAAAGCGTAGAAAAAGAAGAATGCGAGACTTGTTTTGTTTCCGGTTCTGCAGAAAACTCGAGCGAGTTCGTAGTTTTCACCAAAGGCCATACATTTAATGGAAACACATCCTCAGGACCCGCTATTGTGGGCTTTCCCCGGGTACTTCGGCTTCCTCCCACAGTTGGGGATGGGTTAATTGGTGACTCTAAATTGGCCGTAGGTGTGAATGTGAGTGTGATTGGTTGTCTGTCTCTATGTGTCAGCCCTGTGACAGTCTGGTGACCTGTCCAGGTATCCTGCCTCTTGCCCAATGTCAGCTGGGATAGGCTCCAGTCTCCCCGCGGCCCTCAAGAAGCGGTTAGAAAATGGATGGATGGATGGATGGATGGATGGATGGACGGATATTTATTTGGCAGAGTAACCAGAAAGTCAGCTGTCACATATAGTGAAGCAAAAAGTGCAATATTTTCCAATAAATGCAACAGAATAAAAGTCAGGTTAAGTCAGATTTAGTCATGAATAGGACAATGTCAGTAAAATTAATAAAAACATACAATATTTACTTATTATCATAACACAAAAAGCATTGCACCAACCACAAAAAGAGCTTCAGAAAAAACAGTGTAGTCAGAGGGCAGCATGAAACTGCAAGTGCCTCAAAAAATATACTGCACAGAATGTAAAAGTTGAATTCCTCCAATAACATTCAGCCAAAGCTAATATGAGGCTTCTGCGGTCTGATTTTGTCAAATGAAGTCTTTTTAATATTAATATTTGCTTTTCATCCATCCATCGCAGCTCAGCAGGGAAACACTGTCTAGACGTTTCTAACTTTCAGAACAAGTATATGATAAAAACACAAATTACACACAGTACACCCACTGATATTTTATTTAAGAAAAAGTTAAAGAGTGGCAACTTAAAAAAAAAAATCTTCACAAATGTACTGTATGAATCAGATCTGGAAGTACTGTGAAAAACTGTGAATCTCCACTAGTTGAATCATATAGTATGATTCGTTCCCCAGCGTTAACCGCTGAGATCATGAGGAGTACCTCCTGTATGAGTCAATCCGAATGGTACTGAATGCTTAAAATAAATACGAGCTGCTCTCAGATTTCAAGGCTGCTGAGAAGATAAACTCAGTGAGTCAATGAGGTAAATTCATGCATCAGCTTGTATCAGCAAGGTGTGAGCCTGCTTGGCCCGAGCATTGAAAGCATCATCTAAAGGGAAGGATGAGAGGCTTTGTAACAGCCTGTGCTGTGACTCAATGGAGCTGCGAGTAACATCAAATGGTTAAAGGAATATTTCAGATGTTTCACGAGACGGTGCAGATCAGCTTCAGTCTGCTTATCTCTCACACAGATTAGCTCACACACCACTGATCTGACTTTAATTAAACCTAAAGAAATGAAGTATTCCCTCTGCTTCATTCTTGAGTTTATAAAATTGCACTAATTAGCCTAAGTGGGGCACTCCAGTAAGTGTTTGTTTGCATTTTGCCAAAACAATAGTCTCGCACTGATAAGCCTGATGGGAAAGCATAACAAAATAATGACATGTCTCCAACGTCTGCTGCCTCACCTGCCACCTTTGTCCCACCCCGTAACACCTGTCAGCTGTCAACAATACAACAACAACACAGCCTTTTATCACGCTGTTTTTGTGCCACGCTTGTCTTGATAAGAATCATAGTGGTGTCTCCCCAGACAGAACTAAACACTTGAAGATAAACACTTGGAACAAGCATAAAGATGCTCTTTTTTTCCATCTATCTGCTTTTCTTCGAGGGCATTCACACTGTGTATGGCCTACATTGCCAGCTCCAGTGAGGATCCAGAGCAGACAGGACATTCGTCATACTCTTCTCTGTCCTCCTTTATGTGCACGCAGACTTCACAGATCGCATGGCAGAATGACAGGGTCTCTAATAATGTCGCTGCAGAGGACAGCAGCACAGATCTACCATTGGAGGACACAACCTGCAGGCCATTCTGACCTCTCTGAACATTGAATGCCCCACCCCCTATTTTGGTTCTTGGCTCTGGCTGTGAAGCTTAACCTGCGTGTCCTCCGTGATCATCTGCAGTGGCTCCTGCTGTACATCAGCAGTTGGCTTTACGGTGACAGTAAATACGGGATTATCTTGTTACTGATACTGCAGTTTGCCATGTGTAGTTTTAATTAGAATGGTTTCATTTTGTTTCCTGAATTTCCTAATTACAGCATTATGCATGATTCCACTCTTGATCATTATTCAGTGCAATTACTTTCAGTGGATTTGCTCTCTCGTGTACTCACACACGCACGCAGGTAGAGGTTCAGTTTGCTGGTAGTATTTTGCAACCAGGGAGGCGTTGAGGTCTACCTCAGCAGCACATCCTGAACTCACAGTGCACCACTGCCCCCCTGTGGATTGCAGGAACACATGAAGGGAGTCCTCATTTCACCCCACAGCAATAATTGCTAACTTCTTTAAGTCTTCTTTTAAGAGAGATTTGCCACGCTGTCTACCTTTGCCCGTAGCCATTCTGCAAACACTCATGCAAATCACAAAGGATGTGACAGGCATCTCAATCTTTCACACCTGTATGGGTTTGTTTTTACAGGGAGTTATTTATACATTTTTGTAGTTTGAAGTATTCCTGCCGTATAATGTTCAAATTTAATTAGATATACTATAATCAATTAGCCTTAAGCCACCAAAAAATAGATAATTTTTCATCAGCTTGATGTGAAAAGTGTCAAAACTGAGCAGATATGTAACACAGATACAACTTCACTGATACATTTGTCAGGATTTAGAATAATTAAAGCACCCACATATTAAGTTTTGCACAATTTGACTTGACAAATTTGTTTTTACTCAAAGCTTAATAAAAATATCCCTAAAAAAAACTGGCATTAAAATTACAAAGGAAGATTAGGGACACATTAAAAAAAAGACGAATTTGACATTTTGAGAATTAAGTCATAATATTAAAAAAATTAAATCGTAATTTTGAGAAAAAAGTCGTAGTATTTTAGGGGACAATCAGGAAACACCACGCCTGCTCCCTCATCGAGACCTTGTCCCTTTTTTACTATGTCATCTGACTTTTAGGCATAAACTTGCTAGTTTTTCCTTGTAAATTTACGAGTTTAATCACTTAATATTACAACTTTTTCCTCTTAAAATTACCACCATATTGTTGTTATATTACGACTGAAATAGTATGACTTTCTTCTCATTAAATTACAACTTTTTTCAATCAAAATTACTTTATTTTCTTAACGTTATGACTGAATTCTTACAATCTTTTTTTAAAAATGTGAACTTAATCCTCTTTTGTACAACACAGAATGAATCAAACTGGGAAAAAGTCATGAAAACAGTCGTTTAGACTTGTTTAAAATTATTTATAAGAAAGTGAAGCACTCAGCTTTCACCATTCATGTCACAAGGTCACCTCTGGTTTCAGCTGTCACAGTTAAAGTTATGCAGTATTTTGAGCGTGGCCTCATAAACGAATTATGCACATCATATTATGTTACTGTCATCACTAAGGGTTATATATTATACCATGCTGAACATTATGACAGTGGCCCATGATGAAATGTTAATTTTGATAAGCTGTTAGTTCTTTGACATATTAGGATGTGATGCTGCAAGTTATTATATTATTATGTTTTAAGATCCACATGAGTGCTCAGGATGCTGAGCTCTGAATAACAGGAAATGTCTTAGTGTGGAGCAGGGACAGCCAGGGAGTAATATGTTGCAGCAGCCAATTCTGGAAGGAATTAAAAATAAAAAATGAAACGGGATCAGTTTGTCTCCACCACTAAAGGTCTGTCTCTCCCTCTCTCTCTCTCTCTCTTTCTCTCTCTCTCTGTGCCTCCCTGGGGGATGGACACATGGCTCCTCACCAGTGCTGGAGAACATCAACAGCAGCCTTGTCCCTTGGGTGTTTTTTTTTTTTTTTTTCTTGCACTCTCCCTAATTAGCATGTGCGTCATGGCAAGGCAACACGTGCGCTCTCTCAGCAACAAAAGACCTTCACTAAACCTAATTGACAGAGCCTGTATGTGACACCACTCCAAAAACTAGAACATCAAAGAAAACAATCGCTTGTTGACAGAGACCCTGAGCTGAGACGGAGGCAGTGGAAACAGTCTCTCTGATTCAGAAACCTGCCTTGCCCCGAGGCCGCACCTACGAAACAGTCGGCGTCCTCCCTGCTTTATTATCACATCCCAGCTGGGTAAACCCTGACCCTGAGCTCTTTCATAACACACAAACGCTCACAAAACACCTCAGTAAACATCTTAGTAGGTGTGCCCCGGAGCCACATGGACTATTTTTTATTTTTATCAGTGAAAGGCAAAACATGTTTAAGATGAGTCAACAGAAAATGTCACACCAACACTATATTTAAAAAAATTGTGTGTATGTTGGATGCCAAGGGATTACAGGAAAAGGTGGGCAATACATGATGCATCCGTGCAGGGTGAACCTGATTAAACTTTTTATCTTTCTTTTCACTTTTTCCCCATCCTCCTTTTTCTTTTATGGCTGTAACCACATTGGGCCATCCCCAAACCCTTATGAGGGCTGGCTAAATACCAGCTCCTGCATATCGCTCTGAAGTGAGAATATGGTGTTTGGGATATTGCCTTCATATGTTTCTCAAAAGGGAATCCGGATCAAAGATAATGTCTGTATTTTTGACAGAGTCCTTTGGGAGAGCTACGCTGCCACTGAAGTTGAAAGAGTGTCTGATAAGTGAGTTCCAGTGGCCTAGAATTAGCATTTCACTTTTATCTGTGTTGAAAATAAAGTTCTTTGTCACATTCTTTTGTGCATTGTTGCAGAGAGATGAACGATTTAAGTGCTCAAAGATTCAGTGATTTTTCTCTTTTCAATGGCTGCTATGTATCACCTGCCTCGCCAGAGATGTCGCAGCATGAGACATTCTCATTTGTGTCTTTAGGGGTCATCCTCCCACCATCTAGCAATGAGTTCATCCCTCTGCCCCAGAAATGCAAGCACACGCTGTTTCCATAAGTAGAGCATCAGTCAGACACTCAAACGCATCTGCTATAAATGTAAGGAGGTGGGAGGAAGAACTATTCCTGATAATTTTCTTCGGAGTAATTATGATTATTAGTGCAGTGATTTTGCAAAACTTTAAAACCCTTAACCTGAGAAATTAGGTTGCTGTGGATAGCTCTGGACTTTCTGCAGTCTGAAGGTAGCTCAAGGCTACAGAAAGTTCAAAATGTCCCAAGATGTCTTCAACTAGTCCACTGATTTGTAACTCTCTACAAAAACATGTAAAGATCTACCGCACAATTAATTATGGAAATGGATTTACTTTCCGTCGGTTAACTTTTTGTCTATCATTTGAGAATAAGTAAACACTGTAGAGAATAATATCCAGTGCTGAATAATTCAGTCCAGTACAGAAGTACGCCAAAGAACACAGGCTGTCGTCTCTTGTCAGTGTCAGAGATTTGATCTAACTTTCAACTCTCAGAAGTTAAGCTCTGCTGCGTTTAGTGACAAATTTATGGTATAAAACGGGATGTGAATGGCAAAATGGACACTCAAGATGATATATTTTCCTGTGAGAACACATCACGATCAAGGCTTAAGCTCTTTACATCATAAAATCAACACAAGGTTGCAGCATATCATGTATACATGACATGCTAAAGCAGGTGCGTATGGTTTTGGCATCATCACGAGCCATATGTTGAGCAGATCAGTTATCAGAGCTGAAGGAGAGCAGAGCAGGCGGTAATGTGCAAGAGGTTTGATGTGAAAGGCTGTCAAAACTTGTGACACTTTGAGGTGCCAAAGTCACTGCGGTGTCATTTGATGAAAAAAGGTTGACGATGTAGCTGACAGATGATGAAATATAACTGTATTAAATTCATAATTTCCCTATAGGCTACTTAAAGTGTAATTGAAGTAATCTAAATTGTGTTGGAGCTTAATATATCAGTGTAACCACCATTATTAGATACACAAATGATAAATACTTCTCTGCTCAGGATTAAGACAGAGCTTATAATAGCTTCAGGCCATCAGGATGATGAACTTTGATCTCTGTATATCCTTGGCCCTGTGAGTCCTTTTCACTCTATGCAAAATTGCATTGTATAGTTATGTACATTTTACATTGCATGTACTTAAAAATTGCACCACCCACTGTTATATATATTTTTCTAATTGTTACTTTGGCCTTATTTCAATTATTATAATTCACTGCACATTATTATTCACTGCACACTTTTAGCACAGCCTGAAGAGAAGGCTGCCCTGCATTTCCCTCCTAACTTAGTCTACTGTTTGTGAATGCTACTTTTTTTAATAACACTGAGCTAACTGAGGTAATTGATATATCTGATATTTAATCTTATAGAAATGAAACAATACATCACTTTTAACCAGCATGTAATAAGGCTAGATGAGTAAGTTCACTTGGAGAAACATTGTGCATTAATCCAACTTCCACTTTCTCTTCATGTCTTTTTTTCTGTCTCTCTCAACAAGCAGCTTTATCATTGGCACTGCTGCACTCAGGCTTATCGTTACTCGGCTTTTGACCAGGAAAAACTGTTGAAGTCCAAAATATTTAAATCTCTCCACAAACGCTGTCAAAACAGGGTATTTATCTGCAAATATGAAGGCCTAACACTGTGTCCTAACAGTAAGCAAGCGTCTCCCTGTCCACACTGAATCCTTAAAAAATGCACTCCTGTAAAGTCATGTAAACAAACCATATAAGTTATCAGCTGTGCACTCAGGCCATAACCACTTAAAGGATGGGTAAGTGCTTCCTGTCTTTCTACGTTTGTACGTTTTAAATCAGAAAATACACATTTTAAATTGTGATATTTACTGGAAATGAGAAAAAACATAGTCAGCAAGTAGCCTAAGACCAGAAACTTTCAGCTCCAGGTTTGTGGTTCGGGTTCAGTTCACTGATTAATGCCTATATGTTTAGGGCTCAGGCAGGGCGGATTGGCTCTGATAACTGGCTTTTAAATAACCCTGACCAGAGCATCACTATGCTACACTACACTACCTGGTTTTTGTTTTGTTTTTCTTTGCTGTAGTAGAAGATCCGCATCTTTTGGCAGTGGGAGGACATTTTCCTTGATGGCTTTCTACCAGAAAGGGACCTCACGGTTAAGGCCAGAAAAAAAATCGTGGTTGGGGTAAGAATAAATACATTTCTACCAGAAATGGCTTCTGTAGAGAAAGCCTACAAGCAAAACTTTCCCCATCTGCCATGTTTTGGTCAAGCTCAAAGAAAGTACCTCAAGGGAATCACATTTCCTTCTTTAAAAAATTATTAAATGTGTCAATTTTGGCTAAATCA
The DNA here is from genome assembly GCF_041903045.1 of Epinephelus lanceolatus. Taxonomy (NCBI): domain Eukaryota; kingdom Metazoa; phylum Chordata; class Actinopteri; order Perciformes; family Serranidae; genus Epinephelus; species Epinephelus lanceolatus. Next base: position 31,335,815 of record NC_135744.1, read on the forward strand.
GCGTGTACGTGCTAAAAATTTAAATTGATTTAAAAACTTCTACTTAAGATAGATCGATAGAAAGAACTTTATTCATCCCCAAAGGGATATTCAACTGTCCAGTGGCTCATAAAAAACAACAACACACTTCCCCTCATCAACAATAATACAGTGGTATTAAAATAGACATAAAATAGTGCATAAATAGAAATGAGAGAGAATATATTTACACTGACTATATGTTCTTCTATTTAGTTTTCACAGCCGTTTTCAGGGTTTTACTTTGAAAATTGTAAGCGGAAATACTTTTCACTCCTTCCGGCTGGTCCCATGAGTGCTGCGGCTGTCTCCAATTTAGCAAAACTTCCGGCATTTTAACCACTAAGTAACTCTTTCTCGCTGTGTATTTTATCCGACCAGTTACAGTGGTGCACTGTATGACAGCGACTTATTATTTTTTGTATATCAACGTTAATATCTTCCGCTCTGTTACCGAAACTAACTTCTCCGGCTAGCGCAAGCTAACGGTAAGTTAGCTAAGCTAACCTCGTCATGGCTCCTCTCCGGCTCCTGTGCATTCACGGTTACCGTCAGAACGGCAGCTCGTTCCGGGAGAAGACCGGAGCTCTGCGGAAGCTGCTGAAGAAACAAGTGGAGCTCGTCTATGTGAGCGCACCGCACAGTGTGCAGCAGGCCAGGAGTGAAGGTGGGTCATCCTCTAGTTTCATCTGCCTCCACCCAAAACATGCTGTAAGATAGGTGTGAGTAGAAAGTTTTCAGGTGAACATAACAAGCTTACTGTCATAGTGTAGATTGTTTATATTGACACAGTTATATATAATGCAAATTAGTACTAATTATAATAATGATAATAGTGCAAAACGTTAGGCCTAGCTAAAATTAAAAACAAACATTTGAATGAATGCAGCAAGTTTAATAAAGTTTGCAAGATAAGTGACATTTGTTTTATTATGATATTACTTCTTTAATTCCATAGTGTTTTTGAATTTATCCTCTATAAAACTTAGGAAAAAAACTATATTGAATTCATCACCTGTCACACACAATGTAGGCTATATGGTCTTGGTAATAATTTCTTTTTGTCTGTATGTTTGTTTGTTTTGATTAAAACTGCAGGTGAAATGGCTTGTTTTTGTCTTAATTGGTCAACCTCAATAATTAATGATATATAGTTGCCACTTTTTCACATTTTAAAACACGTAGAGCCAAATTCCTTCAGAAATATTAAGAATACAGAATAACAAATACAGAATTAGGTAAATGTTAACCTATTTTTATACATGTTTGTATGTAATTCCTAATGTAAAGATTAATTTTCAGGATGAAGAAACTTTTGGTCCACCTGTCTGCAGTGCCTCCCTTTGAATTAGATATAATAGAACACAGTAGAATAACCATTTATCTTTTCTGTCCTTTCCAAAGCTCAAGAGAAGGAAAACGGTTCAGATCCTGGACCTGGAGGAGATGAGGACCCCAGGGGTTGGTGGTTTTCTGACATCCACGCTCGGAGCTTCAGCGCTCAGCAGCAGTGTGAGGAAAGCCTGGGGCTCGACGACAGCGTGGCGGCTGTGAGAGAAGCTGTAAAGGTCCAAGGTCCGTTCGACGGCATCCTGGGCTTTAGTCAGGGAGCAGCTTTAGTGGCCATGTTGTGCTCACTTCAAGAGCAAAAACTGGAGCCAGAGTTCAGCTTCCGCTTTGCCATCCTTGTTGCTGGTTTCCGCAGCGCATGTGAGGAGCACCAGAAATTCTACAACCTCCCTCTCCAGATCCCCTCCCTGCATGTGTTTGGGCTGGAAGACCGAGTCATCCCTGACAACATGAGCAGGGAGCTCCTCCCCTCCTTCCAAGACCCTCACGTCCTGACACATCCTGGTGGCCATTTTGTTCCTGCCGCATCTGCTCACAGACAAACCTACCAGGACTTTCTCAAGAGGTTCCAGTGAGGAACGAAAGTCACAGAAACTCAGGTGCTAAATAAGTGAAGAGCTGTGAATAAGACTCAAACACTTATATATGGCCAAAGAATGTTTCTTATTTAATGTTCAGAAAAATGTTGTGATACCATAATTGATTCCAGAGGGACTTTGGGTAAAAATACCAAGTTATGAGTCATGACCTCTGTTCTCTGCGAGCTGTATTTTATCTGTGATCTGATCCATCCAGAACAGAACAACGACTGCTGTCCTTCTCAGGGAAGATGTTTTCTAACAGACAATAAATTAATGAACTAATTAAGTGACTATTGTTTATTTAATCTATTCTGGTCTCTGTTTCTTTTGTGAGCTGTGTTATATATATTTTAATTTATCAAAGCACAAGACAAGTGAAACTAATAACATTCATGATGGCTTTGTTCCGGTGAAGTGGTAGTAATTATACCTGTGCTTTTCCCTGCGTCAGAAGTGTTCTGAAAAAGACAAATATAAACCAAATTACAGCAGTGCGTTAAAGCCCTCTGATTCCAGTCAGACAGGGCGTTTCGGATGCTGTAAGACGATCCAACAAGCACTTCGTCTGAAGTTTACTGATGTCTTTAACCATGTCAGCAGATGGGAACAATCATGGGATTTTCGTAATTTGTTTGGGAACTAGAGGAATATCAGGAAATTAGTAAAATGACAAATTTTACAGGAATAAGCGTGAACATATTTTCCCATTTTTTTCCCCCTGCAGTAATCTCAATAGCAAAAGCTGGAGAGGACTGACATTTTTAGGTTCTGGGAACACTCTGCCATGATTGTGGAAAATTATGACAAGAATTTTACATCCGAGCCACAGTGGAAACCTTGATTTAATACGTTTGAGTAATATTTTGCATAACACAGCTTTGCACACTTTGCTTTACTTGGGTAGAACTGTGACAGCTGTGTAACAATGGAAGCTTATACTGAGCATAGGTACTGAAACGTGTTTGCCACAGAGTTTAAACAGATGAGGACGAACAATTGTTGGACTTGTCTTTACACTTCATTATGTGGTTACTGAGTCATTTTCACCTAGTATCAGATGTGAGGAGTAATAAAAAGCAGCTATGCCATCTAGAGGCTTTGCATCTCAATGATTGGTTTAGATTTTTTTCTGTATAGGATGCATGGAGGTGTTTCCTCATGTGGGAGTCATATAGACAGGTTTATACACACGCTCAAATGTGCAAAGTTCAAGGACATGTTGTTCTTTTATAGCCGAAGCATGTGCACGTCAGCATGCACTCGTACGATTATTTCCAGATGTGTGCTCTCTCTTTCTCCTCTCTACCTCTTTCCCTCCCTCCTCTCCTTTTGCTTTCATCTCCCACCGGCCTCTACCTCACTTGAAACTCAACATCCTCCTCCCTTCCACATCCTGTGTGTCGCCAGCTTTGGGTGCAACATACTCTGTTACATGTCTGCTGCATTTATTATAACATGCACGAAAATAGTTGTTTCAAAATCCACTCGTGATCTGAAAACTACAGACAACTGTTGTGAGTGGTTGTTTGCCTTGCTGAGATGAAATTCCACGGTAACATCAACTTCCTCTCTTGAAAACTCTCACTCTCTTAATCCGCCTTAATGTCTAAAACATGTCACCTGTTTTAACATCTCATGTGCCGCCACTGTCGCTCACACACACACACACACACACACACACACACACACACTATATCATGGCTACGTGGTCTCCTTTCCCCATCACAGCCCTCATATCCATTGTCTCCTGTGCTCCCCTGTGGCCCTTGTGTCCCTCCAAGACCTAACAACACACACTCATACACATGGTTTTGATAACAAGTAGAGACGAACGGAGAGAGTGAGTGAGCCGAGGGAAACAGTAAAAGAAAAACACAGAGGGTCACTCTTGCCAGTAAGTTTTACAACAGAGCCGTGACTCCCTTCTCAGGAATCCGTTCCCCCTGTTGCACAACAACCGGGAAATAATGGAATGAGAGACAGAGACAGATGAGGGTGGAGTTATCCTCCCTCCCCCGTCTCTCTGCCTCCCCCTCCCCCTCTCCCTCTCCCTCTCCCTCTCCCACTCTGCCTCTCTCCGGCTGCTGCGGTTAAAAAGGGAGAGTAAGGGCACATTCAAGTTTTTCGCAGGGCGATTGAAGGATCACTTTTTCCCTCTTCCCCCGGTGGAGTATGGGGGATGGAGCAGGGGGCAGAGGGGTGTGTCACAGCACAGATGGGCTCTATTTTGATTATGGAGCGTTTGTTGTTATGGGAGACGGAAGGAGAGGAGGGGCCGAGTGGTGAGCGTGTCTATATAAGACTTGCTCTTAAACTCCAAAGAGCCTGGTCATCCCAGGGCCCACGCTCGTCCAGACTCTGACAAAGTTGACCAACTCTGCCTTGTTACTACAACCACTGCTGACAGCTCCCACTGGAATAATCTCTGATACTCCCCAGAGGACTTGAGATTGAATCACCTGGCCTACAACTTTTGGATTTACATGCCTTTTTTTTGCAATCTACAATATTGTGATCCCAACAAAGAGAAGATGTTGAAGACAGAGGGACTGTTGTTTTTAACCTGATATTTCACACCTCTATGAAAATGTCATTCACGCATGTGTGCATGCGCTTGCACCGTTAAATTGGTATGCTGGTGCAGATGGATGTGATGTAACGTTATGTTGGAGGGTTTCCAGAGGTATGGCCTGTGTCCAGCACCACATGGGATTTAGCCATGCCTCTCCGCTTCCTGTGTTTGTCTCCGTGTGTGTGTGTGTGTGTGTGTGGGTTGGTGTGTTTGTCTGGGACGACGTGTGCGCCTGCATAGTTTGCATAGAAAAGGAAAGTAACCTCGTGATGTGATGTGAGAGCTGGTTAGATATGCAGCGTGTTTGACGTGTGTGTGATGTGTGTTGACATATGAAAGAGGGAAACAGTGGGAGTATATTTATAGTTGTCAGTCGGACTGCTATATTAAGAACAGAAAAGGCAGGGAAAGTCAGTACATGTCAGCTAATGACATGAAATTACACGCTGAAGAAATCTATGCTGCAGTGTGAGAGTGATATCCAGGCCCAAACAGCGGGCAGAGGGTGTTTATGTGTGTGTGTGTGTGCGTGCGTGCGTGCGTGTGTGCGTGCGTGCGTGCGTGGGTGTGCATCTGCATATTTTTTTTCTCCTCCATATGGGTGTGATTTGGTCATTTGTTATTCCATGCTTGCATACTCACACACTTCTGGTTTTCCTCTGCTTTGTGGTTTTCTTGTTTGTGTGGACAAAATGTACTTTGGCGAGGGCCAGAACTTGTCTGGTTGTTGTCTTCGCCCTGTCATCAAGCCCAGCGTTCTCTCAATCTGTCGCTCTCGCTGATTTCAGACATGCGACATATTGGATGGTCCTGTCACCAGGCAAAACGTACTCGTCGCAGATTTGATCCCCTGTCTGTGATTGACCTTTTGACCTGTTCTTCCTGGGTGTGTCTGGTTACAACTCGAGCGCCAGATGTCATTACATTCAGAGGCAGTGTCGATTCTTGACTGAGGAGGTACAGAGGTGAACTGAGGACACAGCTGAAGTTAGGGCAGCGGCCGTTTGATGTATGATGTCATCTGCAGTCGTTTGCCCGCTTGTGTGCTTTACTGGACTGTTTTAGAGGCCGTGGCTGGGCCCTGGCGAGGACAGCTGTGGTTTGGCTGTCCTCGGAGGTGCCTAACTGACACTACTGGGGTAAATATTAGTCATCGTGACTATGGAGGAGGACTGTGGTAGAGTCTGGATAAGACAGAGAGAGAAAGGGAGAAACAGAGAGAGGCATGTCTTGGCTCACGCAACCCCCCCCCAAAAAAAGTGAACACTGTTGCACAATCTTGTTTGGCTTCTGAAAATTATTAAAAGGTCTGAAGGATGAAAAAGGGACATTACAACAAGAGCCTTCGCCGTGCTCGTGTAGCTCGGTGATATTTGTAGAGAATGCAGACTAAAGAAACTAAACAGAACAATAACAGTTGAGTAGCTGCTGAAGTAATGTTCATAATAACAGCCATAAAACCCTGATGGGTGCTAAGTTACACCAGACTGTCTCAGCCCTGCACTGGAACATAACGGGGGATAACTTGAACTGTAGACACGGTTTAATACTGATGTTCATTTAGTATGAAAGGTTTATAGGTTTCGTCATTTATAATGATTACACATGAATTAATTTTGAGCCGTGCTGTCATATAGAAACCATTTTCAGATTTACAAGATTTAAAAATCTGAGGCAATGATAAACAGTGGATCCTTACAGTGGTTCATCAAGTGTGTGTGTATGTGTGTGTGTGTGTGTGTGTGTGTGTGTGTGTGTGTGTCAGATAACTTAACTTCTCGGCCCTGAACAGTAAGAGTTTATGTGCTGTTGTTTATCTGTCAGCACATGAGCTTTTACGGTGCAGGGAGGCAGAGGACAAACAACTGATCATCCATCTTTCTTCTTCATGTCCTTTAATTTCTTCTTTTCTTTTCTCTTCGCTTCTTTTCTTGTCCTTTCTTTTCTTCAGTCAGTCAGCACTCAGCAAATATGTTACCATTTTAAATGACAAAGAAAATGACGCATGGCAGAAATGTTACGGCCAAGGATGCAGTGAAGAGTAAAATACTATTTTCTCAAAAAACTTGAAATTAAAATGAAAATTTTTAATAAGTTTGCTTTGTAGTAAGTAGCGACAGCGCTGTGCGTCATATGATTGTGTCATGATCTTAAAATTAATTTCCGTTTGTGCAGCCGTACTCTTTATGCTCACTGATGCTGACTGACAACATCTCGCCTCAAATTGCTCAGCATTTTTTCTTATATATTTAATTTTTTTAGCTTATTTTATTTCAAACTTTGAAGAACTCTGACTGTCTAGACTGTCTGAAAGTTTGGACAGCTGCCACATATGACTTGAATGAGAGATCCACTGGATTCTGGAGTCACTCAAACAGCAGTCGTCTTGTTTTAACCAACTTCTCTCCTCAGACCATAAATAACACCACCATCTGTCACATCACTTACAAACTGTGAAAACTGAACACATGCTCAGTGGGACACTGAGAGGCAGCTACGTTAGCAAGTAAACACCGGCAAATGTTTTTAATTTTTATTTTATTTGATTATATCAGGCACATGTGTCGGTCCAACATGTTCCAGCATGGGAAAAGTTGCTGTTACAAGCAGACAACACAGACTGACCTGTAGAGGGCAGAGTGACTCTGAGTATTACAGAGAGGTGCTTGAGGAAGAGTGGGCCAAGGAGTGGAGCTTTTTTAGTGTGTGTGTTTGTTGTGAGCATACCGTAAGTCTGCACGTGTGCATGCATACATGTGGGTTAGCCTATCCGTGTAGGGTCCCAGTGTGTGGTGTGTGTCTGCCTGCAGGTTACAGCGCTGCCTACTGGGAACTCCTGGCTGTGCTGCTTTGAAGTGAGGCTGCTCTTGTCTGATAAACAGAGAGGGGAACAGGTGTCGGAGCTGGCTGACTCATCCGTTCAGCATGCTCTTTGCATTCATTATTGTACTCAGTGATCAAGCCGTAAAGAAACACACTGAACCCAATAAAGTAAAAGTGAAAAGCAAAATGTGTCCATCTGTGTTGTTGCATGCTTTATTGTTAAACTGTATTTAGTGTATCAGGTATGTGATATTATAGAATCACAGCCATTTTTGGCATCTTATCAAAGTAAATGTGCAGCCATGAAGAAGTCTGACAACTCTGCAGCCTTACACAGCAGTGAACATGGATGAGTGAGTGACCTCTGACCTACTTTCTAAATGAGAGATTAATTAGCAGCTTCAACTTAACTTCTTTATTTCCCTTTTCTTTCCCGATGTCACCTGCCCCTAACGACCATGGCTGTAGACTGTTACCATGGTGCTGTTGCTAGAGTAACAATCTAAAGCCACGGTCGCCATGGAGACAGCAGGGTGGAGGAGGAGGAGCCGGAGTTGGCATGGTAACTGGAAACTGCGAGGTCTTCATTGGTTTGAGCGTGGATATTACGCACTTACATGGTGTAGGACTCCCCCAATGCAAGCCCACACAGGTTTCCTTTCAGAGCAGGAGCAAAGAGACAGACCAGGAGAGACATCTCAGATGTACACAGTGTACTGAACAGTATCTCCATGCTGCTTTTTTCTTCTTCTTCTTCTTCTTCCTTTTAGGTTTGCATCACAACGGCACAGCCTTTACACGTCCCTGTAGTCTTCAATGTGATGTTTGGTGCATTGCCAGGCTTCAGTAGCCATGACTGTAGACTGTTACTGTACTGTGACACTGTATAAGCAGTAAGCAGTCTAAAGCCAAGGTGCTGATGCTCTGGCCAAGTTAGGAGGGCGGAGAGGCGATGGTAAGGAGGGCAAACACTCCCCTGGTGGAAACCTGCATCAGCAAAAAACAGAGGAGAGGATATTGGTATAACATTACAGGAATCAAACCTGACACAGTTCCGAAGAGGTGGATGCTGATCAATACAGTCCAGGGGCATCCCAGTGACCTAGATAGTAATCATGGGGAAGATTACAGTGAGTAGATAAGATGCTGGAAACTACTACTGCTTAAACCATAGTGGTAGTTTCGTTTTTAGTCGTGTGGTGGTAGCAGCATCTCTGCATCTTAATTGGTCACTCTGTGCAGTTCATCTAAAACAACATGTTGCTGACTTAAACTTAAGGTGAAGACTATTCCCAAATTAATGATCTAAACAGGTGTAAAATGTAAACCAATCAATCTTTTGAAACAGTACAAAGTGTCCAGTTGGCAATCCTGTAATATTTGAAGCTATAGGGATACAGGGATTCTCAATTTTTACTATGTAGTCAGGGGCTGATTTACTGTGTTGTATTCATTTATTCTTATACATACGATACCATTATTTAAACCAATGTTTTAACAACTGAGTAGGCCATCTGATACACTATACTACTACTACGACTAATACTACTGTATAAATGTGTGCTTCTTCAACCAACCAACAAATTAAGCAATCAGTGAATCACCTAAACAAACCAATCGAGCAAAGGTTAAAAATATTTATGTCAGAACTTGTAATAAAACTAATAAAATGTCAGCACGTATTCTCAGTCATCCAGCTGAACGTCAGAGCCAAAAACTTTGTAAACACGCATCTATAAAACTATTGGCAAGAATGGCATTATCCACCCACCGTTTTTCCTCTCTCTGACCTAGTTAGAGTTTATGTGTATGCAAGTGTGTGTGAGATGGAGTGAAAGAGCACAGAGCGAGTGAAGCAGGGGGACAACAAGAGAGGAAGAGGAGGAGGAGAGACAGAGAGCTTGTAAAGAGTTTGATGAATATTGTCCAATAGGATCTCCAAATAATTCTCCAAAAGGAGAACAGAAACTTTTTCAAGTAATCCCCCAGCAGTGTAAATCAGTGACCTTCCATCAGGTTGGGAATATGTTGAATATTTGGATGATTATTGCACTGTTGATTAAGAATTTTAGAATCACACCAACCAATATTGTCTTCATCACCCCCAAAATCCCTTCAGTTGTTGTCTTTTTGGCCCTTAAACGTGGAGATGTACCTGATTAGATCTGCTCAGGAGACTTATCTCTACTCAGTGACTTACTGGCCTTGACTTGATCATGGTACAGTATACCAAAGAGGACTGACACCAGACCAGCACTCTCTGTATGAGTAGGAAGCCATCAGTTTCCACTTTATGTAGGTTATCAAAAGCAGACAAACGACCGAATATTATTTCTTCCTATACGCATAAGTGGGGGTTAATGAGGGTGTCTCTGCAACAGGTTCCCTTCCATCTGTGTTTCAGCACCGCGGCGGTGGGACAGCGACACAGGGCGCTGAGGCTCGGCGCTGTCCGCGGTGCTGAAGTGGCCGACGCTGACAGCAGAGAGGCGACTTACAGCAGATTATAAAGCCTCAAATAGTCGTGTGTATTCAACCTATAATGATATATGAATATATTGAAATGTAACTCTCAACATCTGTCTCCCATCACGCCCTAGTTTCTCCCACTTCCCCGTGTCTGAGCTGGACCACGGGCTCTGTAGTCTCTCAATACCGAATAGATGCTGGTCAGGTGACGAGCACCGTCACGCGTCTCACTGCTCGACAAGTCACATGCCCGAGGGTACGGGCATATGACGTCACGCCGCGAGCAAACCAATCGGCTCTCGTCCCATTCGGCAGCCTGGCTTATCAGAGCGCGTGGGCAGTGGCTTGGTCTGGCTGGGTTTCCATGGCACCGGGGAGAAACTGCTTGACTTGACGAGCGTGCGGATCCTCCATTGAAATTACGCACGGAGTCATAAAGAGTGAGCCGTGAGGTTGAGCATGGACTTGGGTGGATCTTCACTCTTGCCTTTGTATTTTACTTTTAAGAAATAATAAAATAAGATGAAATAAAATAAACTCTCACAGAAGATACCTCAAAGATCCTTTAACTCCTCAAGATTTTAGCTTTAGATTGTTGCACCATAGTAAGATCAAATCTAATGATGAAAAAGGTTTCAATTATGAATTTCTCTGGTAATATTCTGTCATAACAGTTGTTAAATCTATTCTTACCTCCACATATGCTGTTATAATATCACAATATTTCAGGCTCTGCTCTCCAAGTCCATGATTAACATCGTCTGATCAAAGTCAGTGCAACAGTAGCCACAACAACTAGTTGTGAATGAACAAGGGGTTTCATTGACTCGCTCCACCCACTCCTCCCTCGTGTTTTCCACGCACGAGCCTCTCACATTGCGCATTCACGCCCCCGCACGCCAGAGGATCACACTGCAGTGTGCGCGTGCGTGCTTGCGTGCGCGCTATGCCTTTAAAAGGGTTATAGTAGGTGACTGCGTATCATCTGCAAAGTGCGCAAGAATGACGCAGGGCTGACTTCACTGGCTGACGACGTCACAGAATTGAGACTGAGAGGAAAAAAAAATAAGTTAAAGGAAACGCCGACCGGAAGTGCACGGAGGAGGGAGGGGGAGAAGCGGGGGGAGGATGGGGGAGGCGGAGGCGGAGGCGAGGAGTGTGCCGCCACACCGGAAGAAAGTGATGGCTATAATGTCATCACTATCGCCGGAAACCTCCCGGTGCCACGCGCTCCCGAGTATGTGGAGGGGTTGGTGAGGAACACTCCCCCGCCTCCACACACCCCTCACTCCCCCTTCTAACACGCGCGCGCTCGTTACAGAAACCAGCGTACACACACACTGGGGGCACAGGAGACTTGCGTGCGCCTCTGTGTCTGTGCACGTGTCAGTGTACATTGCACGGTGGCATCTGCACATAGACATCACCGGATAACCTACAGATGATGCAGAGCTGCCTGGATCCGACTGAAACTACCTGTTTAATCTTTGCAACCTGTGTGACAGGTGGAAACTAATAACCAACATATATGGTGGATTTAAAGAAATATGTATACAAATGTATTTGTGCCGTGCGTAATTGGAACAAATTGTCTCCATCAACTCTGACAGAAAACAACATGACAAATGCGATTTCAAAAAAATGCCCGCAGTTGTGTCTTTTCTGAGATTCTCTTTTTTTCAGGTTGCAGGCTGAATGCTGCCCACATGGGAGAGAAAATGAGTCACACTGCAGCAACTTCCAACCGGAGAGTGAAGATGAGAATAGTGTCAGTCAAAGCAGACTATGGAGCTTTTTAAGGGGATGGCCCGTCCAATACACCCTCTCCCTATGGTTGCACTTCACCCATATCAGAGGTGATTTTGTTTTTTCTTTCCAGGATTCGGATAAAGTGGCACAACATCTTCCCTGTAGAAATGGAAATCTCACTTACCTCAGTCAAAGTTCTCTGTGTGGACACGGCTGCGGCTCCTTGCTGTAGAAATATGTCTGTGTCTCTAAACTCGCTGTCTTCACCAACATGAAACTGTCAGCGCAAGATCTGTGCCACGCTGTCTTTTCGCGCACAGACGCTTGTCGTCCCTCTTCTCCAAAGTCGCTTCCCATACAGACCGGGCTCTCCCATCAACTGTAGGCTTTTTATAGAGATCCCGTAGTAACTAGTAGAGGGAACGGGGGAGGGAGGGAAGAGGGAGGGAGGAGGCGAGGGGGAGGAAGGGGGAGAGGGAGAGCTCATTCAAAGATTCACCTACACATGTACGTGCGTATCCCACGTCATTGAACGGAGTGCAGCTATTTATAAAGGGGAGGAAAAGTATAGCCTGAATCACTGTGCAGTTCTTTAAAAAGGAGGATGAAAATAGCATGTTTGTTGTGTATGTCACTCTTTGCAATGAGATGTCAAATATTAAAAGCTCTTGCGAGAGAATTCATGTGATATACAGACATTTGGAGTCTCCGAGGTGCTCATTAGTGAGTTGGATCGTATTTCCCAATCTCCCAGTATTCCTATAACAGCCTATTTATTACATAATTATCTGTCGTTAAATTTCACAGGGGATGCATTTCAGATTGTCACTGTCTTTTTTTGCCAAGAAGACATGCTGTAATTGCTGCTGTCAGAGGATTCAGTTGTTGCCTCGATGATGATATCATGCTCAGTTCAAGAGGATACTTTGATTCATCGATAAATATTATTGTGTATGTTTAAATCAGATCATCCTGAAACCATCTTACAGTTTCAGTTCTCTCTCCTATAGTAGGCTATTAAAAGAGAGCATGTATATGAAAACACTGCCCCTGAAAGCAAACACTCATAATCAAATATGTTAACATTTTGTTTACAAAGCGATCACAGCGATGAGCAAATCGTGATGTTTAAATTAGGCGATGAATCACTGCCGCTGCCTGCTTGGAGTGACTGTTTGCTGCAGTGCACTGATTTTTTTCTTTCTTTTTTTTTTAATTGAAGAGATTTCAGAAATAAAACTTGATTCAAAAATCCAACCCAGATTCCAACATATTTGCAGAGATCTCGGGAGAGATGTGTGACAGGAGTCGTGCGTAAATCCATCCCGATACTGTTGAGCTCACAACACATTCAGGGAAAGATTTGGGGGAGACCCTCGTGCGTAAAGAAGTGTGTCAGACAGACGAAGGCGTTGGCAGTGAGAGTCTCCCGTAAATTAGACGCACTTTGGACGCAGGACTAAAATGTTGTTGTTTTTTTTTAAAGATGTCCTTTAGAGTTTAGGAAGCACAGAGTCACGCCACGCAAGAGTGGAAGTTGAGAGAGAGAAACTTCTGTGGCCCTGCACTCCTCCAAACGCTCGCCAGGTGTGGATTGTGATCTCTCTCTCCTGCACCACCCACCTCCACCTCCACCTCCACACACACGCCTCCTTTATCCAGACATATACTGAATAAATTAGAGATGAAATCCCTCTTACCGGCTATGGGTTTCAAAAGAAAAAGTAAATTATAATCCAACTCTCAATTAAAAGTAAAGTCCATATCAAAGCGCGATCATTTCAAAGGCAGCCGCTGCAGTCTGGAGGGAAAGTTTCTGTCACGCCTCTCCTTTGATACTCTGATTTAAAAATGTCACAGCAGCAAATGTAGAATAAAATATTACCTAAAACTGCTCCAGAGCACGTCCAATGTATTTTAACACCAATGTGTAATTTGAAATATTTTAAAGTGAATACACCCTTTGTGACATTATTAATGTAACTGGCTGAGATGTGAGCATTTCTCAGCTGTAAACATGTGTCAGACAAAACAGCCTTCTTAAAGGGAACATACACCCTCAAATCAAACTCACCAGTTTGTGAATGTAAATGAACTCCTCATTGAAGTAAACTGTGGGGAACACTGTAGTGATGATGTGCTGTTTGAGCTCCTCCTCATTCATCACCACCATCACCACTACTTCTTCCTCTCTCTGTTTCTCAAGGTTAATAAGGTCACTCTCACTGAGCCTCAGCCTCCATCTGTGGAGAGGCTGCCAGGACTCAAGAGGCAAAGAACCCAGAGATTTCTGAGCTTAGTCATTGGTTTTTTAACCTTGAGAACACACATCTGTGCACCAGAGATAACCCTAGAATAGGCAGGGGTTACAGTTTCCCTCTATATACTATCACCTCTTAGCAAGGGTCCAAAGTTCTGAACAGGCCCACCAGGCACAGGTTCAGGCTTCACCTGTAAAATGTCACTCAACATGTACTAACTAGGCAGAGACTTAAAAAGACCACAAAGGGATGCAAAGGAACTGTAAAGAGACACAAAATGGCTACAAAAAGACACAAAATGACCTCAAAGAGACACATTTATTTCAATGGGACACAGTAAGACAACAGAGACACCAAAGTGTTGGTGAAGATTCTCAGTCATCCAGGTCGTGTTAATCTTAGGTGCTATATCGTAGCCAACTGGACTTGCTTTACCCAGTTAGAACTGAGGAAGCCTCTTGGATGACAGGGGAAACGTCTTCAAGAAACTCAAACCAGTTGCCAGTTGCCTACAATATAGCACTTAAGATTGTTTCTTGCCTGTATCTTAAGACAGAAAACATCAAAATACATCACCATCTGTGGATAGATCTTACCATTTCAGGGCGTCATTCTACTTGACAGCTTACATTATGAGCCGTTTGGATATTTCAGACACTTCAGACTGGTTTGAATTGCCACATAAGTGACACACAAAGTACAAGTATTACAATAACATCGTCAAATATACAGAAGTTTATTTAAATATGACCAACTTTTTGACTAACTTTCGAGATAGTCTGATTTTGACCAGCTTAAGCATAAGCCTAGTTTGTTGTAAAGAATATTCAGCATGTCTCTCTGCAAGGACATTCAAATAAATACAAGAAGTTTGTGCTCTAGAGAAAGGATCAGCGCTCAGTGAATCACCTCCTAAGCCCTATGATAAGCTATTATGGCAAGGCTTAACTATACAGACCCGTGAGCAGTGATAACTAGCATGTCTTTGGGGTCATCAGGTGGGAACTTCCTTTCACCAGTGTTTCATCTAGTTGGTCCCACGACACCTCCAGGAGGCTAGACAGTGATCTCTGGCGTCCCAGAGACACTCCCCTAATGCCAGGTCTCACTGCTCCCCACACCAACCCAACAACCTCCTTTACCTTACTTACACATGGCTTTCTCAGCCCAAACAGCACTGCCACCTTCAACAAACCCAGGCTGTGTTTATGTGAGCTCCAGGTGGTGACAGTGCCAATACTGCTTTTCCTAGCACATCTACCATACCCTGTTTCACATGCTAGATATCATAACTCCAATTTAAGCTGAAGTTAAAGGAGATAGAGAAGATAAACTCACAGGCTTTCTCAGCCCAACAATAAACCCAGGCTCCGTTTATGATTATTTGCTTGTATTGATATTTGAAGGATGACGCCATATGAATAGATGTATTAGCCGTTGCCTACTCCACCCATGGCTTTAAAATCTACATTCACATCCCCACTAGAAGCAGCCCACTGGGATCCATGCTTATCCCTTCACAGAAAAAGAAAACATCCTTGCAGCACGATAAGAATTCAAAAGTACACCCACAGAGGCGAGTGCAACATTAAATTTGATTCACTCCGCTGTTAGATTCTGGTCAGTGACTTGTGCTCTGTTTTTCCTCCTCTTTTGGTGTAAACTCGCCTCAGAAATTATTGCAGAAGAGGAGGAGTGTGAATCTCTCAGCCTTGGGCCTCCAAACTGTAGAATCTCTCCGCTGACTGCAACCAAACAGCAATATGAATGTGCTGACGTGTTGGTGGAGGGTAAGCATTGTGCGAGTGTGTGTACACAAGCATGCAGAATCCAATTTCCTCATACTACTCCCCACATGAATATGCGAGCAGGGGGGATGAATGACCGAAATAGTGTGAATGAAGGAGTTCCTCACCTACTCCCTCTTTAATCTTACACTACCTCTCATTACTGGCCCCTATAGTGCCATAAACACACACGCACATGCAAACACACACACACACACACACACACACACACTGCTACAGCATCATCTTTTATTTATCTTTTCACTATCTTTAATTTCATCACTTGTAAACCTTTTGCTTCTGGTTCTGACACCCAGTGATCAGCCCTGAGGCAGTGCGCCTTCAACTCATATTCAACATTCAGCCTGGTTATATCTCGAGGCCTGATGGTGAATCAGGATGCAGATGATTTCCTGTTCGAATCTCTTATCTGTCTGTCATGCCCAGTTGTTGGCTCGCGTTCTATCTCCTCATCTGTATTCCAAACAGAGATTGCAGTCAGATAAGAGAGAAAGAAACAAAATTTCATCCCTCCCCTACACTCTCTCCTCACAACCGCCTACCTTGCCTTCCCACCTCCCCTTCTCCCATTCTGACTCATACTGAAATCCCAGTGAGCCTCCTCAACCCCCCTCACCACTCCCCCCTCCCTCACCCCTCCGCTCTCATTTGTGTTTTCTCTCCCTTTGATTGCCAAGCTGGCTCGAACGCGATGAGCAGGGCAAGAGAGAATGAGCAAATGAAAAAGATAGAGAGAGGGAGAGAGGAGCGGTGGGATGGAGACAGGGAGAGGAGGAGGAGGAGGACTCTGCTGCCAAACGTGCCCGTAATGAGGATTCTGTCAAAGGAGAGCAGGGGAGGAGGAGAGTGTGTGTGTGTGTGTGTGTGTGTGTGTAGTGGTGGTGGTGGTGGTGGGGGTGTGTGTTGGAGGGAGATGGAGGTTTGGAAAGAGTGGGTGTTTATTAGTGAAACCCCTCTCGCCCCCGCGTCGTTACCTCCACTGTCTCTGTGCTCCTCTTGCCTGCAAGATTTGTGAGATCGCAAACCCACAGTCACAGTCACACACAGCAGCATCTCCGCATCCACCCACCCACACACACACACACACACACACACACACACACACACGCCTTAGCAGAGACAGATTCTGTGAACCCTTTTCTACTCACAAACTTTTAATATGTGTTAATATATGAGGAGGGAACATGCGTGTAGTGGCGTACGTACCTCCTCAGTGACATGTGTTCGTCAGCCTCTGGAGCCGATTAAATGGCTCCAGCTAAATTGACTTACCTGAGATGCACATGACGAGATTATTCCCATGATTTCATTACATTTACAGAGCATCTGTGGCAAAGGATGCCCACATGGGCTGTCCTTTTGCAAAGTCATATGCCGTCTCGTCTCATCTGCTGTAACTCCAACAGTGACTCACACAAAACTTCACAACATTATGCCAAAGTCATATGCTGAATGTAATCAACATGCAGTGCCAGCTGTATGTGTGTGTGTGTGGAGCGTGGGCGCATGTGTTGGAGGGGGGGTGTCAGTGTTAGAGTGAGTGAGTGCATCTGTTTGAGTTCAGCGTGAGGATCTTTGGAATTTTCTGTGCAACTCACCAGGAATAGTTGAAGCAGCATATGTGTCTGTGTTTATGTGTCAAAGCCCATGACATGTCCTTTATCATGTGTCTTACACATACATAACCTTGTGAAGATGAAGTTCGACTTTCAGTGTGAGTCTCAAAATCAGTTGGATAAAAACTCACTGACCTGTGGGACAGTCATAACAGACTCATGCCGCACATTCAGTTCACAGTTACTGTGTTTCAAGGACACAAATATCTGCAACACATTCTCACTCCCAAAGCATCAAATATGGACGCTTTGTCAGTGGCCCTACACATCAAACTATGACGCTCTACGTACCCTCCAGTGTCAGTTTTGGACACTCAGAGACAGCCTGTCAGTTGACACTTGTTACATGTAATGTGTCTTTTCAAAATAAACCTTTTGTTTTCACAGGAAATATAAATGCATACAATCTCTTTTCAAAATAAACCCAGCATGTAGTAAAAATCTTCATTTTAGGTTTAATTCCATAAGCCCAGTTCAGACCAAAGATTCGCCACAAGACAAAACCATTTAAGAACGTTGTTGAGAAAAGTCACAGCAGTGTGAACTGGCCATCTGAGCTCGACTCAAGCCGGCTGATGATATCACCTGCAGCTCAGCTGGTCGAATCACTGGCAGCTGGTTTTAGAACACAAAGCTGGTGTCGGATGGTGGGTCGCTGCTGCTGATCGCTGTATGTGCTTATGCCCCTTCCAACACACACACATACACACACATTCTCATTGAGTAACTAATTGGTGCTGCTTACTTTTATTATTGTGGCGTATTTATTATGAACATAGTCCATCTGATGCTCGTTTTGTTTTTGTTTTTTGCAGTTTCATCACTACTACAAATGCAACTGTAGCCAGTATCTCACTATCACTGTCCTCATTCATATTTTAAGAAGCTGCAAATTATATTCAGCCACAAAATAAACCTGAAAAGCTGGAAATCAGAACAGAAGTACAGAGTGTTGTTGCACAGAGATGATACACCGTCTCATCTAGTTACATTAGTGTGAACCAGCAGGTTTTTAGAACATTGCAGAAAGGCGCATTGCAAGTAGTTGCCTGTTTCAACTCGACTCGTCGCAAATATTTGGTCTGAACTGGGCTTTAGGTTCAGGCATAAAAGCCTGTTGTAAGATTTAGAAAAAAAACATCATGATTTGGTTGTTAAAGTACGTTTGTCACTAACGTAATGTAACGTCATTTGACATATGTCACTAGCTTAGTATGCTACACATACTAACATACTACATTGTTATTAAAATGACTCAACTGACATTTGCTTTCATACTGGACATGAACAGCTGTCTCTTGGGTGAAAGTCTAGAGTTTGCTTGATGCATCCCCTTCTACTCCCGCCGGCCCAATGCAGACTTCATCACTCTCTATACTAAGGCACTTGCTCTGAGCGTCAAAAAATGCTGCCAACAGGTACGTCTCATACTGTACTAAAGGGTGCCTATGTGTGTCGGTATCTGACACCAACAGCCACTGACTAAGCATCAGTATTGCATGAGTTGGGAGTGAGAATGTGTTGATTTAAAAAGAACAGTCAGTTAAAGGGCCAGGGTGTAGAATTTAGAGGCATGTATTGGAAGGAATGGAATATAATATTCATAACTATGTTTTTATTACCGTAGAGGGATTGTTACAATATCTACATACGGAGCGAGTCTGCCATGTTGTTTCTACAGTAGACCAGAACAGACAAACCGAACTCTAGGGCAATTAGACTTTTTGTGTCAGCCACTGTAGTTCTCCCACACGCTTGGCACAAGGGGGAGTTTCAGTTGGTTGCAGTCTGCAATCTCACTGCTGGATGCCAGTAAATCTGACACACTACACCTTTGAAACATAACATTTAAAAGCCTGTAAATTACATATGGTTTATATATACACAACCAACTATTATTTTCTTGATTAATTTAGCTGCTTGGTTTATGAAATGATAAAAAGAATGGTGAAAAATATTGATCAGTGTTTCTCAAAGCCCAAAATGACATCCTCAAATGTCTCATTTCATCCACAACCCAAAGGTATTCAGTGGGGTAAAGACACAAGATGATATTCACATTTGAGAAGCAGGAGTCAGAGAATTTTTGACTTTTTCTGACTTTTTTGTGGAAAACAATTACTCAAATCGATGATTGATTATCAAATTAGATGGCAATCAATTTAATAGCTGACAAATAATTGACTGACCATTGCAGCTCTAATCGAGACACCATGATACTGGAAGCTGCTCTTGAACGCAGCATTCTCTGCTACACCCAAACATTTGTTGTGTTCAAATGGGGTCATGTTTACCCTGTTCTCCAGTAGAGTCCATATGAGTGCCCATGTGTTGTGGTATTCACAACCTCGTAAGTAGGAATTTTCCGAGAGCCCCGAGTTCACAACTTTGTGTACACATCTTCCCACATCATAAACACAAGCTCACAACTTCCATTCGAGTGCACCAATTGTTCAAACATAAAACGCTACTGTGAGGATCCCAACCAAGGTTTTAAAAGATAACAGTCATGTCAGATTGGATTTTGGCGGCACAAGAAATGTACATCTGTGATGGAAAATTCCAGCCAAGACACAGCTTCAGTGGAGAGTTGAAGCAAGCTAAGACAGAATATATACTGACGAGGATACAGTCACAGTGTGGAATAAGGTGATTTCAACAACCCTGAAGTTACATAAAACACCTGTTTGCTAAGTACTATCAGTGCACAACCTTGGCAGGAGTCATGAAATATAGTTTTAGTCCTTGATTAAGATATTCAGTAAAACTTTTAATGAATGAGGTCATGAGATACAGTCACCAGCTTTCAGTCCTACAGTCTGCTACACTCTGCCTTCGTTGTTTAAAATTCTTTCTGTTTGGCTCCTCTGCACTGACACATCACTCCGTGTGCTCATATCTCATATTGTTTTTTCGCTCATTCTTCCCCTGTCACTCCCTCCATCTCTTTTTGTGAATTATACATTAAAAATCAGTCGAAATGGATATACTCCAAACAGCTAGTGCCAGCAAATATGCGTCACACAAGCCTCTGCCCTCAGTCTCTCTTTCTCTGTCTTTCTGTCTGTCTCTCCTACACTCACACACGTCTTCCTTCATTTCTGTCTCTCTCACCACTTGTTATGTGGATCCCATTTCAGTCGTCTCACTTTCATCTCCCTGTCATTTTCCTTCTCTTTTATTCGTTACCCTGTTTTTCAACCCCAGCGTTTTCATTCTGCTCCATCCTCAGCCACAATGTCCCACTCTTGTCTCCACCTTTCTCTGCTGACTGTATTCCCCCATCTGTCCTCCTCCTCCTCCACTCCAGTCATCTCTAAAAGTCATCTCCTCCCACCTCCCAGCGTCCCAGTGGGGGGAGACAGAGAGAGATAGACAGACAGAGCAAGGGAGAGGGAGAAGATGAGATGGAGGCAGGAGACATCGAGATATGATTGGGCTGGAGGAACCCCCTGGTGTCAGAAATTCACCTGCAAAAACTCCCTGCTTCCCCCGCTTTTCTCATCTGTATTCACAGTCTCTCCTCCTCCTGCTCTCTCCTCCTGCATCATGCCTCCTCACCTCTCTCTCTCTCCCTCGCTTCCTCTTTCTCTCTTTGCCTCCCTCCCTCACCACCTCTCCGCCTCCCCCTCTCTGTCCTTCTGTGTCTCTTATCATCCTGCATTGCTCCACCTGCACTGTGGTGCAGCACTGACAATCAGAACTCTGCACACATACACACGCGCACACTGGCACACAGGCGCACACACACACACACACACACACTTAGAGACTCGCGCACACACACAGGGAGACACACGCCCACCACTTCCGGCAGCCCCCCTCCCTCCCTTGCTCTCTCTCACACCTCTCCACTGCAGACACGAAACATTCTACAACCCCTGGTGTGCCAGTGCTTCATCAAGAGACACTGCTAGCATTACATCAAAACAGTAATCTGCATTCACACACAATGTGGCTCAAGTTACAATTGGAATAAGAGGATTATAATGATACATGTCATCTCAATTCAGTGCCTCACATATGAAATTCATTAATAAAAGACAGTAATTGACAACAATAATAAAATAAGATAACACAGTGAGAGTTAAACAAACATGTAAGTGTGTAATTTGCCCAATTCTTGCTCTTCTGCCTGCCTGCTTTGTGATCTGGGGATATACAGTACTGTAGCACACAAGTTAGACGAGAGTAACTTCTGTTACTGTAAGAACTAACCTACACACACACACACACACACACACACACATACACACATAAGTATATGTAGACATTCCTGATTACTATGCCAAAGAAGTGAGCCATCCAGCTCCTTGGCTGAATAATTTAGTGACCTGATGAAGGAGCCTGTATGAGAAAAGAGGAGGTTTGGCTCTGGATGAAGAATCATGTGTGGGAGATTTCTAGGAAGGACACAAGACTCTGTCCCTTTAATTTGGTGTTGCTAGGGAAATGAAGCTGTTTACTCTAGCGTCAGCCACACACCGAAGATGTCTGCCTGAACTCTCCATGCACCCCCTTCACATGCACACACACGTACATATGCACAATCTTTCTGTGTATGTTCCTGTCATTTGTTTCAGCAGCCCCACAGGTCCCCCTCCTTGTGCAATTTGTCACCTCACATCAAAGTCATTCAAAAAGACATTAGAGCAAAGGTGTGATGAGGAGGACATGTTGCACTTCATTAATATGAAATTACTAAGTTGGAAGAAAAAAGTAGTAGGAGAAAGTTCGTTGTTGGGCCAATCCAAAGGGTTATAGGACAGCTGAGCTACAAATGGGAACAAGTAATCCATCTTGACATCTAGTGGCTATTGTGTGGAACTGAGGGTGTGTATGTATGTAGGATATCTGTCTGTCTGTTTGTTTCTTTATATAATGTGCAGACCTTTAAGCCCCCTTCCCCCAGGCCTCATATGTAGGTCAAGGCCTACGTAAGAATTACATAACTACACATTTTAGACTGACACATTTTTTTTCCTGATATAGACTTCAATAGACTAAGCCAATTTAGAATTGACAATGAGTCTAATTGGAGAGGTAATAGGGGTGTTAGAATTTAAGCAATTTGGCCTGGTACAAGATTGGAAAAATGATCAAATAAGTGGCAAGATGTTGTCCCTTAGAACAGGCAGCAATATGCATGTGTGTGTGTGTGTGTGTGTGTGTGTGAGTGTGTGAGTGTATGTACGTATGTATGTATGTATATATATGTATATATATATATATATATATATATATATATATATATATATATATATGTATGTATGTATGATGTATGTATATATATATATATATGTATGCATGTGTGTATATATATTTATATTTTTTATACATATACATATATATATGTATAAAAAATATTGAACATTAATATATTATATATATTATACTGCAGTAACAAGAGCTAAGGTAAGACCTTACTTTATTTGTTTATTTACCTCATATCTATGTATTGTATTGTATTATATTATATTATATTATATTATATTATATATAACACTACAAAATGGGCGGCACGGTGGTGTGGTGGTTAGCACTGTCGCCTCACAGCAAGAGGGTTGCCGGTTTGATCCTGGGTGTGGGAGCCCTTCTGTGCGGAGTTTGCATATTCTCCCCGTGTCAGCGTGGGTTCTCTCCGGGCACTCCGGCTTCCTCCCACAGTCCAAAGACATGCAGATTGGGGACTAGGTTAACTGATAACTCTAAATTGTCTGTAATGTAAGCGTGAACATTAATATATTATACACATTATATTATAGTAACAAGAGCTTAACATTAATAATACAAATTATAATAAAATAACACACAGTCAATATCTTAAGGAAAAATATATTATATTATATTATATTATATTATATTATATTATATTAAGTATATAATATATGTATATAAGATTACTACAAAAATATATTTAATTACAAAAAATGTTCTAAAAAAATATTGAACATTAATATATTATACATATTATATTATAGTAACAAGAGCTTGACATTAATAATACAAAATCAAATAGCCACAATCAAAAATATAATATAACATTATATTATATTATATTATATTATGTTATATTATATTATATTATATATAACACTACAAAATATATTTATATATATATATATACTCACTAGAAAATGTAAAAGAAATATTGGACATTAATATATTATAGTAACAAGAGCTTAACATTAATAATACAAACAGTCCATATCTTAAGGAAAAATATAATATATTATATTATTATATTATATTAAGTATAGTATATAATATATGTATATAAGATTACTACAAAAATATATTTAATTACTCAAAAATGTTTAAATAATATTGAACATTAATATATTATACATAGTATACTGCAGTAACAAGAGCTGAGGTAAGCTCTTACCTTATTTGTTTATTTGCTTCATATCTATGTATTACATTATATGTATAATAATAAAATCTTGATTGCAGGACTTTAACGTGTCTGATATTGCTACTTTTATCTATGTGAAGGATGTGAAACGGACTAATAAACAGTGCGCACAGGTTACATTTTAAGGGGAACTTACTACATTACCCAACTGCCTTTGCTGTGACGCCATCAGCATAATATTATTGATCTAGCAGGGCCACCATACTTGTTGTGTTTGTTTTAGTGAAAGCAAAGATGGCGAACGAACTGGACAGAGTACGAATCTCAGCTGCGGAACTCCGAGCTGAAGCGTCGAATTCAGTCAACATTTCTGACTGTCAGAAAG
The DNA here is from genome assembly GCF_041903045.1 of Epinephelus lanceolatus. NCBI lineage: Eukaryota > Metazoa > Chordata > Actinopteri > Perciformes > Serranidae > Epinephelus > Epinephelus lanceolatus. Next base: position 31,359,805 of record NC_135744.1, read on the forward strand.
GTGAGAGGAAGTGCAGTAGAAACTTGGAAGGGATACAATCGTTAAAAAGTCGTTAAATCCAAGCGAAGAAGTGTCCCAAGTTAGCTGAAAGTAGCCTACGGAGTTGCTAACTTTGTAACCAGCTAATGTTGTTAGCTAGCTAGCTATCTGGCTGGCCATTCTTTGGTCCCGCGCGGTCTGTTTTAAACGCCCCCTTCGACCATAGCGACAACAGATAATTTATGTGCAACTGTTGTCACGACTCAACCCTGTTTTTAATATTATTCGCACTGTTCTTCATATTTATACCCCATATTTTAAGTACATTGGTAGGATTGTACCGTTGACGATGAATTGTGTTACAGTAGATAACATTCTTGTAACTTAATTGTTATAGGTAACGTTACAGAATTAGCTGACGTGAACTAACTTTAACGGTTTCGTTTTCCGCTGAATTTGGAGCTGCACCTTTCCCATATATACTTTCACCAGTTAGGGAATGCTTTCTGACATTCACTGTAACAGAGTTTCTGTTTGTTAAACGCTGTGAATACATGACTTTATTCGTGTAAATGATGCAGTGTTTAATGAGTGACACCACTGTGTAAATATGAATACGTTTGTTTCCTGCCTTTACTCATATTCTACTTCTAGTGGCTTGGTTATAATTAATACTGTTTATTTTTCTTATTGTCAACAAATGCCATAAAAAGAGCCAGGTGTAGCTTGTCTCTTTGTATAGCCCATCATTGTTGTCCTAAAACTATACAATTATACAGTCTAACACACACTGTATTGCTTTTATCAATACTTACTAGAACATCAAACACATCACAGCTGACAATATTTATCAAAAAATGCACTTTTTGCCCCAGTTGAAGAGACATGAAAACAACAGTGCCCATTAAGTCTATTAAACTATGTATTTGTGACACACTTTTTCTGTCTCTAGTGGAAAGGATTGGGCTTGGGGCTGAGCACCACAGACTGGGTAGGGAAGTCAGAAAGAGATGGTCTGAGGCATTGTTAATAACTAATTGCATCAGTCTTATTCTTTAGTACCTTTACTCCATCTACTTAGTTTATGTATAATTTTGTCTCTCACCATTTTAATTTCTTCTTTCCATGTTTGTTTGTTCTTTTAGATGAGCAACAGGAGCATCACATACACAAGCAGCATAGGAAGCGTGATGGAAAGCGTCCTGAACTGCAGCGCTACCAGCCTGCATCCGGACATGGACGGCGTCACCGTGACAGTGAGGAGGGAGAACCTGGTCAAAGTGATCCCCTGGTCACTGATTCACGTGACAGTGATCGACCATCACAGAGCAAGAAAAAGGGTGTCTCTGAAAAAGTTTTAGAGAACCATGGGTGCACAGACGGTGGGGCAGGCACAGACAAAAGGGAAGAGGACAGGATGAGAGGTGACGGTAGTAACGCTCAGAACTATCGAAAGGGCGGCCACGCACAGTCTAAAACAGAAGTAAACCAAGAGAAAGGCTTTGCTGAAAATGACAGAGAACATCAGGAGCCTGCTGAAGCTGCTAAGCCAACACGGAAAGCCCGCAAACCAGACCGAGAATTTTATCAACCTGGGAGTCGGAGGAGCATCCAGGGAAAGGATTGTGGAGTTGGAAGAGAGCAGGATAAGCCTCCCCCTATGAAGAACAATCAGAAAACTGAGCCAGATTCCCAGCTGAGTACAGGTGAAAGGGAGGGGAACAAAAAAACTTCTATACATAAGCAGGGAGGGAAAGATGAAGAAGGAAAAGGTACACAGGAAAATGCAAAATTATCTAAATCCAGTGAAACAAACAGAAAGCAAGGAAGCAGAGATTTGAACAAACCTCCGTTACCCTCTGATGCTTCGGTTGAGAAAATTACTAACAAAATAGAAAAACTCAGCATGAAAGGAAAGGGCAAAGTGGGATGTGAAAACCAAACCAGTGAAGAGTTAAGTTGCAGGAGAGGGGAAACAACTGACAAGGAAAGGAGAGTCCAAGGGGGAGGAACAAAAGAGGAGGAAGAAAAGGTAGAGAAGAAGAGGGAAAAGGGGAATCGCAGGAGACGGGGAGGGGAGAAGGAAAAAGAGAGGAATCAGGATTCCAGAAGAGGAGAAGATGAAGCTGGTGGAGGAAAGATAGACCGGGGGAAAGCTGAGAAGGAAAGAGACAGGAAAGCAGCAGAAGCAGACAGGGATAACAAACCAGGAAAGATAGGAGAGACACATCAAAGCAAAGGAAGAGAGAATCGTAGAGAGAGCAGAAGAGGAGACAACAACAACAACCGGTCCAGAGACACTGAGAAAGATGCTGCTAAGACAGAAAGAAATTCAGACAGGGCTGTTGAAAGAGGCGATAGAAACAAATCCAATGCAAACATCACAACACCAACCTCAAAACGCTATTCCAAATCAGATATTCGACGCTCACGGAATCGAACGTACAGCAGTAGCTCAGCCAGCAGTGTGACCAGCCTTGATGGTCCTGGACTAGGGATGGTTGTTGAGAGTACAAAGTGGCCATGCTTAGAGCCTCGGCACAATAACAAAGAGGGGATGGCAAATAGTGGAGAAGGAAGAAGGAGTCATTTACAAAGCTGGACAACCAATGGGGAATCATCTACAGAATCACTGGAAGGGAGTGAGATGAGTGACATAGCAGAAGATAGAAGGAGGAAAAGACGTGGGGAGGAAGAACCAAGTGCAGAGAAGCAGAGGGAAGAAAGGAACAGACCAAAGGGAAACAAAGGTGGCAGTAGAGGGATCCTGAGGGTTTCTATTGAAAAACAGTCAAGCACCACGCCACAAAGTGGGGTGCAACAACATCGCAAACCGGGTTTGGTTCCTCGTGGCAGAGGTGGGGGTATCCTGGTGCTTCCAGCCCGCACAGACATCTCTCATTCACCTGAGGTTGGACAAAGGCTTCTTTTTGGTGGAATTAGGGGAGGAGGAGCTAGCAGGAGTAGAGGAGGCAGAGGAGGAGGAGTGAGACGACTCTGGGATCCAAATAACCCTGACCAGAAACCTGCTCTTGCTAGCACCCAGTCATCACAGCATTCATCTCTCCAGCAGCCTGTATATCTTCAGACGGGGACCGGTTATGGACAACTTCACTTTCTGGACACAGACGATGAGGTAGCAGGCAGTCCTCCAGTCCCCCAGGGTGAGCACTTTCGATCCCAGCAGGCTGCTGCCATGGCCTACTACAAATTCCAAAACTCTGACAACCCCTACGGCTACCCCATGTCTACCAGCAACCCACATAGCCCTGGCACTGCCACCAGCCAGCGCTATCCATATCCTTATCACATGGGGCCGTACCAGATGGCTTCCCCTAATGGTATGTACCCAGGCCCTGGTGTGAGCCAGTTCTGTGGGAGTTACAGGGGAGCAGGTTATTCCCAGCCTGGTGCAGGGGGTAGTTTGACATTTGAAGAGGTGGAGCAACAAGCCAGAGGGGAGCTGGGGAGGCTGCTGAGGGCTGCAGATGCACAGGAGCTCCAGCTGAGTAACCTGCTGTCCAGGGACAGAGTGAGTGCTGATGGACTGGATCGCATGGCCCAGCTAAGGTGAGGAACTGGAGGGGGTAGTTAGTGGTATTTTTCTCTGTGTGCCAAAGTGACATATTGAAAATACACTGTCCTGTTACACCCTCCTGTTTTCTAGAGCCGACCTTTTGGGGCTATATGAGCAGGTCATCCTGACAGACATCGACTTCTCAGACTCACAGAATGTGGATCAGGCTTTGTGGAAGAATGTCTTTTACCAGGTCATAGAGCGCTTCAGGCAGCTACTCAGAGACCCCACCTGTGACAACACCCCTCATATAAGAAACATGCTGCTCACGCTACTTGATGAGGTAAGGAATGTGTGGGAAATTCAGACAGGGTTTCACAAAAAAAGGAGGTTACAGCAAGGGAGGCAGATTGGAGGTGTGTGTCGAGCATTAAACGTCTGCGAGCAGGATTTATAATCTTGCTTGATAGGTCAAGACAAATGCAAGCAGCCTGTTAGGTTCTTAATTGGATATGCAGTTTTGATCTTGCTCAGTATTTGGGTAAGCACTGGGATAAGTAAGGCCCAAAATTAGTACTGTTATTTGATAATGCTCAGTGTATTTGTAGCAAAAACAATTTAAAGCTTTAATTTCTTGAGGTGGTAACAGGCCATAATAAATTCACTACTCTTGTCACTCTTTTAGGATTTTGAATTTAAGGTCAGCCTTAAAATGTTGTATATGTACATGCATACATTTCATATGACTAATCGTGGAAAATAACAATGTTTTTTCACTGTAACTTCATTTATCGTCATCACCGTTTGTGTTGTGCAGGGGGCAGTATTCTTTGATGCGATGCTTCAGAAGCTGCAGGCAGTGTACCAGTTCAAGTTGGAGGATTACATGGATGGCATAGCTATCAGGGCTCGGCCATTGCGCAAAACGGTACAGCAATGCTTCTTTTAGGCTGTGTTTGCACTTAGGATGTTTAAAAATGTATCAAATTGCATTAATTGGGTGATAAAAATGCAGCTTGAAGCTTGATAATGGGTTTTCAAAGCAACAGAATGGAAGTCACAACTTTTAACATGTTAAATTTGTTTAAGCCAGGCAACAATCAGTTACCAGCAATTATTTGCTTGCTAGTTGTTAATTATGTCGATAATTACGGCCTAACTGAACACTGTATGTTATGAATTGTCAAAAGTTTCTCTTGCATTTCTTTGTATTTCAGGTGAAGTATGCACTTATCAGTGCTCAGCGCTGCATGATTTGTCTGGGAGATATAGCACGTTACCGGGAACAAGCCAGTGACTCCGCCAACTATGGCAAGGCTCGCAGGTAGGCTGTCATTTAAGCATTCTCTTGGAATTGTGAAATTTCTTACACATATTAAAAGAGCCTGGGATGTGTAATGGCATTAAACATTTTTAACTCAGGAGGCTACATAGTCAAAATCTGGTAATTCCTGTGTCCCAAGAAAAAGTGGTCTGGTCTGGCTTTCTTGCTGTGGGGAAGTTGTTATACCTGTTAGATTACTCCCAGACAACCGATTACAGTTTAGTCCTGATTATGTTTTTTTTTTTTTTTCTAAAATGCTACGTGCTGTAGACGAGAAACTTTGTACTGTAATACATGAAGTTCCTTTCTAGCTGTATATGACCTATGAGATGAAAACCTTATGATTTATAGAAGAAGCAAAGTTTCTCTGATGATATCTCACGGCTACACATTTACACTTTTTCGTAGTTGGTACCTGAAAGCCCAGCAGATTGCCCCAAAAAATGGACGACCATATAACCAGCTGGCCCTGCTGGCAGTCTATACAGTAAGTGATGTGTAGTTTAAGCAGGGATGAAAGTTGAGAGTTGGATATTTGGCTGGAAATGTTCTCTGCAGGCATAATTAGATAACTGGAACAAAGTAATTTACTTTTTTGGGACTGACTGTATATCTCCTGGCATGTCCCTGGGATAACTGTAAAATACAACTATATTTTGAGAAACGCTCTGTTCGCACCCACCCACTGTGTGTCCTTTTGTAGGATACCTTCCTCCTCTCACTCTCTTTCCTCCTCTCTCACTTACAGAAGCGGAAGTTGGACGCTGTGTATTATTACATGCGCAGCTTGGCAGCTTCTAACCCTATCCTTACTGCAAAGGAAAGCCTGATGAGTCTGTTTGAGGAAGCTAAACGCAAGGTCAGACACACACACTTTGGTCATTCACTTGTGCCAAATAATTCACCTTTATTCTTGGACCAGAAAGTTCAGGCAGCACAAGTGCTTCTTCTTCACCAATTTTGATTGTTGTAGGCAGAGCAGCTTGAGCGAAGGCGGAGGCAGGAACATGAAGGAGGCTCCAGGGGCCCCGCAGTAAGAGGAAGAGGAAGAGGGGAAGACGGAGCACGTGTGGAGATTTGGATTCGCCCTAGCGGACAAGCAGCAACACCATCCACTCAGAGAGGAGGTAGCGAATCCAGCAGAGACTCTGAGCAGGATGGAGAGCTGGGCAGTCTCAGTGCTAGTGATGTAAGATCTCTTTTTTTCACTCTCCCTCAAACTCGCGGACACATTGAGTCTCATGTGTCATATGCTTTTACTTGTATGCAATAAAAGAAACCGGCATCTATGTTCATATTGTCAACAGGTATTTTTTTGTATGTTTTTTTCCCAAAACACTGAAGATGTGTTTTCTTGTCATGTGCTGTCCTGTAGGGCTTATAGCTGTAAAAAACTGCTGCTGCCAAATATGAGTAATACTTTTTTGCTTTGGGCCTTCTCTTTTTTCTTCAGCTAAACAAGAGATTCATTCTGAGTTTCCTGCATGCACATGGAAAGCTCTTCACTAAAGTTGGGTGAGTAATGTCTCATGTATTCCTCTTGAATTCGTAGACTGAATGAGTTTAAAGAAACTATTTATTTTTGTGTTTGCCTTTTGGGTCTGTTTTTCTGTATTATATATGAGCCTGTCTGTCTCGCCCATACAGCATGGAATCCTTCCCTGGAGTGGCGAGCCGTGTTCTGCAGGAGTTCAGGACACTACTCCAGCATGGCCCCTCGCTACTGGGCAGCACACACATGCTGCAGATCATCACTATTAACATGTTCACCATACACAATGCCCACTGCAGAGGTGATGCTTCACAAACACACAAACATTATTATCATCAAACAACAAATATTGCGTCAGAGCTTTAACACATTGTGTTAATCTGCAAAATTAATACAAATGTGTTGCTGGTGAACAACTTATTCTATTTTTATGGAGGTGATTAACAGCGATTTCATTTCATATGTTGTGTAAAATGTGACTCCATTAAAGAGCATCAGCGACCATTGTAGAGTTAATAATGACTCTTTGACACACTTAAATCTCTAATGCAGTTCTTTTTTCAACTTGAATAACAATTAGAAAATCAACATGCCTGCTGTGGTTGCACATGAGTCATTGGTGATATCAATATAAGAGTGCTGAGGAAGTAATGTTTCAAATTTTTGTCTCTGTCAGGTGAAGATGGAGAAGTGCGGTCAGTTTTACAAGAGCAGAGCATCGCCCTGGGTCTCGGCATGTTCGCACTGCTGGTGCAGCGCTGCACGGAGCTGCTCAGGGACACTCCTGCAGGTACACACACAGTGAGATCCACTAGAATATGATCAGCAGCATTTATTGAAGTGGTAGCTCTACACATATCTAATTCAGGGACTTTGAAATTAAGGTCATTATTAGTATAACGTTTTTTATCTATGTCAGACCAACAGTTACATGACAAGAATTACAATATGATCCCACAGCACATCAGTGGAAATTATTCATAGAGCTAGTTGGTAACAGTGTATTTGAACATGCAGTCAGCTTTGTCTGCCTTGATCATCTGCTGTTCGGCTATGTGGCTGAACAACAGTGACAAGTGACTTTGGAAATTTCTGTATGAACCAAAGACGTTTCATTTTACCTTGTAACAGTGAAATCATGTTAGAAGTAATTTCAAAAATGTTTTTACCTGCAAAATGGGATGAGTTTTCCAAACTTAGTTGTATGTTACATCTTGGGTTAAGCATAACCGATCTTTATTTGTCATCTGAGATAGCATTTTTAAGTTTTATGTCGGACTAATGCTGCTGTTTTCCACAAAATGTCAGTTTCAGCTGGTTTTGTTTGATTGTTTTAATGTTTGCAGTATTGCATCTGAAAAAAAAATCTCTTTCTCTCTTTAGAACCAGTCCCCATGGCTGATGGAGAGGAGGAGGAGGGTAAAGGGGAAGAGCTCGAGGGTATGGTGAGGGTCTCTGCCTTCCCATTGGACCTTAGAGAACTACTGCCAAGTATCAAAGTCTGGTCTGATTGGATGTTGGGACAACCAGACCAGTGGAACCCACCACCATGCAGTTTAGAGTGAGTGCTTTATACCTGCATTAGGAGGCAGTGGAAACAAGTTGTGAACATAAAATTGACAAGCCATCATGTTTTAGATAAATTAAAAATAAAATGACAGTAATATTGGTAATATTCACTACTAGTTAATACTATTGGTTCATCTCATGGCCTCTACTGGCACTTATACACACACCATCACTCTTGAGACAGTAGTTCCTTAAAATACTCAACCCTCACCGTCGTGTGTGGCTTTTCTTCCCTGTCAAGTTGTAGCCCTGATGTTTGGCAGTGCCTGGCTGACCTGTGTAACGTGTTGGCGCGTGTGGACCACGAGGAAATGCCGCTGTACAAAGCCGACACAGAAGAAGTCGAGGGAGATGAGGAGTTGACTGTACTGCAGTTAAGGGAGGACCGGCTACTTGCTGGCTTTGTACCACTGCTCGCTGCACCACAGGAACCTTGTTACACAGACAGACACACTGACATGGTGAGTGGAACATAAAAGTGTGTTTAATTATATACATTACATACTCTTGTGAAATTGCTGAATATACTACTGATTAATTTTCTGTCACCTTCAACATGCCAGATTTTACATGCACCCCTAGTTGTCATCTTCTTGTTTACATACACATATACCCCCATCCTCTTTCCTTAGGCAATAGCAGCAGATTGTAAGAGAGTGACTGTGCTGAAGTACTTTCTGGAGGCATTGTGTGGTCAGGAAGAGCCTCTGTTGGCCTTCAAGGGAGGCAAATACGTCTCTGTGGCAGCTTCACCTCCACCTAACCAGTCAGTGGACACAAGGAGCAGGGAGGACTCTCTAACAGAGAAAGAGGTGAGTGTCTTTGTCCCACTTTCTCCTTTAATATTTCCTTTTCACTTGACTCCCTCTGTTTTTTATTCTCTGATCGCACTCCTTTCTTTTAATATTTGACCTACACAAAATTATGTAAATTAAATCTTTATTGTAGTTCGACAGAGTCTGTTGAAAGAAGTGGAAGCCACATTGCTGAAAACGTGTCTTATTCGTGTCTTTGTCTGTTTCGCAGGCTGATGATGTCATAGTCGAGGCAGAGTCGTCTCTCTCCGCATCAGAGGGGGAGGAGGATGCCGAGGAGGCGGGAGACAGTGAGAATGACATCAGAGAGCTGAAGGCACGACGCCACGTCCTTGCCAACAAACTGGCAATGCAACAGAAGCGCAGGGATAAAATACAGGTAAAACAGTGATATACATATGCAACAATAGATATTCAAACCCGGAAATAAATTGTCTGTATGTTTGACATTTTTCGGTTAAGCAAATGATCAAAAAAGGATTAAAATCAATGAGGAAAAATTGGGGATGGGAGACCCATGTACAGAGGCAATGTCCTTGCTGCAGTGTCCGTGGGTTTCAGTTCTGGCCTGTGGCCCTTTGCTACGTGTCATCCCCTCTCCTCCCCTTTCTTGCTTAAACACTGTCCTATCGCATAAAGCCAGAAAGCCGAAAAACAAAAAAAAAAAAACAAAGGTTATCCGCAGCCTTAGAATCAGAACGGCCTGTTCAGTTTCTAATGGATTTCACTGAAAGGACAGTTAGTTGAAAAGGGCAGGTCTATACAGTTATACCATGTGGTGGCAGAGTTTAATTTCACATCAAATTTTACGTGTGTGTTCCAGGCGGTACTGCAGACGGGCGGGCAGTTGGAGCTGGAAGTGAGGCCTCTCTTTTTGGTCCCAGATACCAATGGATTCATTGACCACTTGGGAGGGTTAAAGAGACTCCTTCAGTGTGGAACATACATAATAGTTGTGCCACTCATTGGTAAGACTCAAAGACAGAGACAAGAATTTAAAGGATGACTGAGCTCTCGAGCAAGAGAGATGGTTTAAATTGTGGTGTTGTGATGTTTAAAATGATAAGACTGCCCCATGTGTGTTGTGTTCAGTGTAGAAACAGAACATCTTTGTTTACGTATAGTCTCGGTGGCATTTGTGTTTCTCTCAGTGATCACAGAGTTAGATGGCTTAGCTAAAGGCCAGGACAACTTTGGTGGAGGAGTGGGGTCAGGAGGACGCAGCGCTGGTGGTCGAGGCAACTATAATGTTAGTGTGGCCCATGTGCGGGCCGTGCAGGAGAAGGCCCGGTTGGCAGTGGCTTTCCTAGAGAAAGGATTTGAAGCCAGGGAGCCGTGTCTCAGAGCCCTGACGAGCAGGGGAAATCAGCTCGAGTCTATTGCCTTCCGCAGTGAAGACACCTCTGGACAGCAGGTGAGAGCCCAAAATAAATGATTGTTTGCTTTTTATACCTTTTGATAATTTGGTTTAGATCTGCAATGATATAAGGCTCTTAAAACAAATGTTTATACTGTTTTTCAGTGACTTAGTTTTTTAATTCTTCCTCAGGGTACCAATGATGATGTGATTCTTTCCTGCTGCCTGCACTACTGCAAAGACAAGGCAAAAGACTTCATGCCTGACCAGAGAAGTATGTAACATTGACTGTCAGTTTTCTGATTTCCTCACACACATGCAAAATAAAGTCTTCTGAGTTTATACCTTACTACTCTTTGGCTTGTTGCCCCACACACAGACGGGACAGTGAGGCTCCAGAGGGAGGTGGTACTCCTCACAGATGACCGTAACCTTAGAGTGAAAGCTCTGACCCGCAACGTCCCGGTCCGAGACATCCCTGCTTTCCTCAGCTGGGCCAAAGTTGGCTGAACCAGGTTAAGGTGCAATCAAAGGAACCCAACTGCTGAAGCCTGCTTGCCACTCAGCCAGGAGAGAAGACACACTTAAGCAGAGGAAGAAGAGGAGGAGATAACAGGGGAGAGGAAATGATGAAGAAAGCATAGAACCACTTCTTATGAAACACAAATGTAGTGAGAGCAGGGTGGTTTCAATGAGCTTTTTCCCCCTTGTGATGAAGTGTGTGTGTGTATGTATGTGTTAAGATCAGTGAGCTTCCCCGGAAAGAGACAGGGAGACTTGACAAGTCTCAGAAAGGCTGGACTGGAGGAGAGGAAAGAGGTAAAAAAAAAAAAATGGCGTAATTGGATTTGTGAGTTGTCTGGTCCAGCCTTGAGTCTCTGCGCCTAGTTGGAGAGTGTGTACTCTGCAAGCAGTATTCAAATTTGAGGCTGATGGTAGAATAAGGCAGAGAGAGGGACTGTGTTTATGATCGTTTAATTGATTAAAGACAGCAGTAATGAAGGCCATGCCCGGCACTTTCACACTTCTCTTAGGGCCCAGTCGTGAAGACTGCTGTGGCCTCTACAGCAGAGCTGAGAGGAAGGTAGGAGGAGAGAGGCATAGCTGAAGGGTCTTTGTCAGGACAGTAAAAAGTGACAGATTGAAGTGAGGGTTAATTGAGCCCTCATGCAACCTCAACACCTCCAAGGAATCGCACGCAGGTGTAGTATTTCCTGTAAACACAGGAAGTGCTCGATGCCTGTTTGGTAACTTGGGTCCAGCTTGATGCTAATATTAAGTTTGGGTGTTATGAGAAAATGTTTTGAAGTAATCAACAACAAAAAGCATTGGTTAGTATTTGGTTTTTAGCTTGTGTAAAAAGCTTTGTTTCGTTCATGGAGGTCATTTTTTCCATTTTGTAGACTTTGAAAGGAAGCATCTGCAAAGTTTACCCAAAACAGAACCATAATTTTATGAATACCATTTTTTGTTTGTTTGTTTGTTTGTTTGTTTTTAACAGATCTGTGTGCAAATGTATTTGTAAAGTCTAACAAAGGCATGAGCATTGATCTATCAAGATCACTCAGTTGGCTGTAGTGAGTTTTCAGTTACAGAAAATTATGCTTCATTGACTATCTTGATAGGATTTAGCCCTCTGAGTGACGTTCCATCCCTCGATTATTTAAAATCTGAAACAAAAAATGCGCAAATACTGTTTGACCCAGGTCTGCCTCGACAGGCACAGTTTTAGGAGATGGTTTGGTCTTTGACATTGACTTGCAGATGCATTATTATCAAGTACCATTGTTGTCTAGTTTCTTTTCTTGTCATTTTGACATTCAGTCTTTGGTGCCTTTCAGTTCATGCCAGCACTTAACCTTTTTCATAAAACGTTTTTAATCAACAGTACCAATTTTCCTCTTCAGAGTGCAATGTTCCCTCACTTTTTTTAAGGACACCCAATTTTCTTTAGTTGAAATAAGATGCAAGTTCAAGCAGCACCTCACTGAGACATTGTCAGCTGGGCACATGGATCCACCAAGGCCAAATGCCCTATGCTGCAATGCAAACAGAAGTGAAAAATAATTTATTCACTGCCCTGTGATTTGTATCCACTCCAAAATTTAATGAGTTCCTTGGCCCATACCACACCCTTCCACCCGATTTCATGAGAATTACAGCAGTAATTTCTCCATAATCCTGCTGACAACCCGAACTGAAAGCAAAACCTTCATGGTGCAGGAAACAGACATTTAACACAAATGTTGTATTTGTGCTTTTGTTTGCTCTACATTGCTTTGGGAGACAGTGTTAGGAGATTCTGAGTTATAGTTTATGTTTCTATGTCCATTTGAGCCGGTGTCTGGCTGCTGAAAATAGTTGTAATCTACACCTGTGTTCTCTTATGATGCACCATACACCATTCATCATTCACTCATATGGATTTAGAAGAATACTGTATGTAAACGTGGCTACACTGCTTTGTATTTGTCCTGTACCTTTTCAGCTCGGCTCGTACAACTTCCATCAGCAGTGGATGTTTCAGTATTTGTGAGAACCTGTAGACATGTTTTAGTTTCTTCAGCCCCTCTGTTCTAGTGCTACTGTAGTGTTCAATGCAATCTACTGTGTTAAGTGGCTGGCTGCAGTGTTTCAGTGTTGGAGCAAATGTAGTAAATACAGTGTCAGTTTAACACATCACATTTTCATCATGCATCATTAAAAATGTTTTAAGGCAAGTTTTGTTTTTTACCTAAACAATCTTCAACTAGAGAAGGAAGATAGATAGATAGATAGATAGATAGATAGATAGATAGATCTTTCACACAGCGAACGTTTTGAAATGCATAGGTGATAGTAACACTAATGATTCCTCGTTACACTCATATGTCCCCCCCCCCCAAGCAATACCAGGACCCGAAAACTGAAGCAGCACCAAACTTGCCAAGCATGTAGGGGAACTATGGTGGCAGATGCGAAAACTTGGATGGTCATATTTAGAGCCAGTGTTGAGTTTGTCCCAGGCCCCCAGGAAGAGTGCCAGATTTTGAAGCCAGTTTGGCATAGTGGCCAAACTGTGTAACTACAATGTCCGTGTCCATTATATGGTGCCATTGGGCCCAAAAATATTTTTCCCCATAGAGTAACATTGGATAGAGATGTCTGTAAATTGGTGGATACATTTTTTTGTGTCACCACTGCCACACAGTGACTTCTGTCACTATTGGGATTTGATCCAATCAGATTAAGTATGAGAACATTCTGAAAATCTTAATCCCCATTCAAGTGGAGGGCTAAACCATAAATTAGCCAGTGCACTTGCTCTGTTGGCCCAAGCATGTGGAAGATCTGAGTAATTTTTTACCTTGGAAGTCCAACTTTTTTTTAGCTTCACGGGCCACTGAGCAATGCTCTATTAAGTTCGCTTTGTACATCCATGGTTTGTCTGTTTTGGGCTACCGTAGAAACAACATGGAGGACTCCGTGGAAGAGGACCCGCTCGGTATTAAGATATAAAAGCTCATGCTTAAGCAATGAAAACACAACAATACTCAGTTGCAGGTGATTATAAACGAACAAAAACATTCTGCCAATTTATCCCCATAAATCCTACACACTGGAACTTTAAATGGAAATCAGCCATCAAAATGTCTGCTGCTGTTATTTTTAACATTCATGTTAACTTTATCTTAAACCTTAAAGTAGAAACGTAGAGAACCAGATCATCAATACTGGCTATTTTCACTACTGTTTATAATCTGGCTATATGAAGGTCTTACGGTTTTTTCATACATTTAGATTACTAAATGAAAAAAAGATTGTAACACAAAAATAATTGGACAGAGTTATTGAACACAAACAGGAATTGAGTACATGCAAATTCTGACACCACAAAAAGTAATATAATCTAATAATAAACCCTGATATTCAAATTTATTCAAAGCTAAAATGAATACTACACATAACCACATTATCTACAGGAAGTTGTATGTAAATCACTGACAGACCAAAGCCTTTACACGTGTGCCCTCATGTGGTAGCTGAGGAAGATAACACAGGCAGTAGTGATAGAGTAGACAGTACTGAGCTCTGTATGTTTCACTACAATACAGGGAATGTCTTGATGAACTGATGAAACAGACCAACACAAGGAAACCAGTCGCAAGGACATCTGTTAGAAATTAAAATTTAATGAACATGATCATTATCTAGACATGCCTCAGAGGCTGAACTGCTCTGGTTCTGTCCATTCATAAGGCAACATTTTGAACTCAGTGCACTCTCAGTACCAACAGCACAAGATCAGTGCTCGGAGGCCTCTTGCTATTCAGTTAAATGATATGACTTAGTCTTCTATTGCAGGCATCTATTTGTAAATGTGCATCTTAAGAGAGCCTATGTGGGACAGATGCTTCTTCAGCATGTAACATTTGTACACAAGCACAATCATCACAAATATGTCCAGTGCGGGTTTGAAAAAAACATCAATGGTCATACTCTGGGAATTTTGTATTTACATTACATACACACACACACACACACACACACACAAGTGACTGTGTGTGTATGTGTGAGGGACAGAAAGTTCTGCAGCCTATCCATCCATATCATTTGCTTCAGTGTACTTCTGTGCCTGGATACAGACCACACAGGCAGGACCCGATTCCCATCATCATGACAACAGGGCTACCGAGCAACCAATCAAAGCCCTCTGAGCCCCATCCTGCAAGCTGATTGGTTTCTCAGCCTGCAGCCTGTTGTGGAATGCCCATCTTTAACCTCTCTGCTGCCATGCACATTGCATATATCCTATATTTTCTCTCATTGCAGATTACAGCTACATGTGTAATCCTCCGAGATGTTGTGTCACGTTTCCACTGACGTCAGGAGTTGTTTTTCGTGCTAGAACTGGAACATCTTGATGAAATGTGTTTCTGTGAATATAGAATAAACAAAGGCTCAGCTACACAAATATAGGCTTCCTGATGTAGCATGATAAAAAAATGGACAGGGTCAGAGATGGAAACATCTATAGCACATCAATGGACTTGTCAAAGTGTTTGGGGACTGAGGTGTTGAACCTCCCTGAAATTATGTAGGGCATTATCTGGCATCTGTCCACTTTACTGTCCATATTATATAACCTTGTAATACCAAGTCATGGACTACAAGGTATTGTACAAACCACATGCTTATATAGGTTTCTGACAGGTCCATCAGAAGATCTAATCATAGTATTGCAATTGTATTTCAGCACACAGCTAGACTGTTAAATAGAGGAAACATGGTGTGATGCAAAACCCACTGGTCTCATCATACAACGGTCAATGACTGATGAACTGCACAGTGTGGACAGCCAGTCCTGACATACTGACATGCTCTGTTGTTGTTCTAGGATATGCAAAACAGTTCTAACATAGTGAGTTAAGGGCAAGCTATTTATAGTAGACACCAGATTAAGACTGAAACTGTTAATCAGGTTAGGAGCTCAGTGACTGAAAGTGCATAAGGCCAAACACACACACACACCCACATAGAGAGCAATACATGGTTATCCCCTCCCTGCTCTAAACTGCACCATGTTGTGTTGACAGTCATTATGTGCATGGCCCTCTCCATCCGGACCACACACACCTATGCTTGCAGTCGCTGGATGGCACAGCAGCACCAAACTCAGAGATTAGGGAGGGGGCAACATATGCCCTGTAGGCTACAGCTGGGCAGCGTCAACAAAACTCTCCAAAACTGTCACACGTGTATCCTCGCCTCAGTTAAAGCCGACTGCACCGCTCCGACTCCCTGCTTTTCCAATTTAGTTCGCTCCTTGTTTCCCTCACGATGGAAGGGAGGTGATTCTCCTCGCCGCCATTTTTAGAGGAACTGCCTATCGAAGAGAGAAACTTTGCTAGCTACTGCCCGAATGTTAGCGGCTAGCTAGTTGGCCAGTAGCTTGCCTGCCTGCCAGTCCTCTGTGACAGTTAACGCTTGACAGTCGTTAGCCAGGTCAGCTTGCCTCACGTTGATTTAAATTATTCCTGCGGCTGAACAGCATACATGACAAAGACAGCGGTTATTTCTACAGTTAACAATTTAGCTGGACCTGGAGTCAGTGTGACCGTCTATTTGGGTAGGGCAAATGTGCGGTTAGATTAGCGAATTAGCATTGCTAACTTATTAGCTAGCGAGTTCACACTTTGATTTCTCCCGGACTGCATTGACTGCATCGTCTGTGATTTAGCGTCAGCCAGGGTGACTGGATTAATCAGCCGTTCACACCCCGCTTCTCAACCTGCGTGGCTTCATTTCAACCAGGTGAGCTAACTGTAGCTTTCTGCTTACTAACGATGGGTAGTTTTGTTCTCCGGCACACTGCAGTGGATCTCAACATAGGTTAGCTCGCGAGCTAGCCAGCTAACTAGATGGGTTGCTATTCGACAGCTAACCAAAAGTTGCTGTCACAACTTGTATGGTCTGTCGCATCGACAGATTTTGGTGTGCCTTGCTGGGTTACTCCAGAGCTCCCTTGATAGCATAAGGGTGTTTATTTTGAATGCCAGTGCAACACATCAGCAAATTATATTAATATACGGGGAGCAGGGCTAGCAAGCTAAATAGTGAGAGGTTTGTTGTAGAGAATGGTAACGGATTGCTTTCCCTAAGAAGCGTTAGCAGGCTACGTTAGCTTGCTAATCCGCTTTATGCAACTATCGTTGCAAGCAGTGCCACTCCCTCGTTTTTGTTTTGTCCACTGTGGCTGTACGTTAAGTGAAACTCGGCTTCGGATGTGTCTGTTTTGGAAGTTTGCTTATCTGTGAGAGACATCGTGAGTCACATACTGTTTGAATAGCTAGCTGTGTGGCGGTAGGTGACATTGGTCAAGACTGTTTCTGTGTCTGTCGCACGTCCATGTCCTGGCATTGTGTTTACAAGCAGCATTAGCCGGGAGAGTCTGACAAGTCATTGTGATTATCATTGTGTAAGCGACCAGGAGAGCTCGCATCCATCTGCCGCTGATGGCTGTTTTTGTGCGCTGACGTGAGTCGCATTCCTCAGTTTTCTGTGTTGATATTGCGTAACACTGGCTATCACTCAGCAAGCTACTCTTCTGCTTGGCTTATCTGTGACTTCGCCGCTTAACTTATGCATGACACTGTGGATCAGCTACAGAGAGATCCAACACAACACTTGGAATGTGGGTAGATCGCGTATAACATTAATGATGTGACAGGTTTACCATTCATAGAACCAAAACACGTTGTGCTCTGTTGGGGTGATCTGTCAGATTTGATGTCTAAGGGTTGATGGATGATATACCCAAACACCTACACATGCTGTATGTTATATGTGCTATATATACTGCCTCTGATTGTTGAATAAGCACTGCAGTATGAGCAGTCCTCAGTATCTTTGTTGCTGTCTTTACACTGCGATGAACAGACTGTCCATGTTATTAATGCAGCCTCTGGCAGGTACGACTTGTCCTCTTCCTCTGTTATCAGAGATTTCTGCTAAGCTGCCCGTCTCTGTTGTCCTATGTTACCTGCAACCTGTGCTGATCTGCACACCTGTCAGTTGTTCATGTATGCCTCTGCATGCTTGTCAAAACAACAGTGCATTCGCAGGCTGGAACAGCTCCCCTTTCTTTACTTCCAAGGACTTGCTGCTAGCTGGTGATGAGAGGTACGCAGCTGTTATTGACTGTGAACATCTCATGTGCACGAGAAAGCCAATGCAAAGTTGTGTTTTCTTGTGTGTCAGTGTTATAACAGGGGGTGCTGAATATGGGCACACTGCATAATGGATTTAAGTGTCTCCCAGGAAAAATGGATTAGACACTGGAGCAAAGCCTGCCCTGCTTGCTCAAGTCTACAGATCCAAGTCAGTCAATGACAGTCAGCCACTGCAGGACAAGTGCTGTTTCCACAATATGATCCACTGCAGTGCCACCATAACTTTATTTGTGAGTGATTTGAGATATGTAATGTGGTTATGAATGACAGAGTATGGAGCTTATATAGCTTACTAATTGTAATGCTGCAGTGCTTTATTGTATTTAAGCACATGCTTTTAGCTGGCAAAAAAACCAATGGGTAATCAAATGACAGCGATCCTCAGGTTTGGGCTGTGTCAGTTAACCCAGCTGACAGTGACATGGCACGTCACAGAAGTGAGGTAATAAAGTTATGGTCCTCTGCCTGAAAAGGAGTTCCGATGCATTTGCTCAGTGTTTTCGATTGAGGCTGTCTGCTGAACAGTTGGAAACCAATCACATATTTGATGAGTCAGACTGAGAGCAAGAAGAAAAAGGGAGGGAGGATAGACACATCTAAAATATTTTTCAGGTGATTTACGGAGGACACATACTGCACAAACAATAAAAAGAATATGCACAATAGTAAGGGTCTGCCATTTTCTGAAATTATAGGATGCATAATAGCTTCTCAATCATTTTTAGAGATTAACTTGAGCTTTAAACAGTCGAAACGATTCTGCCTCAAGTCACTCTTACATAGTTCTTCTTCTGTATGATTTGACAAACCACATCCACTGAGATGACTTTGTAAACTTGCATGTTTGGATGCCTGTATGTCGTCTTGTTGAAGGTGCCACTGTTGTTCAGAGGAAACTTGGTATGCCGTTGATGTTTGGGACATTTATCCCAACAGGAAGAGTGTAAATGGAGCTCTGTGAGTGAAATGGGATGGGTCAAATCCTCTTAGTGTTTGGTCACTCTATTCCTCTCCCCTGTCACCATCATCTTTATAGCACCACAAATCGGGATGTGTTGTTGTTGATATTGGGTAGCTCGAGAGCTTTCACTTCCTCCACTCAGTGAAAGCCACATTCTGTAATCAGTCTCGGGAGCAGGAGCACGGACACCCCACCCTCCATCTTGGGGGATGGAGATGTGGTGTGTGAGCCATTTGAACAACGGCGCACATGTAGGTCATGAAATTAACATTGTGTCTGAACAGACAGCTGTGATGTTGCATTGTGTTTTTACTGGGAATTTGGGCGATGATCTTAAACGCAGGGATGCACATGACCCATCTTTTCTCCCCTGATATTGAAGTCAATGCCTAAACTCAGCATATTGGCTGATTTTCAGGCTTGTAAACATGTAAGTTACATTGTTGTCATGAAGTTGCATTGTTACAGTCTTATAAGAAGAGACAAAGAAGTATTTCATGTGGGTCAGTTACATTTGGCTGATACCTTTAATAAAACGCATCAGCTTGCTGCATCCCTACTTTGTTTGAATTATTTAGTAATACAGCATTTAGCATCTTGCCTAAGGACATACTGTAAGTATGTGTATGAAAGTATATATGTAGCATAAATTTTATGTTTAGACGTCTATGTGAAATGAAGCAAATCAAAATGACTACGCTTTTAAGGCCGTGCACACCCACCCAGGTGATATATCAATTATTCTGGTTGATGAGATTCTTGAGGTTGACATTTAAGGTTGATGCTTTGCTGAGGTCAACTCCATGTACCTAAAGGAACTGTAATGATGCAAGTTGTCCCGCCTTAGCAGGTGCAGCAAAAGGAGAGCCAGGGAGATGTCAGTCAAGTACAGGGTGCACCGAAGATGCGTTAATAACCAAAACAAAAAGCTGTGATTATAGCTAGTCCAAAAAAGACCTGGGACAAGTGGTTATTGATCAAATAGGTGCAACATTGGAGCCTGGTTAAGGATGTGTTATGTAGTTGTTACTGATTTTAAACAGCAAAAAAATTAAAGGAACTGATTGATGGATGTCATAGGCTGGGTGTTAATCAGACTTTCCTTTGTATTCTTCTTTTGTACATCTTTCCTATATCCTTTCTCTCCGTTTTGATAAATCAGCAGACAGCAGGATTGCTCCAGGGTTGCTTCTCTGTGGTTGACCCCATGCAGCTAAGAGAATTTCACAATGGGGATCAATAAAGTATTTGATTATTTATCATCCCTCTCCATTTCTCTCTCTCTCTCTCTCTCTCTCTCTCTCTCTCTCTCTCTCTCTCTGTCTGTCTTTTCCTCTCCGTGACACCCCTTGCTACTCAGCTTGGTGCACAGCCGTCTCTTCATTAGGCATCTTGGTGATTTTACAGTGAGGAAATCAATTCACGTAATACACAAAGAGAGGATCCATTTTCTCGAGCAGTAAAGCAAAACAACTTTCGATGCATTTCTCGAACACACTGTTCTTTGTGATAATGTGTGTGTGCACGCGTGTCTTGCACATACAGTCCATCTCAGCCAGATACAGTCTTGTGACTTGGTGTTCAGTGCTATTTTATTGTGTGTTTGTGTGTCTGTGCGTGTGTGTGTGAGAGAGAGAGAGAGAGATAAATACCTGATTGTATTTTAGTTTCTCTTCCTACATACCATGTTATCTAGTGGAATAGAAATGTACACACACAGAATCCAACTTAAGTCTCATCCAGCTTAATTTTCCTTGGAGTAAAAGAATGAAGCGCTGGTACCTTCCCTTTTCCCATACCTAATAAAGTATGTGTTTTTTTTACTTAACATTATTATCTTAATATTATCAGCTAATAAAACCATTACATTGTTTTTAAAAACTTGACCCTTTCTGTCCTGTCACCAAGAAAAACTGCCTCTCTTTCCTTAGCTGATTGTTATCAGTTGGTTATGCTTTTGAGTTATTTCTGTCTCTCCCCATGTTTGTTCCATTACATTTTCCAGTTTGATCAGGAAATAAAAATCAGGAACCAAGATGCTTTTAAATAGAATTTCCTTGTTCATCAGTAAGCCATCCAACATGACCTTTACTGTTGCTACAAAGGTGCTGGGATGGACAAACGTTCAGTCCCCCCAAGCCATCAATAGATTGTTTGCACAAGTGTGACTCTGAACTAAGTGATCATAATTAGAACTGGTTATAAAACAGTAAAGACAACATTGTCTAAAACATCAAACGGTGGCAACAAAGATAATCCAAAAAGTCAAATAATTGCCACAGTAGTTGGAACTGTGTCTGTATATTTATGGCATTTGTCCTTTTGAGTTTGACATGATGAAGGTCTGAGGGCTGAATCACAGTAAATAAAGTTATCAACAATGATTCTTTCATAATTCACTGGTGGTGCAAAGTGATTTCAGGAATACACATGAGCAGGGTAAAAAAATATAGCATAAAACTAAAGTTAAATACCTGTTTCAAACAGGTGTAAACAACATCAGTTGCTGCATTGCATCGCTATAGTCGCTTTAATTGAGCCGAGTTAATGTTAGTAGTGTCACCTTTTCTTGCTATGACAGGTTAAAATGTCTATCAAGGCTATTGAGATTTGGATAAGTAAGATTTACTTAGAAAAAAACATGTAAAGTACAGGGATGAAGACTTTACATATAAGAAAAGAAAAACTGTCAGTAAAATCCAAAATATGAAGAAGCATATCTCGCACCTAAGTCAGCTTTAGTGTACAAAATTTTCATCTGCACACCAGAAATGCAAAATATTCTTTAAAAAAATTCAACTTGGCTCTGTTTGCAATCATTGTCACCTGTATTATTGCTAAAATGAAATAAATTCACACATTTTTTGGAGGGTTTAAAGTGTGATAAATACTGCTGTAATGTGAGATTTATTAGAAGGCAGCAGGCATTTAAGAATTGTTAAACAAAACATACATTATTTTAGACAAAAAAGATGTAATGGTGTCACATTGTAAAGTACAAATCAGTGTGTGCTGGATCAGGCAAGGTGTGCATAGGAAAGTGCCATCACGTGAGGTGGGAAAAGTCTTTAAAAAGTATGGAAAGCTTTGCCAGTAGAGTATAAATAACATTGTTTTGTTGCTGCTGATGCCCGTGCTCTGCCACTATGTCATGCAGATTTTGGGAGGCGAGACAGTCAGTATTGTCTGTGCTAGGAAATTAATCATTTAGAGTACAGCTGCAATTTTACTTTGTCAACACTAATTCTAAGCCCTTCTGCCTTTCACACAAAAATTACCAAAACCATAGCCCACTGTACATTTACAGTCAAATCTCTCTGTCACACACACAGACACAGACTCAGGGGGTGTGTCTGTTAATATATATTTATTTATGTGCACAGTTTACCTTTTCACACACTGCACATTTGCCTAGTTGTACTTTCTTTTTCTAAATATTCCCAAAGCAGCTCAGTGTATTTGTAGCCTAGTTACTGTGGAGGGGAAGGCCATCCAAGCTGGCACTCCTTGCTTCTCCTTTAACTTTCTATAGGTCTGTCTTCACAGCGCATATTTAAGACCACTGTCCTGCCAGAAAATGAATCATTTTCCAACATTAAGTCAGATTGGATGCCATGTCGTTACAGCATAAGGCCGGGCTTGCAACTAAAGATAAGACAAACACCCCATGCCTGAATATTCACTGTTTTATGCACCATTGCATTCCTCTGTCCTGCTTCCTGAAAGCAACTGTAAAGTCTAACACATGACACATTTAGTATCACAGTGCTCATCCTATAATGCTGCAAACATTGTGGCAGAATTAGACAAATTACAAATGACTCGGTTCACTAGAAGTCAACACAGAAACACTGTCTCCCCGCTCGTGTTTCTGAAGTTTGTTCCCGGCAGCAGTTTCTAGCTTTGTTGTCCTGGAGAGCTGTGTGTGTTGGTATACAAGTTTCATTCGTGTATATTTTCTTTTCTTTTTCTCAGTCAGCTGGGTAGCTTTTTCAGCAGGACAAACCTTGTGACATTCAGCCAGCAGTGTGGTTTTGGTACAGCAGGCTCCCAGGCTGTACTGATAACTAGGCTGGCTCAGGCAGGCTAGGTTAACAGTGCTGCAGACCCAAAGATAAAACGAAAAAGAAACAACTATCAGTTTTCCCACTGAGCATTTTTGTAAAGATATACGTGTGGTGTTGGAGTATGAAGGGGGTTGTCACCAGTTTCTGATTGGCTGAAGACAAGACAAGGTGATGTGGCTGGAAAAAAAGAGGTATTCTCTAAAGCTGCAAGTTGCTGGTTGCATTTTGATTGCACTTCACACACACAGTAGAATTCGCAGCATAAGCCACAATGCACACACACTCAGCATTATGAGTATGTTGTGCAAAATGCGTCATGTGCACACCCGTAATCTTACATGCATGTTACATGAATTAACTGATGCATCCATTTTGGAGGACACAGTAAAATTTGACTGCAGGTCCTCTAATTGATCATCCAATGCAGCTCAAACCTCATTACTGTTGGCCACCTCATAGCAGCGGACATGAAATCGATCCTTGAGCTGGGATATTTGCATTGCCCAGTCATTCCAGTAGCTCACAGACTTGCAATAATTGCTGAAGCAGTCTGAGCCGATACACTTGTGATGACTCTGCAATTAGTAGATTATATTAGGGTCAGCACTTGAAGGTGTGACCACCGGCTAAAATCATTGTGTTTAAGATACTTCAGGAGCCTCTGACCTTTCTGAGGAAACTGTACATGCTCTCTTTAGCCAGTGTGATGCTATGCCATAAAGTGAGGCATCGGTTACATAGTTTACATATGTTGTTTTTCCCCCATTTCAAAATAAAAATCCTCTCATACATGGTTTAATGAACACTGGGAACATTATGAAGCCAAATATGGGTTTTTTAATGTTCGAATGTGGCCAGAATTTGAACATATGAAATCACTGAAGTAAAAAATTACAGGCTGGCTCCAGTCCGGCCAATGCAGAGAGTTGATCTGGAGCCCTGCGGCCTCGCCGTCCATTCCTGCAACGCCTGTTTTTCCAGGATATGTATCACAGCATTTTATTTTTGCTTCCTTTTGTAGTGTGTCTTTGTTGTGCGTTGTGGCCGGAACAGATGAAGAGCAGACTTTGATAAAAATGTGCCTTTGAGTTCATCGTGTAGATTTAGAGCCGTGTCACAAGTTCAAAGTTGTGCTGAGATTTCCTCGTCTCTTTTCAGAGTCTGGCCATTGACTTTTCTCACTGGTATCTTCAGACTCACATCAGCTGAACAAATGGACTCCTTTTCATACTGTGCTGTGTCGGGGTGTTTTATCTCGTCCTTGCTAACAGTTCTGTGTCTTTGTCTCTGCTTCCCCTCACCCTCTCTGTCCATCCAGGTGCCCATGTGGTTCCTTAGGCCCATCCATTACTGCAGATGAATCTTCAGCTGCTTTTGCGTCGCTCAGCACCCAGATAGTCCCATCCCCTTTGCGTGGGTGATAAGGGACTACATTAACCAGGATGCCCTCCTCTGTAAGGGCAGGGAGCCTGAAGGACCCGGAGGTGGCTGAGCTTTTCTTCAAAGAAGACCCAGAGAAGCTTTTCTCTGACCTCCGAGAGATCGGCCATGGCAGCTTTGGCGCGGTCTACTTTGTACGGCAACCACATCTTCACACTGACTCACACAGAAGAGGAATGCGTTTAATAAATTTATTATAGACGTTAATCAGGGATATGATCTGTTACATACAGGAAAGCTGAACGACCCTATACAGTACTGTGGTGGAGTTGAAGTGGTCAACATTGTGATCCCAATTTTTCTCTATATCTGAGCTGCTGTATTCAATTCTGTGAATGACATAGCAAGTCAGGGCTATTTAACTGACCTATTAAATAGCAATTCAATTAAATACAGCTTAAATCATGTGTTTCACAATTGTGAAAAGTCAAGCTAAAGAGTGAAGCTGCCTGATCCTCAATCAAGAAGAGAAACGATTTCAACAGAAGTTATTTTTATCAGCACACAGTATAGTTGAATACCACCAAGGTACAACAGAGTGACTCACTGTAGCTTTCTGATCTGACTTTCATTCTCGAACGCTGCACACAGCGTGGTTAAAAAAGGTACAAGAGGTCTTGAAAAACCACATCCTCGATGAGAGAAGATGGACAGAGAATCAGATGTACTGTATGTTGCGGCTGAAAAATTCACTGATGATGTGTGTTTCTGACGATCTGCTTGTGTTTCCCAGGCACGGGATATACGCACAAATGAGGTGGTGGCAATTAAAAAGATGTCCTACAGTGGCAAACAGTCTAATGAGGTGAGACGAGATTGATTGTGTTTATATAATAGTTCAGACCTGAACCATAAACATTTTTACACAGTACAGGAAGAATTCTAATCATTAGCCATGAACTCTTTACTCTTATTCCTCAATTAAATGTGGCCTTTTAAAAATATTTTTAATGTATCAAAGCAGGACTTCTGTGCACTTATACACCTCACATCATTGTAGCTGCTCTTTATGTTCCGACAGTACAAGATCTTTAAATATAGCCTATGTCTATCTAACTAATGTTTGCAACACATCATGAATGCTGATATCATCAATGAATATTCATGCAACACAGTGAAAGGTCACCCTTGTGTGCTCAGTTTCACTGTCGGCGTCCCAGATGGAGTTCACTCTGCTCATGATTACAGATTAACTATATTTAGATTACACTTTATCTGTAAAGAGAGCTGAAAGACAATCTTCTGCACACACACATACGGTCACTTCTAACACATAAGTCAAGCATTGCGTCGCCTGTCTTGCTTTTAAGTCCCTTCTTTTCCCACCAACAGAAATGGCAGGACATTATAAAGGAGGTGAAGTTCCTCCAGAGGATCCGGCACCCAAACAGTATAGAATACAAAGGTTGTTACCTCCGTGAGCACACAGCATGGGTAAGTCGCCCGTTTACATGCTCAGAATTAGATGATCTCATTCTGCAGTGTTTAAGGGTGTCCGTCTGTACATTGTTATTCTCGACTCTATCTCTTCTTTACAGCTGGTGATGGAGTACTGTCTCGGCTCAGCCTCCGATCTGCTAGAAGGTGAGTAGGTGTCTCTTCTTCTCTTTGTGTGTGTCTGTGTCAAGCAGACCCGACCCCTCCACCAAAGAAGAGATATAGGACTGGCTATGTGAGCTCACCGAGAAGAAACCTGAAGCTTTATCAGCTGATTAATGTTCTGTGTTTTTTTCCTCCTCCAGTTCATAAAAAACCTTTACAAGAAGTCGAGATAGCTGCCATTACACATGGTGCTCTACAGGGGCTGGCTTACCTTCATTCCCACAATATGATCCACAGGTGAGGGGAAATTAACATCACATGTATTTTGTGTGTTTTATTTTATAAGAAGCTTCTGTAAACATTGCACCCCCTTCCCTACGCTCACACATACGTGTATTTTTCTCTCTCAGGGATGTGAAGGCAGGTAACATCCTACTGACTGAGCCTGGGCAGGTCAAACTGGCAGACTTTGGCTCCGCCTCCATTGCCTCACCTGCCAACTCCTTTGTGGGAACGCCATATTGGTAGGTGGAAAGTGAAGGGGGGTTTTTTGCTTATGTGTTAAATGCTTACCTTATGAGCATTCTACAATCGAGTGTCTCCTTAAGAAGCATTGGTTTATGAAATTAATTGTACTGTAAAAAGTATTTCACACACAAGTAAAAAGGTGCTGACTTACTGAAATGCCTTTCTGCTGTGATTGTTGTAGATAATATGTGTTTAGGACTGATGCATAAAAATAACAGTGCTTTTTAAGTATTTATGCTGCTGAGAAAGTACTTAGATAATTAATGAAAAACAGAATTATTTAATTCCAAAGAGTAAAGTGACAGTGCCTTTTAGTTTGGAGATTAACAATGAAACACGTGAACAGCTACTTCAGCTGCAACCAGCAGCTTTATAGTTCGCTTTATTGGTCTATTGGTTGGTCGGTACAAAATTTCCTGACCCTTTGGCGGACACCGTTTTTGCCCTAGGAGGCCGAAATTTGACATGGAGGTCAAGTGTGTGTGTGTCTGTTTGGGAAGGTGTGTGTTTGTGCTCATGACAGTTGGCTAAAAGGCGGGGTGGCAATGGGAGGGACCTATCGCAGAAAGGCACATAACTTCCAAATGGATTCTCAGACGTGCCCAAGATTTAGTGGAAACACTGGTCATGAGCCTGAGGACAGCTGATTAACTTGTCATGCCAATTGGCAAAAAGGGGCAACTTGTGGAGGCATGCACGTATAGGGTCACAGCTATTGCAAATTCATGCTTGACTCACATTTTAAGATTAAAGAGTGTGATTGTCTTTGAAAGTCGTCTCTCTTTTTTAAATGACTGCTAACCTCATTTTTTGTGATTTTCTCTTTCCTACCTTCACTTAATCTTTCTCCTCCGTTTCCTCCAGGATGGCCCCAGAGGTGATTCTAGCTATGGACGAGGGCCAGTATGATGGGAAGGTGGATATCTGGTCTTTAGGGATCACCTGTATAGAATTAGGTAGGTGACATATGTGGGTATTTTGAATACACAAATTGGAAGTTTTTGAAATTGGAAGTTTTTTTTATTGTCAAATAATCTAATGAAAATATATTATTTTGGCTTTTGTTTAAAATACATTCTTAAAAATGTCAAAACATATCTGATATTACACAAAATATTTTCATTATGTAATTTGTAATTTAAAATCTATTCTTAGTGATCATTGAATCATCACCTGTATTATGTGATACACATTGGCATATGCATAATTCCCCAAATAATTGGATACATTTAATATTTTTTCATCAATAAATGAAATTGTCATCAAAAATGATCAGTTCAGTGCAACTGCTTTACTGTCTTAGTGTTACTGCATGATGACAAAGTGGTTTGCCATGACTTCAGTGATGGGTTCTAAACATTTAGCATCAAAATCAGAAATACTTCATTGATCCTCAAGAGGAATGAGGGGTGATTCATTACAGTCGCTCCGATGTAAGGAACCACTGTCTTATGGCATAGCATACTGGAGTAAGAGCCTGTTATTGTACTATATAGACCTACCTATTTTAATCTACTGATACAAAGTAAATGAAAATGTGTTGGTAAAATTGCATGGGAGCCCTGATGTAAACTTGGTACAAAGTGCAAAATCTGTGATCCAAATGTTACTAACTAAGTCATAGCCGACAATCTGTTTTAAACACAGGATTTGATTAACAGGTCTTTGAGTACAGGGACATGTGGCAGTAACTATATCTACTTACGTAATGTTGATTGTTGATTTGTTTGACCGATTTGGTTTTAATTTAAAGGTTAACTATGCAGGAGTTATCAATAACTGTTTGTAAACTGTATCACAAGTGAAAGTGAAAGTGAAAGCCAATCCCAGCTGTGCCACCTGTTGTTTCCTGTAGCATTTTCATTTGTTTCGGGGCTGTGTCTGCCATTTTCGTAGCTTCCTTGTGGACACATGCTGCTTACAACCTGGCTTGGCTACCGTTTTATAATGTCCCAACCTCACCTGTGCACTCTGCCCAGCAACGTTCCAAACATAGCAAAATAAAAATAAATTCAGAAAATACAGACAGAGGGCAGAGTGTCTGCAGATGGATAAACCCCCACACTCCTCTAGTGGTACATAAGTTGGTGATTGAGAGGCATAGTTTACCTTTTAAGGTTCGGTTAAATCCTTAATGGTTATGAATTTGGCAGTAAAACAGCCCTGTCATTTGAGGTACAGACAGTTGTGAAAGGCAAAACATTTTTCATGTGAAACTTATATATGTGAATTAATCTGTAACTGAAAAAGAGGGAGTACATAATAACTGAGTGTTGTCATGTCTGTTCCAGCTGAGAGGAAGCCTCCCTTGTTTAACATGAATGCAATGAGTGCCTTATACCACATAGCGCAGAATGAGAGCCCCACACTGCAATCCAGTGAATGGTGAGACGCCACACTCACATATACACGAGCACATGTGCAGTATGTTGTATGTTTTGCACCTAAAATGACGATGCTTACTTTTGATAAAAGCTGTCGTTATCGGTGTGTGACCCTCTATCATGTCATCTGTGTTTCAGGACGGAGTACTTTAGAAACTTTATCGATTCTTGCCTTCAGAAAATCCCCCAGGACAGACCACACTCTGACGACATGCTGGGTGTAAGTGCACGCACATACTCACGACAGTATTGGTTGCCAGTTTTCCATTGGCAGCCATTTTGAGAATCTGGCAACCAATTTTTGGCTTTTATTTGCCATCAGTGGCAACCACTTTTTAAGATATTAAAAATAGACTGCAAACAGCAAAATAAGTATTTTTTTTAATAGTTGTTGCATTAGTGATATTTAAATATGACCGTTACTGTCGCAACCGAAACCAGTCTGGCAGCCCTTTTTTTTAAAGTTAGTGTTGAGCCCTGATACTGTACGCTACTGTGCAGAACCAGAGAGCAGGGTCAGTGTGTTAAGATGGGAGATTGACAAAACCCCCTGGTGATAAATCTCTCTCTGATGTTTGCGCTCTGTTCTGTCCCCCATAAGCTTCTATTTTGATCACTAATCCTCTACTTCCGGATGCACACACAAACACACACACCCAGAACATGTACAGACACACAGACAGCTCGGTTTTGTAGAAAGAACACAGATGTAATTACTGTAGAGATGAGACTTCTACATCCATCGTTAAGTAACTGAGCAGCTGTCACTTAGCCCGCTAATGGACTCACTACTGCTAATGGAAGTTGTCCTTAGGGGTATGGAAGCACTGCACACTGTGTTTCTTTTTTTAAATGTCAAGTTCCAAAACATCACTTGTTTTTAAACAAAATGAAAAGTGTGACAATGTTCTTTTTAACCGCGTCTCAATGTAATCATCTTCAGTTCGACTGTGTTTGTCAGCTCGGATTTTTGATTTTGTCAGTTTTGACAATTGGTCATCAAATGCGTGACCCACTATACTTACAGTCTGCATTTATCATAGAGCCTGACAAATATTAAAATGTTAAATAAGCTGCCATAAATCCAAAGTGCGAGCTGTCTAGTTCAACACAGGCTTTTTTTTCTGCAGTTTCTTTCTGCAGAACCATCCATCCACCTCATTAAATTCAGGTCTCTAAGCAGAGTGCTGAAGCTAATAGCTAATTCAGCACACTGAGCTAACCAGAAGGTTCCTTATTGGGATATTGAACATTTTTCCACTCATTAAGTTTGTCCAATTTATGGCACAAAACAACTTCACATGTTAATCTCCTCATAAGCTCTCAGTCATTCCAGTAATGCGTTAAGTGTTGGGAACAGTTTTCTCATGGTCATTTTCCTGCACCCTCTCTTCTTCTGCAGCTTCAGTTAAACAGTCCCATATTTCCAGTTACCATCAGATGAGAAAGGCAGACCATTTTACATCTGAAACTGTCTTTTCATCCCTGTCACCCTTCCCTCCAGCATGCGTTTCTGCAGCGTGAACGTCCAGACTCTGTGCTGATGGATCTCATTCAGAGGACCAAGGATGCAGTGCGAGAGCTGGACAACCTGCAGTACCGCAAGATGAAGAAGATCCTCCTTCAGGAGGCCCACAATGGACCCACAGCAGAAGCCCAGGATGGAGACGAGGTGTGTGAATGTTTGTTTGTTGAACAGTGGTGCAGAATACGATTTGTTTTTTCTGTTTTTTGACCGTGCAGAGAAAATAACCAAGCATGCACTGGTTTGTATGCATGTCTGTCTGTGTCTCTTGGTCTCTCTCTCTCTCGCTCTTTCCCTCGCTGTCTTTCTCTGTGCTCTGTCCCCTCTCTCTCCAGGAGCTGGAGCCGGGCGGAGGTCGGACAGGAACGGTGAACAGTGTCGGCAGTAATCAGTCCATCCCCAGCATGTCCATCAGCGCCAGCTCCCAGAGCAGCTCTGTCAACAGTCTGAACGAGGCGGCCCAGGACAGCCGCAGTGAGCTGGACCTGATGGAGGGAGACCACACTGTCATGTCCAACAGCTCCGTCATACACCTCAAACCGGTGGGTAAAGTGACACAGCCTCACACCTGTGCAGAGGAAGTACGAAACTTTATTTTCATCATTGATTAAAGGGACACCCAACTGATTTTACACATGAAGCCTCTATTTATCTGTCTCTTATGGCCACCAAGCATGACCAGAAACATGTAGATGGATTGGAAGTTTGAGTTTAAAAAACACACACTTTTCAATGATCTGGTTTCCTCCAGTTTCTCATTATAATTTGCTTTCCCACCATTATACTGGTCTGAATAAAGTCCCTGCCTCCACAGCGAGATGTCCCTTTAAACTACTTTAATAAAGTCATAGAAATGAGATTAAATATTATGGAAAAGTTAAAGAAAAGTTTCAAAAATTAATTTGTAAAATGTGTGGAATCCTGTTTATTGCTGTTTACGTGGCACTTTGGAGCACAAGGTGGTTTCTGATTCTGTTCTGTTCTGTCTGGATCGAAGAAGCGCTTTGGGGTTGCATTTTTGATGTATGAAAGGCGCTATATAAATAAAGTTTGATTGATTGATTGATTGATCCCTTTCTTGCTTTATCCCAAACGTTCCCATGCCCCCAGTGCTTCCTTTTTTGTTTGTTAAATCCCATAACAAAATAATATTTCAATTCCGCTGCCTCATGTCTCCAGGAGGAAGAGGAGAGTTTCTCTGGGGATCAGGCAGCCAGCAGTCAACCCTCTGAGCCCCAGCCAACACCACCTCAGGCCCCGAGGAAGCACTACCGCAACAGAGAGCACTTTGCCACCATACGCACAGCGTCACTCGTGAGAACGCACTTGCTTACTCCTCCATGCATCTCACTTATGTGTTAGTGGTTGTTTAACAGCCAGATATTTTGTGCTTTGTGTCTCCATTAAACAAACTCCTTCAACATTGCTGTAATACGTCTAATAATGTGATTCTAAATGAACTGCGCTGTTTCTCTGTGGCGTCCATCTCTTTCAGGTGACCCGTGAGATGCAGGAACACGAGCAGGACTCGGAGCTGCGGGAGCAGATGTCGGGATACAAGCGCATGAGGCGGCAACATCAGAAGCACCTGATGGGCCTGGAGAACAAGCTGAAAGGGGAGATGGATGAGCACAGGCTGAGGCTGGACAAAGAGCTGGAGAGTCAGAGGAACAACTTCACTCAGGAGATGGAGAAGCTGCTGAAGAAACACCAGGCGGCCCTGGACAAAGATGTATGTGGACACAAGAACAATACAGTGCCCTACTGATCCTGTGACACTCAACTATATTACTATTTTCAAAGCATATTTCTACAACTTAACCACGTGCTTTTTTGTCTCCTACTCAATATTAGCTGAAGACGTTTACCAACGATGAAAAGAAGTTCCAGCAGCACATCCAGGTGCAGCAGAAGAAGGAGCTCAGCAGCTTCCTGGAGTCACAGAAGAGGGAGTATAAACTGCGCAAGGAGCAGCTCAAAGAGGTAACACACTGGCACCGCACACATCTCCAACACAACCTGTGAGGATTTGTCTATAGTGTACCCCAAAACTAAACATACATAATTAAGTGAGCGGAGCACCTGTGTGTTTAATTTGACTGCTGCTGTTGATTTAATAACAAAAAATGCAAGAAGAACATGTGCGAGCATTCACACCATGCTGACAAACTGTAATATCCATTAAGCCCCATAATGCCAATGCCCTGACATACTGAAATAAAACACGTGTGTGGCAGGAACTGAGCGAGAACCAGTCAACTCCCAAGAAGGAGAAGCAGGAGTGGCTGTCCAAGCAGAAGGAGAACATCCAGCACTTCCAGGTCAGGATCTCTCAGACAATATGTACACATACATACACAGGCCTGGCAGTAAATTCACACAGTCTGTAGAATCTGTGACAGTAACAAAACCTGATTCCTAGGCAGAGGAGGAGGCCAACCTGCTGAGGAGACAGAGGCAGTACCTGGAGCTAGAGTGTCGAAGGTTTAAACGCAGGATCCTCATCGCCAGACACAATGTGGAGCAGGATCTGGCCAGAGAGGTACTTAGTTGCACAGAGAGAGCTAGACACAACGACCCACTCTTATGTTTCTGATTAATTTTACTTATTTGATCGCTGTCACTCAACATTTCCTCCTCTTTTTCAGGAGTTGAACAAAAGGCAGACACAGAAGGACCTGGAGCACGCCATGCTGCTCAGACATCACGAGTCAATGCAGGAGCTGGAGTTTAGGCACCTGGGGACAATCCAGAAGGCGCGGGCAGAGCTGATCCGGACCCAGCACCAGACAGAACTCACCAACCAGCTGGAGTACAATAAAAGGAGGGAGAGGGAGCTGAGGCGCAAGCATGTCATGGAGGTCCGACAGCAGCCCAAGAGCCTCAAGGTACAAAGTCCCATGGAGGGTTTTTAGTTTTTCCCTTGGATGCAGTTCTTTAACTGACCCCAACACACACACTCACTCAACATCTTCATTTCTTTTCCTTCTGTCTTCATCAGTCTAAAGAGCTTCAGATCAAGAAGCAGTTCCAGGAGACTTGTAAAACTCAGACCAGGCAGTACAAGGCCCTCAGGAACCATCTGCTGGAGACCACGCCCAAGTCCGATCACAAGGCCGTGCTCAAGAGACTGAAGGAGGAGCAGACCAGGAAGCTGGCCATCCTGGCCGAGCAGTACGACCACTCCATCAATGAAATGCTCTCCACGCAGGCTGTGAGTACCTGAAGAGAAGGCCAGATGAGGTTATGAAACATAAATACAAAAATGACTTCATGTAGTGTAGTTTTAAACTCACTGTTGATTAGGGCTGAAATTTCTCACTACCAGTGCGAATACAGTACCTGATTCCTTAGCTAAGTTGACTGACAGCAACATTAGTAGATTACAGAGTTCAGTTCACCTGTAAAAAAATCTACAAAGTCAAACATTAACGATATTAACGCAAGCTGCACTTTAATTTTAATCACTAAATAATGCACATTTAATATTAAACATACCTTCAGCACACAGTTCTTGTCACTCCCTCACAGTCCAGCTGATGCAGGGGCGCATTACAGAAAAAAAGGGGTGGAGTTACGGCAGGAAAAATGACCCAGTGGCAGTCAAAACAAACCAGTCACATGTGTACTGAGTCATCAGGTCAGCTATATGAACCAATATTTGGGTCATTATTCATTCATCATCAGAAAATAACCCAAGAGAAT
The DNA here is from genome assembly GCF_041903045.1 of Epinephelus lanceolatus. NCBI lineage: Eukaryota > Metazoa > Chordata > Actinopteri > Perciformes > Serranidae > Epinephelus > Epinephelus lanceolatus. The sequence continues at coordinate 31,393,722 of NC_135744.1, forward strand.
GACCCAAAGCCCACATATACTGAAACTGGGTTTATAAATTGACCCAGTATTTTTTTTTCTGTGTAGAAATATTTTTCTACAAAACCCTTTTTATAACAAAGGAAGCTAAGTTTATCAAATGTATCAATATTGATTTTGTCTGAACACAAAACAGTCGTACAGGACTGCCGAAAAATGAGCAAAATTATCATTTAAATCTGGGAATATCACATTTAAGACAGGGCAGAAGAAAACTGTACTCAGCTATCAGTCTGTTTTGATTTGTGCCTTTTGTGTTAAGTTCAATAAAAAAATGTCTTAAGCATTTTGTTGTGTTTAAGGTGTTTAAGCAGTGCACTGAAAGGTAGGACTAAGTACACTTACACATCTGTTTATTTACCACAAGTAATATCATCATTGCAGTGTTCAACAACATTATCACTTATTGCATGTTTTCACTGACACTGGATCAAAAACAATCACCAACAGAGAAAGACTTTGTATCTTTTTCTCTTTGTCTCTTTATGTCTCTCTCTTTTATATACCTGCCCTCAGCTGAGGTTAGACGAGGCTCAAGAGGGGGAGTGTCAGGTTCTGAGGATGCAGCTGCAGCAGGAGCTGGAGCTCCTCAACGCGTACCAGAGCAAGATCAAGATGCAAACAGACGCTCAGCACGACAAGGAGAGGAGGGAGCTGGAGCAGAGGGTCTCTCTGCGGAGGGCTCTGCTGGAGCAGAAGGTAAAGAAGGCTCCGCACTTTGTCTGGATATGTGTCAGTATAATTGGGAGTGACAGCAGACGCTAAAGCTGTGTTGTGAATTTTGTTTATGGGACTACCGTTTTATTGTTTTCAACATACTGTGTCTGAATAACGATTTGTATATTAATCACTCACCCTGTCTTACAGTAAATTCGTGCAGAAAAACTTCTTCTTGCATGCCTCTAGTGAACCCAGAGTCCAAAAACTGAGACAGTTCTTGATGAAATGAAGTCATAGGTGACCATGTTTAATAACAGCAAAACTATATCAAAACATCCATTTCCAAACTGTCACACAACTCATGCACTATAATGCAACTCTCATTTATCCAGCTGTATGTTCAGCGCCTCACAAACAGACGTCCCTCTCTGATAAGGAACTGCACAGAAAGTGAAACTTATCTGTGCTTTGTCCAAAGCCAGACTCCATTGACAAAAACAGTAGTTTTACCTTGCTGAACACAGGAGCTGCTGGTCTCGATCAGTTAGTTTGTTTGTGTTACTGTGAGATGAATGAAAGTCACACAGCAGAGAAGGCCAGCAGCTCCTGTGACTTTACTTTCACTTGGCGTTTATGTTGAACTCATTTGTTTGCTGTGTTTATCTCCGCAGATTGAGGAGGAAATGCTCGCGCTGCAGAACGAGCGCCTGGAGCGAATCCGCTCACTGCTGGAGCGCCAGGCCCGAGAGATCGAGGCTTTTGACTCGGAGTCCATGCGGCTGGGCTTCAGCAACATGGTGCTCACTAACCTGGCCCCCGACTCCCAGGGAGGCTGGGGGGGAGGGGGTGGAGGTGGCCAGGGGGCTCAGGGGGGAGGCCACTGGCCCGGAGGAGGTGGAGGAGGCGGCCACCATAGTCATCACCACCAGGGGGGCTCCAGCTCGCAGCAGCCCTGGGGTCACCCCATGCTGGCTGGGGGCCCGCCACCCTGGAGCCTCCACCACCCTGGAGGAGGGAATCAGAGAGGGAGCTCAGGAGGCGCAGGTGGGGTGAGGAACAGCCCGCAGGCTATGAGGAGGACGTCATCAGGGGGGAGGAATGAACAGGGCATGAGCAGGAGTGCCAGCATCACCTCTCAGATCTCCAACGGATCCCACCTGTCGTACACCTAGAACACACACACACACACACACACACACACGAGCGACACGATAATGGTCTTAAAGTCACATTATTGTGCACCAAGGTGACACTACACAGACACACATCATGCATGCACCACACATGCGTCACACACACGTTATTTCCCACAGTACGTCTGACACGCACTGCACAGTACTGGGTTTCCCTCGACCCAGTTCCTCTCCCATCACCACTGCACTCTTAGATCAGTGTACTGCTAGCAGCAGTCTGTGGAAACCCAAAAGTCTCCAGACTAATCCAGGATGGCTGAGGGCCATATACAGTATGCCACAGTGCAATAGTGTCATTTTTACTGTAGCCTACAGCGCTATTTTATGTGTTTTGCCATGTTAGTCTCTGTTGCCATAGAGCCGAAGTAGTATATTCATATTATCTACCATGGAGTTTATTATCAAGAGATTGTTTGCAGTATGCTGTTTTAAACAGACGTGGGGTAAATCTGAGGCTTTCAGATGTTTCGGTAGCACATTGAGGTGCATTATGGGAAGATTTGCATTTAGTGCAGTTTTATAAAATGTGGAAAAATGTGTTTGAGATTTAAGCACAGAAATCTTACTGACAGAAGGTTTAATGAGATTATTGTTGATGTGCAGTTACAGACAGATGAGAAGGCGGCAGGTGATGTAGAGGCCTGACATAAGATTGAAGAATAGTTTCAGAACATGAAGGAACATGAAAAGAGACTGAAGGTTGTTGTAAGTGAGCACCAGTGGGTGTCTCTGGCTTTATGGTAGTAGCACAGGGACACCCAAGGGTCATTAATGGCTAAAAGTATGCAATCTTTCATTCCAGCCTGAGTGACTTAACTGAGAAGCTTATCCTCCAGCAGAGAGGAAATCTGTGCAGTGTTTTACTGGAATGACTATCTAGGAGTTATTGTGTATAGTGAGCAGGGCTGCAGAGATGCCAAAGGTAAAGGGTGCAGAGTCAGATTTGTCGTTATAATTATCCATGCCAACATACTGTCAATGTATTTAACGAGATTGTGCCAGTGGAAGTTCAGGTTAAAACTACGCGGCCAAGTTAGATGCACGTGTCGCTGGATTGGAGGAGAGATGGGAGTCATTTCTCACGTACGCTCAGCCTCGTTTGCTCTGCTGTTGGGTTTCCACAGACCGCTGCCCTACTCTTCACTCCTGCCTGCTCAGTGGACGGCCAGTGTGAGGGATACTGGAGCCTTATTAGTCCACAGCCCTCACAACAGGGACGGGTTTTCAGCAGCACCTAACCTCTACTTGAACAGTATTGAAACTAGTGGTCACTCCTCACTTGTTTGCAGTCATGTTCCGGTCTAATCTGGCACCGTGTCAGTCCGTGAAAGTGACGCACTACGCCATTAAAAACAAAACGTTCTCTGACAAATTGAACCATGCCTGTTGGCCTACCTCAAGGGCACTCGAGCGGAGCTTCACCGCAGGGTGTCATGGTATGACAACGACTTGCACTTTGGCACAGGCCATCAAACACACTAAATGTTAATCAGATTTACACACACACACACATACATGATTGATTTTTATTCCCCAGTCAAACAGTAGGTCCTTGTGCACACATGGTTGATGAGTGCATGTACAGTGGGTTGTGAAAATGGGATTGGGACATAAAAAATTAGAAGAACACAACAGCATTTGTGTCAGGGCAACAATATCCATCTCAGTGGCCTATGTGTTTTTAGTTAAAAAAAAAAACAAAACAAAACTCAATGAACATGGGGTGTGAGAGAGGAGTTTCTTCAGCACTCTGCTGGTTGGTGACTGCTGAATGTTTCGTTGGATGGATGGGCGGTGATGCTGTGATCTCCGCTGCCATGCCCCTGCAACCTTCCCTGATCTGACACCCCGCTCTGTCTCACCCCCAGTGACCCCCGACGTCATGTTGTGACCACGACCTCCCTGATCCCCCCCCCCAACTTTGTCTCCTCCCCTTCTGAGCCTGGCGTGACTTCACCCCATCCCTGATCTATCTGGGAAGAGCTCTTTAAGTGAAAGAAAGGAAGAAAAAAAAAAATATAAATGTATTATTATATAAATCTATAAAAAAAAAGGATTATAGAGATAAAGGCGGGAGTCTTATTGAGAAATGCAGAGATTATGCATTATATGATTACCAGAGGTGGAATGTACAGGAAACCTGTTAATATTGTATATTTTGAATTTGAAAATATGGAAATCTAATTGACAAATCAAAGGCAAATTAACTAGTTGTGATGCGGACACAGTGACGTGGTTTTAGACCAGCGGTATTCAAACGAACATTCGATTCACAGCCGCTGGGGTTTTCACTGTCTTACTTGCAGCTGCGAGTTCTGAAACTTGTTACAGATATTCTGTTGTGAATGATAACAACACAACTCTAGGTCAGATTGCCTCGAGCAAATGGCAACATTTTTTGTTTAATGCTGAATGGAGATGATTTTGCACATAATTTGAATCTAGTTAGGTGTAGCCTTTGCCTTAGCGACGGCTATATTTTACTGACATTACGATACCCAGTGTAGAAGACTCAACCTATTTAAGTTTGCTCATTGTTTTTAGAAGACTTGGGCCTAAATTTGAGGTTATAATAACATAGAGAAAAGAGAGAATTGTCTTTAAAGAATTCAGAAATATTTGGCTGCATAAACAATACTTAGTGTACTCCACAACCACAACTCTTGCACAAGACAGTGAAAATATATCTGATATCTACAAAGGGTTACTCTTAGGTGTTGTGGGGTCCACAAATATAATTGGGATGTGCCCTCTTCTGTTGTGGTTACACACAAAGCATTTTCACACTGCACTTAAGTATTTGCCTTTTTTAAAATCTTGCCACCCTACACTCAGAATTTATAATCCTGTTTTACTTGGCTCAGTTCTGAAAACAGAAAAAAAAGCAGAATGTGGTGGTTCCAGTTTTCTCTTCAGCCAGTATGCCACTGTACCCGACATCTTTTACCAACCCCTTTTTCCAGTTCTGTAGTGTTTTATTTCTTTTAATGCCAGAGAGGGTCATTTTATTTCCCAGATGATGTCTGCACAGGGCCAAACGAGCAGCAGATTTTTAGACCTCGTCTCTTGTGTTTACTAGAACTCCCAGGTGTTTTGCGATGCAGTCGGGGCAGAGTCTAGCTTTAGACCTTGGTCACTCTGTACTGGATCAGTTGCACTGATTGCACAAGTGATTGACCAGATTAAAGAGTCTACTGTGATGCCCCCCCCTTCGGTGTTGCTGAGGGGCAGATGCCATTGGCTGAAAGTAGGCGGGAGGCAGGGTTACGTCTCTGTACAGTCTGTTTATCAGTATTCCCTTTATCTCTCCTGTCATTTGGTGGATCTTGCTGTTTTATTCTCCGTAGTCCAGAGACCTGTATTAAACTGTATTAAATTGTATAGATTGTGCAAAAAGCTGAATGTCGCATAGCAGAAGAGAAAAGCTATTCCTTACAGATGACAAAGTGATTTAAAATGTATAAAAGAAATTGAGAAACAAAGTTTAGGGGATAAATGTAATATTTTGTTTGTAATTACTATTTTTTGTTGGAAGAGGGCTACTGGATAAAGAATCATCTGTAATAAAGTAATTTTAATATTTCTTTGTCCCATGGTGTTTTTGTGTGTGAGGAGCATGACAGCGCTCAAGTTTAAAGCTTAAAAAAATCCTTTTTACTTGAGTTTAAATGTTTGAATTCTTTGTACTTTTTGACGTGTATTAGAATTCAAACAGCTTGTTTGATTTGCGTAACTCTGCTCTTTTGTAGGAGCTACATTGCCTTTCTTCAGTAAGAAACATCTAGATAAATGATCATTTTTTAAAACAAAAGTTTCAAAGAATTGTTGGAATTTTCAAACGAGTGAAGCCATGTTTTGAGACCATTTTATTTTTGTTTATATTTCCCAAAAATCATGTGTCCTCTTGATCAATTTTACCTATTTGGCTAAAAAAAAAAAGTTTTTGTTCATCCACTGCCCTTATTTTGATTTTCCTCTCCAGCTGTTTTTAGACTTTCCCTAGATGTAACTTAAGAACAATGAGGAAAAATCCAAATACTGTCCAAAGTCTCTGCAGATCTCACCCTTCACTGTCTCTTCCTCCTCAGCGTGTGTAGGACCTCCTCCAGGTGAAGCTTCCCTCCTCTGCATCCACACTGCTCTCTTCAGGTGTCTGCAGTCTTTGTCTCCTCATCATGTTGGTTCTCCTTTTGCGAACGGGAGCCACATTGCTGGTCCTGCTCCTCTGCCCAGCCTGACTATATTCTAAAGGAGCATCCAAGCTCACCCCATTCCTGTCCTCCCCTTTCAGGAAATCAGCCACTACTCTGAAGTACTCCAGAACTGCGATGTGACTCCAGTTACCTCCCTCTGCCTCCTCATTTCCAGTCCTCCCTCCCTCCGTCTCCTCTCTGTCCTCGAGAGTGAACCCACAGTGCCCTCCTCTGTCTGTCAGCACTAAAAGGAAATAAGGATTGCTCTGGAATAGGGGAAGAGGCAAAGTGGAGGCAGGCGGGAGAAGAGGGTCGTCACGGCTGCGGATACAGAGCACAGGGACCGCCACCTCATCGGCATCTCTCAGTGGTTCGTTCCTCTCCCAGTAGTTGTCCCAGTCCTTGGCTGGGTAAGCTCTCTCACCCAGTGCCCAGGCCACTGAGGGTGCCAGGCCCTGTGGGGAATGAGAACCTGAGCTCAGTCCAGAATTTAGAGAGCTTATTAAGGATCTGGGGGCCCTCTGCTGAAGCTGGGCTGAAGAGCAGAAGAGAGTTTCCTCTAAGTCTCTGAGGGAGGAACAGCGTAGGGCCCGATCCACATCCAGGACTTCTCTGAAGGAACTGGCGTATCTTACGACAGCATCATGTGAAGAAAAAAGTTTTATGATCCTGTTCATATTGCATTCATGTTATAACTTCTGTCCAAACATTTTGCTTTAATTTCTCTCACCTACTGAGCTGCAGTTTCCGCTGAAACAACACTCCCCGGCGATACAAAGGAGGCATGACTGTTTCAAACCACAGCTGTCCCTGGAGTACAGGGGAGATGGCTGCAGCTGCTGCCAGGTGTGAACTTGATCCACACTCCCCCAAGTAGGAAAGAAGAATCCCTGAGCCTGAACCCTCACTCGCAGCAACCATTACAGAGGATGGGTGCCGGCTATGGACATAAGCCACCGCCTGTAAAAAGAGGATATCAAATATGTCGTCACTGTCAGGTAAAATAAAGTCACTGAATTACAAAATGTCAGTTTTAGCCACGTTGACAGATGCTTTGCTGCCAGATGTGTACCAGAAAGTTCAGTATGGCCCATTGGTCAGAGAATACGACCTAAACAAATTGGGTGTCTGGTACGGATTGGGTAGTGACAAGCTGTTATGAATGGCAGCCCTATACTTTTGTCAAGACAAAAATGTTGGTGGATTGCAATCATTTTTTTGAACGTACATTTGTGATCCCCAGATTATGACTCAAAATAACTTGGCTGACCACCATTAGGTCAAAATTTGATTTTTATCAATACAAAACTAAAGACGTCAGCCTAAACCTGGCAAACATTACACTTGTCATTTATTGCATGCATCACAGTTGTCTTTAAATTGTGTCCAACCAACAATTCCATACCCAAAGGTATTTCATATACAGTGCTTTAAATAATAAAATAAAAACCTCCACCAAGACCAAATGCTCTATCTTACAGTGTTGATGAAAGTTAAAAACACTTTGTGTATCTGCTTTGTGATTCAGATTTGCTCCAAAATGTAATGGGTTCTCCCTAGGTCCATGCTACATCCTCGCACCAAGTTTTATGAAAATTGGGCCAGTAGTATTTTTGTAATCCTGCTGACAAACGGACAATCACAAAACGACACTGAAACGGCAATGACGTCCTTGGTGGAGCTAAAAAGGAGCAAATCCTCACATCTGAAAAGATGTGATTAGATCATTAAATATTTACAGTTATGCTTATTGAATGATTAATCACAATTGTTGGCTATTCATTTTCTGTCCATCAATAAATGGAATAATTGTTTCAACACAAATACACAAAGCTCTCTCAAATGAAACAAGTCACAACATTACATGAACAAAAAAGGAGTGTACACCTGCTCAAGATCAGCTGGGTCTCCAAACTCAGCCAGTCGCGCTGTGGTCAGCGGGCACCTAGCTGTGCCTCGACTGTGAAACACCACCACATAAAAGCCCTGACGCATGGCCCGATGGCAGAGCACCTTCAGGTGGGGGGTCACCCCACCCCAGGACTCAGGAATAAGGAGGAGGACAGGAGGTGTTGTGGTGAAGCAGCCTAGCGCCTTTCCCCCTGGCTGATGCTCCTTCCTCCCCTCCCACCTCTTCCTCCCTCCCACCTCACCCAGTCTTGTCCCCACAGCCCAGTCCAGAGCCACAATACCTCCGTCTCTCAGTAACAGATTGTCTCTAGTGAACTGTAATGTGTCTCCGTGATGTTCGCACAGCAGGCTGGACAGAGTCTGGAGGTGGGGGTCTCCTCCGGGCCAGGAGGCCAGTCTTGGCTTGGCCAGAGAGCCACAGTGCCTGAGCAGATATTTGGCCAGCGTAGTGGGTTTGCAGATGAGCCTGGGCCCAACTGAGGCCTGACCTGACCCAGACGAAATATCCACCCCTGATGATCTGGTCTCATTGTTCCATGTGCTGGTATTCCTGTCTAGCGGCAGCTCCAAGATCAGGCAGATTATGACCCAGATCCTCCAGGCTGCAGCCTTCACAGCCAGCCTCATCCAACAGCGTACCCTGGGCCAGCGCAGAGCCAGAGACAGAAGCAGAAGTAACAGTAATGGGAGCAAACAGAACAAACAATCCCATACAGGTAATGCCATTGGTAAACAAACAGTGTTTCCTCTGGGATGTGTTGCTGTGATTTCCTCAGTAACAACTGACCCCTGTATTTTACAAACTCCCGCCTTGTTGCTTCATGAACAGGTGTGAAAGTCTCGCCTCATAAGTTGACCAATGTTGTCCAGAGAACTGTCGCAAACACTGCGTCATGAAAACTGTTGTCTCTCAACTCGCACTGCTGCTCCACTTCCAACCACACTTTCTCCTCCCTCCATGAATCATTTACTGCAAACACAAGTTCAGATAGACACTAAGCAAACAAAGGCCACATAAATCTGTCCCATTAATGTGAACGTGATCATAGTCTTTGACCTTGCCATGTCTGCCGTTACCTCTTTTGCATTGTTCCCCCAGCTCACCTGTGAATATTTTTGGGATCGTAATACAGCAGTCCTTTTAAATTTTCGCTTTTGAGGTTTTATTCTATATCTAAATCAATATTACATTCTCATTACCTTCTCAAGTTGGCTGAAAGGGAATGTTCATTTTGTCATGATTTAGAATTCCTTTACCTGGAGCAGTTTTTAGGACTGATGCATTCCTTTGTTGAAGTGTTTGTGAGTCACATCAGTTTGCTTAAAAATGATACAGTGATAAGTGTCACTGAGTGTTGTCCTCGATTATTGATTTATTTTACTGTAGCGCATAATTCACATTCCACCAGCAGGTACTTTCACTGCAGCAACAGGTTTTTCAGATGACCTTTCGTGAGAGGTAAAAATGTAAGAATTCAAACAGCCACAGACAAGGAAGTACAGAGAGGGTACACAGTAAGTCACAAAAAAATGGTGCATCTGTTTGCCAGAATTCCTCATCAGGACACAGAACATGGTGTCAGAGGTGTCACTCCATGATGTGTTTCCAAACAACAAACTCTGATATCCGATGATGACAAAATAATTATTCCTTCATCATGATGCAATCTGGTGATCTTATGTCGAGTTCAAATGTAAAACTAAATGTGACAGTGTGAGGATACTTGCTTTTTTTTTTTAAACAGATAGAGGTAGAAAACATGTCACAAATCCTGCATGTGCATCTTAAACTCAGATTTAAAGTGAGCACAGAGAAACTTTCAGCAGATGAATGTGAAAATAGTCCTCTAGTGTCAAACTATATGCACATGTATCATTCTGCACAGTTAAGCTCAAACATTTAAGTAAAGGAACAATAAATGAAGCACAGTTCTGATGAGAAGCTTTAGATATCCTGAAGTGTACTCGCAGCTTAAGTCTGAGAGTCTCTGCTGGGTCTACAACGTCAAAGTGGCATAAGCTCAAGAAGTAAATCATTGCTATTTCAGTTATCCTTTCTGAGGCGAGGGAGGAGAGGGGACCTCTTACAGTGCTGCACAGCGTCCTCTGCAAGAAGCTCACGACCTTGAGGAGAGCCAAGTGGGATAAGAGGCAGAGGATGAGAAGGCCAGGAAGCAAGCTGTATTTATAGTGAGCCCATTTGGGTTTACAAAGCAGCTAATGAGACAGACACTCAGTTGCCAGCTCACCTACTGACCACCATCTCTGATACACCTTCAGTGATGAATCCAGGGAGCAAGATCTGGGCCACTGTAAAACCTTGATCAATCCACCGAAACCAACCCTGCACTTTGACTATAAGGAGCCCAGCTAGAAGGAGGTCCAGGAGGTGGGCAAAGAACTGCCCAAGGTTACTCTACGGACTTAAGTATCCTGAAGTAATCTGTAGGAGGGGCGGGGTAGCTCACTGGTGGAGGTGTGCAGAAGGGGTGTGGATTCCAGAGAATCAGTTCAGGTCAGTCTCACTGCTTATAGTGTTAAAGGAAAGATATTCTTCAGCTAGGAGTTCCTCAGGCAGGACATTGCCAGGCCCTGACAATGTCCTGCCTGAGGAACTCCTAGCTGGATACCTTGGTCAGAAATGGGGGATTCTAAAGTCAAAAAGTTAAAGTCCCACACCTGAGTGTGTGAAATATGTTCTCTGCATTTGACCCATCCCCTGAGGGAGCGGTGAGCAGCAGCAGTGCCACGCTCAGGAATCATGTGGTGATCTAACCCCCCAATTCCATCCCCTGATGCTGAGTGCCAAGCAGGGAGGCAATGGGTCCCATTTTTATAGTCTCTGTTATGACCCGACCGGGGATTGAACCCACAACCTCCCAGTCTCAGGGCGGACACTCTACCACTAGGCCACTGAGCTGGATTCTGATCCCCCGTCTGATCAGGGAAACCTGGGAGACCCAGGGGGGCCTGGTTGTGCTGAGGTTGGACCCTTACAAACTTCTATGGGTTCATTCTCCCACAACCTGGTTGAGAAGAAACTTAACCTACACATATCCCAGGCAAGTTCAGAGACTTCATTTTGGACTAGTCCAACAGCTTCAGTCTGAAAGTCTTTGCTGGGTGTATAATGTCAGCATGGCACAAACTCAAGAAGGATATCATTACTGTACACACCATTTCAGTGATCCTTTTTAAACTTGCCATAAACCTTGCTGGTGAACTCAGCTGAGGTTCAGTGCAGAGGGCCCCTCACCAAGTCCAGTGTCCAACAGCTGCCCCTTAGGGCCTTTATGGATGACCTGACTGCGACAACAACATCTGTCCCAGGGAGCAGGTGGATCCAGAAGGGCTGATCACCTCAGCTTGCATTCTATTCCTGAGTTGACAGCTACAGCACAGGGCCTTGGGTGATGTATCTGGTGGAGTGTAGGGGAAGGACAAGAGGTCACTGATCTAAGATGAGGTGTGAGCGTCAGTCAAGGAATGGTAAAATATTATAATCACAGGGGCCAGAAGGCAAAGGGCCATCAGGTTGGCCACAGAGAAAGCAGAAGTTGCTTTAAGATTGCTGTGTATTAATAAAGAAGAACCATGCATGGCGTAGACCTGTATTAAACTGTATTAAATTGTATAGATTGTGCAAAAAGCTGAATGTCGCATAGCAGAAGAGAAAAGCTATTCCTTACAGATGACAAAGTGATTTAAAATGTATAAAAGAAATTGAGAAACAAAGTTTAGGGGATAAATGTAATATTTTGTTTGTAATTACTATTTTTTGTTGGAAGAGGGCTACTGGATAAAGAATCATCTGTAATAAAGTAATTTTAATATTTCTTTGTCCCATGGTGTTTTTGTGTGTGAGGAGCATGACAGCGCTCAAGTTTAAAGCTTAAAAAAATCCTTTTTACTTGAGTTTAAATGTTTGAATTCTTTGTACTTTTTGACGTGTATTAGAATTCAAACAGCTTGTTTGATTTGCGTAACTCTGCTCTTTTGTAGGAGCTACATTGCCTTTCTTCAGTAAGAAACGTCTAGATAAATGATCATTTTTTAAAACAAAAGTTTCAAAGAATTGTTGGAATTTCAAACGAGTGAAGCCATGTTTTGAGACCATTTTATTTTTGTTTATATTTCCCAAAAATCATGTGCCCTCTTGATCAATTTTACCTATTTGGCTAAAAAAAAGTTTTTGTTCATCCACTGCCCTTATTTTGATTTTCCTCTCCAGCTGTTTTTAGACTTTCCCTAGATGTAACTTAAGAACAATGAGGAAAAATCCAAATACTGTCCAAAGTCTCTGCAGATCTCACCCTTCACTGTCTCTTCCTCCTCAGCGTGTGTAGGACCTCCTCCAGGTGAAGCTTCCCTCCTCTGCATCCACACTGCTCTCTTCAGGTGTCTGCAGTCTTTGTCTCCTCATCATGTTGGTTCTCCTTTTGCGAACGGGAGCCACATTGCTGGTCCTGCTCCTCTGCCCAGCCTGACTATATTCTAAAGGAGCATCCAAGCTCACCCCATTCCTGTCCTCCCCTTTCAGGAAATCAGCCACTACTCTGAAGTACTCCAGAACTGCGATGTGACTCCAGTTACCTCCCTCTGCCTCCTCATTTCCAGTCCTCCCTCCCTCCGTCTCCTCTCTGTCCTCGAGAGTGAACCCACAGTGCCCTCCTCTGTCTGTCAGCACTAAAAGGAAATAAGGATTGCTCTGGAATAGGGGAAGAGGCAAAGTGGAGGCAGGCGGGAGGAGAGGGTCGTCACGGCTGCAGATACAGAGCACAGGGACCGCCACCTCATCGGCATCTCTCAGTGGTTCGTTCCTCTCCCAGTAGTTGTCCCAGTCCTTGTTGTTGTTGCTTTAAGATTGCTGTGTATTAATAAAGAAGAACCATGCATGGCGTAGTGCTACCCGGATACAAGCCGAGCCTTGATCAATCTCTGCTGGGTCGCCTCTACAAGGATGTCTGATTGCCTTAAGACCTGAAATACCCAATGGCCCCAGGTAACATCAATACCCCCTTTTACACTGCCAGAATGTTGGGCCGTTTTGCCGGCAAGCTGCGAGCATTTAGACACACAGAGCCGGATTGGTGAGTTGCTCCGAGGTGCCCAATTTTCCACCTCGTAGGGTAGTCATATTGGCGGAACCCTTTTAGTTTAAAAAGACCGAGGCAGCCTTCTCCAATGAGAGGGGCTGTTGATGACTTGATGACGCCACACGTGCGAGCCACTGGCGGTGGATTAACAAGAAACAGCTGATAGCAGGAATTAGTGAGCAGCTGGTAGCAAGAGGGAAACGCAAACCTGACAGACACTGTAAAGATGAGCAACTGGGGAGACAAAGAATTGCGCGCCCTCCTTGTCCTCGCAAACGAAGAGGCCATTAACCATCACATGACAGGAGTGGTGAAGAACGGGCCAACTTACGAGAGAATCACCGAAGGACTGACCAGCCGCGGCTTCCCTCCCACGTCACTGTTTACGTCACACGCTGAGCTACACGTTTTGTTACTTGCTCACGCCCCCCATTGCCCCGAAAAAAGGCACATTCTGTATAAACAAAATTAGGTAGGCGGCATTTTGCCGCACTCCCCGATTTTGTTTTCATACTGCCAATGCTGAAAAAAGACTGATTGGGCTTTCCTGCAAATTTGCACAATTCCTATCTAAAAAGGGCTACTGTTGATGTGTCCAGGTGCATCATTTTCATCATTCACAATCCGGCTCAAGACTGGACAAAGTGGGGAGACCACACATGAGTTGTAACTGAAAAGTTTATTTTACATAACTAAAATGGAGTGAGTGAAGTAATGAACTAAATGTTACCTAAGCCAAACTGGGTGGAGGCCAGGAGAGGGAGAGACTTAGCCGACTGCCACCAGCTTACATCGTCCTCCAGCTTGCTCAGGTGAGCTGAATTTCCTTGATGACCCGACTCCACCCACCAGGCTCCTGAAGGGAGATGCAAATCAGAGTGGGTCGTCACAATCATCATGTGATGTATGTGACAAGCAGGAATTGTATTTCTTCGTTAATGCAGCGTGTCATGATTTACAAAACTTCCTGTTCCACAACTTTTTACAACAATGTGCTCATGATTCATGCACCGATAAGATTTCCTTTCTGAACAGAACATGAAACAGAAATAAGACCATGTTTTAAGTGTTCTCAGTTGTAAGGATTCATGAGTTTTCAGTAAAATGGGAGTAATGATCCTTACTGGTCCTTGTATTGTACTGTGGCACATAGAATCATCTGCTGTCGGGTACTTTGAGTGAAACAACAGGTTTCTCACATCACCTGTCATCAGAAGGGAAAGTAAAAGAATTCAAACAGTCACAGCAGAAAGCTCTGTTGTTTCCTTCTTTTATTTCAACCATAAGTAGCAGTAGCAGTATCCTGTTTGCATCTTCATGCTATTTCACTAAAGTGTTTGATATGAGTATTGTCTGTGTTTGTGTTTCATCCTCAGCCCCTATCAGCACCAGTATCTCTTCAAGAGGAATATTCAAATATCCAAACAGCATAAAACAGTTACTGACACTTATGAATCAATTTGACGGCATCATCACAAATCATAGCCGCTATTTGCTTTTGTAATAAACTAACAGACACATGAAGGAAAAAGAAAAAGTTTATTTAGTGTTTTCTCCATCTTTGTGAACATTTACCAACAACCAAATTATACCCATGATGTCATCAGGCCAAGGCAACACGTCAAACCAGTCCAGAGCAGTAATGACTCCTCCCTGGATGTGAAGCTTTATAAATCAAGTCATAGCTACAGAAAAGTGAATTTTACAAGTTCACATCAAGACCTAAGGTACAGTATGATCATATCTAACATGTCATATGTTTATGTTTTTACATTTTTATATGAACCAGCATCTTATAATTACTACTGTGACACTGTGTTGTGGCTACATCACACAGGAAAATCATTTATCATTTTAAAAGATGTTTTTATTAATCAGTACCAGAACAGTTAAATGACTGTTTTAGTGTTTTGTTTCCATGTCTTGAATTTTGAGGATGAAAGAATTTGTACTATATTAATAAATGTTTGTAATGTTTATAAAATAATAACTTTAAATTAAATTAACCAAAAAGCCAAATCGCCTAAAATTGTAATTCTTATTTTGTGTTAATGTGAAGTAATAAATTGTTGTATGATGTGTGACCTGCTGTGACTTTTCGAGTGCTGGACAGAAATCCTGTCGTAGTAAAATTCTCTGTTTATTGCGTTACATCCTGCTCTATTCAGAGGTTTGTCAACTCTAGGTGGTTGATTTTATAACCAAAGATCTAAACTTGTTTTCGTAGCAACTTTGTGTGCAGTCAGTAAAGTTTATCTTAAATTTTAATCTGACGGTGGTTCTAGATCAATGGACAGCAAAATCTTCAGGAATCATCCTTTTGGGATGAAAGGTGATCCCTACTATATTCTACTGCAGTAGTCGACTTTATGGACCACAGACTAATGACTAATATCAGGCATGTCTATAGTCTGGCCCGGGGGCCAATTTTAAACAGCCCCTGACTTGACATATTTTTTTAAAAAATATATGTGTATGTATGTATGTATGTATATATATACATGGCTCACTACACAATATTGGTTAATTAAGATCATTTTGCCTTTCTCTCAATCACTTCACAATGGCAGGACTATCGTACAGTTTGTAGACATGCAACAAGTAGGAACTATGCAGACAGAAGTGATGTGTTTTCATAAACAGACTGTAAACAAGCAAATGAAATGGTTACCTACCAGCAGACATTTGCTTCTAGGTAGCAAACACGGCCACAGTAAAGAAATGTGAGGACAGTGGGGGCTGCTGCTTTCAGAAACGACTAAAAGTTTAAAACATTTTAACTGAAATATGGAACAGTTTGCTTGTTTGTTTTTGTTTTTGTTTTTGTTTTTGTTTTTGTTTTTAAAATCCATCTGATGTGAGAAGTGGCTGGCCCCCAGGTATTTTCCCATTATCTAAGCTGGCTCCCATTCAAAAATGTTTGGACACCCTGAGTGAATGAGCTGCTCTGTATGTGTTAGTCTCTCTGACAGGTTGCGCAGTGATGTTTGGGTTGGCTGCATTGTGTTTCCTGCTTCTGCAGACTGGAGTTTCTGGGTTTGGGTTATCCAGTGGAGAATCTCTGAGTCATCAGGAGATCACTAAGAGAGCAATCTTAAATACCACTGTGCAGACATGTCGTGCTCTGGCCCTGGCTGAGGGCAAAGACTTCACTTTTCCTGTAAGGATTAATGTCAACCACTTTATATTGACTTTTTATGTTAAATGACCAGTGGCTTTATTATCAGTATTATTCATTTTGTGTGTGTTTGTGTCCACAGTCTCTGACTGTTGATGCTGTTGCTGCTGCATGTGAAGCGCCATCCAAGAGCTTCCTCCAAACCATCCAATTGATCCAATCAAAGAATCAACAAGTAGACTCAACTCTTTTCAACCAAGCACAGTATCACATGGACAATGAACAAATTTTGGAGGGAAGGAAAATCATCACAGATGGATTGGCAGCTGTGAAGGCCAGCAACAGGGAACAGAACTTTGAGGCTGCCAGAGAAAAACTGGGACAAATCTTACACCCTCTACAGGTAGCCTTCTTTCTATCATTCCTTCTGTTTACATCACAGTTTTGTTTCTTCAATGTCACATTTCAAAAAAGATATCTTGGTGTTAATAAATATAGTATATGCTAGATAACAGATGCTCTGCTTGTTGTTGTTTTTATATAATAGGATTTCTACAGTCATAGCAACTGGGTGGAGATGGGAAACCAACTCCCAAACTCCAATCTGATCAGATCAGACACCAGCGTTGGCAACATAGCAGGTAAAGAAATAATGCTGTGTCAGTGTGTGAGTGGCCGTGTCACTGAAACAAAACAAATGGAGATGAGGAAATGTTATGACGCGTTAACAGAGATCATTTTACAAAAGAAAAGACTGACAAAATGTTCTTTCCCACAGCTGAAAGCAGAGCAACCTGTCGCAACTGTAATGGAGACGACTGCACAAACAACATTTTGGAGGATATTCTCAGGGAAAATATACTAACCACAGGATACTTTAATTTTGTGTCTAAACCGAGAGGTAACCATCCTACCTGCTTACCTAAATAATTATATGAATTTTCAAAGCCGTGTTTGTCAGGTTTGAGCCGTGTTTCAGCGGTTTCAGCCGTGTTTAATCATCTTGTGTGAACTGTAACCAAATAGGCAGCTCCCTTTGTTTTCACAGAACTTTATGGTGAGTTTCAGCTCATTCTCAAGCTGTCTGGCCCACATCTTTACTGTTTCGGTCCATTCTCACTACCGTCAGAAACCTGCGAAAGCCCTCTGTGCACCGACTGCACATCACCAAACAGCAGACAGACATAGTTAGCAGCTAGCTGGTGAACATACTGGAGTGTTGAGCAGCTCAGGAGCCAAATATTTCCTTCAGGAGACAATAAAAACCTAAAACAGAGCTAAAAGAGAGTTAATATTATTCACAGTCATCAGGTGGACACAAACATGGCTTCAAGGGGTAAAGAACTTGACTCTGTAAATGGGAACTGCTGACAGTTTTGGCCTACCAACTTAGAGGGTGATAATATCTTAATGTGTTCACAACTTGTTTGTGCGGCCACCAAGTGGCAAATAACTACTAATACCATCAACAGTTAAAAAAAAAAAGTGTATATTATATATTAAAAGATGTGTATAATATCCTCCTGAGACCTGAACTTTTGTTTGTTTGCATTTCTCCAAGCTATTTGGGATCAACTAAACATTGCCAACAATAATTAAATCCAAATGTCCTCAAATGGACAGTAATTAAGTATAATTAAGTCCCAATGTCCTCAAATGAGACAAGTCACAGTGCCTTGTCTCAATGTCTCTACTTCCTAATTAACAGCACCTTAACTTGTTTCTGTTGCTAAAATTGGTCAAATGTGTCACCATATCAAACTACAAACATCATTAATCATAAAAATAAACAAGTTTCAACCATAAAATGTGATCAGGTTTTGGACCTTGTCCACCTCTGTGTCGGTATAGGCTGCATGCAGACCGACTTGGCAGAGGTGGCTGCCATCTTGTTTTTACATGGATTAGTGTACTGTGCTCTTACTGCCACTAGATGGCACAAAAGTGTCGACAAACAAGGACAACAGGTCTAAGTTAAGTAGAATGAAGTACAAGGTCAAGGAAACCCAAAATGTGTTGTCCTCATATAAGGACAAAGGGTCTCAGGAGGATATTATAAATACATGTGTAGATGTGTAGATCACTTTCATGTTGCAGCTGGTAAAGATGGGGCTCATTCAATCACTGCATATACTGCTTGGTAGTTATTTTCTCTTCAGGGATCAAGTAAGTCTTATCTCAACCTACAATAAACCATCATTTGTTTGTTGATTACATATTGTATTATTTACCTAAATAACTAAAGTATTAAATAAATGTAATGGAGTAAAAGTACAATATTTGTTTTTATCTACAATGTAAGGGAGTACACCAGAATTTTGCTTTAGTGCAGTACTTGTGAAAATGTACTTACTTTCTACCAGTTTATAGTATAACGGTATTTGTAGTTAGCATAGCAGAACTCAACATAATTAACTGATTTGTAGTAACAGCAAATTATGCAATATATGTGCTATGCAAAGGTAATCAAATTGCAACTTAAGAATGCCTCTGCCATATAAACTTAAATGAACATTTTACATATATATTGTTTGTTTTCTGTGATGTGTCTGGAGCTGTTTTGCCAGAAATTTGTCCTACTTACTCCAGCTGTGAGCAGCTCCACCATTTCTTCTGTGTACTGCATTGTGGGACAATTGTATTCATCAAAACACACTCAAAAAATCAGGTGTTTTCAGTATGCATACAGCCTGTTTTATCATTATTATTTATTTATTTATTTATTTATTTATTTTAAAGATAATTTTTTTGGCCTTTGCCTTTATTTGATAGAACAGCTTTTGGGACACCCGCTCTACTAGGTGACCAATTGGACACCCCAACATACAGCCTGTTTTGAGTACACTTTATTTTGTCATTTTTCAGCATGAACACACTAATTAAACCTGCTATTATTAGTATGTAGTATTAATTAATACTTAACAGCTCTGAAAAAGCTTTCCAGCAATTGGTGGTGTCATTAGGTGGTTAAAATATTGTGTTTGGACCAAAGTGGTGGACCAACCAACAGACCAATTTTACCATAACTAGAACCGTGTGGTATTCTCTAGTTATGTAATTATGTATAAAACATTTTGTTCTCATTCTGTTTCTAATGCTACACAGGAAAATGCAACCATGGGGATGAGCATGATAGAACAAGTAACATTGAACCTATAGGAGGGATCAATAAAGACACTTTGACATCCAGCCATGGACACCTCCACATGGAAGCTGCAAATGTGGCAATTGCTGCAACCAGTGAGCTCCTGGAGGACATTCGAGGGGCTGCTGGTGACAAACCATTCCTACAGTATGAAACCCTTTCTGTATGTTTCAGATATGCATGGTAAGGAGGAGGATTGCAAAGGGTTTTTATCTCTTATCTCTTCGTCTCCTTCCTTTTCTCTCCATCCCTCAGGATGATGGGAATCTCCAAAGCATCTGGTAAACCTCTTTGTTTTGTGATCGACACGACAGGAAGCATGAGTGATGACATTGCAGCAGTGAGGACTGTCACTTCTGATATAATCGACAGGAAAGTGGGAACAAAAGACGAGCCCTCAGTTTACATTCTCGTACCGTTCAATGATCCAGGTATGAGCTTAATGTTTTATCCCTCTGAAGTGAAGTAAAATTTATATTTCTTTCTTCATCCTCTTGCCTGCTAAACTGTAACTCAGTGATATAAAGCAGTGGACTTTTTGTGCTGTCATGTGCTGTATAGTTGGTTGAATATTATCACTGCTCAAATAAAATGCCAGCAATACAATAAGAAAAATAACAGTATTTGTAAATCATGAAGCACTCCACAAATGCATGCATCTCCACCTGAACCTCAGATTTTGGGCCACTGACAAGGACAACAGACCCAGAAGTCTTCAGGAATGCTATTAATTCACTAACAGCAACAGGTGGAGGAGATACTCCAGAAATGAGTCTTTCAGGGCTTCAGGTACTGTGATGCCTTTGAGACATAATCTGTCTGCAAAACTTGAATATAGGAAAAAAAAGTAAAGGTAAAACTACCGTATGATTGCTGTCCTCTCTTCCTCATACAGCTGGCATTAACTGGTGCTCCTCCCAAATCTGAGATCTTCCTCTTCACTGATGCACCTGCTAAAGACGCACACCTGAGAAACACAGTGCTCGCACTCATCGGGCGAACCAACACGGTGGTGAGTACTACTCTTCGTGTAACAACAAATGGTGAGTAAAATGATAGTATAAGAAGAGTAAGTAATAGAAAAATAAGTCAAAAACTCATGATGGAAAACTTGCCTCTACTCTAATGACTAAACTAAGCATCTCTTCAGTCACCATGAGTGAGGCTGTACTTAGGCACTAATGCTAATGTCTGCATAAGTTGTAGGTAATGTTCACCATGTTCACCCTTGTAGTTCACCTCAAATTCTTATTCAAATTTTTTCATTTCTTTTAAGGTAAACTTCATGATAACTGCCGTTCTGGGATTTCGTCGTCGTAGACAGAGTGATGATAGCCTCCAACAACAACAGCAACAACCAAAAAGTCGAATGGTGAGATCAGATGCTCAGCTGTACAGAGACCTGGCTCAGGCTTCAGGAGGTCTGGCTATCCAAGTCTCAAAGAGTGAGCTCCTTGAAGCCACCAGCATCATAACACAGACATCCAGCTCCTCTCTGGTATTAACACTCTCACTGTTCATTATGAGTTTTCAAAATTCATACTTCATTCATGATTCAGTTGTGACACCAAGTTCATTTAATCTCCTATAGGTGACCCTTCTGCAGGCAGCCAGGAATCCAGGAAAGGCTGAAAATTTCACCTTCACCGTTGACGAGTCGGTGAAAAACCTCACAGTTTACATCACTGGGAACTCTGTGACCTTTACTCTTATCAGCCCCTCAGGTGATCACTCTGTGCAGATGGTATATTTTAAAGGGCCAGTGTGTAATATTTGGCATGGTTTATTGTCAATCTGAATCTGAATCTGAATATTCTACCCATTAATATGTTTATACAAGTGTATGATCACTATAAAATAAAATTCGTTTGGTTTTCGTAGCCTTATAATTATGCTTTTATATATATATACAGTACAGGCCAAAAGTTTGGACACACCTTCTCATTCAATGCGTTTTCTTTATTTTCATGACTATTTACATTGTAGATTCTCACTGAAGGCATCAAAACTATGAATGAACACATGTGGAGTTATGTACTTAACAAAAAAAGGTGAAATAACTGAAAACATGTTTTATATTCTAGTTTCTTCAAAATAGCCACCCTTTGCTCTGATTACTGCTTTGCACACTCTTGGCATTCTCTCCATGAGCTTCAAGAGGTAGTCACCTGAAATGGTTTCCACTTCACAGGTGTGCCTTATCAGGGTTAATTAGTGGAATTTCTTGCTTTATCAATGGGGTTGGGACCATCTGTTGTGTTGTGCAGAAGTCAGGTTAATACACAGCCGACAGCCCTATTGGACAACTGTTAAAATTCATATTATGGCAAGAACCAATCAGCTAACTAAAGAAAAACGAGTGGCCATCATTACTTTAAGAAATGAAGGTCAGTCAGTCCGGAAAATTGCAAAAACTTTAAATGTGTCCCCAAGTGGAGTCGCAAAAACCATCAAGCGCTACAACGAAACTGGCACACATGAGGACCGACCCAGGAAAGGAAGACCAAGAGTCACCTCTGCTTCTGAGGATAAGTTCATCCGAGTCACCAGCCTCAGAAATGGCAAGTTAACAGCAGCTCAGATCAGAGACCAGATGAATGCCACACAGAGTTCTAGCAGCAGACCCATCTCTAGAACAACTGTTAAGAGGAGACTGCGCCAATCAGGCCTTCATGGTCAAATAGCTGCTAGGAAACCACTGCTAAGGAGAGGCAACAAGCAGAAGAGATTTGTTTGGGCCAAGAAACACAAGGAATGGACATTAGACCAGTGGAAATCTGTGCTTTGGTCTGATGAGTCCAAATTTGAGATCTTTGGTTCCAACCGCCGTGTCTTTGTGAGACGCAGAAAAGGTGAACGGATGGATTCCACATGCCTGGTTCCCACTGTGAAGCATGGAGGAGGAGGTGTGATGGTGTGGGGGTGTTTTGCTGGTGACACTGTTGGGGATTTATTCAAAATTGAAGGCACACTGAACCAGCATGGCCACCACAGCATCCTGCAGCGACATGCCATCCCATCCGGTTTGCATTTAGTTGGACAATCATTTATTTTTCAACAGGACAATGACCCCAAACACACCTCCAGGCTGTGTAAGGGCTATTTGACCAAGAAGGAGAGTGATGGAGTGCTGCGGCAGATGACCTGGCCTCCACAGTCACCGGACCTGAACCCAGTCGAGATGGTTTGGGGTGAGCTGGACCGCAGAGTGAAGGCAAAGGGGCCAACAAGTGCTAAACACCTCTGGGAACTCCTTCAAGACTGTTGGAAAACCATTTCAGGTGACTACCTCTTGAAGCTCATGGAGAGAATGCCAAGAGTGTGCAAAGCAGTAATCAGAGCAAAGGGTGGCTATTTTGAAGAAACTAGAATATAAAACATGTTTTCAGTTATTTCACCTTTTTTTGTTAAGTACATAACTCCACATGTGTTCATTCATAGTTTTGATGCCTTCAGTGAGAATCTACAATGTAAATAGTCATGAAAATAAAGAAAACGCATTGAATGAGAAGGTGTGTCCAAACTTTTGGCCTGTACTGTATATATATATATATATATATATATATATATATATATATATATATATATATCAAGGGCCTTGCTTTAGAGAGGTCGCCATCTTGCACCGCCATGTATGTACGGCAGACCAAGTGGACAATCCAGCCAGCCAGAGAACGCATTTCGCGTGTATAAATGAACCAACGAAGACAGCGGAAGGAAGGAAGAAGGAGGAGGAAACAGCAGAGAGTGTTAGTAGTTCGTCGATAGAGAGTAGTGAAAAGTTTTTTTAGTTATAAAGTTTGCGAATGGACCACACTTACCACGCAACAGGAGAGAATGAACCCGAACCGTCATCTGCGAGGAAAAGAAGACGCAACTTCACTCCTTGTGATGCACTCTCTGTGGCGCTTTTCCTCCTGGTGATATATCTCCCCAACGATGGTAGCAGTAGCATCGAATCCCATTCTGTGCATTCAGCCTCTCTTCTCGCCTGCTCAGCATCAAACACATGGAGTTCCTCATCTGTATGCTCCGGCTCAAACAGGTATGGCTCTGGGTCTGTGTCCGCTACAAGAAACTCTTCAAAATCGCGTTCAAAGTCGTCCATTGCAGCTACTATAGTCCGGAGATATTGCTAGGCTAAATAAACAGCTGAGCTCTGTTTACCGGCTACGCTGTCAGTCAGTGTGCGGGCTGGAGGTTGGTGGAGCAGAGAGGGGAGGGGGGTCCCCACTCATTATGGTAAACGAGTATGTGTGTAAAGTTATGAAGTGTGTCTGTTACGCCAGAAGAGTCAGAGTTTGGGATGGAGTAGAGTGTTACCAGAGTTTCTGGAGTGCTCAAATAAATGGGCCTTTTTCCCGAACGCTCCTCTGGTCTCCTGCTCATGAGGGATTCATTACAATATCGTAACATGGTTTAGATTTCTAAATAAACATTCACCTCGTCGCTAGATAGACCTACTCCTGAAAAACTTGTGCGCAAGACTTTTTGTCCCTACGAGGCCACCGTCATTTACCCGACGGGAGGGGTGAGCGAGTGAGCCCTGCAATCTAGAATTTGACCACTGATGTCACTGTTTCCAACGGTTTTCAACCCATTTTACACACTGGCCCTTTAAAGTTGTTATCACTGTAGGAGTAGAGGAGGTTCTTTAAAGCCACTTTATGTGGAAATTTCTGACTTTGGCCCCATCTGGTGGTCATATTAAGCGTTACACTGTGGTCGACAATTCACGCAGCTGTTCTAAGAAATTGAAACATTTAATGCTTAACTTTTGGCTTTTTACCCAGTGTGCTTCATTGCATGCCATTGCTCTCCTTTTAGGTGTGTCTCAGGAAAGCACCGACACGACAGGCTCACTGATCACTGCATCCCAGTCAGTGGGAAACTTCAAGACTCTGCAGCTAAAGCAACAAGTTGGACTGTGGGAAATTCAAATAGTGTCAACAAATCCCTACATTCTGAAGGTTGTAGGTGAGAACTCCACGATTATGAGGTTGAATCACATAATCAGTACTTAATATTATTTTTTTAGGTATAACTATCCCTTACCTTGAAAGGCTGGTATTTCAAAGTCTATCTATCTATCTATCTATCTATTGTAGTTCCCTTGGGAAGCCTACAGGAGGTAAACAGTGACCCAAGCTGTTGCACTAGCAGCAAAATAGCAACCTGTATAGTGGAGGGGAAAAACATTTAGTTTCTGGTTGAAGTTAGTTGAAGGTTCAGGGTTGAATCGGCTGGATTGTGCTTAATTTTGTAATTTGAGTCTTTAAAAATGATGACAGTGATAACTAGAAAAGCACTCACAGACCTCCGCCAAGTAAGTGATATTCCCTCCCCCTCTGCATCAGATTTTGCAACCTGCATCACAATTAGGTTATTTGCATCACTATCATTATTAGGTTATATGTGCCTTTACCCAGACATTGTGCTAGACTTTTTCGTCGCCGGTCATTTTGACCGACAGGGTCATAAAAATCCGGTCATAATCTATTTTTACCGGTCATTTTAATTTTTGTTTTTAAATGACAATAAAGATATTCAAAGACATTTAGTTATCATTTGTTCGCTTTTAATAAATCCAACAAGCAAGTTATAAAGTGTGCATTAATAAGGACATGAACGAAAAGATGAACAGACATCCACACACCCGTGCCATTAGGCTTCGCCCTGGACACACCAGACGGCACTAACGCGTCTGGTGTCTCCAGGGCGTTATGTAGTTATGCCTGTAGGATCGGTGACACAAAATTAAAATTGTAATGAAATGATTATGGTATTGAAAAATGTGTTCGGTTATGCACTGTTGTGTTATTTTAAATTATAAACATGGTATTTTCTCCTCACGTTCCACAATGCATGCTGTTGTTATTTTATTTTGAAAATTGGCCGGATTCTGTCGTCTTTTCTGTGTCCGACTTCCTGTTTGGTACAATGCGCTTGATCCAGCTTGACAGAAGCGCTCGCGGCTCCCGTGAAAAATAGACCAGACGCCAAACTGAAGCGCTGCCTCTACTTCACGGGCGCTCCGCTCTGCTCAGCGGCCTGTGTGGACAGTCAGATAGGTTAACATGGGCGCTGACTGAAAACTGCCTCTGCTGCTGGGCGCCGTGCTTCGGTTCCGCGTCCGGTGTGTCCAGGGCGTTATGTCAACAACGCTACATGAAGCAGATGACTTTTTCTCTGCAGTGTGAAAACGGCAGCCACTTAAACCACTGACTGTGCACTCTGCCGCCAAGTGGGCAGGGGTGGTAATTGCAACCGGTCAAAATGACCGACGGCCTTCAGATTTTCCGGTCATTGTTGTAAAAAACCGGTCAATGACCGAGAATGTCCGGTTAACGCGACCCCTGCCTTCACCATGGAGACACTGTGGTGTATTTATTTCGTTTTTAGTTTTGCACCAACACAGAACATTAATTTCAACTTTAGAATTACAACAATATTTAGCAAGTAGAACAAGACGTGCTTTCCGGCCACCAGATGGCGCTATTTTCACCGTCTTAATTGCTGCTGAGGCTGTCAGACCATAGATTTTATTTATTATTTTATCCACTTTGCTTCAACCGATCACCACCAAAATTTTATTATCTGTTCCTTGTCCTATCATCCACCTTTCCTGAAAATTTCATCAAAATCCGTTCATAACTTTTTGAAACAAACAAACAAACACACAAACAGACAAACAGACCAATGCCGGCAAAAACATAACCTCCTTGGCGGAGGTAAATATGCTTCAAAGGAATGGTAAAATTAATGAATATTTACTGGTGATCATACATCTGGCCTCTCTGGTTGACTTTCTTTTATTGTAACTTTTTTATTTGCAGGTGAAAGTCCCATTGACTTCCTGTTTAACTTTTTGGAGGAATCGCAGGGCCCGTTTGGAGGTTTTGATGTCGTAGACAATCGTCCCAGAGCTGGTAAAGGAGCCAGAAGTTTGTGATATGCCAAAATAATTGACTATTTATTATATATTTCAGTGGATATTCTCTTTTTCTGAAGGTGTTAATGGCAGCCTGATGGTGACGGTGACCGGGAGTGAATCCGCCACAGTGACAGAAGTCATTCTGGTTGAATCGTCTGGGTCCGGAGAGGTTAATGGCAACGTGGAGGCTCAGGGTGGAGGAGACTTCTTGGCTCACTTTGACAGGATACCAGCAGAGGAGTTTGTGGTGCTTGTGAAAGGGCAGAGCAACAATGGTTCCCCCAGAATGTCCTCTGCAAACTTTCAAAGGCAGTCCCCCACCAACATCAGAGCGTCTGCTGTGGCTGTTACTTCTGTAAGTGAAATGCATCTACCTAAAAACTTATGATATGACTTTTGAGATAAACTGTACTGCCACAGTTTTTACTATATACGACTGATAGTGACTGATTTCCTTCTGTTTTTAGCCAGATTCAGACAGCGTCTTAGTTCCAGGAACACCACTTTCAGTTCCCTTCACTGTGATGACGAGCGGTGCAGGAGGAACCTTCAGCATCCAAGCTACCAATGACCAAAGTTTTCCCTCGACTTTCCCGTCCAGTTTAATGCTGGAAACCGACGGCAGTGCCAACGGTACAGGGACCCTCACAGCACCTCTTAACACTGCGTCTGGTACTGTCGTCACCCTGACCATTTCGGCCGAGGCTTCAGGAGGCGCAGACACCAACTACGTCGTGCGGCGTTTCACTGTCCTTGAAACGGTAACTCTTCACAAATCACATTTCAATAGATGTTGAGGCAGTGAATGATCATTCTGTCATATTTAATCCCTTCATCACTGTGTTTATTGGTTGAATTAATGACTGGAGGCAGCAGTAGCTCAGTCCATAGGGACCTGGGTTGGGAACCAGAGGGTGACTTGCTTAAGTCCTTGTCTGGACCAAATATGGAGTGTGGACTGGTAGCTGGAGAGGTGTCAGATCGTCTCATGGACACTGCCAAGGTGCTCTTGAGCAATGCACCAAACACCCAACTGTTCGGGGCGCCTATTCATGGGCAGCCCCCTCACTCTGACATCTCTCCATCTGATACACGTATAGGTCCTGTTTGTGCATGTGTGTATTTTGGGCCTGTGTGTATATGATAACAGAGTGGAAAAACTGAATTTCCCCTCGGGGATAAATGAAATGTATCTTCTTCTAAAGCCAGCTGACTTTTACCTACTTTTGCTCCTCATAGGTGACTGATATCACTAAGCCAGTGTGTGAACTGCTCAGCCTGCAGTCCAACTGCTCTGATAACTGCGTGTTATCGATGTGGGAGCTCTCTGTTCAGGTGACTGATGGTGCTAATGGGACGGGTGTCGACCGTATTACCCTCAGACAAGGCAACGGGACCTTGAACACCAGCTTGGCTGCTGACAATGAGGACATAACTCTGGTTTCCTACAATGCGTCTTGCTGTTCACCTGATGTGGAGCTGGAGGTTGTGGATCGGGTGGGTAACGTAGCCACCTGTTTCTACAGCGTCCGGACCATCGCTACAACTACAACCACTCCCTTAACCACAACCACTCCCACAACCACAAACACTCCCACAACCACAAACACTCCCACAACTACAACCACTCCCTTAACCACAACCACAAACACTCCCACAACTACAACCACTCCCTTAACCACAACCACTCCCACAACCACAAACACTCCCACAACTACAACCACTCCCACAACCACAAACACTCCCACAACTACAACCACTCCCTTAACCACAACCACTCCCACAACCACAAACACTCCCACAACTACAACCACTCCCACAACCACAACCACTCCCACAACCACAACCACTCCCACAACCACAAACACTCCCACAACTACAACCACTCCCTTAACCACAACCACTCCCACAACCACAAACACTCCCACAACTACAACCACTCCCACAACCACAACTACTCCCACAACCAGAAACATTCCCACAACCACTACTCCCACAACAACAACAACAACGACCACTCCCACAACAACAACCTCTCCCACAACCACTCCCACAACAACAACCACTCCTACAATCATGACCACAACCACTCCCACAACCACAACCAAGACAACTACAACCACCAATAGCCCACAGCGTCCAACAGTAGCAGCTACTGAGTCTTTGTCTACCAGAGCTGCTCAGTCTTTTCTTCTTTGCCTTAGCATCACGGTCCTGGGGCTCAAATTAACATTTTAACTTGGGTCAACTGAGTGCTTACATGTTAGTGTGGGGGTGAGATAAGTTTAAAAATGTCCTTTTGGCTTTGGAAAATAAACTACATACTCTATACACTCAGTTATTGGGTGCCGTTTGTAAAGTGGCTCACACTGAAATTTACAGCAACATTTTTGCCACATATAGCTTCAAACAACGTTTAAAAAAGTGGTGAATTTTTTAAAGTCACTTTCTACCACATTTACAGCAATATTTGAAATATGTTAAAAATAATGTCACAGTTAAATCTAAATATTAAATGTTAAACCTAAATGTTAAATCTAAATCTAAATGATAAAAGTAAATCTAAATGTTAAATCTAAATGTGCTTGGTGAAACTGAATATATATTTGGCTAATATGCAAATGCACACTGCCGGTCAGCAGAAGTACCAAAAGAAAAGCCCGGGTGGTCAGACTGTGTTTATAGCATCAAATAACGAATTAAAACCAAACTAATCGGAGAAAATGAACACTTGAACATACATCAGCATGATAAGAACTACCTAAAATGACAGAAACCATGTTTGGGGAAATTTTATTTGACATGTACTTTGAGTTGACAGCTACAGCACAGGACCTTAGGCATTGTATCTGGTGGAAGAACTTGCCTGGGTAGCAGCACAACACCTAGCTATGACAAAGTGTAGGGGAAGGACCTAAGATGAGGTGTGAGCGTCAGTCAAGGAATGGTAAAATATTATAAGATTCTTAATTCAGACTGTGTATGACATCTAACATGCTTTGCTGGGCGAAGATGGAGGTGCCACTCTGCCCTCTATGTCAGAAGAGAGGGACCCTGGAGCACATCCTCAGCTGCTGATCATAAGCCCTGGGAGAGGGATGCTGTCACAAGCACTATGACCAAGCCCTGAAGGCCATAGAGGACACCACCTGCAGTGGGATTAGCATCTGCAAGCACCTCCACCCAGTGGAGTGGAAAGATGACCTGGGGAAGTTCAGAAACTCTTGCCATTCTGTGTTGGTGACTGTTGGTCGTTCTCTTGAAAGTCACTGTTTCATGGGAGCACCACACTGAGGAGGCCAATGAGATGAAGAGGGCAAAGTACGTTGATCTCGTGGAAGAATGCCAAAGCAATGAGTGGCAAGCAAGGTGTGAGCCCACTGAGGTGGGATGCAGAGGGTTTGCAGGCCAGTCCCTCTGCAGGGCCTCCATCATGCTGGGCATCACAGGGGCCAGAAGGCAAAGGGCCATCAGGTTGGCCACAGAGAAAGCAGAAGTTGCTTTAAGATGGCTGTGGATTAGTACAGTAGAACCATGCATGGCGTAGTGCTACCTGGATACAAACTGAACCTTGATCAGTCTCAGCAGGGTCGCCTCTACAAGGATGTCTGATTGCCTTAAGACCTGAAATACCCAATGGCCCCAGGTAACATCACTGTTGATGTGTCCAGGTGCATCATTTCACAACCCGGCTCAAGACTGGACAAAGTGGGGAGACCACACATGAGTTGTATCTAAAACGTTTATTTTACATAACTAAAATGGAAATGAGTGTAGTAATGAACTAAACTGGGTGGAGGCCAGGGGAGGGAATGACGTAGCTGACTGCCACCAGCTTACATCGTCCTCCAGCTTGCTCAGGTGAGCTGAATTTCACTGATGAATCGACTCCACCCGCCAGACTCCTGAAGGGAGATGCAAATCAGAGTGGGTCGTCACAATCATCATGTGATGTATGTGACAAGCAGGAATTGTATTTCTTTGTTAATGCAGTGTGTGTCGTGATTTAAAAAACTTCCTCTACCACACGTTTTTACGGTAACACTTTACAATAAGGTACACAAAATTAGAGTAGTTACTGAGGAACTAATGAGGAACTAACTATTAGTTAATGGTCAGTTCTTCATTAACTCATGATCAAATTTCATAGAGTTAATCACGACTTAATGATTAGTGAACTAGTTACTTCATCAGTACAGAATCATTACTCAATAACCTGTCCATTAGTTAACCTTTTTATGTCCTAAAGTGAAGTGACACATAATAAGTAGTCTTTCATTACTTCATCATCATCTTTACAATTAGTTCCTTAACAAAAAAATCACAGACAGCAGGACAGAGTTTTATTCATTATTTTCAGACCACATACACATTAATATGACCACCCATGTTATTCTGTATGATGATGCCTTAAGGTGCTGACACACCAAACCGACATCAAAGAACTAGCAACGACGAAAGCCAACTGTTAAGTCGTCTACGTCGCCTCACGTCACCCTGTGTCAGTTGCATTTAAACACACTACAAAGACTACATCTGACGGCGAAGTAGCACATACGCTCTGCGCCTGCTACTCCTCTGAAATTTGATTAGGAGTTACTGAAGAACTGACCATTAACTAATTAGTTAGTTCATCATTCATCCCAAATTTGTTTCATAGTAACTACTCCAAATTTTGTGCACCTCAAACAACTGTACTGTGAACAACGGTGTGATCAGTATACAGTACTTTACACGCAGCCCCCATGATAAATTCTTTAAGCTTAGCCTACCTAAAATGTGACACACTATTTATTTCTAAGGCATCATCGTACAGAATAACATGGATGGTCATATTAATGTGTATGTGGTCTGAAAATAATGAATTAAACTCTTCTCAAGAATCCTGCTGTCTGATTATTTTAAGAAAATTGTAAAGATGATGATGAAGTAATGAAAGACTACTCATTATGTGTCACTTTACTTTAGGACATAAAAAGGTTAACCAATGGACAGATTATTGAGTAATGATTCTGTACTGATGAAGTAACTAGTTCACTAATCATTAAGTCGTGATTAACTCCTCTATGAAATATGATCAGGGGTTACTGAAGAACTGACCATTAACTAATAGTTAGTTCCTCATTAGTTCCTCAGTAACTACTTTAATTTTGTGTACCTTAGTTCCTCAGTAACTACTCATTAGTTCCTCAGTAACTACTTTAATTTTGTGTACCTTAGTTCCTCAGTAATTACTCATTAGTTCATCATTAGTTCCTCAGTAACTACTTTAATTTTGTGTACCTTGGTTCCTTAGTAATTACTCATTAGTTCATCATTAGTTCCTCAGTAACTACTTTAATTTTGTGTACCTTGGTTCCTCAGTAATTACTCATTAGTTCCTCATTAGTTCCTCAGTAACTACTTTACTTTTGTGTACCTTAGTTCCTCAGTAACTACTCATTAGTTCCCCATTACTTCATCATGAGTTCCTCATTAGTTCCTCAGTAACTACTTTACTGTTGTGTACCTTAGTTCCTCAGTAACTACTCATTAGTTCCTCATTAGTTCATCATTAGTTCCTAATTAGTTCCTCAGTAACTACTTTAATTTTGTGTACATTAGTTCCTCAGTAACTACTCATTAGTTCCTCATTAGTTCATCATTAGTTCCTCATCAGTTCCTCAGTAACTACTTTAATTTTGTGTACATTAGTTCCTCAGTAACTACTCATTAGTTCCTCATTAGTTCATCATGAGTTCCTCATTAGTTCCTCAGTAACTACTTTACTGTTGTGTACCTTAGTTCCTCAGTAATTACTCATTAGTTCCTTATTAGTTCCTCAGTAACTACTCTAATTTTGTGTCTTATTGTAAAGTGTTACCGTTTTTACAACAATGTACTTAAGATTCATGCACTGATGAGGTTTCCTTTATGAACAGAACATGAAACAGAAGCCATTTTTCTTTACATTTAAATAAGACCATGTTTTAAGTGTTTTCAGTTGTAAGGATTCATGAGTTTTCAGTAAAATGGGAGTAATGATCCTTACTGGTCCTTATATTGTACTGTAGCACATGCAGTCATCTGCTGTCAAGTACTTTGAGGTTTCTCACATCATCTGTCATCAGAAGGGAAAAATGAAAGAATTCAAACAGTCACAGCAGAAAGCTCTGTTGTTTACTTCTTTTATTTCAACCATAAGTAGCAGTAGCAGTATCCTGTTTGCATCTTCATGCTATTTCACTTAAGTGTTTGATGTGAGTATTGTCTGTACTTGTCTGTTTTAAGTAGCAGAAGCAGTATCCTGTTTGCATCTACCTGCCTGTACTTGTGTGTTTCACCCTCAGCCCCTATCAGCACCAGTATCTCTTCAAAAGGAATATTGTCCAAACAGCATAGGAAAAACATCCTCTGCTGCTTATGAATTAATTTAATGGCATCATCGGAAATCAAAGCTAATATTTGCTGTATAATAACAAAACAAAACAAAAATTACTTAGTGTTTCCCCTTTACCAACAACAATCATACACATGCTGTTAACAGGCCAAGGCAACAAGTCAAACCAGTCCAGAACAGTAAGGACTCCTCCCTGGATTTGAAGCTTTATAAATCAAGTCGTAGCTACAGAAAAGTGAAATTTACAAGTCAACATCAAGACCTAAGGTACAGTATGATCATATCTAACATGTCATATGTTTATGTTTTTACATTTTCATATGACTCAGCATCTTATAATTACTACTGTGACACTGTGTTGTGGCTACATCACACAGGAAAATCATTTATCATTTTAAAAGATGTTTTTATTAATCAGTACCAGAACAGTTAAATGACTGTTTTAGTGTTTTGTTTCCATGTCTTGAATTTTGAAGATGAAATAATTTGTATAATATTAATAAATGTTTGTAATGTTTATAAAATAATAACTTTAAATCAAATTGACCAAATACCAAATGGCCCAAAATTGTTATTCTTATTTTGTGTTAATGTAAAGTAATAAATTGTTGTATGATGTGTGACCTGCTGTGACTTTTCGAGTGCTGGACAGAAATCTTGTCGTAGTAAAAGTGTTTATCACATTACATCCTGCTCTATACAGAGGTTTGTCACCTCTAGGAGTTTGATTTTATAACCAAAACTGTTTTCGTAGCAACTTTGTGTGCAGTCAGTAAAGTTTATCTTAAATTTTAATCTGACGGTGGTTCTAGATCAATGGACAGCAAAATCTTCAGGAATCATCCTTTTGGGATGAAAGGTGATCCCTATTATATTCTACTGCAGTAGTCGACTTTATGGACCACAGACTAATGACTAATATCAGGCATGTCTATAGTCTGGCCCGGGGGCCAATTTTAAACAGCCCTTGACTTGACATTTTTTTCAAAATATCAGTGTATGTATGTATATACATGGCTACACAATATTAGTTAATCAAGCAACATCATTTTGTATTTCTTTCCTTCACTTCACAATTACATGCAGTTTGTAGACATGCAACAAGTAGGAACTATGTAGACAGAACTGATGTGTTTTCACAAGCAAACAAAAAGGTTACCTACCAGCAGACATTTGCTTCTAGGTAGCAAACATGGCAAAGAAACTTAAAGTGAGGGTGGTGAGGACAGTAAGTGCCGCTGATTTCAGGAGTGGCTAAAAGCTGAATACATTTTAACTGAATTATGAAACACTTGTGCTTGTCTCATTTGTTTGTGATTTCTTTTTTGAATAATCCATCTGATGTGAGACGTGGCTGGCCCCCAGATATTTTCACATTATCTAAGCTGGCCCCCATTCAAAAATGTTTGGACACCCTGAGCTAATAAGCTATTGTGTTGTGTTAGTTTCTCTGACAGGTTGCGCAGTGATGTTTGGGTTGGCTGTGGTGTGTTTCCTGCTTCTGCAGACTGGAGCTTCTGGGTTTGGTTCATCCAGCAGAGAATCTCTGAGTCATCAGGAGATCACTAAGAGAGCAATCTTAAGTACCACTGCCGAGACATGTCATGATCTGTCCCTGGCTGAGGGCAAAGACTTCACTTTTCCTGTAAAGATTAATGTCAACCACTTTATATTGACTTTTTATGTTAAATGACCAGTGGCTTTATTATTAGTATTATTCATTTTGTGTGTGTTTGTGTCCACAGTCTCTGACTGTTGATGCTGTTGCTGCTGCATGTGAAGCGCCA
The DNA here is from genome assembly GCF_041903045.1 of Epinephelus lanceolatus. Lineage (NCBI taxonomy): Eukaryota > Metazoa > Chordata > Actinopteri > Perciformes > Serranidae > Epinephelus > Epinephelus lanceolatus. The sequence continues at coordinate 31,428,156 of NC_135744.1, forward strand.
TCCAAGAGCTTCCTCCAAACCATCCAATTGATCAATCAAAGAATCAACAAGTAGACTCAACTCTTTTCAACCAAGCACAGTATCACATGGACAATGAACAAATTTTGGAGGGAAGGAAAATCATCACAGATGGATTGGCAGCTGTGAAGGCCAGCAACAGGGAACAGAACTTTGAGGCTGCCAGAGAAAAACTGGGACAAATCTTACACCCTCTACAGGTAGCCTTCTTTCTATCATTCCTTCTGTTTACATCACAGTTTTGTTTCTTCAGTGTCACACTTCAAAACTCTCCCTCAAGTTCAGCAAGCGACAGTTTCGTTCTATAGGCCAAAATTGTGTGCACTGACATATATTTAATTTCAACTCAACTCAACTCAAACTTTATTTATAAAGCACACAACAACCTGTTAAAGGGAGCATTAATATGACTTACTGAAAAGAGATCTTGGTATTAATGTACTAGATGCTAGATAACAGATGCTCTGCTTGTTGTTGTTTTTATATAATAGGATTTCTACAGTCATAGCAACTGGGTGGAGATGGGAAACTCCCAAACTCCAATCTGATCAGATCAGACACCAACGTTGGCAACATAGCAGGTAAAGAAATGATGTTGTGTCAGTGTGTGAGTGGCTGCGTCACCGAAACAAAAGAAACAGATGAGGAAATATTATGATGCATTTATAAAAGAAAAGACTAACAAAATGTTCTTTCCCACAGCTGAAAGCAGAGCAACCTGTCACAACTGTAATGGAGACGACTGCAGGAACAACATTTTGGAGGATATTCTCAGGGAAAATATACTAACCACAGGATACTTTAATTTTGTGTCTAAACCGAGAGGTAACCATCCTACCTGCTTACCTAAATAGTTATATAAATTTTCATTTCATTGTGTCATGTTTGTCAGGTCTGTTACTTAAATACTAAAAAATAATCATCCTGTGTGAACTGTGACCAAAATAGGCAGCTCCCTTTGGTTTCACAGAACTTTATGGTGAGTTTCAGCTCATTCTCAAGCTGTCTGGCCCACATCTTTACTGTTTCGGTCCATTCTCACTGCCGTCAAAAACCTGCGAAAGCCCTCTGTGCACCAACTGCACATCACCAAACAGCAGACAGACATAGTTAGCAGCTAGCTGGTGAACATACTGGAGTGTTGAGCAGCTTCGGAACCAGATATAGCCCTCAGGAGCCGATGAAGACCTAAAACAGAGCTTAAAGAGAGTTAATATTATTCAGATATGCAAATATGCATGCAGCCGTGTTGCTAGTGTGGCTAAAAAAACACAGTGCCAGAGAAAATTGTTTCGTCCCCAAAAAGTCAGTCTGGTATTCTCTGGCTATGTAAGGATACATTAAGTATTTTGTTCTCATTCTGTTTCTAATGCTTTACAGGAAAATGCAGCCACGGAGGTTTTCTTGATAGAACAAGTAACATTGAACCTAAAGGAGGGATCAATAAAGACACTTTGACATCCAGCCATGGACACCTCCACATGGAAGCTGCAAATGTGGCAATTGCTGCAACCAGTGAGCTCCTGGAGGACATTCGAGGGGCTGCTGGTGACAAACCATTCCTACAGTATGAAACCCTTTCTCTATGTTTCAGATATGCATGGTAAGGAGGAGGATTGCAAAGAGTTTTTATCTCTTATCTCTTCATCTCCTTCCTTTTCTCTCCATCCCTCAGGATGATGGGAATCTGGAGAGGATCCAGTAAAGCTCTTTGTTTTGTGATCGACACGACAGGAAGCATGAGTGATGACATTGCAGCAGTGAGGACTGTCACTTCTGAAATAATCGACAGGAAAGTGGGAACAAAAGACGAGCCCTCAGTTTACATTCTCGTACCTTTCAATGATCCAGGTATGAGCTTAATGTTTTATCCCTCTGAAGTGAAGTAAAATTTATATTTCTTTCTTCATCCTCTTGCCTGCTAAACTGTAACTCAGTGATATAAAGCAGTGGACTTTTTGTGCTGTCATGTGCTGTATAGTTGGTTGAATATTATCACTGCTCAAATAAAATGCCAGCAATACAATAAGAAAAATAACAGTATTTGTAAATCATGAAGCACTCCACAAATGCATGCATCTCCACCTGAACCTCAGATTTTGGGCCACTGACAAGGACAACAGACCCAGAAGTCTTCAGGAATGCTATTAATTCACTAACAGCAACTGGTGGAGGAGATCCTCCAGAAATGAGTCTTTCAGGGCTTCAGGTACTGTGATGCCTTTGAGACATAATCTGTCTGCAAAACGTGAATATAGGAAAGAAAGTAAAGGTAAAACTACCGTATGATTGCTGTCCTCTCTTCCTCATACAGCTGGCATTAACTGGTGCTCCTCCCAGTTCTGAAATCTTCCTCTTCACTGATGCACCTGCTAAAGACGCACACCTGAGAAACACAGTGCTCGCACTCATTGAGCAAACCAACACGGTGGCGAGTACTGCTTTCCTTTATGGGGTGCCGTTTGTAAAGTGGCTCACACTGAAATTAACAGCGACATTTTGCCACATTTAGCTTAGCTTAAGTCACTTTTTACCACATTTACACCAATATTTGAAAAATGTTAAATATAATGTCACAGTTAAATCTAAATATTAAATGTTAGATGTTAAATCTTAATCTAAATGTTAAATGTTAAATGTTAAATGTAACCTTAACGTTAGCTAGCCAGCAGTGTTGGGTGTAATGCGTTACCGCCAAAAATGGCTTTTTTCAGTAACGAGTAGCGTAAGGCACTACCAGTGGCGGGGGGTGGGGGGTGGGGGGGGCAAGCTAGGGCCAGTCCTTTTGATACAGAGGCACATACAAGTACGTTGTTTTAAACCCTGTAGGAGGGTCTGGGGGCATGCTCCCCCGGGAGAAAAGGCATCAATCTGATGAATTCTGAGAGCCAAGTTATGATGGCAGAATATGCCTAGATTTCAACATCTTTGTGCTTTTTGTGTGTGAAAAAAATGGTCTATTTTTACTGATAAAAACACTAGTGGTATGTTATGGTGAAGTGTTACACCTAAAATACGGCTAAGGATTAGTGGTTAAACATTTCAGTGATCAAAAGAAAAATGACTGACGTACTGATCTGCCTCTGGAGGGCTATTTTATTATTTTAAATCTTGTGCAAACAAAATATTATTTTAAAACTCTCTCACTCACAAACACAGTTACAGATACGCAAAACAATACAAAATACGCAATACGAAAAGAAAACAAAAGGTAAGACTCAAATGAATTACACACAAACAGACACAAATTACTGCTTTCCTCCCTCCCTCCCTCCCTCACAATTTGCAAGTACGGACCCTGAATCAGAGCATTTAATTTGCGGCTTCGAGAAGAAGATTACAAAAGCCCTCTGGTAGTTGAATGCCTCTGGGACAGGCCCATCTATGGCAACCCACGACCTCCTACAAGGTCGAGGTTGGGTCTATTTCTGATGGACGCCGCGCAACAGCACGTCAATATGCACAGACCAAATGTGTCAAACAGGAAGTCACACGCAGAAAAGACGAGAGTATCTGGTCAATTTTCACATGGCTACATCAACATGATGTGATATGTAAGTTTTCAGAGCTTACTTCAATGGTGCTGTGTGTTGCCATGCAGGCTCAGAGTTGTCTTAAATACAGCCACACAATTCTCTACTGATGTTTTCCAGGTGATCCAGTGGGTACACCGCTTTAAGTGGTCCAACCGGCAACCTGTTAGTTCCGTGTTCTGCGTTGCCGGATTCATAGTTACGGGGGCATTAGCCCCTGCTGGCCCCCCCTAAAACCGCCATTGGGCACTATTGTCCCTAAATGCAGTAATCACATTACAGTTACTAATCAAACACTTAAGTCATTGCTTGTGTTACATAAATTCATCATTAGATCTTCCCCTTACTTAAGAGTTAGCGATGATGGGCTTCAGGCTGTTGCCAACGGGTCGTCCTCTGTGTCCAGCTGATCAGCAGCCAACACAGATGCGGGGACGAGCCAGAGGATGGGAGAGTTTCTGCTGCAAACAAGCACCGAGACCCGAGGAGACATGGGAGCAGCTTCATGTGTTTACAGCAGATAGCAGGAGAGAGGAGACAGACATTTCACTCCGCTACTCTGTGCTGTAACGGAGCACACACTTCCAGTTTATAATTGTAACGTCCATTGTCCTACTAAGTATTGATAACGCTTAGTATTTTACAAATTCGAGTTTTTTTATTTGATGAACGTGGTGCTGATATGCAAAAATGAACTAAATGACTGTGGGGCAGTGGGCAATTAATACAATCATCACACCTTTACACACGGTAACCACCCCCCGCCTGGAGAGAAAGAGGGAAGTCTGCTTAGGGGCCTACCTTGTGAACCAGCTGTGCAATGAACAAGAAGCTCTGGCCTGACACCTCATGCAACAGCCTAATAGCATAATGGATTTCAGTCATCGCTACAATTACATTGATGGGAGAAAATATATGGTTTTATGCAAGTGAGGGGGCACAGCGAATGAAGTGGGGGGTCACTGCCCCCTGGTGCCCCCTCGTGAAGCCGACTCTGGGTATATCCATCTAGTTAACTATACCTACCTTAGGATTGTTACATATATGTAAGGTCTAATGCTATATCGTTAACTGGCAAATTACGTGACAATGCATTTCAGGCAATTTTACAGATTAACTAGTAATGTAACGAGTATTGTACCTTATTGATTTCTCCAGGGAGTAATCATGTAAAGTAAGGGATTACTTTTTTCCTAAGTAATGTGTAATACATTACTTTTGAGTAACGACCATAGACTGTATAAAAATATGGACGTAGTCACTGTGACGTCACTCATTGGTTTCTGAGGAGTGGGTTTGAAGCTCAAAGTAGCTGGCTCTGGCCATCACCATCTTGGCAGTGCCTGACTCCGCCCAACTCCCGGCCAATCAAAAATAGGCAAAGAGGCGGGCCAAATTAAGCCTGGTTGCTTAAACACGCCCACCTCACTCGACGCTGCTAAGTTAGCTAAGGCTAACAAGCTACGCTACTTTGGCAAGCCCTGTGGTGTTGCCTGCTCCCGCTTGGTGCCAGCTCCCTCACGAAACTTGAGGTAAGTTGAGTTTACCTGAAACTAACGTTATACAACAAATCTTGAAACAATGATTCAGCTGTTATTGAGATTACACAATTTCAAAAAATGCTTCAACGTTTTTAAATATATAACATTAATTTTGGTACGTTCATTTGCAACACTTGGTTTTGTCCAGACTTAAATGACTGAAATGTATGTGTAACGTTAATGTTACTGGTGACAGTAATTTCACCTTATCAGTAATAGTACGGAGCAAGCTGTGTCCTAATCGAGTACTTAGTAATGTATGACAATTAGTAATTTATGTAATGTATTTAAATGTATTATGGCCAATAATTCATCATTTTAAACTAAAAAGTTTCTTGGCTCTTTGTGAGGTACTGTATGAAAAAAAGGTGTCTTTATCCTGGAGTCAGTGCTGAAGTGATGACTCTCAAAGTGTTCACTGCACAGTCGGGAAGTCTTGTTTGGAGTCCAGTTCTGTCTTCTCATTGAGTGTCCACTGGTCCAGTCTGTCTGGGTCACCTAGAGGAAAACTTTACACAGACAAATAGATATTAAAAGTAATATATGTGTTAGGTTACCTACTTCACAGACTCCTTTACATGCAAACAATACAACTTAAATTACTTCAGTGTTCAACAGATCATAATCAATTTATTTTAGCAAAACAAAAAGGTGGTGGCCATCACATTCCTCATATTCTGCCTGTGCATTATCTATTGTTGTGTAACTACAGGCCTATATCATACGCTAATCTTCTTAATATTTTATATGTGACAGTCAAATGTCACATTAATTTCTTTTCAATTACGTTACACACCTTATTGTAATTTCACACAGTTCGCCACTTTTTAATTTACATACACAAGTATAGCCTTAATGTTACGTTAACGTTACATTGCTCATATGACAAATTTAACCTTAAAGGGATAGTGCACCCAAAAATGAAAATTCAGCCATTATCTATTCACCCATATGCCGAGGGGGGCTTTCATTTTTGGGTGCACTATCCTTTTAACATTGCATAACGTTAGCTAAGTAACGTGGTGGACCTTTATTTTCAAACCTCACACAGACGCATTTTGTTCAAAATACTCTCTCCCTAAATGCCTAAATCCTAACACTTCTCTGTAAGGTCCTGACTTCGATGCATCCCGGATTGGCGTCTTGCAGCTGGCTAGTTAGCTAGTTAACGAGCTAAGCTTGTTTTGTATTGTATTGTCTGTTGCTCTGTAACTTGATGTGGATGTTGCTGCTGTGATACAGGTCGCAGTTGAAAATGAGCCCTCCAGTCTCAACGTGATTTTACTTGTCCTCAATAAAGGCTTAGTAATAATAATAATGATAATAAGCTGACAGCTAGGTGGTGACCGCAGACACCAATACCCGCTAATTAGTGCTAACATATAAACATAAATAATACTAGAATTTCCGAATTTCACTTACCGAAAAAACTGGAGCACAGCCTTCTTGGATGGTCTGTTGGTACAATTAATCGAACAGCAAGCCATATTACTCCAATATTTGCCTGAAAAAAATATCCAAAAGGCACAGACACGGCTGAGAGGGCAGGTTCAATGACTTGAACATGGACACGAATTAGCTGAGACAATGCCAAGCAGATGGCCGAGTCTGAGCTCAGCTCCGCACAGCGGAGCCAGTGGGTAGTTAGCATGCTAGTTAGCCACCTGTGATGGTGCCACCTCAGGGCCGTCGCAACCAGACAGGCAAACTAGGCAATCGCCTAGGGCCCCGAGCTGGAAGGGGGCCCCCAGAGATGGCTGACATTGGTCCATATCAATGACAATATGATGGAACCCCTATAGATGCTGCAACAACGACAACACGTTGGAATCCCCCCTAATGGGGCCCCCTACTAGCTGCTGCTTGCGAGTGGCTAGGGTGACCATACGTCCCACATTGTGCGGTACTGGTATCCAGTGACATTTCAGGTATTAGCTGAGCTATTGAGTATCTTTAAGCAGTGAAAGTTATTATTTATTTATTTCTACTTGTAGGTTAGATTTTTTATATATGCTACAGTGATTTGTTTTCCATAGAGCTCTACAGTGCGAGCATTTTACTCACATTTGCGACTAAAAATAGTTTTGCGCAAGAAAAACAAATCATTCAGGAGCACACTGTGCGAGTACAGATTTCAACCAGCAGCAGAAACCAAAGGCGAATCCTGCCGGTTGTGAGTTGAATGGGGGTCACAGACGCCGTATTCCTGACAAATACGGCGCAAGATGGGCTTACCGGCGACGGAGAAGTCTCTTGCCTGGGGCCCTCAGAGTGTCTTGAAACAGCCCTGTGCCACCTGTCACTCCAAGTGGCCACACCCTTAATTATGCACAATTTTAAACCTTAATAACACAGTTGTCAAGAAAGGGGAAATTGGCTATAGAGACCAAAACCTTTTTTTTGTACCAGGCTGTAAACATGTTTATTTCTGCTGTAAAGTTGAGAATTTTATAGGAAAATTTTGGTTTATTTTAACCTGTCTCGTCCTAAATTTGTGTGCAAAGTTAGTCCACTAAACAAGCTTTTTTTCCACAAAGACCGCCTCATATCATTAGGATAAATGTCAGAGAACATATAGCCTATAAAATGACATGTAAATGTGTTGTCCTACCTTAACGGTGTGCTGCCATGTTTGTCTACCATTTAGCTCTGCTTTCCAAAGCGCGACCGAAAGGCAGAACCGGACAGTAGCCTGAAAAGTTCATTCATTTATTTTATGAAAGATTTATAGAATAATGGCTGACTTTTTGCCAGACTTAGACTTTGTGGAGGAGGAATTTGATTTTGCAGAGTTTGATGGCCACCCTTATTTATTTGAGCCAGAATACACTGACGAAGAGCTTTGTGAAATTGAAGAACGGAGGAGGAGAGAGAGAGAGGCGCAACAGGTAGAGGATGAGAGACGAGGGATGGCTGCTGCAGGGCGTCGTAGCTCTGGAGATTGGTGGTGTACCTGTGAATACTGTGCCCCAATGCCCACAGAAGAGGAATGCCTCTGTTGCAAGGAATGGGACCGGTTGCAGCCTTATTTTCAAGGTCTGGATGTGACCGAGGACGAGACACCTCCACCTGGAGTAGTATCCAGCTGGGCTTTATCTAGAGCTCGCGAGATTTCAGGCACGGTATGAGATCGCTGCTTGTTCTCACGATATTTCGGCCGTGCTTTGGAAAGCAGAGCTAGATGGTAAACAAACATTCAATAAATTGCAGTTTTTGGCACTTCTGCATTGGCTTCACTCGTCATCCCCGGAGGTTGCCGCTTGGTAACGACCCCCAACACTGCTAGCCAGATTTGCTACTAGCATCAATGTACTTCACGCATAGCATAGGCGCATTTGTCATTATGATGTCCACAGGTTCGAAAGACACACACATGCACAAACAGGACGTATACATGCACAAAGTGGAGAGAGGTCAGAGCGGTTGGGGGATTCGGTGCCTTGCTCAAGGGCACCTCGGCAGTGCCCAGGAGGTGAACTGGCACCTCTCCACCAGTCCACGCTCCATATTTGGTCCAAATGGGGACTTGGACACGCGACTCTCCGGTTCTCAACCCAAGTCCCTATGGACTGAGCTACTGCCGCCCCCCAAGACCTTGAATTCTTATTCAAACTTTTTCATTTCTTTTTAGATAACCTGCATGTTAACTGTCTTTGTGAAACCTCGTCATCGAAGACAGAGTGATGATAGTCGAATGGCGAGATCAGTGAATCAGCTGTACATAGACCTGGCTCAGGCTTCAGGAGGTCTGGCTATTGAAGTCTCACAGAGTGAGCTCCTTGAAGCCACCAGCATCATAACAGACATCCAGCTCCTCTCTGGTATTAACACTCTCACTGTTCATTATGAGTTTTCAAAATTCATACTTCATTCACGATTCAGTTGTGACACCAGTTTCATTTCATCTCCTAGGTGACCCTTTTGCAGGCAGCCAGGAATCCAGGAAAAGCTGAAAATTTCACCTTCACCATTGACAAGTCGGTGAAAAACCTCAGAGTTTACATCACTGGGAACTCTGTGACCTTTACTCTTCTCAGTCCCTCAGGTGATCACTGAAATATTTTAAAGGTGTTATCACTGTAGGAGTAGAGGAGGTTCTTTAAAGCCTCTTTGTGTGGAAATGTCTAACTTTGGCCCCATCTGGTGGTGGTAGTAAGTGTTGCACTGTGGTCGACAATTCACGCAGCTGCTCTAAGAAATTGAAATGTTAAATGTTAAATGTTGATATCCTGATGAAGACTCGTTGAGTCGAAACATGTTGATATCCCTGTGCTTAATAAAGGATTTTTAATATTACCCCGGAGTGCCTCGGACTGCATTTTTGAACACTTTTTGAAACTTTCAGTTTACATTCAGGACAGTCCTTCTGTTTTTATTGGATCTATTTCATTCCCTGTGTTTGAAGAGCACCTGAGCGTTTTTTTGCAGGTTTTGACCCAGTGCAGCACTTTTTTCTTTTTTGCTTCTTAAATGCTTAACTTTTGGCTTTTTACCCAGTGTGCTTCATTACATGCCATTGCTCTCCTTTTAGGTGTGTCTCAGGAAAGCACCAACACGACAGGCTCACTGATCACTGCATCCCAGTCAGTGGGAAACTTCAAGACTCTGCAGCTAAAGCAACAAGTTGGACTGTGGGAAATTCAAATGGTGTCAACAAATCCCTACATTCTGAAGGTTGTAGGTGAGAACTCCACGATTATGAGGTTGAATCACATAGTCAGTACTTAACGTTATTATTTTATTTATAACTATCCCTTACCTTGAAAGGCTGGTATTTCAAAATCAAAAAAGAGTTACATAGCCATGAACATAGGTTTGTTATTTTCTGGGATTGTGAAATATCCAATGCTTCACCTGACAGCACCAATCTAACAGAACGTTTCAAACTGGACAACATAAACAATCTAATGGGTCCAAATGTATTTCCTTTTGGCAAGTTTGTCAGTGCAGTAGTTAACAAAGAAACTGTAAAAGAAGGAAAGGACATGACTTCAGTTCAGACAGCGTTGGAATCTTGCATTGGAGCCCAACACTGGTGCCACTTCTCTTGGAGTCAATGAGGCTGGCACGACAAATCACATTATAACTCATCATATCTTTGTTGTTTCAACTCTGATTGAAAAAATCCTACCACCAATTTCAGAAACACACATTACATGATGCTGACGGACATTTTTAAAAGGAAAATTAACCTACACATTTAGAAAAAAAAATCACAAAATGATGGCTTATTGTGTGATTGCAGTGTCTGCCCCATTGACTTCACTCAAATTCCCATGCTGCCACTGATGTCATGACATTGCCTTCTATTGTAGTTCCCTTGGGAAGCCTACAAGAGGTAAACAGGGACCCAAGCTGTTGCACTAGCAGAAAAATAGCAACCTATATAGTGGAGATGAATGAAATTTAGTTTCTGGTTGAAGTTAGTTGAAGGTTCAGTGTTGAATCGGCTGTTTTGTGAAGGATTGTGCTTAATTTTGTAATTTCAGTCTTTAAAAATTATGATAGTTATAAAAATGCTTCAAAGAAATGGTAAAAGTAATGAATATTTATTGGTGATCATACATCTGGCCTCTCTGGTTGACTTTCTTTTATTGTAACTTTTTTATTTGCAGGTGAAAGTCCCATTGACTTCCTGTTTAACTTTTTGGAGGAATCGCAGGGCCTGTTCGGAGGTTTTGATGTTGTAGAAAATCGTCCCAGAGCTGGTAAAGGAGCCAGAAGTTTGTGATATGCCAAAGTAATTGACTATTTATTATATATTTCAGTGGATATTCTCTTTTTCTGAAGGTGTTAATGGCAGCCTGATGGTGACGGTGACCGGGAGTGAATCCGCCACAGTGACAGAAGTCATTCTGGTTGAATCGTCTGGGTCCGGAGAGGTTAATGGCAACGTGGAGGCTCAGGGTGGAGGAGACTTCTTGGCTCACTTTGACAGGATACCAGCAGAGGAGTTTGTGGTGCTTGTGAAAGGGCAGAGCAACAATGGTTCCTCCAGAATGTCCTCAACAAACTTTCAAAGGCAGTCCCCCACCAACATCAGAGCGTCTGCTGTGGCTGTTACTTCTGTAAGTGAAATGCATCTGCCTAAAAACTTATGATATGACTTTTGAGATAAACTGTACTGCCACAGTTTTTACTATATACGACTGATAGTGACTGATTTCCTTCTGTTTTTAGCCTGATTCAGACAGCGTCTTAGTTCCAGGAACACCACTTTCAATTCCCTTCACTGTGATGACGAGCGGTGCAGGAGGAACCTTCAGCATCCAAGCTACCAATGACCAAAGTTTTCCCTCGACTTTCCCGTCCAGTTTAATGCTGGAAACCGATGGCAGTGCCAACGGTACAGGGACCCTCACAGCACCTCTTAACACTGCGTCTGGTACTGTCGTCACCCTGACCATTTCGGCCGAGGCTTCAGGAGGCGCAGACACCAACTACGTCGTGCGGCGTTTCACTGTCCTTGAAACGGTAACTCTTCACAAATCACATTTCAATAGATGTTGAGGCAGTGAATGATCATTCTGTCATATTTAATCCCTTCATCACTGTGTTTATTGGTTGAATTAATGACTGGAGGCAGCAGTAGCTCAGTCCATAGGGACCTGGGTTGGGAAACAGAGGGTGACTTGCTTAAGTCCTTGTCTGGACCAAATATGGAGTGTGGACTGGTAGCTGGAGAGGTGTCAGATCGTCTCATGGACACTGCCAAGGTGCTCTTGAGCAATGCACCAAACACCCAACTGTTCGGGGCGCCTATTCATGGGCAGCCCCCTCACTCTGACATCTCTCCATCTGATACACGTATAGGTCCTGTTTGTGCATGTGTGTATTTTGGGCCTGTGTGTATATGATAACAGAGTGGAAAAACTGAATTTCCCCTCGGGGATAAATGAAATGTATCTTCTTCTAAAGCCAGCTGACTTTTACCTACTTTTGCTCCTCATAGGTGACTGATATCACTAAGCCAGTGTGTGAACTGCTCAGCCTGCAGTCCAACTGCTCTGATAACTGCGTGTTATCGATGTGGGAGCTCTCTGTTCAGGTGACTGATGGTGCTAATGGGACGGGTGTCGACCGTATTACCCTCAGACAAGGCAACGGGACCTTGAACACCAGCTTGGCCACTGACAATGAGAACATAACCCTGGTTTCCTACAATGCATCTTGCTGTTCACCTGATGTGGAGCTGGTGGTTGTGGATCGGGTGGGTAACGTAGCCACCTGTTTCTACAGCGTCCGGACCGTCGCTACAACCACAAACACTCCCACAACCACAGACACTCCCACAACTACAACCACTCCCTTAACCACAACTACTCCCACAACTACAACCACTCCCTTAACCACAACCACTCCCACAACCACAAACACTCCCACAACTACAACTACTCCCACAACCAGAAACACTCCCACAACCACTACTCCCACAACCACAACCACTCCCACAACAACAACCAAGACAACTACAACCACCAATAGCCCACAGCGTCCAACAGTAGCAGCTGTTGAGTCTTTGTCTACCAGAGCTGTTCAGTCTTTTCTTCTTTGCCTTAGCATCACGGTCCTGGGGCTCAAATTAACATTTTAACTTGGGGTCAACTGAGTGCTTACATGTTAGTGTGGGGGTGAGATAAGTTTAAAAATGTCCTTTTGGCTTTGGAAAATAAACTACATACTCTATACACTCAGTTATTGGGTGCCGTTTGTAAAGTGGCTCACACTGAAATTTACAGCAACATTTTTGCCACATATAGCTTCAAACAACGTTTAAAAAAGTGGTGAATTTTTTAAAGTCACTTTCTACCACATTTACAGCAATATTTGAAATATGTTAAAAATAATGTCACAGTTAAATCTAAATATTAAATGTTAAACCTAAATGTTAAATCTAAATCTAAATGATAAAAGTAAATCTAAATGTTAAATCTAAATGTGCTTGGTGAAACTGAATATATATTTGGCTAATATGCAAATGCACACTGCCGGTCAGCAGAAGTACCAAAAGAAAAGCCCGGGTGGTCAGACTGTGTTTATAGCATCAAATAACGAATTAAAACCAAACTAATCGGAGAAAATGAACACTTGAACATACATCAGCATGATAAGAACTACCTAAAATGACAGAAACCATGTTTGGGGAAATTTTATTTGACGTGTACTTTGAGTTGACAGCTACAGCACAGGACCTTAGGCATTGTATCTGGTGGAAGAACTTGCCTGGGTAGCAGCACAACACCTAGCTATGACAAAGTGTAGGGGAAGGACCTAAGATGAGGTGTGAGCGTCAGTCAAGGAATGGTAAAATATTATAAGATTCTTAATTCAGACTGTGTATGACATCTAACATGCTTTGCTGGGCGAAGATGGAGGTGCCACTCTGCCCTCTATGTCAGAAGAGAGGGACCCTGGAGCACATCCTCAGCTGCTGATCAAAAGCCCTCGGAGATGTATGCTCTGTCTGTCTGTGCGTATGAATTGGGTTCACGGGAGCACAATGGAAATAAACCAAGGGCTTTTGTGTTATCCTTTTTGCAGTGTTTCTTTGAAAACTGCAACTGTACTGTTAATCTGAATTTGCAAATAAAAACCTCCAGCTCCATCCATCCATTTGTTTGCTATTTCAGTGCAGTCTTGCATGCAGCAGCACAATTACTGTTTTAAGCCAGCAAGTGCTTGCACATGTTCCTGTGTTTGTGAAAAGTGCCAGATGAAATCAAAGCATGTTGTGCAGGAGAGAGATGGAATCTTATCTGACAGAGACATTCAGGAAGAACTGTTGCATGAGAGAGATGACTTTGAGAGAATGTTATCACATGAGAAACAGTCATTCCCAGTACTTTATGATATTTCTGCCATCAAGCATTCAGATGAATTGATGCATCTGCACACAGGCGTAGAAAACTATGCCATCTTCCAGTGGATGTTTAATGAGGTGCGGTTAAAACTGCCCTCAATACATTATTTCAAAGGTGCGCAGTCTCAAAAAGTAAAGAGGTACCAGATTGTTGCAGAAAAAAAGCCAGCACTTATCAACTCACAGCCACCTATAATTCCACTGAAGTGTCACTGAGATATTGGACTCGAGTACAAATTTGACTAAGCAACCTTTTACCTTGAACTTGTAGTTGGGTCATATTTCCCTAAGAGTATCTATACTTTGACGCAATTACTGGACTGAGTACTTACTCCACCACTGTCAATACTGTAACAAAACAAAACAGGAATTTTGTGTACTTTTTCTTCAAGTGCTGTATATTAGTGCATTAAACGGTACACAGTACGCATAGGCTGGAGGAATGTTCACTTCTATATTTTAGTGCACTTAACCAGGGTTTCTCAAAGTGGGTGCCATGACACCAGTCCAGGGGTGCCACATATCATACTTGAATTAATGTTCAAACAGTTCACATTTTTGCACAAAACCAATTGGTCACCTTCTTTTGGAGGAAGGCCTCCTGACCACTTAACCCTACACATGTCCAATATGACCACTCCTTGCAAGAGTAACAATAAATACTCATTTCTTCTATTGTGTGTGGGTCACCCACACATTCCCTTGTGCACACAACACAAGGACACTCCACAGCTGATGAGGTGGGTGTAACCACGTTTCCTGCACTGGATGGTGTAACCACGTTTCCTGCACTGGATGGTGTAACCACGTTTCCTGCACTGGATGGTGGCGGCTCATCGCTTGTGGCGCTTTGGAGAGCCTCTGGACCAGATGAACCGGCTGTCCCCCTTTCCTCACCTTTCTCCATTGAGCTCTTCAACATCCCTTCCAGTAACTCTGGTTGAATCACAGACTGGAAGAAAATTGTTGATTTTGCAATTATCTCCTCCACTAGCAAGGGGTCAAAGCTGATTTCCTCTGTGTACTATCTGTTGTATGGGGAAGCAGTTTGAAGAAAGAAGTACCCCACATCTGCATCGGTGACCAGCATCTGTAGTTGAACTTGGAAGTAGTAGGGATGTGTTGCCTTCAGCTTTACTTCACCTGTTTGTAGGGAACAGCAATATTTCAATTTATAGTCTCTTTTTTTATATGACACCCATTTGATAGACAATATGGCAATATAAGCAAGTTAATTCTAATCAACTCTTAAGTGATGCTACTTCCCACAAAATGAGTTAAACATTTTATTTTTTAGGAAATTCTATATTCAATCATTTCATTGTAGCTATAGAAGAAACCACTGGACCAAACCTGTTGGTGTGATATGAAGGCAAGAATCTGGTTGTTCAGCAAACTTAGGGATACTGAGAGCTCGATGCTTGAAGGGGTTCTTCACCTCAAGGGGACGAGTGCCACAACACTTGCAAGTTACAAGTGCATCTGGTGATGCAGCCATTATGGGCAGCTGGCCGTACAGAATAAGTCCACAGGGGGTTCTTTTCATGCCCTTGTGCTTACGTCGGTTCAGCTTCTCAAAGTTGTGCACAGCATATTTTTCATTATAATTGCCCCAATGGATAGCTGGTGAGTGAGCTGGTGGCACATAGTTCATAATTTCTTTCAGCAAAGCAGTATTAATACTGTTTACTACTACATGGTTCACTTTTTTAAACACTTTATGTGTTTTGCACGCTGTAACACGCCCTACTCTGTAGTCACGCCATCCATCTGAATTACTCTGGTCTATTGTGTGCTGACACACGGCTGAAACATCATCTTGGTCCAACTGCTGTACAGCTGCCTCAAAGAACTGATCTTTGGAAGAGCAGTGTGTAGCTGCTAGGGATGGGAGTGTGGGGGGCAGTGCAACATTCACTTGCTGTAGTGGATCTTCAAGGGCCTCCTCCCATTGTACTACACCACAGTCCCTCATGTCAGGTAATGCATGTGCTGGATCAGGGGCAGCTGGCAGGAACATGAGAATCCCAGCACTTCCATTTGTAGCTTCTCGGAGCCCCTGAAGGTCCATGTCATAGATGGATTTTTTGGTTCTGTGACGTAGAGCTCGAGGGTCAAACTGGAACCTCTGGGTATGATACACTTTCTCCTCAATGACACAGTTTCCTGAAAGTATAAGTACAAATGAGTACAAATTAAAAACTGGTCTTAGGTGACATGATTTGGCAGGCTGAGGTGAACAGGGCTTTGTGGCTTCACAGACGCAAGAGAGTAAAAACAAGACAGGAGACTTGTAGCTCAGTGGACAGTAATATAAAATGGACTTACTACATAATGTTTGGGTTTGTAATACAGTCAGTTATTAGCATACATTTGTAGCAGCATGTCACATCCATAGAAGGGAATAACAGAATATAATAAATCACAGAAAAGGACAGCCAGCTACACCAAATAATTGATAAATTCAATTATTAAATGTACACAAAACATCACCTTTAACTTTCTGAATATGGATGTCTTCAAGGAACTCTGCACTGTGTGGCTTTTTGGATGGCGCATGCCACTTTTGCCTCTGTTGAGTCACTATTGTGTTTTCCCCCCTCACCACTCTCTCGATCACCGTATGGCAAAGGGATGCCACATGCTTGCATGTACCACGTAACCTTTGTATTATGAAAGGACATGAGAAAAACAATGGGTGAGTGTGTTGGTCAAAACATTTTCAAACTGCAAATAAAATAGAAGAAAGGGTGTTTGTCTTACTACAAGTCCAAGGAAAAAACTCGCATCAGGTGCGTAGGCCAAACAAAATGTCAAGAAGAAAACAGGAAAAGCCTGCACACTGATCAAAAAAATGGAATGTCCACTCCACTCCAAAGGTAAACAGATGTAAAAGTTCCATATTTAATGGTCCATCAAAAATATGTAAGGGATAATGTATAATGAGCCGGTGAATACTGGGAAAATAACTCCCGACATTCCCTTCATTCCCCTGAAGGGAGTTATTTTCCCAGTATTCACCGGCTCATTATACATTATCCCGCTTATTACACGGCTAATTATCAGTTAAATAAATAATGTTGTCTGCCTCTGCGAAGTGCATTAAAACCGACCGGATTCGACAACTTTTGGTGAAAGTTTTGTACTCACCCAGGCTTAGTGGACTGAACCGAGGCATAAAACTCGCGTAAAATGTCATTAAGCATGACTGCCGAGTGTGTATTCAAATCCGTCTTCTTTTGTTTTTGGCAGAGAAAGTCCGTAGGTATTCTTTTTCTTCAGCGGCATCCGTTAAAATCAGCCACTTCTGTTTGTTTTTCCCTCGGAAGTTGTTTGACAGCTGCAGTGTTGCAGGGCAGCATCCCTAGCAACGCTGGGCTACATAGCAACTGTGTGTAATGACCGTTGCTACTAGCAGCGGTCATTACACAGTAATATCAGACCGCAGAATGCCGCTACTGACCAATCAGAATACAGCATTTAATAGAGCCGTGTAATAAAAAAATATAACAGGTGCTACCAATAGTGAAAAAACAAAAGAAACAGATGGCTGTGTAGCCAAAATGTTTCTGTTCAATTTTCTTCTGTTTCTTTTGTTTTTTTTTTCACTATTAGTAGCATTTTGGTATTTTTATATTTTTGATGGACCATTATGGAACTTTTACATCCATTTACCTTTGGAGTGGACATTCCATTTTTCTGATCAGTGTGCAGGCTTTTCTTGTTTTCTTTCAAAATGCAAATAAAAAATTGAAAATGTGATTTTAATAAGAATGATATTTTCTTGCAATGAACATGATATTGTTTGTCAAATCAATATAGGCTTACCCTGCAGGACAGGAGCAGAAGGCATCCACCAACAATGCTTTTGCCTTACAATCAACCAGCATTTATAGGGTGCCAGAGAGGTGCTGGTTTCTCTGATCACTGTGGCTCTCAGGAAACAATATGGCATGTTTTCACCAGTGCCATGATATTGCACATTATGGACATGGTCTGACATGTGAAGGGACTTTCCATCCCTCGGAGCCTCGGCACCACCAGTTAAAATGTCAATTGCTCGGTTTTCTATAAGAGAAAACACATAGGCCTATTTAGTTGGCATCATTACTAAATGTATACATGGCAAAGGAGTAAAATGTATAGCCTAATAGTAGCCTACATGTCATGCAAATTGCCAGAGCAGATGAACAAGACAGCTAACAAGTATTAAAAAAAGATTAGGAAACACATTCTCATTGATTACTTACTTTTGTCAAAGTATGTTTCTATACCACTCTGTAACAGATGTGGATAACTTGATGGGCTGTCTTTCCAACCATCTCGGAGGATATCGGGATCAGGTAGGCAGATTATGTCCCCATCTAAAATTAATTTGGACAGCCTCTGGTTTGCAATTTCTTTTTTATATTCTTCCGGTGTAGCCTTCGGTTGAAGATTTAACAAACATGCTGCATGGCAACGGGCAACTAAATCTTTTTTTAATACATTTGACACTACAATATCGCGTTCTGATAAATAATGTTTTAATTGACGAACAGTCATATTACTAAAGTGATCTTTTGTGTCCATCGCGGCCGATGGTGCATCAGTGCATACCCACAATGCATTGCGCGATGTCCAAGATGGCGGTATTTGCGAAAGTGGTTATGGGAGCACCACACTGAGGAGCCCAATGAGAAGAAGAGAGCAAAGTACGTTGAGCTTGTGGAAGAATGCCAAAGCAATGAGTGGCAAGCAAGGTGTGAGCCCACTGAGGTGGGATGCAGAGGGTTTGCAGGCCAGTCCCTTTGCAGGGCCTCCATCATGCTGGGCATCACTGGGGCCAGAAGGCGAAGGGCCATCAGGTTGGAGAAAGCAGAGAAAGCAGAGAAAGCTTGTTAATCTCTTAACAGTCTACATAGGGGATCGGAAAATGTGATCTTATTTCTCCACTGGCAGTTTGTGTGGGAGGGAGATGCACTTGAGGCTGCATCACTTGGTGCTGAGGTGGATGAGGTGGCTGCAGTTACATTAGTAGGTCCAGGATTTGCAGAGGTGGGGGACAAATACTTCAGAAGTGCATCTAAAAAGAGGAGATACGTATATTTGACAAACTGGGCTTTTACAATATATTAATCAAATAGCTGTTGATTGTGAAACCATCATGGCATAACCATAATAGCACCTAACATTACAGCCTGCCTTGATCTAATGACATTTTAAACACAGCAAACTGCCAAATATAAAAAATGCAACTGTGACATCACAAATTGCACAAATCTGAAAATTGGAAAACATAAATATACAGTATATGAATATATGCCTGGTTACAGTGAGTGGTTTGTGCAGCAGCACACTAAACATTAAAAGAAAAGATAGGCCAATATAATAAATTATGTTGCTTATTCATTCCCCCAAACACTTTGAGTCTTTCTTTCCAACTTTCTCTAAGATGGGAGCAACATGGCAAAATTGATGCTGCCTGCCAGAGAGACAGAAGGATGCCAAGCAGGCAGAAATTTAAATTAGAAATATTATTTCATTATTATTTAAAGACGTATGGCTATATGTACTGTTGTTGTTTTGTAGTGTATTCTTGTCTAATTTTTTGAATAGAATGGGAAAGAAAAAACCCCACAAAAAAAATACCTCACTCCCTGGTGCCCTCTGGCATGCTGGCTCTATCCACCTTATTTTTCACGGAAACACGGAGGCAAAACAGAACGCAGCCAGCTTCCGTTTTTTTGTGCAACACTTCCGGTCCAGCACTCTTACCACTGTGTAAATGGGAATCGTCTTGTTGTTTACCTTGCTGAGTTTAGCTATATATATGTATATATCACATTTTTCACGTCACTGTATCACCGTTTAGACTAATCTGATGTTTGTAAAGTCTATAAACACAATGACTGAACAAACATTACTATTTCTGTGTGTGTAATTAATAACATGGTTATCGTAGATTAGCTGGGCTAACCGTTAGCTGTTAGCCGTTAGCGGTGTCTGTAATAACTCACTAAACTCACAAAGTGGTCCGTGAAAAAAATATTTTTTCCAGCGGATGTCTTAGTTACAACATGATTGAGCTAACTGGAGTAGTTTCATGTCGTATCCGACAACGGGAGGCTTTTAACAGATGACGTCCTGATGTTAGCTTTGCTGCTGCTGTTAGCTGTCCCTGTCAGCTGCAGCCACTGATGCTTTCTAGACATCGTGATTTTCGAAAACTGAATAACTACCACACATAGCAACACAAAACTGCTTTGCTAGCTCAATCACGTAACGGCTGGATGGTTGATGCGTACATGCTGTTTCAGGTGCTATCAGAGCCGATCCGCGCATCACTATGGCTTAATAATCAACTCAGTCAATTAAAACAACCCGTCCTGTGTTAGGAGTATATGTCGCTGACAGAAAGAAAGAAAAGGGAAAAAAAAGTTAGAAAAGCAGCGTACACCTCACATATTTATTTCTCACAGTTGCGCACACGTTTGGCTGGCATGCAGAAGCACCGTCTGTGTGTCTGTGTGTCGAGGGTGCGAGCCGCAGCTTCAGCTGCTCAGGTAGAGAGGCTGTGTAGCCCGGTGTGTTTTGTCGCTGATTCAATTCTGCAGGTTCTCTGCTGGAACACTGGAGACGGGGATCGAGCAGTTTGTCTCACTCGGGATAGAATATGCTTTTTTGGTTCATAGTTTATGATTGACGTACGATTTATTCGCGCTTAGAGGGAATAAATTTCCGTTATAACGGAAACGTGGGCACAGTTATCTATATAAAATACACAGACTAACTAACTAACTAACTGACTGACTAACATAAACAACTGAAAATTGAAAAAAATTAGCTTGCACCATTAGCTCTGGTAAGGGAAAGCATGAGGGAAAGCGGCTGACCGGAAGTCACACACAAAAAAACGTAAGTTGATCACTATTTACTTCTGTGTTTGAAAATAAGGTGGATAGCATTTGTCTTACCTGCCCTATGGGCAGCAAGGCCCTGTCCTGTACCACAAGGTTTTACAACAATGTACTCATGATTCATGCACTGATGATGTTTCCTTTATGAACAGAACATGAAACAGAAGCCATTTTTCTTTACATTTAAATAAGACCATGTTTTAAGTGTTTTCAGTTGTAAGGATTCATGTGTTTTCAGTAAAATGGGAGTAATGATCCTTACTGGTCCTTATATTGTACTGTAGCACATACAGTCATCTGCTGTCAGGTACTTTGAGTGAAACAACAGGTTTCTCACATCACCTGTCATAAGAAATGAAAATGAAAAAAATCACAACAGTCACAGCAGAAAGCTCTGTTGTTTCCTTCTTTTATGCCAACTATAAGTAGCAGTATCCTGTTTGCATCATCATGCTATTTCAACAACCAAATCATACCCATGATGTTAACAGACCAAGGCAACAAGTCAAACCAGTCCAGAACAGTAAGGACTCCTCCCTGGACATGAAGCTTTATAAATCAAGTCGTAGCTACAGAAAAGTGAAATTTACAAGTCAACATCAAGACCTAAGGTACAGTATGATCATATCTAACATGTCATATGTTTATGTTTTTACATTTTTATATGAACCAGCTTGACACTGTGTTGTGGCTACATTACACAGGAAAATCATTTAGGAAAAAAATGTTTTTATTAATCAGTACCAGAACAGTTAAGTTAATGTTTTAGTGTTTTGTTTCCATGTCTTGAATTTTGAGGATGAAAGAATTTATACTATATTAATAAATGTTTGTAATGTTTATAAAATAATAACTTTAAATTCCATTAACCAAAAAGCCAAACACCAAACCGCCCACAATTGTTATTCTTCTTTTGTGTTGATGTAAAGGAATGAACTGTTGTATAATGTGTTACCCTCCGTGACTTTTCAAGTGCTGGAAAGAAATCCTTTTGCAGTAAAATTCTGTGTTTATTGCGTTACATCCTGCTCTATTCAGAGGTTTGTCAACTCTAGGTGGTTGATTTTATAACCAAAAATCTAAACATGTTTTCGTAGCAACTTTGTGTGCAGTCAATAAAGTTTATCTTAAATTTTAATTTGACGGTGGTTCTAGATCAAAGGACAGCAAAATCTTCAGGAATCATCCTTTTGGGATGAAAGGTGATCCCTACTATATTCTACTGCAGTAGTCGACTTTATGGACCACAGACTAATGACTAATATCAGGCATGTCTATAGTCCGGCCCGGGGGCCAATTTTAAACAGCCCTTGACTTGACATATTTTTAAAAAAAATATCAGTGTATCTTGGCTCACTACACAATATTGGTTAATTAAGCAAGATCATTTTGTATTTCTCTCCTTCACTTCACAATGGCAGGACTATCGTACAGTTTGTAGACATGCAACAAGTAGGAACTATGCAGACAGAAGTGATGTGTTTTCATAAACAGACTGTAAACAAGCAAACAAAATGGTTACCTACCGGCAGACATTTGCTTCTAGGTAGCAAAGAAACTTAAAGTGAGGACAGTGGGGGCTGCTGCTTTCAGCAGCGGTTTAAAGCTGAATACATTTTAACTGAAATATGAACCAGTTGAGCTTGTCTCATTTGTTTGTGATTTCTTTTTTAATTAATCCATCTGATGTGAGAAGTGGCTGGCCCCCAAGTATGTTCCCATTATCTAAGCTGGCTCCCATTCAAAAATGTTTGGACACCCTGAGCTAATAAGCTATTGTGTTTGTGTTAGTCTCTCTGACAGGTTGTGCAGTGATGTTTGGGTTGGCTGCATTGTGTTTCCTGCTTCTGCAGACTGGAGCTTCTGGGTTTGGGTTATCCAGCGGAGAATCTCTGAGTCATCAGGAGATCACTAAGAGAGCAATCTTAAATACCACTGTGCAGACATGTCGTGCTCTGGCCCTGGCTGAGGGCAAAGACTTCACTTTTCCTGTAAGGATTAATGTCAACCACTTTATATTGACTTTTTATGTTAAATGACCAGTGGCTTTATAATTAGTATTATTCATTTTGTGTGTGTTTGTGTCCACAGTCTCTGACTGTTGATGCTGTTGCTGCTGCCTGTGAAGCGCCATCCAAGAGCTTCCTCCAAACCATCCAACTGATCCAAACAAAGAATAAACGAGTAGACTATTTTTTATTCTTCCTAGCACAATATCACATGGACAATGAACAAATTTTGGAGGGAAGGAAAATCATCACAGAAGGATTGGCAGCTGTGAAGGCCAGCAACAGGGAACAGAACTTTGAGGCTGCCAGAGAAAAACTGGGACAAATCTTACACCCTCTTCAGGTAGCCTTCTTTCTATCATTCCTTCTGTTTACATCACAGTTTTGTTTAATCAATGTCACACTTCAAAACTAACCCTCAAGTTCAGCAAGCGGCACAACAGTTTCTTTCCGTAGGCCCAAATTGTGTGCACTGACATTTATTTAATTCCACAACAACAACCTGTTAAAGGGAGCATTAATATGACTTACTGAAAAGAGATCTTGGTATTAATATACTATATGCTAGATAATAGATGCTCTGCTTGTTGTTGTTTTTATATAATAGGATTTCTACAGTCATAGCAACTGGGTGGAGATGGGAAACAAACTCCCAAACTCCAATCTGATCAGATCAGACACCAGCGTTGGCAACATAGCAGGTAAAGAAATGATGTTGTGTCAGTGTGTGAGTGGCCGTGTCACTGAAACAAAAGAAACAGAGATGAGGAAATGTTATGTTGCAATGCGATTACAGAGATTATTTCACAAGACAAAAGACTGACAAAATTTTCTTTCCCACAGCTGAAAGCAGAGCAACCTGTCGCAACTGTAATGGAGACGACTGCACGAACAACATTTTGGAGGATATCCTACAGGAAAGGATAATTACTTCAGGATACTTTAATTTTGTGCCTTTTTTTTCCTCCAAACCAAAAGGTAGCCTTCCTACCTGCTTACCTAAATAACTATATAAACTTTAAATTCATATTTGTCAGGTCTGTTGCTTAAATATTCAAAAATAGTACCACCCTGTGTGAATCATGTCCCAAATCTGCAGTTCCCCTTGGTTTCACAGAACTTTATTGTGAGTTTAAGCTCATTCTCAAGCTGTCTGGCACCCACATCTTGACTGTTTCGGTTCACTCTCACTTCCGTCAAAAAGCTGGAGTCGATGAAGACCTAAAACAGAGCTAAAAGAGAGTTAATATTATTCAAATATGCAAATATGCATGCAGCATAGGGCTGCAGGTTGGAATCATATCTGTAGTTGTTGTGGCACCGGCATAGCCCTAGTACATGGAGCAACTGCTCCACCAGGTGACCTACTGGGCACCCCAACACACAGCCTGTTTTGAGTACACTTTATTTGTCATTTTGTCAATCAAACCTGCGAGAATGAGTATGTAGTATTAATTTGGGACACTTTACAACTCTGAAAATGTTTTGCTGCCATTGGTGATTGGCACTCTGACCATCTGTACAAAATTGTATTACAGTCCATCTATTAGTGGTTAAAATATTTCAATCTGCACCAAAGTGGTGGACCAACCATCAGACCAGTGTTGCGATCACTTGAGCCGTGTTTCTAGTGTGGCTAAAAAAAAAAACAGTGCCAGAAAAAATTGTTTCGTCCCTGAAAAAGCAGTGTGGTATTCTCTGAAATGATATGTAAAGATGTATAAAACATTTTGTTCTCATTCTGTTTCTAATGCTGAACAGGAAAATGCAGCCACGGAGGTTTTCTTGATAGAACAAGTAACATTGAACCTAAAGGTGGGATCAATAAAGACACTTTGGACTCCAGCCATGGACACCTCCACATGGAAGCTGTAAATGTGGCAATTGCTGCAACCAGTGAGCTCCTGGAGGACATTCGAGGGGCTGCTGGTGACAAACCATTCCTACAGTATGAAACCCTTTCTGTATGTTTCAGATATGCATGGTAAGGAGGTGGATTGCAAAGAGTTTTTATCTCTTATCTCTTCGTCTCCTTCCTTTTCTCTCCATCCCTCAGGATGATGGGAATCTCGAAAGAATCTGGTAAACCTCTTTGTTTTATGATCGACACGACAGGAAGCATGAGTGATGACATTGCAGCAGTGAGGACTGTCACTTCTGATATAATCGACAGGAGAGTGGGAACACAAGACGAGCCCTCAGTTTACATTCTCGTACCTTTCAATGATCCAGGTATGAGCTTAATGTTTTATCCCTCTGAAGTGAAGTAAAATTTATATTTCTTTCTTCATTCTCTTGCCTGCTAAACTGTAACTCAGTGATATAAAGCAGTGGACTTTTTGTGCTGTCATGTGCTGTATAGTTGGTTGAATATTATCACTGCTCAAATAAAATGCCAGCAATACAATAAGAAAAATAACAGTATTTGTAAATCATGAAGCACTCCACAAATGCATGCATCTCCACCTGAACCTCAGATTTTGGGCCACTGACAAGGACAACAGACC
Organism: Epinephelus lanceolatus; assembly: GCF_041903045.1. Classification (NCBI taxonomy): domain Eukaryota; kingdom Metazoa; phylum Chordata; class Actinopteri; order Perciformes; family Serranidae; genus Epinephelus; species Epinephelus lanceolatus. Next base: position 31,453,523 of record NC_135744.1, read on the forward strand.
CAGAAGTCTTCAGGAATGCTATTAATTCACTAACAGCAACTGGTGGAGGAGATCCTCCAGAAATGAGTCTTTCAGGGCTTCAGGTACTGTGATGCCTTTGAGACATAATCTGTCTGCAAAACTTGAAAATAGGGAAAAAAGTAAAGGTAAACCTACCGTATGATTGCTGTCCTCTCTTCCTCATACAGCTGGCATTAACTGGTGCTCCTCCCAGTTCTGAGATCTTCCTCTTCACTGATGCAGCTGCTAAAGATGCACATCTGAGAAGCACAGTGATCGCACTCATTGAGCAAACCAAGACGGTGGTGAGTACTACGCTTCGTGTATGGGATGCCGTTTGTAAAGTGGCTCACACTGAAATTAATAGCAACGTTTTGCCACATTTAGCTTAAAAAAAAGTGCTGTGAATTTTTTAGTCACTTTTTACAGCATTTACAGCAATATTTGAAATATGTCAAATATAATGTCACAGTTAAACCTAAATATTAAATGTTACATCTAAATCAAAATGTTAAATGTAATTGTTAAATCTAAATCTAAATCTAAATGTTAAATCTAAATTTTAATATAAATGTTAAATCTAAAGCTAAATGTGAAATGTTAAATCTAAATGTGCTTGGTGAAACTAAATATTTAGCTAATATGCAAATGCACACTGCCGGCCACTGGAAGTACCAAAATAAAAGGCCAGGTGGTCAGACTCTGTTTATAGCATCAGCGTGATAAGAACTACCTAAAATGACAGAAACCATGTTTGGGGAAATTTTATTTGACGTGTACTTTGAGTTTTTAGTGTCCCATCCCTCCTTGACGTTAGCTAGCCAGTAGAGATTTGCTACTAGCAGCAGTGTACTTCAAGGATAGCACATTTGTTTTATTTTTCAAAAACTAGCTAGCTAATGTTAGCTAGTTTCATATAGCTTACATGCTGACATAAGGAACATATGCTACGCGAGTTAAAAAACAAACTTACGGAGTGCTGTGGTGGCTCTATGGTGGATACCGTCGCTGTTGCTGTCACCAACGATACACTCCTGAAATTCTCAATTGGGCCAAAACAGCCCTTCCAATGTTTTCAGCTAAATCGCAGGACATGTTGGCATGTTGGCAAGCAAGGATGGGACACTAAAAACTCAAAGTTCACGTCAAATAAAATTTCCCCAAACATGGGTTATGTCATTTTAGGTAGTTCTTATCATGCTGATGTATGTTCAAGTGTTAATTTTCTCCGATTAGTTTGGTTTTAATTCGTTATTTGATGCTATAAACACAGTCTGACCACCTGGGCTTTTATTTTGGTACTTCCAGCGACCGGCAGTGTGCATTTGCATATTAGCCAAATATTTAGTTTCACCAAGCACATTTAGATTTAACATTTAGATTAAGATTTAATATTTAGATTTAGATTTAACATTTAATATTTAACATTTAGATTTAGATTTAACATTTAGATTTAAATTTTTCATGTAGGTTTAACATTTAATATTTAGATTTAACTGTGACATTATATTTAACATATTTCAAATATTGCTGTAAATGTGGTAAAAAGTGACTTTAAAAAATTCACACCACTTTTTTAAACATTGTTTGATGTTGATGTGGCAAAATGCTGCTGTTAATTTTAGTGTGAGCCACTTTACAAACGGCACCCCATATTCGTGTAACAACAAACAAATGGTGTAAAAAATGATAGTGTAAGAAGAGTGTGTAATGTAATGAAAAAATAAATAAAAACTCATGATGTAAAAACTTGAGGAGGCTATGAGTGAGGCTGTACTTAGGCACTAATACTAATGTCTAAGTAAGTAGTAGGTAATGTTCACCATGTTCACTATTATCGTTTAGCATGCTAACATTTGCTATTTAGCATTACACATTACTGAGACTGAAGGGAATGGTATTGAAGTGTCAAAAATCGGTGCCTGGAAGTGGGCCTGTAGGCTCCCGACCTTGAACCTCTTGTCTCTTGTCAGGTGTCCTCAGATGTCGATTTGGTACCTTAGGCTCAGCTGGCAAATACTTAAAGAAACACTGGAAACAGGCAAAGTCCGATGCAATCAAGTTTAATGTGTCAACAGGCTTTAACACATACAACTTAGCGAGTCAGACTCCGGAGTGTGACTGAAAACCTGCTCTCAGAACCCTGGCTTATATGCTGGTGGAGATTCAAATGAGTCTCCACCTCTTTTTGCTAATCTTTCCCTCTTAAGACCAATTCTATTGGTGGAAAACCTTTCTTTGTGTCCAATTCTGATTGGGCCCATTTTTAATGGCGTAATGCAGCCTGGAATTTCCCAAGTTTTCTTCCCTTAGATCTGGTCTCACTTTCACTTTATTTTTAAAAATGTGTGTATGTATTACAGCATTTGAGTATGTGTTTCATCGTTTAACAAGACACAGTGTGTTCTTTCAGTAGGTGCATACAACATGATTACTTAGTCTGGTGCTATGGTGCTATGAGTACTTTGACACATACATCAATGCTTTATCATATTTAAATGTAGATCAAAGAACTTTATAATGCCTTATACATAAAAACATGATTATATAAGTTTCTTGATCAATTTATACATCTTAACCTTACTGTTTGATTTGTCGGCACAAACTTTTACACTACAGTATTTCATCATAAACAAAAGTTTTGGAAGAACTATATAAAAACATTGTTTAGCTATTAAAGACTTTTCTGATTTGGTTTAACCTAAAAGACCCTAGACTTTAAGACCTTATGCATGGGCTTAATTCTCATTCAAACTTTTTCATTTCTTTTTAGGTAAACTTCATGATAACTGCCGTTCTGGGATTTCGTCGTCGTAGACAGAGTGATGATAGCCTCCAACAACAACAACCAATCAGTCGAATGGCAAGATCAGATGCTCAGCTGTACAGAGACCTGGCTCAGGCTTCAGGAGGTCTGGCTATTGAAGTCTCAAAGAGTGAGCTCCTTGAAGCCACCAGCATCATAACACAGACATCCAGCTCCTCTCTGGTATTAACACTCTCACTGTGCATTATGAGTTTTCAAAATTCATAATTCATTTACGATTCAGTTGTGACACCAGTGTCATTTAACCTCCTAGGTGACCCTTCTGCAGGCAGCCAGGAATCCAGGAAAGGCTGAAAATTTCACCTTCACCGTTGACGAGTCGGTGAAAAACCTCACAGTTTACATCACTGGGAACTCTGTGACCTTTACTCTTATCAGTCCCTCAGGTGATAGACTCACAAGTCAGCCTTTAGACGCTTTGCTTAACTAAAGACTGATGACTTTCTCCCTGATTTTGTGTTTAGATGGGCGGATACGATTTCAGAGTTTAAAAAACTCCCTACGTTGCAGAACCAATAGTAAATCCGCAGGGCGGTCCTTTGGTGGTTCGCTGAACTCTTGTACTTGTAAACATAGTCCGACTAGAAACACGTGTAGCGGTACAAAATGGCTCAGCTGCGCTCGCAGAAAACGCCGTCAAAGTTAGTGAATGTTTGTCGCGTTTGCGGGGACACATTCTCGCCAACTAAAAGAATCAAACATAATCTTTTACAAGGCCATGACTCATCTGTCCGGCCAGACTATAGAGGGAATCGCCTTGTTGTTTAGAAATACTTCCAGGTAGAAAACCAGCAGAGTTTAGCTATATATATATCTATATATATCTATATATCTCACATTTTTCACATCTCTGTATCACTGTTTAGACTACTCTGATGTTTGTAAAGTCTATAAACACAATGATTGAACAAACATTACTATTTCTGTGTGCACGTTTTGTAATTAATAACACGGTTATTGTAGATTAGCTGGGCTAACCGTTAGCTGTTAGCCCTGTTAGCCCTGTTAGCCGTTAGTGGTGTCTGTAATAACCAGTAACTCAATAAACACGTGTGCTCATCCGTGAAAAAAATATTTTTTCCAGCGGATATCATAGTTACAACATGATTGAGCTAGCAAAGCAGTTTTGTGTTGCTATGTGTGGTAGTTATTCAGTTTTCGGAAATCACGATGTCTAGAAAGCACCAGTGGCTGCAGCTGACAGGGACAGCTAACAGCAGCAGCAAAGCTAACATCAGGATGTCATCTGTTAAAAGCCTCCCGTTGTCGGATACGACATGAAACTACTCCAGTTAGCTCAATCATGTTGTAACTAAGACATCCGCTGGAAAAAATATTTTTTTCACGGATGAGCACACGTTTGATAAAATGGAGTTAAATCCCTCGGCATCCATTTTCAAGCTCTCTGTGTGTTTGTTTCCTTGCGGACGAGAAAAGGGGGAACACACATTTCCGAGAAGGCGTGTCCTTTTCAAAAATGCAAGAGGCGTTGCTTTGTTGCCGGCCGTTTTCGCCGGTGTGTTAAACACACTTTAGAAAGGAGTGTCTCCAGACTATCAGAAGGCGGAGATCTCTGATTGTCTGGTGGCGAGACTACTCAAGTGATCACTCTGTGCAGATGAAATATTTTAAAGTTGTTATCACTGTAAGAGTAGAGGAGGTTCTTTAAAGCCACTTTGTGTGGAAATTTCTGACTTTGGCCCCATCTGGTTGTAAATGCTGTTGATACAGATTTTGTGTACAGCTGCTATTCCTGGTTTGACCAACAGAGATCGCACCTTTATTTTGATATTCCATTAGATTTGGTCATTGCCACTTCCTGTCCCACCCTCACTTTCCCACACTGTGGTTTTGTCAGATCAGAAGATGATGGATAGCAGGCATGTTTGTCACGTTATTGTTCGGCAAAAGATAAAGATTTAAGATAAAAACTAAACCCCCCTCCCATTTCGGAGCTGCAAGCGGGCAAAGTGGTCAGTACAATTTTATTGTGTAACTTTTATTTCAACTTTTGTGTCATTTCATGGACTGTGTATATCAAAATCCATTGTTATATTTTGTGTCTGTTTGTAGTTCTACGGTGGTGATTGATGGTGCAACGTGAAGCTAGCTAGGCTAGCTATTTGAAGGCATCAATAAAAGATAAACCCATCTGTATAAAGAACCGGAGTCCTCGCATGTTTCAAATGGGAGCATACTGATGGTCATATTAAGCGTTACACTGAGGTCGACAATTCACGCAGCTGCTCTAAGAAATTGAAAGGTTAAATGCTTAACTTTTGGCTTTTTACCCTGTGTGCTTCATTACATGCCATTGCTCTCCTTTTAGGTGTGTCTCAGGAAAGCACCAACACGACAGGCTCACTGATCACTGCATCCCAGTCAGTGGGAAATTTCAAGACTCTGCAGCTAAAGCAACAAGTTGGACTGTGGGAAATTCAAATGGTGTCAACAAATCCCTACATTCTGAAGGTTGTAGGTGAGAACTCCACAATTATGAGGTTGAATGACATAATCAATACTTAAGATACTTTAGGTATAACTATCCCTTACCAAATGTATTATGTTGATCTGTTCTGTATGACATCTATTGCACGTCCATCCTGGAAGAGGGATCCTTCCTGAGTTGCTCTTCCTGAGGTTTCTACCATTTTTTTCCCCCGTTAAAGGGTCTTTTGGGGGAGTTTTTCATTATCCCCTGTGAGGGTCCAAAGGACTGAGGGATGTTATATGCTGTAAAGCCCTCAGAGGCAAATTGTGATTTGTGATATTGGGGTTACATAAACATTAACAATCTAATGGAATCTAAAGGACATGACTAAAGTGACAGCGCTGGAATCTTGCATAGGAGCCGGAGTTTGGTGCCACTTCTCTTGTGGAGTCAATGAGGCGGGCACGACAAATTACATTATAACCCATCATATCTTTGTTGTTGCAACTCTGATTGAAAAAATCCTACCACCAAATTAAAAAGCACACATTACATAATGCTGACTGACATTTTAAAAGGAAAATGAACCCACACATTTAGAAAAAGCATTACACAATCATGGGTTATTGTGTGATTTGCAGTGTCCGCCCCATTAACCTCAGTAGAAGCGGCACTAAAGTCCGGCTCCAATACAAAATCGCATGCTGTCACTGATGTCATGACCTTTCCTTCCATCATTGTTCCTTCAAGAAGCCTTCAGGAGGTAAACAGGGACCAAAGCTGTTGCACTAGCAGCAAAATAGCAACCTACATAGTGGAGGTGAATGAAATTTAGTTTTTGGTTCTCCAAACATTAAATATGTCATTCGAGACAGTGTCACGAGTACCTGGTTACTCCACAGACCTCAGGACAGCATTCATCAGGTTTCATTGAAACTACTTCTGCAGAAGAAACGGTGTTGAATCAGCTGTTTTGTGGAGGATTGTGCTTAATTTTGTAATTTTAGTCTTCAAAAATAATGATAGTGATAAATACGCTTCAAAGGAATGGTAAAAGTAATGAATATTTACTGGTGATCATACATCTGGTCTCTCTGGTTTATTGTAACTTTTTTATTTGCAGGCGAAAGTCCTGTTGATTTCCTGTTTAACTTTTTGGAGGAATCGCAGGGCCCGTTCGGAGGTTTTGATGTCGTAGACAATCGTCCCAGAGGTGGTAAAGGAGCCAGAAGTTTGTGATATGCCAAAGTAATTGACTTTAGCATATTTCAGTGGATATTCTCTTTTTCTGAAGGTGTTAATGGTAGCCTGATGGTGACAGTGACCGGGAGTGAATCCGCCACAGTGACAGAAGTCATTCTGGTTGAATCGTCTGGGTCGGGAGAGGTTAATGGCAACGTGGAGGCTCAGGGTGGAGGAGACTTCTTGGCTCACTTTGACAGAATACCAGCAGAGGAGTTTGTGGTGCTTGTGAAAGGGCAGAGCAACAATGGTTCCTCCAGAATGTCCTCAACAAACTTTCAAAGGCAGTCCTCCACCAACATCAGCGCATCTGCTGTGGCTGTTACTTCTGTACGTAAAATGCATCTACCTAAAAACTTATGATAGGACTTTTGAGATAAACTGTACTGCCACAGTCTTTGAGATTGATAGTGACTGATTTCCTTCCGTTTTTAGCCTGATTCAGACAGCGTCTTAGTTCCAGGAACACCACTTTCAGTTCCCTTCACTGTGATGACGAGCGGTGCAGGAGGAACCTTCAGCATCCAAGCTACCAATGACCAAAGTTTTCCCTCAACTTTCCCGTCCAGTTTAATGCTGGAAACTGACGGCAGTGCCAATGGTACAGTGACCCTTACAGCACCTCTTAACACCGTGTCTGGTACTGTCGTCACCCTGACCATTTCGGCCGAGGCTTCAGGAGGCACAGACACCAACTACGTCGTGCGGCGTCTTACTGTCCTTGAAACGGTAACTTTCACAGATCACAATTCAATCAATGTTAAAGGGATAGTTCGACATTTTGGCAAATTCGCCTATTTCCGTAATCCCTATAGTCATATGAGTAGGTACATTACCTTTAATTGTCAGTGCGTGCTGTTCTGAGATCGGTGGGGCAGAGCTGCCCGCTGAAATGGAGGTGAATGGTACAGGTCCCTCTCTCCCTCAAAACTAATCAAATACACCATCAAATGACTCCAAAACACTCTAGTGGACAACACCTGGCTTGTGCATTCCCCACCCTATGAAATAATAATGTAATATTACGAGACAGAGTTGTTTTGAAGCCAAATGCAGAGCCGGAACTACATTCCAAACATACAGTACTTGCTGGGCGGAGTGATTTCAAACAGTGTATGTTTAGTGCAGTTACTCCCGTCATCAAAACAACACGTTTGTTGAGAAGAAGCCAGAATATACAGAGGCAGAGTTACAGGTTTTGGAAGAAGAGAGAGCAAGAGAGGCTGAGACTGCCGAGCAACCAGGGGCTGAGGGGAGACCCAGAGCCGGTGGTGTAAATGTGGGGCTTACTGGCCACTTTATTAGGTACACCTGTGCAATATAAATACAGAGTACGCCTCAAAATAATCACCGGAACACGGGGAGAACATGCTAACTCCCCACTCATAAATCACCACAACTCCTGAAGGAACAACAACATAAAATGTTCCCTAGCAGTCTGTTTATTCCCAACAATGAGAAGTAATGCTAGTCACTTCATTATATGCTTTGGGCAAGCACTTATCCATAACATAACCACAACAACATTTGCATTTTAGCCTTATTTACCATGCTTGGGTTGTAGGCTAATGTTACTCAACATCGAGGTAACGTTACAGCAGAGAGATTGCTGAGCAATTTACACAACGATCACTTACCACGTCTGCTCGTTTTGTGATGCCGACAGATGGTATGACAGTATCTTTCAAGAAAAGCGTTTGAACCATTCCTGAGCTTCTGCGCTCCATCCTTTCAGTGTAGTCCTCCGGTAAAAAATGACAGGAGCACACAAACATTTTCCGGACCATTTCCACAGGCGTGTTGGGGTCGATGTCCAGCACAAATAGCCATTGTTTCATCCTGTCCGTATTACTGGTTGAAACTACGTGAAACTTCACTTTGCTCCATGTCTTCGGCTTGCTACTGCAACCTTTTACAATACATGTGTAAACCGTTATTTACAAAAACACTTGTAAACTTTCCTCATACCTTCTGGTGTGTCCAGCTAACGATACCGCAAATGGCTACAAGCAATAACAACGGCACTGTCTCAGCTGCGCACAGTGTCACTCCGCCCAGTGTTTTACTCAAGAAAGTAGTTCCGAGTATTTGCTTCATGTGTTGTAATGTTACTTAATAATATATTATTATTTCATAGCATGGGGAATGCGCAAGCCATTGTCCACTAGAGTGTTTTGGAGTCATTTGATGGTGTATTTGATTAGTTTTGAGGGAGAGAGGGAGCTGTACCGTTCACCTCCATTTCAGCGGGCAGCTCTGCCGCACCGATCTCAGAACAGCATGCACTGGCAATTAAAGGTAATGTACCTACTCATATGACTATAGGGATTACAGCAATAGGCGAATTTGCCAAAATGTTGAACTATCCCTTTAAGGCAGTGAATGATCATTCTGTCTTATTTAATCCCTTCATCACTGTGTTTATTGGTTGAATTAATGACTGGAGGCAGCAGTAGCTCAGTCCATAGGGACCTGGATTGGGAACTGGAGGGCACTACTGTAGTAATGATTATGTGCGCAACTTCCAGTGAGATAGCGGAAGTAGCAGTAAGCTAGTTAGTCCCATAGACTGTCTGTGGTTCGTCCCAGTGGCTACTCTTGGTGGCTAACCGCCAACACTGGTTCTTTTCGAAAGTAATTTGCCTTCAGTTTAGCAAATACTAATTTATTTTTTAACAAATATCTGACTATTGTTAATGTAGCATTTTCTTTTTAAGATATTTTTTGCCTTTAATGGACAGGACAGTTAAGTGTGAAAGGGGGAGAGAGAGGGGGGATGACATGCAGCAAAGGGCCACAGGCTGGACTCGAACCCGGGCCGCTGTGGCAACAGCCTTGTACATGGGGCGCCTGCTCTACCACTAAGCCAGTGACGCCCCATGTAGCATTTTCTAAAACGTTGTTGTGGAGCTCTGGTACCTATTGCACTGTCTGTGTCTGTAACGACTAACAACCAGTCTAAGCTAAATTTTTGTCTTCAGCAACTGTGTGTTGAACATGTAACCAGAACAAAAAGTGATTGTTCCTGTTGCCAAAGGTACCATTGATATGAGAAATAAAACCACAAGTGTTTCACCAGACATAGTGAAAAAGTATTAAATCAGAATTTGCAGAAGAGAATGACACCTCGACTGACAGGTCCGTCACTCAACGTCAGTACATGGTATCCTTGTCTTTCTCCGTCTGACTTCATTCTCAACCTACATTAGAAAATTGCTCGTTATAAAATAAACTCAGCAACATACCTTGAAATATGTATTTAGTCATTAGGGCTGAGAATGTGTCACTGATTTACCGTACTTCCTTTTTTATCATATTACAAAATGAATGCCAAAAGTTATTTATTTTACTACTACTTTATATTACTGTTACTGAAGTCTGTTGCTAAATTCAGCATCATGTTTGCTCAGAATAGTTTTTAATAAATCAGTAGTTAAAACAACGTGTAAACTGCGTAGGGATGCACCAAAATGAAAATTTGTGGCCGAAGCCGAAGCCTATTATTATTAAACGCTTGGCCAAATACCGAGTACCGAATACCGAATATCATTGTTTAGTTTTTAGTTTCTGCAGATGAATCCCCTCCAGATTAGTGTTGTCACGGTACCAAAATTAGGACCCACTGTGCGAAACCAATGAAAATACCATGGTTCTGAGTAGTATCACGATACCACAGCGAAAATGAGGCAGATGTGCCTTTTGTCATTTATAAAAAGATAAATCACTTTTCTATAGTACATCAATGATATTTCAATGGAATAAATTACTTATTGACTTATTCATACTTCAAAAACAGCATCAATGAGTGATTAACATAGGGGGGATCAAAATAAAATAAATAAATAAAATAAAAATCAACCAGCCACCCTCCTCCCCTGACAAGTCCCTTCATAAGTAACGAACAGTCCCTAAAGTGCGGTGAGGTTTGTGGGCTGTGAATGGCTCGTTTCTCCTCTGACATATCACGTACGGTCTGTGTTCGGCTGGCTCGGCTGTTCAGGTACTTCTGGGCAGTCATGACACCAAGAAGAGGATATTATTGGAGCCGACTTCTCCGTCGCCCGGTAAGCTTATGGCCGCCGTAATTGACAGGAATGCATTACTGTCCACGTCTGTGACCCCCGTTCAACCCACAATAGGTGGGATTCGCCTTTCGTTTCTGCTGCTGGTTGAAATCTGTAGGCTGCTCGCACAGCGTGCTGAATGATTTAAGCCTATTTTGCTCGCTCAAAACTATTTTTAGCGACTAAAAATAGTTTTGAGCGAGCAAAATAGGCTTAAATCATTCATTCATTCATTTGCGACAAATGTGAGTGCCGTGACGGGCGGATCGCCATACTGCCGACATTTTACTCCGCCCGTCAAGGAACGCTGTTTGATTGCGTTATCAAAACATGCCGCTATTATTCAGCCTTGCTTTTAACTTATTCCACCGAATACCGAATGTGTGTTTTTTGCAATATTCGGCCGAATATATTCGGTTACCGAATATTCGGTGCATCCCTAAAACTGCGTGGTTAGCGCAGACAAGAGGATTAGCTTGGAAACATCACATAAATCCCCTTTACATAGAACTACAGTTAATACTGATTTATGTGTTAGTATCTCTTAATAAGTCATTATAAATCATAATTCATCTTTAGAGGGAGCAGAAGCTTGGGCCATGTCAAAGTTAACAATATTTTAACGGTGCAAGGCGAGCTAATTGCTAGCATGCTCGGTTGAAAAGGGGGCAAAAAACAATGCTTTGAGACGGCTGTCAGTGATGGCAGAGGTATGATCACAAAATCCCGTTTGAGCTATAACAGGTGGTGTGTTCCACGTTTTATTTCCCAATTTCCCAATTCCCAATGCCGGAAGTCGGGCACATATTTCGTGCAAGAGATCATGGGGCTAGGAATAAAGTGGATAGGTCCTGTTTGTGCATGTGTGTGTATTTCGGGCCTGTGTATATGACAACAGAGTGAGAAAACTGAATTTCCCCTTGGGGATGAATGATGTGTAATCTTCTTTTTCTAAAACCCGCTGACTTTTACCTTCTTTTGCTCCTCATAGGTGACTGATATCACTAAGCCAGTGTGTGAGCTGCTCAGCCTACAGTCCAACTGCTCTGATAACTGCGTGTTATCAATGTGGGAGCTCTCTGTTCAGGTGACGGATGGTGCTAATGGGACGGGTGTCGACCGTATTACCCTTAGACAAGGCAACGGGACCTTGAACACCAGCTTGGCCACTGACAATGAGAACATAACCCTGGTTTCCTACAATGCGTCTTGCTGTTCACCTGATGTGGAGCTGGTGGTTGTGGATCGGGTGGGTAATGTAGCCACATGTTTCTACAGCGTCCGGAAAACTGCCGCCACCGGCTCACAAGCTGTGACCGTCGCTCCAGCCTCCAATAGCCCACAGCGTCCAACAGTAGCAGCTGTTGAGTCTTTGTCTAACAGAGCTGCTCAGTCTTTTCTTGTTTGCCTTAGCATCATGGTCCTGGGGCTCAGTTTAACATTTTAACTTGGGGTCAAATGAGTGCTTACATGTTAGTGTGGGGGTGAGATACATTTAAAAATGTGCTTTTGGCTTTGGAAAATAAACTACATGCTCTATTGATCCTATAATAATAAATAAAGTACATGTTTTGCTCAACCAACACTCGAAAACTGAAAAAATATGCAAACAAAAAGCTTGAAATGAGAAATATTACGTATTACATGTATAACATTTTGTATCAGAGCTGGAACCTTGAAACACAACCTTTACAATGGACAGTACCACGGTAAAATTGATAATACCATCCATTACTATCACTCTACCATAGTAGGTCTTTGTAAAGGAACATTCAGTTTTCACTGAAACCATCTGAGAGGGATTAAATTCAACATTTTGGTTATGTTGGAGGCTGTTGTTTTATTGTGTTGTGGAACTGTAATGCGTTACACACATAGGTGTTTATAATATTTGGTCCAGCTAAGTTGATTTAGTCAGGGGAGCCTAATAATCTGGTTCGTGAGTGTGTGTACAACTTGGTGAATCATACCACTGTAAAACAATATTGAAATCTTTAAGCTATGCAATATTAACAACATGTTCTGTGGGCATTACAGGGCGCTTGGTGGTAGTGTAAAACCTTTAAATGGTTAATGGGGTTGTGAATATATTAGGGAGATTTGAGCATGTCAATTTAATTATGATATCTCAATCAAGGATCATTGAGTCAAGTTTTCAGTACTACTGATGTTAAATTGTGGAATGGGGTTATGTGTACTAATAAATAAAATTTAAAACCCATGCAAAAAAAACCCCAACTTTGGTCACAATAAATCTTTCAACATTTGTCTACTTAAGAAGACGTATTTTTGGTTGGTTTACGATTAGACTTCTTTAGGAATTTAGCAAAGACTGAAGAAAGGTATTCGCACATCCATCTGTCTCAGATGCAGGTGTGTTGGACAATATCACTTGAGTCTTTGAACAGAAAATCCTGCACACTGCTCTTGTTCAGCTTCACAATTTATTAGCAACACTAACGTTTCGATCCTCCTGATGAACATCCACGAGGACCGAAGAGCAGCATGCGGGATTTTCTATTCAAAGACCCAATTTAGCAAAGTTAAAGTTGTGAAAATGTGGTGGTGCTTTGTGTCAAGTGTACATACATAGTGAGAATAATAGCTCAGGGAAATGTCAGGCCCCTGGGCCCTTAGCTTTCTGAAAATGTGCCCCTATGAACAATATAATTGAATAGCCCTGTTGTATAGCAACAGTTGAAGGAGATAAAGGTGACCTAGCTGCGTCAGATTACGTTACATCATCAGAGGGTAACATCTATCATAGCTACTCATAATTGACCTATGGCTAAGCCACGCTCCAGTCACTATCAACAAACTATCAACATTCAGTGACCGGGGCTATGGCAGGTGTCCCAGTACACGGCATTTCGCAGGAGGCAATTGATGATTTTTGGGGACATAACGATCGGATTTCATTCAGAAGTAACCGAAAGGGCCTAAACTACGCATTGGAGGGATGTATTCATCATTTTATTGTTGAGAAGGTCGATAAAAAGCTTAAATTACAAGCCAAAATTTACAGGTCATAGTGTACGTTAAGACAACAAGTTAAAGTGCCACTGAATTTTTGCCAACCTTTGTTATCTCTGCGATTACAGATAAATTAATGAAGCTAAGCTCCAGAAGTTAACGTTAGCTTAACTAGAGCCCTTTGGACAACAGCTAACAATGATGTACGATCACCATAGTACAAAACTAGAACAAAATAGGCTAATGCAGCTAGTGGCTAACGTTAGGCTAACTTTAGCTAACGTTAGCTAGAGATGTTAAAGATAACTTTATATTTCTTTCCAGCAAAGTGACAATATGTTGCCGCAAACACAATTTTGACTTACCTTAGAACAGATGTAGACATCCTAATTAATCTTATTCACGTTGAGTTGATGTTGTGGTATATCGTTACCACACAACTTTATCCAAAGGAGACACTTTTCTCGATTGAGATGTGGTTTAGGAAAGGATAAAAAATATGCCCCATCGCCCAGCCTCTCAGGATACCTTGTGTCGGAGTTGCATGTACCCCATGCACACCATTTTTAAACTTCAAATCTCCGAAAAAGCTCATAAAACCGAACAAAACTGACTTTCTGTAATGCATTTCAATGAACGTCCAGGCAGAGAATGTCCGAGTGTATGGGAATGGCTATACGCACTGTGATTGGCTCATCGCGTTTGAGGGCGGGACTTAGTCATAGGTCAATTGGTAACAAAGCAATATCATTCAATACATCAGTTTGTACTGTACTGTACTGTAGGTCCAGCATCAATATTATGAACGCAGCAACTGGTGATTATTCACATTGTATACATATAAAAACCATCAGTGGCTGTTAGCACCATAATGTGACAACAGAAGACAGAAAGAATAGATGACGGAAACAAACAGTGCTCTTCACATAAACTGCAGCAGAGAACAGTGGCATATCCAGGACATTTTTACTGGGGTGCCCAAGATGGGACACAAAGCTAGTGTGGGGTGGCCATGGCATAGCGAAGTATAATGCCACGTACGCAGCCAACCCCGGTTCGAATCCTGGCTGGAGGACCTTTGCTGCACGTCACATCCCCTCTTTCTCCCGTGATTTCCTGTCTCGTAACTGTCAAATAAAGGTGTCTATGCAGGTAAAAAAATATTTGAAAAAAAAAAAAAGACTCTTTTTTTTATTCCGTTTCCACCTATCACAGTCCTCAGGAATCTCTGGTTATTTTAACATGTCGATTTTTAATCAGTAATTATGTTCAGGATAGGGTACAAATTTTCTAAGAGCCATTTCCTTATAGTGGATTAAAGTCCTCATCTCTTCACAAGTTCGATTAGGGTAGCAATATTCAACTGCTCTTAACTCATCCTATAGAATAACATTAATCAGTCATCAGCTTATCATCTGTGTCACCTGTATTGTTACCTGTGTTTGCTCTACTAATTGAGGCAACCCAGACAGTATTCATGTGCAGGGCCCTGATGAAGGCATAAATTGAAACGTTGGCTTTGATTCAGCGTGCCGTCTTTATCCAGCAGTTCTGCAGTTGACGTTGTCACTGTGACCGTCCTCCTGTTTCATTAGCAGCAGCAGCAGCAGCAGATGCGGCGTGCTCATCTCATGGCTGATGGCTCACCTATCAGACCTGCATGGCCATTGGCCAAATGTCCGCTGAGCAGAAATCAGCTCTCACAGCCTCAGTACGACCATTACCGTGTTAGTTAAAAATGTAAAACTGGCCCTAAATCAGCTGATTACCTGTCATCATTGATTGGCAGCATTTCTCTTGTTTCTTTTGTTGACGGACTTGACCAGCTACCTATCAGATCTGGGGTGGCCACAGGGGTGGCCAATGAGTTTTCAGGGGTGGCCACCCCAGACCACCCCTTAAAATCGCCATTGGCAGAGAACAAAAATGACCTTCCTGAACCTTATAGGTATAAAATCATTAGAGTGGAGGAACAATTCAATCAAATCACGTGTTTATACAGAAACCATGGCTCTGCTCAAACTGTGCAACTTCAGGCTTTGTGATGGGGCAAACAATTTGAGTTAGATCTGATAACATTATACCAGTTACAAAACAGTTTGGTCACCCATGTACAGCGACAAATAACAAGTTTAGTGGTGGAATGTAACCAAGTGCATTTCATCAAGTACTGTACTAGAGTACAAATTTGAGGTATTTTTACCTAACTTCCATGTTATGCTACTTTATACTTACTCCACTACATCTCAGAGATAATAATTTGTACTTTTAACTCCACTACATTTGTCTGACAGCTTAAGTTACCTCTGAGATCACAGTTTTTCATCCCCTTCCTGTCCAGTGAAAACCATGTGTCTTAAGATGTGCTAATATTGAATGTTGGAGGAAGTGTTCTTTTATATGCTGAGAAAAATTCTTCAACTCCTTAAGCTTTATAAACTCTTTTAAAAAAATCTGTTAGGTAAAATTGGCACATCTGTATACGTCTTCAGCAGTAAAATACAACATACACATTGATGGAGCAGTAATATTAATCCAAAAACATCATATAATAATAAAACACTGATCAGGAACATTTTTACTATACAATTAATACTTTTACTTTTACTACTTTTTATTTTACTGATAATAATTTTACGTAAGCAAAATTTGACTGCAGGTTTTTTTTTAAAAGAGGCATTGAAAAGGACACTTTCCTTTCCTCTTTGCATTTCGCTGAGTTGACAGCTACAACACAGGGCCTTGGTGTTGTATCTGGTGGAAGGACTTGCCCAGTGGTGTAGTGGTAGTTGATGGGGTGGGTGCACTACTACGCAAATGGGTAAGTTACGGAAGAGGAAATGGGTATACTCTCACATATATTTCAATGGCTTTTTGGCCGATAGGTGTGTATGCAGTACAGCCAGAAAAAGAGGTGGGTATACCCCATATACCTGCATATACCCTCCACTACACCACTGCACCTGCCTGAATAGCAGCACAACACCTTGCTATGACAAAGTGTAGGGGAAGGACAAGAGGTCGCTGATCTAAGATGAGGTGTGAGTGTCAGTCAAGGAATGATAAAGTGTTATAAGATTCTTAATTCAGACTGTGTATGACATCTAACATGCTTTGCTCGGAGAAGCTGGAGTCACCAGTCTGCCCTCTATGTCAGAAGAGAGGGACCCCGGAGCACATCCTCAGCTGCTGATCAAAAGCCCTGGGAGAGGGATGCTGTCACAAGCACCATGACCAAGCCCTGAAGGCCATAGAGGACACCATCTGCAGTGGGATTAGCACCAGCAAGCACCTCCGCCCAGTGAAGAAAACCATCGCATTCATCAGGGCTAGAGAGAAGCTAACATTGGCTGCCAGTACCACCTCTTCTGGCCTGCTGGGAGCGACTGGGAGTGGAAAGGTGACCTGGGGAAGTTCAGAAACCGTTGCCATTCTGTGTTGGTGACTGTTGGTCATTCTCTTGAAACTCATGTTTCATGGGAGCACCACACTGAGGAGGCCAACGAGATGAAGAGGGCAAAGTACGTTGATCTCATGGAAGAATGCCAAAGCAATGAGTGGCAAGCAAGGTGTGAGCCCACTGAGGTGGGATGCAGAGGGTTTGCAGGCCAGTCCCTTTGCAGGGCCTCCATCATGCTGAGCATCACTGGGGCCAGAAGGCGAAGGGCCATCAGGTTGGCCACAGAGAAAGCAGAAGTTGCTTTAAGGTGGCTGTGGATTTGTACAGTAGAACCATGCATGGGGTAGTGCTACCTGGATACAAGCCGAGCCTTGATCAGTCTCAGCTGGGTCTTCTCTACAAGGATGTCTGATTGTCTTAAGACCTGAAATACCCAATGGCCCCAGGTAACATCACTGTTGATGTGTCCAGGTGCATCATTTTACTACCCAGCTCATGAGTTGTAACTCAGAAGTTTATTTTATATAACTAAAATGGAAGCGAGTAATGAACTAAATGTTACCAAAGCCAAACTTGGTACATAGTCCTCCAGCTTGCTCAGGTGAGCTGAATTTCCCTGATGAACCGACTCCACCCACCAGGCTCCTGAAAGATGATGCAAATCAGAGTGGGTCGTCACAATCATCATGTGATGTATGTGACAAGCAGGAATTGTATTTCATGGTTAATGCTACATGTGTCATGATTTACAAAACTTCCTGTTCCACAAGTTTTTACAACAATGTACTTATGATTCATGCACTGATGAGCACGCGGAACAGAAGCCATTTTTCTTTACATTTAAATAAGACCATGTTTTAAGTGTTTTCAGTTGTAAGGATTCATGTGTTTTCAGTAAAATGGGAGTAATGATCCTTACTGGTCCTTATATTGTACTGTAGCACATACAGTCATCTGCTGTCAGGTACTGTGAGTGAAACAACAGGTTTCTCACATCACCTGTCATCAGAAGTGAAAATGAAAGAATTCAAACAGTCACAGCAGAAAGCTCTGTTGTTTACTTCTTTTATTTCAACCATAAGTAGCAGTAGCAGTATCCTGTTTGCATCTTCATGCTATTTCACTGAAGTGTTCAATATGAGTATTGTCTGTGCTTGTGTGTTTCACCCTCAGCCCCTATCAGCACCAGTATCTCCTCAAAAGGTATATTGTCCAAGCAGCATAGGAAAAACATCCTCTGCTGCTTATGAATTAATTTAATGGCATCATCAGAAATCAAAGCTGATATCTGCTGTATAATAACATAAGAGAAACATGAAGTACAAAAATGACTTAGTAATTCCTCTTTACCAACAACCAAATCATACGCATGGTGTTAACAGGCCAAGGCAACAAGTCAAACCAGTCCAGAACAGTAAGGACTCCTCCCTGAATGTGAAGCTTTATAAATCAAGTCATAGCTACAGAAAAGTGAAATTTACAAGTCAACATCAAGACCTAAGGTACAGTATGATCATATCTAACATGTCATATGTTTATGTTTTTACATTTTCATATGAACCAGCTTGACACTGTTTTACACAGGAAAATCATTTAGAAAAAAAAATGTTTTTATTAATCAGTACCAGAACAGTTAAGTTACTCTTTTAGTGTTTTGTTTCCATGTCTTGAATTTTGAGGATGTAAGAATTTGTATTATATTAATAAATATTTGCAATGTTTATAAAATAATAACTTTAAATTAAATTAACCAAAAAGCCAAATCGCCCAAAATGGTCATTCATCTTTTGTGTCAATGTGAAGTAATGAATTGTTGTTAAGATGTGTGATCTGCTGTGACTTTTCGAGTGCTGGACAGAAATTCTGTATTTATTACGTGACATGCTGCTCTACACAGAGGTTTGTCAACTCTAGGAGGTTGATTTTATAACCAAAAATCTAAACTTGTTTTAGTAGCAAATTTGTGTGCAGTCAGTAAAGTTTATCTTAAATTTTACAAAATGTATTTTGGATCAGATTATCAATTAAGGGGGAATTTTAATCTGACGGTGGTTCTAGATCAAAGGACAGCAAAATCTTCAGGAATCATCCTTTTGGGATGAAAGGTGATCCCTACTATATTTTACAGCAGTAGTCGACTTTATGGACTACAGACTAATGGCTAATATCAGGCATGTCTATAGTCTGGCCCGGGGGCCAATTTTATACGGCCCTTGACTTGACACATTTTTTAAAAAATATCAGTGTATGTATGTATACACATGGCTCACTACATAATATTAGTTAATCAAGCAACATCATTTTGCATTTCTTTCTATCACTTCACAATGGCACACAGTTTGTAGACATGCAACAAGTAGGTGGAACTGACGTGTTTTCATAAACAGACTGTAAACAAGCAAACAAAATGGTTACCTACCAGCAGACATTTGCTTCTAGGTAGCAAAGAAACTTAAAGTGAGGACAGTGGGGGCTGCTGCTTTCAGCAGCGATTTAAAGCTGAATACATTTTAACTGAAATATGGACCAGTTGAGCTTGTCTCATTTGTTTGTGATTTCTTTTTTAATTAATCCATCTGATGTGAGAAGTGGCTGGCCCCCAGGTATGTTCCCATTATCTAAGATGGCTCCCATTCAAAAATGTTTGGACACCCTGAGCTAATAAGCTATTGTGTTGTGTTAGTCTGTCTGACAGGTTGCGCAGTGATGTTTGGGTTGGCTGCGTTGTGTTTCCTGCTTCTGCAGACTGGAGCTTCTGGGTTTGGGTTATCCAGCGGAGAATCTCTGAGTCATCAGGAGATCACTAAGAGAGCAATCTTAAATACCACTGTGCAGACATGTCGTGCTCTGGCCCTGGCTGAGGGCAAAGACTTCACTTTTCCTGTAAGGATTAATGTCAACCACTTTATATTGACTTTATTATGTTAAATGACCAGTGGCTTTATAATTAGTATTATTCATTTTGTGTGTGTTTGTGTCTACAGTCTCTGACTGTTGATGCTGTTGCTGCTGCCTGTGAAGCATCAAAATCATCCAAGAGCTTCCTCCAAACCATCCAATTGATCCAATCAAAGAATAAACAAGTAGACTTAACTCTTTTCAGCCAAGCACGGTATCACATGGACAATGAACAAATTTTGGAGGGAAGGAAAATCATCACAGATGGATTGGCAGCTGTGAAGGCCAGCAACAGGGAACAGAACTTTGAGGCTGCCAGAGAAAAACTGGGACAAATCTTACACCCTCTACAGGTAGCCTTCTTTCTATCATTCCTTCTGTTTACATCACAGTTTTGTTTCTTCAGTGTCACACTTCAAAACTAACCCTCAAGTTCAGCAAGCGACAGTTTCTTATATATTTATATATATATATATATATATATATATATATACATATACATATATAGATATAGATATATATATAGATATATACACACATACATATATTTAATTTCACAACAACAACCTATTAAAGGGAGCATTAATATGACTTTCTGAAATCTTACACCCTCTTCAGGTAGCCTTCTTTCTATCATTCCTTCTGTTTACATCACAGTTTTGTTTAATCAATGTCACACTTCAAAACTAACCCTCAAGTTCAGCAAGCAGCACAACAGTTTCTTTCCGTAGGCCCAAATTGTGTGCACTGACATTTATTTAATTCCACAACAACAACCTGTTAAAGGGAGCATTAATATGACTTACTGAAAAGAGATCTTGGTATTAATATACTATATGCTAGATAACAGATGCTCTGCTTGTTGTTGTTTTTATATAATAGGATTTCTACAGTCATAGCAACTGGGTGGAGATGGGAAACCAACTCCCAAACTCCAATCTGATCAGATCAGACACCAACGTTGGCAACATAGCAGGTAAAGAAATGTTGTGTCAGTGTGTGAGTGGCCGTGTCACTGAAACAAAAGAAACAAAGATGAGAAAATGTGATGCGATTACAGAGATCATTTTACAAGACAAAAGACTGGCAAAATTTTCTTTCTCACAGCTGAAAGCAGAGCAACCTGTCGCAACTGTAATGGAGACGACTGCAGGAACAACATTTTGGAGGATATCCTACGGGAAATGATAATTACTTCAGGATACTTTGATTTTGTGCCTTTTTCTTCCTCCAAACCAAAAGGTAACCTTCCTACCTGCTTACCTAAATAATTATATAAATTATAATCGCCATGTTTGTCAGATTTGTTGCTTAAATATTCAGAAATAGTCATCCTGTGTGAAATAGGCAGTTCCCCTCAGTTTCACAGAACTTTATGGTGAGTTTCAGCTCATTCTCAAGCTGTCTGGCCCACATCTTTACTGTTTTGGTCCATTCTCATTGCCGTCAAGAAGCTGTGAAAGCCCTCTGTGCACCAACTGCACATCACCAAACAGCAGACATAGTTAACAACTATTTAGTGAACATACTGGAGTGTGTAGCAGCTTAGGAGCCAGCATAGGGCCGCAAGTTGGAATCGTATCTGCAGTTGTTGTGGCACCGGCATAGCCCTAGTACATGGGGCAACTGCTCCACCAGGTGATCTACTGGGCACCCCAACATACAGCCTGTTTTGAGTACACTTTGTCATTTTCCAGCATGAACACAGTAATCAAACCTGCTAGAATAAGCATGTAGTATTAATTTGGGACATTTGAAGACTCTGAAAATGTTTTGCAGCTATTGGTAATTTGCACTATGACCATCCATACAAAATTTTATTATAATCCATCTATGCGTGGTTAAAATACTTCAATCTGCACCAAAGTGGTGGACCAACCATCAGACCAGAGCCGTGTTGCTAGTGTGGCTAAAAAAATACAGTGCCAGAGAAAATGTATTCTTCCCCAAAAAGTCAGTCTGGTATTCTCTGGAGTGATATGTAAAGATGTATAAAACATTTTGTTCTCATTCTGTTTCTAATGCTTTACAGGAAAATGCAGCCACGGAGGTTTTCTTGATAGAACAAGTAACATTGAACCTAAAGGTGGGATCAATAAAGACACTTTGGACTCCAGCCATGGACACCTCCACATGGAAGCTGCAAATGTGGCAATTGCTGCAACCAGTGAGCTCCTGGAGGACATTCGAGGGGCTGCTGGTGACAAACCATTCCTACAGTATGAAACTCTTTCTCTATGTTTCAGATATGCATGGTAAGGAGGAGGATTGCAAAGGGTTTTAATCTCTTATCTCTTTGTCTCTGTCCTTTTCTCTCCATCCCTCAGGATGATGGGAATCTCGAGAGGATCCAGTAAAGCTCTTTGTTTTGTGATCGACACAACAGGAAGCATGAGTGATGACATTGCAGCAGTGAGGACTGTCACTTCTGATATAATCGACAGGAGAGTGGGAACACAAGATGAGCCCTCAGTTTACATTCTCGTACCTTTCAATGATCCAGGTATGAGCTTAATGTTTTATCCCTCTGAAGTGAAGTAAAATTTATATTTCTTTCTTCATCCTCTTGCCTGCTAAACTGTAACTCAGTGATATAAAGCAGTGGACTTTTTGTGCTGTCATGTGCTGTATAGTTGGTTGAATATTATCACTGCTCAAATAAAATGCCAGCAATACAATAAGAAAAATAACAGTATTTGTAAATCATGAAGCACTCCACAAATGCATGCATCTCCACCTGAACCTCAGATTTTGGGCCACTGACAAGGACAACAGACCCAGAAGTCTTCAGGAATGCTATTAATTCACTAACAGCAACTGGTGGAGGAGATTTTCCAGAAATGAGTCTTTCAGGGCTTCAGGTACTGTGATGCCTTTGAGACATAATCTGTCTGCAAAACGTGAATATAGGAAAAAAAGTAAAGGTAAAACTACCGTATGATTGCTGTCCTCTCTTCCTCATACAGCTGGCATTAACTGGTGCTCCTCCCAGTTCTGAGATCTTCCTCTTCACTGATGCAGCTGCTAAAGATGTACACCTGAGAAGCACAGTGCTCGCACTCATTGAGCAAACCAAGACGGTGGTGAGTAATACGCTTCGTGTATGGCACGCCATTTGTAAAGTGGCTCACACTGAAATTAACAGTAACATTTTGCCACATTTAGCTTAAAAAAGTGCTGTGAATTTTTTAGTCACTTTTTACAGCATTTACAGCAATATTTGAAATATGTCAAATATAATGTCACAGTTAAACCTAAATATTAAATGTTAAATCTAAATCAAAATGTTAAATGTAATTGTTAAATCTAAATCCAAATCTAAATGTTAAATCTAAAGCTAAATGTTAAATGTTAAATCTATGTGCTTGGTGAAACTAAATATTTAGCTAATATGCAAATGCACACTGCCAGTCACTGGAAGTACCAAAATAAAAGCCCAGGTGGTCAGACTGTGTTTATAGCATCAGCATGATAAGAACTACCTAAAATGACAGAAACCATGTTTAGGGAAATTTTATTTGACGTGTACTTTGATTTTTTAGTGTCCCATCCCTCCTTGATGTTAGCTAGCTAGTAGAGATTTGCTACTAGCATCAATGTACTTCAAGCATAGCGTATTTATTTTATTTTTCAAAAACTAGCTAGCTAACGTTAGCTAGTTTCATATAGCTTACATGCAAACATAAGGAACATATGCTACACGAGTTAAAAAACAAACTTACGGAGTGCTGTGGTGGCTCTATGGTGGATACCGTCGCTGTTGCTGTCATCAACGATGCACTCCTGAAATTCTCAATTGGGCCAAAACAGCCCTTCCAGTGTTTTCAGCTAAATCACCGGACATGTTGGCATGTTGGCAAGCAAGGATGGGACACTAAAAACTCAAAGTACATGTCAAATAAAATTTTCCCAAACATGGTTTCTGTCATTTTAGGTAGTTCTTATCATGCTGATGTATGTTCAAGTGTTAATTTTCTCAGATTAGTTTGATTTTAATTCGTTATTTGATGCTATAAACACAGTCTGACCACCTGGGCTTTTATTTTGGTACTTCCGGGGACCGGCAGTATGCATTGCATATTAGCTAAATATTTAGTTTCACCAAGCACATTTAGATTTAACATTTAACATTTAGATTAAGATTTAATATTTAGATTTAGATTTAACATTTAATATTTAATATTTAACATTTAGATTTAGATTTGACATTTAGATTTATATTTAACATTTAGATTTAACATTTAGATTTAACATTTCGGTTTCAATTTAACGTTTGGATTTAATAATAATAATAATAGATCGGTTTTATATAGCACTTTTCTAAATACTCAAAGAGGCTTTACAAAGAATAAGCACAGAAAAAGGCACTCAAAACAAAACACTCAAACAAAGGACACTCAAACAAAACACTTAAAAGAGAAAGAGCGGGTGGAGGATGACGAGGGAGGATTTTTAGGTGCAGTAGGTGATCCTGAAGAGATGGGATTTAAGCTGACTCTTGAATGAGGGGAGTGTATCAGAGTTCCGGATGGCCAGGGGGCAGGGAGTTCCAGAGGGTAGGAGCAGCGATGGCAAATGCTCTGTCCCCCAGGGTGCGGTACTTGGTCTTGGTGATGGGGGTGAGAAGCTTGGCATTGGTGGAGCGGAGGCGGCAAGTGGGGGAATGGCGATGGAGGAGATCGGTGAGGTAACAATTAGATTTAGATTTAACATTTAGATTTAGATTTAAAGGAGCTATATGTAAGAAATCTAAAGCAAATAGTCGTAAAATCCTCCTAATATGTCACAGACACTAAGGAATAATGTTCATATAACATACTGATCTCACCGACAACAACAGTACAGCCAGAATATTTGCATCTAAAAAATTTTTTTGCAGTCTGCAAATCATGTTTATGTTTTGAATTTGTGTTTTGGCCTGTTGCGCCACCCACCGCCGTCTACCAGTCACGCAGTCAGTAGAGTCGCAGCATCAGTTACAGTTACGACTGAGCTACAGCAGCACAGCAAGCAGCATTAGCAGTGTCCTGGTACATAGCATTAGCAGCCGGCTTCTCCTCAGCTGTATCCCGGCAGCAGCGTTAGCAGCAGAGAAGCCAGGACACGACTCGCGGCAGTATTTTGAATTTGAGTGCAGTAACTGTTTTGGCCACATTCTTACATATAGCGCCTTTAACATGTAGGTTTAACATTTAATATTTAGATTTAACTGTGACATTATATTTATCATATTTCAAATATTTCTGTAAATGTGGTAAAAAGTGACTTTAAAAATTCACACCACTTTTTTAAACGTTGTTTGATGTTGATGTGGCAAAATGCTGCTGTTAATTTTAGTGTGAGTCACTTTACAAACGGCACCCCATATTCATGTAACAACAAACAAATGGTGTGAAAAATGATAGCGTAATTAGTGTGTAATGTAATGAAAAAATAAATAAAAACTCACAATGTAAAAACTTGAGGAGGCTATGAGTGAGGCTGTACTTAGGCACTAATACTAATGTCTGAATAAGTAGAAAGTAATGTTCACCATGTTTGCTATTATAGTTTAGCATGCTAACATTTGCTATTTAGCATTACACATTGCTGAGACTGAAGGGAATTGTATTTCATCATAAACAGAAGTTTTGGAAGAACTATATAAAAAACATTGTTTATGTTAGCTATTAAAGACTTTTCTGATTTGGTTTAACCTAAAAGACCCTAGACCCTAGACTTTAAGACTCTATGAGTGGGCTTAATTCTCATTCAAACTTTTATAATTTCTTTTTAGGTTAACTTCATGATAACTGCCGTTCTGGGATTTCGTCGTCGAAGGCAGAGTGATGATAGCCTCCAACAACAACAACAACAACCAATCAGTCGAATGGCAAGATCAGATGCTCAGCTGTACAGAGACCTGGCTCAGGCTTCAGGAGGTCTGGCTATTGAAGTCTCAAAGAGTGAGCTCCTTGAAGCCACCAGCATCATAACACAGACATCCAGCTCCTCTCTGGTATTAACACTCTCACTGTTCATTATGAGTTTTCAAAATCCGTAATTCAATTACGATTCAGTTGTGACACCAGTGTCATTTAACCTCCTAGGTGACCCTTCTGCAGGCAGCCAGGAATCCAGGAAAGGCTGAAAATTTCACCTTCACCATTGACGAGTCGGTGAAAAACCTCACAGTTTACATCACTGGGAACTCTGTGACCTTTACTCTTATCAGCCCCTCAGGTGATCACTCTGTGCAGATGGTATATTTTAAAGTTGTTATCACTGTAGGAGTAGAGGAGGTTCTTTAAAGCCACTTTGTGTGGAAATTTCTAACTTTGGTCCCATCTGGTGGTGGTAGTAAGTGTTGCACTGTGGTCGACTGCACGCAGCTGCTATAAAAAATTGAAACGTTAAATGCTTCACTTTTGGCTTTTTACCCAGTGTGCTTCATTGCATGCCATTGATCTCCTTTTAGGAGTGTCTCAGGAAAGCACCAACACGACAGGCTCACTGATCACTGCATCCCAGTCAGTGGGAAACTTCAAGACTCTGCAGCTAAAGCAACAAGTTGGACTGTGGGAAATTCAAATGGTGTCAACAAATCCCTACATTCTGAAGGTTGTAGGTGAGAACTCCACGATTATGAGGTTGAATCACATAATCAGTATTTAAGATACTTTAGGTATAACTATCCCTTACCAAATGTATTATGTTGATCTGTTCCGTACGACATCTATTGCACGTCTGTCCGTCCTGGAAGAGGGATCCCTCCACAGTTGCTCTTCCTGAGGTTTCTACCATTTTTTCCCCCCGTTGAAGAGTCTTTTGGGGGAGTTTTTCATTATCCGCTGTGAGGGTCCAAAGGACTGAGGGATGTTATATGCTGTAAAGCCCTCAGAGGCAAATTGTGATTTGTGATATTGGGCTTACATAAACATTAACAATCTAATGGAATCTAAAGGACATGACTTCAGTGACAGCGTTGGAATCTTGCATAGGAGCCGGAGTTTGGTGCCACTTCTCTTGGAGTCAATGAGGCGGGCACGACAAATTACATTAAAACCCATCGTATCTTTTTGTTGCAATTCTGATTGAAAAAATCCTACCACCAAATTAAAAAAACACACATTACATGATGCTGACTGACATTTTAAAAGGAAAATTAACACACACATTTAGAAAAAGCATTACAATGATGGGTTATTGTGTGATTTGCAGTGTCCACCCCATTAACCTCAGTAGAAATGGCACCAAAGTCCGGCTCCAATGCAAAATTCGCATGCTGTCACTAGGGGTGGGAATCTTTGGGCACCTCACGATTCGATAACGATTACGATTCAGGGGCTACGATTCGATTATAAAACGATTATTGATGCATCTTTAATTTATGTATATTGATGCACTTTTTCACAACACACATTTCTTTTTGTCTCACTGAATAAGTATTCAACACTTGGAATTTTTAAAAACAGTGCATTTGTAATAAGAAACAGTTGAATTCATTTCCATTATATTTATTAAACATATAAATGGAAATGTGTGCAAACTGGAAAGTTACAACTTCGTTGTACGGAACCAAAGGTAAAAACAGGTATCTTAAATCACAAGATAAAATGCGCAGTTAGAGTAACAAATGATTAGGTGGCAACAGACGTCTACGCATCACATGTAACTGCATTCCTACCTGCCTTCAACAGTGAGGCCATGACTTCTGTTTTGGTTTGATGGTAGAGTGTCGGGATGGCCGTGTCGGTGAAATAGCGTCGGGATGGGATGGTGTATCTGGGCTCCAATGTATGCAGCAGTGCTCAAAATCCCTGATTTTCCACGACGGAAGAAGGACGCAAATCCTTGGCAATAAATGCCGCGATGGCCTTCGTAATTCGCTTCGCCTTTTCCGATTAGGGTGGCAGCTTTCTAATTGCTTCCTCGATTGTTCTCTGGTTGGTAGCGCCACTAGTAGCCGCAGCAATAACAGCCTGCCGTCTCCCTGACTCCTCCATCAGGTGGAATCGAGTTACATGGCTTCTCATGTTTGTTGTGGTGCCAAAGTATTTTATTTTAGCACGACACAGTTTACATATAACGTGGCTCTTGTCCAGTTCGCTTCCACCGTCAATGTTGTAGAAGCCGAAGTATTTCCACACGTCTGCTTTTAAATTAGAAGGAGCTGTTCTGATCTCACGGTGAGGTGGGTGGCGGTCAGTCATGTTTGTTTTCCTCTGTGCGCGTGTCAGCGTGTCCGCTCCAGGTGCGCATCCCAAAGTGTCCCGAAGATGACGCTTACCGCGCTTCTTAGTTCCGCATTATTTAGAACCTTCTGTATTACTCTAATTAACAGATTTAAATAATCGAAATTTGGACGTTTGTGAATCGATTCAGATTCGTCCACGTCCGAATCGCGGTGCATATAAGAATCGGAAATTTCCCCCACCCCTAGCTGTCACTGATGTCATGACCTTTCCTTCCATCATTGTTCCCTCGAGAAGACTTCAGGAGGTGAACAGGGACCAACGCTGTTGCACTAGCAGCAAAATAGCAACCTGTATAGTGGAGGTGAATGACATTTAGTTTCTAGTTCTCCAAGATTTAAATATGTCATTCGAGACAGTGTCACGAGTACCTGGTTACTCCACAGACCTCAGCACAGCATTCAGCAGGTTTCATTGAAACTACTTTCTGCAGAAGAAACGGTGTTGACGCGGCTGTTTTATGGAGGACTGTGCTGTAATTTTAGTCTTCAAAAATAATTATAGTGATAAATACGCCTCAAAGGAATGGTAAAAGTAATGAATATTTACTGGTGATTATACATCTGGCCTCTCTGGTTTATTGTAACTTTTTTATTTGCAGGCGAAAGTCCAGTGGATTTCCTGTTTAACTTTTTGGAGGAATCGCAGGGCCCGTTCGGAGGTTTTGATGTCGTAGACAATCGTCCCAGAGCTGGTAAAGGAGCCAGAAGTTTGTGATATGCCAAAGTAATTGACCTCAGCATATTTCAGTAGATATTCTCTTTTTCTGAAGGTGTTAATGGCAGCCTGATGGTGACGCTGACCGGGAGTGAATCCGCCACAGTGACAGAAGTCATTCTGGTTGAATCGTCTGGGTCGGGAGAGGTTAATGGCAACGTGGAGGCTCAGGGTGGAGGAGACTTCTTGGCTCACTTTGACAGGATACCAGCAGAGGAGTTTGTGGTGCTTGTGAAGGGGCAGAGCAACAATGGTTCCTCCAGAATGTCCTCAACAAACTTTCAAAGGCAGTCCCCCACCAACATCAGAGCGTCTGCTGTGACTGTTACTTCTGTATGTAAAATGCATCTTCCTAAAAACTTATGAAATGACTTTTGAGATAAACTGTACTGCCACAGTTTTTACTATATACGACTGATAGTGACTGATTTCCTTCTGTTTTTAGCCTGATTCAGACAGCGTCTTAGTTCCAGGAACACCACTTTCAGTTCCCTTCACTGTGATGACGAGCGGTGCAGGAGGAACCTTCAGCATCCAAGCTACCAATGACCAAAGTTTTCCCTCAACTTTCCCGTCCAGTTTAATGCTGGAAACTGACGGCAGTGCCAACGGTACAGTGAACCTTACAGCACCTCTCAACACTGCGTCTGGTACTGTCGTCACCCTAACCATTTCGGCCGAGGCTTCAGGAGGCGCAGACACCAACTACGTCGTGCGGCGTTTCACTGTCCTTGAAACGGTAACTCTTCACAAATCACATTTCAATAGATGTTGAGGCAGTAAATGATCATTCTGTCTTATTTAATCCCTTCATCACTGTGTTTATTGGTTGAATTAATGACTGGAGGCAGCAGTAGCTCAGTCCATAGGGACCTGGATTGGGAACTGGAGGGCACTACTGTAGCAATGATTATGTGCGCAACTTCCAGTGAGATAGCGGAAGTAGCAGTAAGCTAGTTAGTCCCATAGACAGTCTGTGGTTCGTCCCAGTGGCTACTCTTGGTGGCTAACCGCCAACACCAGTTCTTTTCGAAAGTAATTTGCCTTCAGTTTAGCAAATACTAATTTATTTTTTAACAAATATCTGACTAATGTTAACGTAGCATTTTCTAAAATGTCTTTGCGAAGCTCTGGTACCTATTACACTGTCTGTGTCTGTACCGACTTACAACCAGTCGAAGCTAAATTTTTGTCTTCAGCAACTGTGTGTTGAACATCTAACCAGAACAAAAAGGGATTGTTCCTGTTGCCAAAGGTACCATTGATATGAAAAACAAAACCACAAGAGTTTCACGAGACGTAGCGAAAAAGTATCAAATCAGAATTTGCAGAAGAGAATGACACCTCGACTGACAGGTCAGTCACTCAACGTCAGTACATGATATCCTTGTCTTTCCCCGTCTGACTTCATTCTCAACCTACAGTGAAAAATTCCTCATTATAAAATGAACTCAGCAACATACCTTGAAATATGTATTTAGTCATTAGGGCTGAGAATGTGTCACTGATTTACTGTACTTCCTTTTTTATTATATTACAAAATGACTGCCAAAAGTTATTTCTTTTACTACTACTTTATATTACTGTTACTGAAGTCTGCTGCTAAATTCAGCATCCTGTTTGCTCAGAACAGTTTTTAATAAATCAGAAGTTAAAACAATGTGTAGACTGCGTGGTTAGCGCAGACGACCGGAAGATTAGCTTGGAAACATCACATAAATCCCCTTTACATAGAGCTACAGTTAATATTGATTTATGTGTTAGTATCTCTTAATAAGTCATTATAAATCATAATTCATCTTTAGAAGGAGCAGAAGTTTACCTTAAGCTAGCTCGGGCCATGTTAAAGTTAACAATATTTTAACGTGCAAGGCAAGCTAATTGCTAGCATGCTCGGTGGAAAAGGGGAAAAAAAACAATGCTTTGACATGGCTGTCAGAGATGGCAGAGGTATGATCACATAATCCCATTTGAGCTATAACAGGTGGTGTGTTCCACGTTTTATTTCCCAATTGCTCTTGGAAAGAAGAATAGAATTAGTCTAGTAGGAAGGGGGGGGGGTCCCCATGGTCACGGTGGATTTCTAAATGAAACCTATATTTTTGGAATCGTGA
This sequence comes from Epinephelus lanceolatus, assembly GCF_041903045.1. NCBI lineage: Eukaryota > Metazoa > Chordata > Actinopteri > Perciformes > Serranidae > Epinephelus > Epinephelus lanceolatus. The sequence continues at coordinate 31,484,423 of NC_135744.1, forward strand.
AGGTCTGTAGATAATGAATTTTGATGTTCCCATCGCAAAAAAGGGTAGTCCTCGGAATTCTGGCAGAATTTCGAATTCCGTCAAGCGGAATATATGGAAAAAATTAAAAATCAAATGTATCCACAACTTTTGAACCATATATTGTACAGAGACAAATAAGCCATCTTTTTTGCATAAATTAAGCATGAGAAATCTATTAAAATGGTTATTTTAATGATTTAAAATGTACGTCTATGCGTAATTGGCTTTTCTTTGCAAAATTTAGCAGAAAAAATATGAAAAAAGCTATGACCTATAGGAAATCTTTCCAATTTGTTGGTATTTGGTGAGAAACATCAGCTTTTTAATAGCTATAGAAAACTGCCCAGCACTCTAAGCTTTCATTTGATTGGTTACATGTTGCTATAACTAAAAAAATAAAGTCTGGGAGACTGTTAGAGCTATGTCTACTCCCAAATTTGTGATAGACAGGTCAAAATGAGGGATAACCATCACTCTTGAATCATACATCATACATATATAAATGAACCAATTTTTTAATGTAATTTTTTATTTTACAAATTGATTATGGTGTTCTCTTGATGACTTAAGTAGTTTTTATGTATTTAGTCCAAATAGTATTTCTAAGGGCTGAAATATGTGCCATCAGAAACTGAATTTGAATCATTTATATTTGAATTTGAATTTCTAAACTTGAATAATTGCATTGAAAAACTGAGTTTGAACCACATAATTTGAAATTGAATCATTTATATTTGAATTTGAATTTCTAAACTTGAATAATTGCATTGAAAAACTGAATTTGAACCACATAATTTGAAATTGTATTGTTAATTTGAATCACTGCATTGAAAAACTGAATCTGAATAGTATAATTTGAAATTGAATTTATTTCTATATATCTTCACATTCAGCTCTCACAATTCAAATTCAGTTCTCAAAATTCAATTTCAATTTACTGTGACACTGTGTTAAGGATGAAGGAAGAGCAATCGAGCGCAGACACACAGGATTCCTCTTCGGCCAATCAGCACCTATGTTTTTGAGCACGTAGGAAGAAGCGCTCCCCTTGATCCATAGATCATAGACAATAGGCTTGTTCGAGATGAACTGCGCCTCGCCTGAAAAGTAGACGAGAGCAGGCAGCCGCAGCGGGGGGCGGTGACAAAAAGCTGCAGTGAAGTCGGACAGTTTCCCAACGGTTTCCAGCAGCCTTCAGTCCGTATAGGAAGTCACAGACACACTTACATCCTGTCTGGAATGATGTCAATTCATTAAAAAAGTGATCAGACCCATATAGGCTATCAGTTTATGTGTTTAGTTTGTTTTCAGTCTCCAGTTGTTTTAATTATGATAGATTCATTTATTAAAATACTTTACAGGTGATCTGTAGTTTATGTTCATGGTTTATTCTCCATTTGATATGAATTCTCCTGTAAATCAGCATCATATCAGTTTGACCTGTCCCCTCAACTACACAGGCTGAATAAACTGTGTTTGACTATAAGGTTAATATTTTCAGAGGAAAAAAAATACAAGACAACACCTTTCATTAAAGGGAAATTTCAGTTCATTTCAACCTGTCTCCTATCGTCCTAAATTTGTTTCAAGTGACTAGTGACATAAAAATAATAGTTAGCATGTTAGCCATTAGCCTAGATACAGCCGGGGCGCATAGTAGCATCAGACCTGTTAAAACGTAAGTGAACGGGCAACCTTCAAGTGCAAAGTTAGTCCACTAAAGAAGCTTTTTTTCCACAAAGACCGCCTCATATCGTTAGGATAAATGTCAGAGAACATATTGAAAACGCCATGTAAACGTGTTGTCTTACCTTACCGGTGTGGTGCAATGTTTGTTTACCATTTAGCTCTGCTTTCCAAAGGGTGGCCGAAATATCGCGAACAAACAGCGATCTCATAGCGTGCCTGAACAAGCAGCAACAGCTGGAAGGCAGAACCGGACAGTAGCCTGAAAAGTTCATTCATTTATTTTATGAAAGATTTATAGAATAATGGCTGACTTTTTGCCAGACTTAGACTTTGTGGAGGAGGAATTTGATTTTGCAGAGTTTGATGGCCGCCCTTATTTATTTGAGCCAGAATACACTGACGAAGAGCTTCGTGAAATTGAAGAACGGAGGAGGAGAGAGAGAGAAGCGCAACAGGTAGAGGACGAGAGAGGAGGAATGGCTGCTGCAAGGCTGCGTAGCTCTGGAGATTGGTGGTGTACCTGTGAATGCTGTGCCCCAGTGCCCACAGAAGAGGAATGCCTCTATTGCAAGGAATGGGACCGGTTGCAGCCTTATTTTCAAGGTCTGGATGTGACCGAGGACGAGACACCTCCACCTGGAGTAGTATCCAGCTGGGTTTTATCTAGAGCTCGCGAGATATATTTCGGCCGTGCTTTGGAAAGCAGAGCTAAATGGTAAACAAACATGGCACCACACCAGTAAGGTAAGACAACACGTTTACATGTCGTTTTCTATATGTTCTCTGACATTTATCCTAACGATATAAGGTGGTCTTTGTGGAAAAAAAGCTTCTTTAGTGGACTAACTTTGCACTTGAAGGTTGCCCGTTCACTTACGTTTGAACAGGTCTGACGCTACTATGCGCCCGGCCCCCGGCTGTATGGGAACTGCCCATTGGTTCGACAGCCCATTGGTTCGACATCCCATTGTTCCGACCATCATTGTTCCGAAGTCCGTTCCGAAATCATCATGACGCCCTGTGGTTAAGGTCTGGTTAGGTTTAGGCACAAAAACCACTTGGCTAGGGTCAGGAAAAGATCATGGTGTGGGTTAAAATGAAAAAGAAAGTGACAAACACATAAGCCGTGAGACTGCTCCGCCTCAAGCCGGTCGCGGTGCACCATACGCCCGCCGCCGCGGACAGTCGGACTAATGGGATGTCGAACCAATGGGTTGTCGAACCAATGACATGGACCCGGCTGTATCTAGGCTAATGGCTAACATGCTAACTATTATTTTTATGTCACTAGTCACTGGAAAAAAATTTAGGACAATAGGAAACAGGTTGAAATAAATCTAAATTTCCCTTTAAGGCTCAGTCAGATACAGTCAGGGTTTCACATCTGATGTTATTTTAAGAATCCTCACATCCCACTGACGACAAGTCCCTGTGTTGCTAAATACTTTAATCATTAAACCGTCCAATATTAATATAGTACATTTGACTCTGTATAGTTTATGATGAATGTATTCAGTCTCTGACAATTAAACTTCATTATCAGTCACACAACATGTTTTCTGTTCACAGAATAAACCTTCAGATCAGACAAATACAATCTTAATCTCTAAAATTCAACACAGTGTCACAGTAAATTGAAATTGAATTTTGAGAACTGAATTTGAATTGTGAGAACTGAATGTGAAGATATATAGAAATAAATTCAATTTCAAATTATACTATTCAGATTCAGTTTTTCAATGCAATGATTCAAATTAACAATTCAAATTCAAATATAAATGATTCAAATTCAATTTCTGGTGGCACATATTTCAGCCCTTAGAAATACTATTTGGACTAAATACATAAAAACTACTTAAGTCATCAAGAGAACACCATAATCAATTTGTAAAATAAAAAATTACATTAAAAAATTGGTTCATTTATATATGTATGATGTATGATTCAAGAGTGATGATTATCCCTCATTTTGACCTGTCTATCACAAATTTGGGAGTAGACATAGCTCTAACAGTCTCCCAGACTTTATTTTTTTAGTTACAGCAACATGTAACCAGTCAAATGAAAGCTTAGAGTGCTGGGCAGTTTTCTATAGCTATTAAAAAGCTGATGTTTCTCACCAAATACCAACAAATTGGGAAGATTTCCTATAGGTCATAGCTTTTTTCATATTTGTTCTGCTAAATTTTGCAAAGAAAAGCCAATTACGCATAGACGTACATTTTAAATCATTAAAATAACCATTTTAATTATTTTCTCACGCTTAATCTATGCAAAAAAGATGGTCTATTTGTCTGTGTACAATATATGGTTCAAAAGTTGTGGATACATTTGATTTTTAATGTTTTCCATATATTCCGATTGACAGAATTCGACATTCCGCTGGAATTCCGAGGACCACTCTTTTTCGCGATGGGAACATCAAAATTCATTATCTACAGACCTTCACGATTCCAAAAATATAGGTTTCATTTAGAAATCCACCGTGACCATGGGGACCCCCCCTTCCTACTAGACTAAATACTGTAAACAAACTGTTACCATTGGAAATCGCCAGTTTTCGGCTCAATGCCGGAAGTCGCACACATATTTCGCCCAAGGGATCATGGGGCTAGGAATAAGGTGGATAGGTCCTGTGTGTGCATGTGTGTGTATTTCAGGCCTGTGTGTATGTGACAACAGAGTGAAAAAACTGAATTTCCCCTTGGGGATGAATGAAGTGTATCTTCTTCTTCTAAAACCAGCTGACTTTTACCTTCTTTTGCTCCTCATAGGTGACTGATATCACTAAGCCGGTGTGTGAGCTGCTCAGCCTACAGTCCAACTGCTCTGATAACTGTGTGTTATCAATGTGGGAGCTCTCAGTTCAGGTGACTGATGGTGCTAATGGGACGGGTGTCGACCGTATTACCCTCAGACAAGGCAACGGGACCTTGAACACCAGCTTGGCCACTGACAATGAGAACATAACCCTGGTTTCCTACAATGCATCTTGCTGTTCTCCTGATGTGGAGCTGGTGGTTGTGGATCGGGTGGGTAATGTAGCCACATGTTTCTACAGCGTCCGGAAAACTGCCGCCACCAGCTCACAAGCTGTGACCGTTGCTACAGCCACCAACAGTCCACAGCCTCCAACAGTAGCAGCTGTTGAGTCTTTGTCTAACAGAGCTGCTCAGTCTTTTCTTGTTTGCCTTAGCATCACGGTCCTGGGGCTCAGTTTAACATTTTAACTTGGGGTCAACTGAGTGCTTACATGTTAGTGTGGGGGTGAGATACATTTAAAAATGTGCTTTTGGCTTTGGAAAATAAACTACATACTCTATACACTCAGTTGCCAGTTTTTTAGGTACACATAACTAAAACTTATGCAGTTTGATCCTATAATAATAAAGTACATGTTTTGTTCACTAACACCCAAAAACTGAAAAAATATGCAAACAAAAAGCTTGAAATAAGGAATATTACATACATGTATAACATTTTGTATCAGAGCTGGAACCATGAAACACAACCGTTACAAAGGACAATACCACGGTAAAATTGATAATACCATCCATTACTATCACTGTACCACAGTAGTTTTTTGTAAAGGAACATTCAGTTTTCACTTAAAGCATCTGAGAGAGGTTTAATTCAACTTTATGGTTATGTTGGAGGCTATAGTGTTGTTGAACTGTAATGCGTTACACATATAGGTGCTTCTTATATTTGGTCCAGCTAAACTGATTTAGTCAGGGGAACCTAATAATCTGGCTCGTGAGTGTGTGTACAACTTGGTGAATCATACCACTGTAAAACAATGTTGAAATCTTTAAGCTATGTGATATAAACATGTTCTGTAGGCATTACAGGGCACTTGGTGGTAGTGTAAAACCTTCTTTAAAGGGTTATGGGGTTGTGAATATATTAGGGAGATTTGATCATGTCAGTTTAATTATGATATCTCAATCAAGGATCATTCATTAATGTTTTTAGTGCTACTGATGTTAAGTTGTGGAATGGGGTTCTGTTTACACATAAATAAAATTTAAAACCCATGCAAAAACAACAAAACAACTTTGGTCACAATTAATCTTTCAAACTTTGTCTACGTTAAGAAGACGTATTCTTGGTTGGTTTACGATTAGACTTCTTTAGCAATTTAGCAAAGTTTGGAGAAAAGTATTCGCACATCCATCTGTCTTAGATGCAGGTGTGTTGGACAATATCACTTGAGGCTTTGAACAGAAAATCCTGCACACTGCTCTTGTTCAGCTTCACAATTTATTAGCAACACTAACGTTTCGATCCTCTTGATGAACGTCCACGAGGACTGAAGAGCAGTGTGCAGGATTTTCTGATCAAAGACCCAATTTAGCAAAGTTAAAGTTGTGAAAATGTGGTGGTGCTTTGTGTCAAGTGCACAAACATTGTGAGAATAATAGCTCAGGGAAAATGTCAGGCCCCTTTCTGAAAATGTGCCCCTGTGAACAATGTAGTTGATTAGCCCTGTTGTATAGCAACAGTTGAAGGAGATAAAGGTGACCGAGCTGTGTCAGATTACGTTACATCATCAGAGGGTAACATCTATCATAGCTACTCACATAATTGACCTATGGCTAAGCCACGCCCCACTTACTCAGACAAACTATCAACATTCAGTGACTGAGCTCTATGGCAGGTGTCACGGTACATGGCATTTCGCAGGAGGCAATTGATGATTTTTGGGGACATAATGATCAGATTTCATTCAGAAGTAACCAAAAGGGCCTAAACTACGCATTGGAGGGATATATTCATCATTTTATCACTGAGAAGGTCGATAAAAAGCTTAAATTACAAGCCAAAATTTACAGGTCACAGTGTACATTTGTGAAATGCATCTCGTTGCCGCTGCCATCAAAGACAACAAGTTAAAGTGCCACTGAAGTTAAGGTTTTTGTCTCAGAATGTGAGAAAAGGATAACAGCCTTTTTACCATCTTTACCAACGGTGTCTCTCCGTTAGTTTGGTGCTACAGTATTTACACTGAATCATTCAACATAACGTTTGCCAACCTTTGTTATCTCTGTAATTACAGATAAGTTAATGAAGCTAAGCTCCAGAAGTTAACGTTAACTTAACTAGAGCCCTTTGGACAACAGCTAACAATGATGTACGATCACCAAAGTACAAATCTAGAACAAAATAGGCTAACGAACGCCCAGCAAACAAGGTGACATGATGAACAACGCAGCTAGGAGCTAACGTTAGGCCAACTAACATCTCTAGCTAACGTTAGCTAGAGATGTTAAAGATAACTTTACATTTCTTTCCAGCAAAGGGACAATATGTTGCCTCAAACACAATGTTGTCTTACCTTAGAACAGATGTAGATATCATTGTTAATCTTATTCACGTTGAGTTGATTTTGTGGTATATCGTTACCGCACAACTTTATCCAAAGGAGACACTTTTCTTGGTTGAGATGTGGTTTAAAGGATAAAAAATATGCCCCATCGCCCAGCCTCTCAGGATACCTTGTGTCGGAGTTGCATGTACCCCATGCATACCATTTGACCATTTTTAAACTTCAAATCTCAGAAAAAGCTCATAAAACAGAACACTGACTTTCTGTAATGCATTTCAATGAACGTCCAGGCAGAGAATGTTTGAGTCAGAGCCCTTGAATAGAGGGTCGCGTCATCTCCATTCACTCTAATGGGCCACTTTTTTCACAGCAATGGCGGTTCGCGGAGCCTCTCAATAGTTCCCGGAAGTAAGCGGCACACGCTAGCAGCACAATGGAGTTACAGCAGAAAAGACTGGCTGTGTTGTACTTTTAACTGGTAAGATGTCCAAAGACTCAAATTTTACATTATCAGCACAATTTATCTAAATTAACATATGCATTAAAGCTTGTTAGTGGATTATCTCCCATTAAATTAGTAGATTTATGTAATGTTACAAGATAAGATAACAGATTAGGCTAGGACACTGTACATACTGTACACACCATACAGGTAATGCTAACCATAAACAGCCTGTTAGTTTTAAATTGTCTTCTCCTAAACCATTTTATCTAACATTGGCAAGTTAGAGTGCTTCCAGTCCTGATTTTTTGCGATTATTGACTATTAGCTCAGTTAAATATGACATTGCTGCGTGATTGTTGAGTGGAGGAGGTGAAATTAAACAAAAACGTAACTTATGGTCTGTTTTTTAGGCTTTGTGATTCTGTTGAGTGTACCTGTCTATAATGTTACAGCTCAGCTGATATTACATTGATAGCGAAGTGAGAGGGAAGTTTGACCTGAATGAAATTTAAAACACAAGATTAAGTAATTTTGATAAATGAAACATACCAAGCTAAATGGGGAATTATTCTAAATGCCAAATGTATGTATATATTACTGTGTTATACATATGATCATGCTAAACATATATTCTATCACAGTATTAGATATGTAATCTTGTATATTTGTAACCTGCTGTAGGAGCACTGGGTGGTGGCGGAGCAGTGATGCTGCAGGACCACTGTGTGAGAGAAGACGCTGCAGGTAAGTGCTGAGTCGATCTTGGTGAGACTTAAAACTTAACAAGGTGTGTTTCAAGTAGTTCCAGAGATAAGGAATCATACTTAATATGTATTATACTGCATTTTATATTAATTATATAAGTAATTATATTGAATATAATATATGATATACAGTGTTGGGCAAGTTACTTTGAAAATGTAATACATTGCATATTCCCAGTTACCGTCATTATAATATTATAATATTAGTAGGCATTATTAAATAGAAGAGGGTCATGTTGTTTTATAGCGGCTAATTAAAGCAGAATTTTAATTACAGTTCATTAACTTACAAATCCAGTAGTGGGCGATATTGTATAGTCTAATGAAGGCTCTTCTCTGGAGTGCAGATCTGACGAGGAGGGTGTGTCTGCAGACCCGGAGACTGCAGATTCAGACCTGCAGATCTGGACCCGCAGTTTGTATTTCGCGACAGCGCCCTCCATTTCATTGGAAGCCAACATACTATTACAACTATTGAATATGGACGACAACGATCCGAGTGTATTGAATGTGAACATTATTTGTTTAATGTCATCAAACTATTTTGTTGACTTGAATTAGACAGCGAAATTGTTGTTTTACTGTGATACGTTTAAAATGATATGACTGTCTTTACCACGATAGTCTGAAAGGCACATCAAATATGGGTTAAAGTAGTAGGTAATAATTTAGCTTGTTAGCAATGAACTGTTTCACCTGCACATTTTGTTTCATGAAACCGAAGCGCAATGACGAATAAGTTTAGCATGTGCTTTAAATTAAACATGAATAAATAATTAAAGCAATGAAATGGATGATATGAGAAAAACATGTATAGGCTTACGTTTTCATACAAGCTTGAAACTGTTTACATATTGGCAATTAGTGTACTTTATGCTAAAAGTTAATTTTGTATTCATGTATGTCATGTAATACACCTACACACACGTTTTTCCTTTATTATTCATAATATTATATATCACGTGTGTTTATATCACTACATTGATATTACTCTATAGCATATATTTAGAGATTTTGTGGACAGAAATTAAGCTCATCCGGCGCAGAAGATCAGAATTGTATTTTTGTCTATTATTGGGTTTTGGCCTTGTTTATGTGCGTAAAACGGTTGAAAAATATTAACTTTGACTAATTAGGCACTATCTATTTAAGGTGCACATAACAATCCATAAAGGGAAAACCTTGCCCCAACTGGAGAAATGCACAACAAGGAAGGGGCACTATTCAAATCGTAGGTAATGTTGTTAATATGTCGATATAATAATGTATTTGCTATGCTCCAGAATCTTCAGTATTTCAGTGTAGACTGTGATAGGTATTTAATTTTTTTTAAGTGTTTCTGTTTTCAGTATTGTGATATGTTTGATTTCTTTTTTTTCTCTGCAGATCTCCCTGATGTGTGATGTAACCACTGCACACAATAAAACATTTCAAACCATTTCAGTATTTCACAGCCTTTGTTTCAAATTCCCACAACAAACACCCAAGACCAGACATTTCCTATTATATGTTGTAGCGTGTTTGATCAATGCAGTGCAAGTTTTTGGCGTGCCAGTCAGAGCAGTCTGATAAATATTAAGAAATAAAGAACTAAAATAGTTGGATCAAACCATACAAAACAACCAGCAAACAATAATAATGCAAAACAGCACCCAAGCATAAATCAGCAATTATATCTTGGTATTTTTATTCGGGTGTAATAAAATTTTAAAATTGTAAATTGTAATAAAGCATTAAAAGTGTAACTTGTTTCAAACAGTGGTGTTTGGGTGAGATGCTGATTTAGTTGCAGTTATACAGCCGTCCAGTAGGGGACACTGTCGCGAAAAACAAGGGTCCAGAACTGCGGGTCTGAATCTGCAGTCTCCAGGTCTGCAGAGACATACTATTGGATCTGACCGATTCAGGCATTCACGTGCAGGAGTTACAACTTTGTATTAAAATCCCCTGCTTATATAAATAACATAAATAATAATGTGGACACAGGGACGACCAGACACAGGATCAAAGTCTGATAACTTATGAGATAGGGATGAATATTTGAGAGCCAGTCATATGAAACACATTAGGCAAATGCTGAGGTTAGCACAACAAAAGCAAATTGGCTTGCCAGTCAGTCACTATGACAAGTGCAAATTAATACACCAGAGCTGGTAGACCCACCTGCTGGTATCCAGTGTGCTGATCAGTTACAACAGCACCCAACACTGAAATATAAGTAAACATTTTAAGGAATTATACTGCAGTGATGCTGCGTGCCTCGTGTCAGGAGTGCTGCAGGATGAGGACCATTCATGTTACAGTTCAGGAGTGGCAATAACGATGTTACAGGTCCAGGGGTGCATTGTGGTGCAGGGGCCCTCCCAGCATGATGCACAAAGATGGTGGGAATTAAATCTGCTCTAAGCCTTGTCTTGCCCTTTTTGGTCTTGGCAAACTGGTCTGCACCAAATTGTGCCTGCAGTGACTTCCCACACACAACTCACTTTTGTCTACCCACAGACGTATCCCATAGTGGTTGAATGCATACAGTATTCGGGAACACTTTATACATGAGACAACTTCAAACAAATGCAATTAAAACTGATGCCACTTGTCATACTTGTTCCTTATCTCACAAGGCAGCGTCAGACCCAGGCATATATACGTGTGCTGAACCATTTCTCCTCTTTCTTTTTTTTCCTCTTTCAACACAAGAACAACAGAGGGATGCAGCGGAGCCTGAACTCACCCCGCAATGAAACAACCCCCTTACCCTGAGTCTCAACTCCCTGGGTTTTGCAAGCCTTTCTCTGTTCCTTATTTTTAATAAACCAAACACTGAGCTTCCCAATAGTGTGGTATTTGTTTGTGGAAATGTGCTAATGCAGTATTTGAGAATGATAACCTTACATATTTTTGTCGTTGTAGTCTGTAGTGAGTCTCAGGTTACTCCTGCTGACTTAGGCCAAAAAAAAAAAATTTCTCATCTTTGTGTCAATGAAGAAATTGTGGATGTACCTCTCTCTCTAAACGAGTGGAACATCCCCACACAGCACCATGGTGGAGACTGTACGAGAGGACAACACAGAAGGAAGGGCACAGACAAACTGCTTGACATCCAAGTCATGTTTCTGAGTTTATTAAAAATGAATTTGTTAGAGTAAATAAGTACATAGTAAAAAGACAAAGATACATAAAATATATATGTCTATAAATTGCTGCTGCTGCTGCTGCTGTTAGCCCAGTGATCCATTGTGCTGTCACTTGACAGTCATTGGTAGTCACCCGTCGGTCTCCTTCTGTCCCACTGAAAGTAATTAAGATAACATTAGTTATAAATCATTACAACCATTACATTATCAATAAATGTTAGGATGTGATTACTCTGGACAACCATACAAGACTAAGGACAGAATTGAAAACATCATTTAAAGCAATAAAAGCAACATGCTGTTTCACCAAGGTAAGGAAAAACTAACATATTTAAACAAGGCAGACAATAATATATGTTATATACACATTACACATAGCTATACTGTGTAATAATACATTTCTATCATATAATTATGCTATTTCATTAATATACTTATACTGGCCTGTATACATGTATAAATACATATCCTTATCCACATCCCTTATATTTAAGCTGTGCACTGTGTACATACTGTGTAATATTCCTGTGTGCAATATTTTGCCACTTCCTGTGGGATATCTATACATTCCTATATTTTTACGGTAAAAATACTACGCATCATGTGTATTACACTCATACTGTGCAGCTATGAATCATGAGCATACAGTATCTGTTTCAGTGAAAGGTGTATATGGATTTTCTATTATTTTCATTATGTCTCATTTGTATTTAAAAAATATTTTATCCTTTTTCTATTGCCTCTGCTCTGAGCTCTGAGCTGCTGTAACGTGAATTTCCAAGGTTGGGATTAATAGAGTCTTACCTAACCGTAGTAAACTAACACTAATCCTCAAATATTAGCACATTTTACTTTAAAAAACAACATAAAGATGTAACTGTTTAAGGCGTGCTACACGTATATTATAAATAAATGTAGTTATTGACAGCTACTTACCAAAAATCGGAGTTCTGTCTTTCAGTATTATGTATTTAAACGGCCCACCAGTAACTTCCGGGAACTATCCGAGGTCTACATGAGTCACGTGACGCACGAGCATTTTGGACTTCCGTTGTCGCGACTCTGTTATATTCTACGGCACTGGTCCGAGTGTATGGGAATTGCTATACTCACTGTGATTGGCTCATCGCGTTTGAGGGCGGGACTTAGCCATAGGTCAATTGGTAATAAAGCAATATCATTCAATACATCAGTTTGTACTGTACTGTACTGTAGGTCCAGCATCAATATTATGAACAGAGCAACTGGTGATTGTTCACATTGTATACATATAAAAACCATCAGTGGCTGTTAGCACCATAATGTGACAACAGAAGACAGAAAGAATAGATGACAGAAACAAACAGTGCTCTTCACATAAACTGCAGCAGAGAACAAAAATGACCTCCTGGACCTTACAGGTATAACATCATTAGAGCTCCCTCTAGTGGAGGAACAATTCAATCAAAACACGTATTTATACCACAGACTGGGTTTATACAGGCACCATGACTCTGCTCAAACTGTGCAACTTTAGGCTTTGTGATGGGGCAAAGAGTTAGATCTGATAACATTATATACCAGTTACAAACCAGTTTGGTCACCCATGTACAGCGACAAATAACAAGTTCAGTGGTGGAATGTGATCAAGGGCATTTCATCAATCCAATCCAATCCACTTTATTTATATAGCACGATTTTAACAAACACAAGGTTTCCAAAGTGCTGCACAGCAAGATAAAAACACAATAATAAAAGCACAATAAAACGATGAAGTACACAATAGGATAAAAGTAATAAAATAAGATAAAATCAAATCAAATAAATAAAGAGTACAAGTACTGTTCTAGAGTACAAATATGAGGTACTTATTAACTTCCATTTTATACTACTTTATACTTACTTCACTACATCTCAGAGATAATAATTTGTACTTTTAACTCCACTACATTTGTCTGACAGCTTAAGTTACCTCTCAGATCACAGTTTTTCATCCCCTTCCTGTCCAGTGAAAACCATGTGTCTTAAAGGGATAGTGCACCCAAAAAATGAAAATTCAGCCATTATCTACTCACCCATATGCCGACGGAGGCCCTGGTGAAATTTTAGAGTCCTCACATCCCTTGCGGAGATCAGCGGGGGGAGCGGCTAGCATACCTAATGGTGGACAGCGCCCCAGACTAACGTCCAAGAACACAAAATTGAATCCACAAAGTATCTCCAACATGCTCATCCATAGTGATCCAAGTGTGCTGCAGTCGCGACATAAAAAGTTGTTTTGAAAAACGTCATATGAACTCTGTTTTTAGCCTCACTGTAGCCTGTAGCTCTGACTGCTTCTCTGTGCTCCGCGTTCACGTGTGCGCGCTTAGGGTGATCGGTGATCTCTGAAGAGCAGCAGTCTCGTCAGTACTGATGTCCAGATTCTCAAGTGCAGGCATCGCCAATTCCCAGTCTGAGCAGCAAAGACTTTCCTCATCCGTTGGCTTTGCTTTGCATTTGAAACAACTACACCACCAGGTTTCCAGTGCTCGACTCCGGTATTCTGCGGCTGGCTGAGGCTCATGAGCTGCGGCGGCTGCTTCGTCCAGTAGCCTGAGTTCCGTCCGTATACTCAGGCTCAAACAAATACGGCTCAACAAAGAAATGCTGTTCCTCCTCAGTTTCAAAGTCTTCAGACATGTTGGGCTGTCCTTTGCTAAAAGACCGTAGTTAATTATCTTTTAGCTCTGTGGTTATGTTGTCTCTCCCTGCGGTGCACGTGTCACGTGATGTAAACACGGGTAAGCAAAGCTCATGCTTTTGCTGGCCTCGCGCAGGCGCGCACACGTGAACGCAGAGCACAGAGAAGCAGTCAGAGCTACAGGCTACAGTGAGGCTAAAAACAGAGTTCATATGACGTTTTTCGAAACAACTTTTTATGTCGGGACTGCAGCACACTTGGATCACTATGGATGAGCAGTATGGAGGTACTCTGTGGATTCAATTTGGTGTTCTTGAACATTAGTCTGGGGCGCCGTCTACCATTAGGTGTGCTAGCCGCTCCACCCGCTGATCTCCGCAAGGGATGTGAGGACTCTAAAACTTCACCAGGGCCTCCGTCGGCATATGGGTGAGTAGATAATGACTGAATTTTGATTTTTGGGTGCACTATCCCTTTAAGATGTGCTGATATTGAACGTTGGATGAAGTGTTCTTTTATATGCTGAGAAAATTCTTCTACTTCTTAAGCTTTATAAACTCTTAAAAAAAATCTGTTAAAACTGGCACATCTGAATACATCTTCAGCAGTAAAATACAACATACACATTGATGGAGCAGTAATATTAATCCAAAAACATCATATAACAATAAAACACTGATCAGGAACATTTTTACTATACAATTAATAATTTTACTTTAACTACTTTTTATTTTACTAATAATAATTTTACTTAAGCAAAACACTGACTGCAGGTTTTTTTGAAAAGAGGCATTGAAAAAGACTTCCTTTTTGCATTTCGCTGAGTTAACAGCTGCAGCACAGGGCCTTAGGTGTTGTATCTGGTGGAAGGACTTGCTCAGTGGTGTAGTGGTAGTTGATGGGGTGGGTGCACTGCTACGCAAATGGGTAAGTTACGGAGGAAGAAATGGGTATACTCTCACATATACAGTACAGGCCAAAAGTTTGGACACACCTTCTCATTCAATGCGTTTTCTTTATTTTCATGACTATTTACATTGTAGATTCTCACTGAAGGCATCAAAACTATGAATGAACACATGTGGAGTTATGTCCTTAACAAAAAAAGGTAAAATAACTGAAAACATGTTTTATATTCTAGTTTCTTCAAAATAGCCACCCTTTGCTCTGATTACTGCTTTGCACACTCTTGGCATTCTCTCCATGAGCTTCAAGAGGTAGTCACCTGAAATGGTTTTCCAACAGTCTTGAAGGAGTTCCCAGAGGTGTTTAGCACTTGTTGGCCCCTTTGCCTTCACTCTGCGGTCCAGCTCACCCCAAACCATCTCGATTGGGTTCAGGTCCGGTGACTGTGGAGGCCAGGTCATCTGCCGCAGCACTCCATCACTCTCCTTCTTGGTCAGATAGCCCTTACACAGCCTGGAGGTGTGTTTGGGGTCATTTTCCTGTTGAAAAATAAATGATCGTCCAACTAAACGCAAACCGGATGGGATGGCATGTCGCTGCAGGATGCTGTGGTAGCCATGCTGGTTCAGTGTGCCTTCAATTTTGAATAAATCCCCAACAGTGTCACCAGCAAAACACCCCCACACCATCACACCTCCTCCTCCATGCTTCACAGTGGGAACCAGGCATGTGGAATCCATCCGTTCACCTTTTCTGCGTCTCACAAAGACACGGCGGTTGGAACCAAAGATCTCAAATTTGGACTCATCAGACCAAAGCACAGATTTCCACTGGTCTAATGTCCATTCCTTGTGTTTCTTGGCCCAAACAAATCTCTTCTGCTTGTTGCCTCTCCTTAGCAGTGGTTTCCTAGCAGCTATTTGACCATGAAGGCCTGATTCGCGCAGTCTCCTCTTAACAGTTGTTCTAGAGATGGGTCTGCTGCTAGAACTCTGTGTGGCATTCATCTGGTCTCTGATCTGAGCTGCTGTTAACTTGCCATTTCTGAGGCTGGTGACTCGGATGAACTTATCCTCAGAAGCAGAGGTGACTCTTGGTCTTCCTTTCCTGGGTCGGTCCTCATGTGTGCCAGTTTCGTTGTAGCGCTTGATGGTTTTTGCGACTCCACTTGGGGACACATTTAAAGTTTTTGCAATTTTCCGGACTGACTGACCTTCATTTCTTAAAGTAATGATGGCCACTCGTTTTTCTTTAGTTAGCTGATTGGTTCTTGCCATAATATGAATTTTAACAGTTGTCCAATAGGGCTGTCGGCTGTGTATTAACCTGACTTCTGCACAACACAACTGATGGTCCCAACCCCATTGATAAAGCAAGAAATTCCACTAATTAACCCTGATAAGGCACACCTGTGAAGTGGAAACCATTTCAGGTGACTACCTCTTGAAGCTCATGGAGAGAATGCCAAGAGTGTGCAAAGCAGTAATCAGAGCAAAGGGTGGCTATTTTGAAGAAACTAGAATATAAAACATGTTTTCAGTTATTTCACCTTTTTTTGTTAAGTACATAACTCCACATGTGTTCATTCATAGTTTTGATGCCTTCAGTGAGAATCTACAATGTAAATAGTCATGAAAATAAAGAAAACGCATTGAATGAGAAGGTGTGTCCAAACTTTTGGCCTGTACTGTATTTCAATGGCTTTTTGGCCAATAGGTGGGTATACAGTACAGCCAGAAAAGGAGGTGGGTATACCCCATATACCTGCGTATACCCTCCACTACACCACTGCACCTGCCTGAGAAGCAGCACAACACCTCGCTATGACAAAGTGTAGGGGAAGGACAAGAGGTCGCTGATCTAAGATGAGGTGTGAGCATCAGTCAAAGAATGTTAAAATATTATAAGATTCTTAATTCAGATTGTGTATGACATCTAACATGCTTTGCTGGGAGAAGGTGGAGTCGCCACTGCCCTCTATGTCAGAAGAGAGGGACCCCGGAGCACATCCTCAGCTGCTGATCAACAGCCCTGGGAGAGGGATGCTGTCACAAGCACCATGACCAAGCCCTGAAGGCCATAGAGGACACCACCTGCAGTGGGATTAGCACCTGCAAGTGCCTCCGCCCAGTGAAGAAAACCATCGCATTCATCAGGGCTAGAGAGAAGCTAACATTGGCTGCCAGTACCACCTCTTCTGGCCTGCTGGGAGCGACTACAGGTGACCTGTAGAAGTTCCCGGAAACGGTTGCCATTTTGTGTTGGTGACTGTTGGTCGTTCTCCTGAAAGTCACTGTTTCATGGGAGCACCACACTGAGGAGCCCAATGAGAGGAAGAGGGCAAAGTACGTTGAGCTAGTGGAAGAATGCCATAGCAATGAGTGGCAAGCAAGGTGTGAGCCCACTGAGATGGGATGCAGAGGGTTTGCAGGCCAGTCCCTCTGCAGGGTGTCCATCATGCTGGGCTTCACAGGGGCCAGAAGGCAAAGGGCCATCAGGTTGGCCTCAGAGAAAGCAGAAGTTGCTTTAAGACTCCTGTGGATTAGTAAGGAAGAACCATGCATGGGGTAGTGCTTCCTGTGTTAAATCAGCCAGCCTTGAATGCTGTGTTGGGGTTCCACAGGGGTCAGTCCTCGGGCCAGTTTTATTTTCCTTATTTATTAATAACTTGCCTAATCAATATCAGAATGTACACACCCTAATGTATGCAGATGATGTAGTGATCTTTAGGGAGGCAAAAACAATTTCTGAAGTCTCAACTTCCCTCACATGCGCCTTGTCTTGTATTCAAGAATGGCTAACTAAATCTTGCCTTCTGCTGAACACCAAAAAAACAGTCTGTATGATGTTCAGTAAACGCCATCTAGAGATAACAAATTCGAATGTGTTATTAAACGGCAAGGAGCTTGGTATAGTAACTGAATTCAAATACCTTGGAGTCATTCTTGATCCCTGTTTAACATTCAAGAAGCATGTGAACATCCTCTCTAAATCTACCAAGTTTCATCTGCAGAATTTTGAGCAAATTAGAAATAACTTGACGGACACAGCGGCTCAAATATTTTTATTTTCAGTAATCCTCTCACGCTTAGAGTACTGTCTCACAAACTGGTCCTTTACCGGTCCAACTACACTTAAATCAGCTGAGTCACTTTACAACAGAGCCCTGAAAATATTTGACAAAAAGCCGTCAACACACCACATTTGTAACATTCTCTGTTAATATGATTTGTTGAGTTTCAGTCAACACAACCCAAACACTCAACCCAAACACTCAACCCTCAACCAAGGTCACTAGAGCAGTAGTTAGAGGAGACTGTGCAATCCTTTATAGGTGGACCACTTTTGGCCAGGCTGCCCTATCTGTCATAGGTGGTAGGTTATGGAACAGCCTGTCACTCACAGTAAGAGAGTGCCCCACTTATAGCTCCTTTAAAAAGCATCTAAAGAACTGGTTATTATCAAAACAGACCTGTACACACTATTAGTAATTATTAGCTGAAATTATTATTAACATAGCCAATTAGATATAATAATAAGTTGGGGGATGTAGTCATTATTATTAGTATAGCTTATTAGTCATAATAATCAGGGCAAAGTAATTAATATCACTAGTCGTAATTATTAATTAAAACATAGCTCTTATCAGATATAACAATCATCAGGGAGATATAACTTACTAACTTGTATTACTATCACCATAGCTGTTGTATTATTATAGCTTACTAGGATGTGTACAGGCAATAGGTATTTTAGGGTGTGTGTGCGTTACGTGCACAACACTGTGCAGTGTAGGTATGATATTGTGCAATACATGTAAATATTACGTAGTTATGGCTATTATTGTGCAATACATTTAAATATTACAGGTACAATGCATATAAAAACTGTAATTTAGAATTACATTACTGAATGTATATTTGACTGATATTGAAACATGTTTACCTATTGACTGCTGCACTTTACTGTTATCCAGACCGTTGCACTTAGTACTGCCATATGCACTTTATTAAGACTGATTGCACTTTGTTATTGTTTGTACTTGAGGCATGTCGGCACTTTACTATATGTGTCAACTGGATGTATTGTTGTTTTGTTTTAAGAATGTGATTATATGTTTTTATTTGTGTTTTACCTAGGGAACATCTGCTAGGGCCAATAGATGGAAATTAGCCAATGGCTACAATCTGGCATGTTTACGTGATTGTATTGCTCGTATGGTGATGTTCATTAACTTGCACTGTCCCTCTCAAATAATAATAAACTAAACCTGCATACAAGCCAAGCTGATCAGTCTCAGCTGGATCACCTCTACAAGGATGTCTGATTGTCTTAAGACCTGAAATACCCAATGGCCCCAGGTAACATCACTGTTGATGTGTCCAGGTGCATCATTTCACAACCCAGCTCAAGACTGGACAAAGTGGGGAGACCACACATGAGTTGTAACTGAAAAGTTTATTTTATATAACTAAAATGAAAATGAGTGTAGTAATGAACTAAATGTTACCTAAGTATGTATTATCATGTGATGTATGTGACAAGCAGGAATTGTGTGTCTTTGCCAATGCAGCCTTGTCAGGTTTCCATTATGAACAGAACATGAAACAGAAGCCATTTTTTTACAGTTACATAAGACCATGTTTTAAGTGTTTTCAGTTGTAAACACCATCTCATCATCATCTGTCATAAGAAATGAAAATGAAAGAATTCAGTCACAGCAGAAAGCTCTGTTGTTTCCTTCTTTTATGTCAACCGTAAGTAGCAGTAGCAGTATCCTGTTTGCATCTTCATGCTATTTCACTAAAGTGTTTGATATGAGTATTGTCTGTGTTTGTGTTTCATCCTCAGCCCCTATCAGCACCAGTATCTCTTCAAGAGGAATATTCAAATATCCAAACAGCATAAAACAGTTACTGACACTTATGAATCAATTTAACGGCATCATCACAAATCATAGCCGCTATTTGCTTTTGTAATAAACTAACAGACACATGAAGGAAAAAGAAAAAGTTTATTTAGTGTTTGTGAACATTTACCAACAACAATCATACGCATGATGTTATCAGGCCAAGGCAACAAGTCAAACCAGTCCAGAGCAGTAATGACTCCTCCCTGGATGTGAAGCTTTATAAATCAAGTCGTAGCTACAGAAAAGTGAAATTTACAAGTTCACATCAAGACCTAAGGTACAGTATGATCATATCTAACATGTCATATGTTTATGTTTTTACATTTTTATATGAACCAGCTTGACTTGCTGTGACACTGTGTTGTGACTACAATACACAGGGAAATTATACCAGAGCAGTTAAGTCACTTTTTTAGTGTTTTGTTTCCATGTCTTGAATTTTGAGGATGAAAGAATTTGTACTAAATTAATAAGTTTGTATTGTTTATAAAATAGTAACTTTAAATTCAGTTGACCAAAAAGCCAAATCATCCAAAATTGTTATTCTTCCTTTGTGTTAATGTGAAGGAATGAATTACTGTTATGATGTGTGACCTGCTGTGACTTTTCCAGTGCTGAACAGAAATTCTGTGTTTATTGCGTTACATCCTGCTCCATATAGAGGTTTGTCATCTCTTTAACAAATGATATGTTTAGTTGGGTTTTTGAATAAAAAAACAAACTCGTGTTCGTAGCAACTTTGTGTGCAGTCAGTAAAGTTTATCTTAAATTATTCAAAATGTATTTTGGATCAGATCATTAATTAAGGGGAAATTTTAATCTGACTGTGGTTCTAGATCAAAGGACACCAAAATCTTCAGGAATCAACATTTTGGGATGAAAGACAATCCCTACTATATTTTACTGCACTTTATGGATCACAGACTAATGGCTAATATCAGGTTTGTCCAATGTCCGGCCTGGGAGCCAATTTTAAACAGCCCTTGACATGACATTTTAAAAAACAATATCAGTGTATGTATGTATACACGTGGCTCACCACACAATATTGGTTAATTAAGCAAGATCATTTTGTATTTCTCTCCATCACTTCACAATGGCAGGACTATTGTACAGTTTGTAGACATGCAACACGTACAAACTATGCAGGCGGATCGGGTGTGTTTTCATAAACAGACTGTAAACAAGCAAATGAAAAGGTTACCTACCAGCAGACATTTCCTTTTAGGTAGCAAACATGGCCATGGCAAAGAAAATTAAGGTGAGGACGGTGAGGACAGTGAGGGCCACTGCTTTCAGGTGTGGCTAAAAGTTTAATTCATTTTTACTGAAATATGGACCAGTTGTGCTTGTCTCATTTTTTTGTGATTTTTTTTTTTTCCAAAAATAACCCATCTGATGTGAGAAGTGGCTGGCCCCCAGGTATTTTCACATTATCTGACCTGGCCCCCATTCAAAAATGTTTGGACACCCTGAGCTAATAAGCTATTGTGTTGTGTTAGTTTCTCTGACAGGTTGCGCAGTGATGTTTGGGTTGGCTGCGTTGTGTTTCCTGCTTCTGCAGACTGGAGTTTCTGGGTTTGGGTTATCCAGTGGAGAATCTCTGAGTCATCAGGAGATCACTAAGAGAGCAATCTTAAATACCACTGCGCAGACATGTCGTGCTCTGGCCCTGGCTGAGGGCAGAGACTTCACTTTTCCTGTAAGGATTAATGTCAACCACATTATATTGACTTTATATGTTAAATGACCAGTGGCTTTATTATTAGTATTATTCATTTTGTGTGTGTTTGTGTCCACAGTCTCTGACTGTTGATGCTGTTGCTGCTGCCTGTGAAGCATCAAAATCATCCAAGAGCTTCCTCCAAACCATCCAACTGATCCAATCAAGGAATAAACGAGTAGACTATATTTTATTCTTCCTAGCACGGTATCACATGGACAATGAACAAATTTTGGAGGGAAGGAAAATCATCACAGATGGATTGGCAGCTGTGAAGGCCAGCAACAGGGAACAGAACTTTGAGGCTGCCAGAGAAAAACTGGGACAAATCTTACACCCTCTACAGGTAGCCTTCTTTCTATCATTCCTTCTGTTTACATCACAGTTTTGTTTCTTCAATGTTACACTTCAAAACTAACCCTCAAGTTCAGCAAGCGACACAACAGTTTCTTTCCGTAGGCCCAAATTGTGTGCACTGACATTAATTTAATTTCACAACAACAACCTGTTAAAGGGAGCATTAATATGACTTACTGAAAAGAGATCTTGGTATTAATATACTAGATGCTAGATAATAGATGCTCTGCTTGTTGTTGTTTTTATATAATAGGATTTCTACAGTCATAGCAACTGGGTGGAGATGGGAAACAAACTCCCAAACTCCAATCTGATCAGATCAGACACCAGCGTTGGCAACATAGCAGGTAAAGAAATGATGTTGTGTCAGTGCGTGAGTGGCTGCGTCACCGAAACAAAAGAAATAGAGATGAGAAAATGTGATGGTCCAATGCAATTACAGAGATCATTTTACAAGACAAAAGACTGACAAAATTTTCTTTCCCACAGCTGAAAGCAGAGCAACCTGTCGCAACTGTAATGGAGACGACTGCAGGAACAACATTTTGGAGGATATCCTACGGGAAATGATAATTACTTCAGGATACTTTAATTTTGTGCCTTTTTTTTCCTCCAAACCAAAAGGTAACCTTCCTACCTGCTTACCTAAATAACTATATAAACTTAAATTCATATTTGTCAGGTTTGTTGCTTAAATACTGAAAAATATTACCATCGTGTGTGAATCATGTCCCATATCTGCAGCTCCCCTCGGTTTAACAGAACTTTATTGTGAGTTTAAGCTCATTCTCAAGCTGTCTGGCACCCACATCTTTACTGTTTCGGTTCACTCTCACTGCTGTCAAAAAGCTGGAGTCGATGAAGACCTAAAACAGAGCTAAGAGAGAGTTATTATTATTCAAATATGCAAATATGCATGCAGCATAGGGCTGCAGGTTGGAATCATATCTGTAGTTGTTGTGGCACCGGCATAGCCCTAGTACATGGAGCAACTGCTCCACCAGGTGACCTACTGGGCACCCCAACATACAGCCTGTTTTGAGTACACTTTATTTGTCATTTTGTCAATCAAACCTGCGAGAATGAGTATGTAGTATTAATTTGGGACACTTTACAACTCTGAAAATGTTTTGCTGCCATTGGTGATTGGCACTCTGACCATCTGTACAAAATTGTATTACAGTCCATCTATTAGTGGTTAAAATATTTCAATCTGCACCAAAGTGGTGGACCAACCATCAGACCAGTGTTGCGATCACTTGAGCCGTGTTTCTAGTGTGGCTAAAAAAACACAGTGTCAGAGAAAATGGTATCGTCCCTGAAAAAGCAGTATAGTATTCTCTGAAATGATATGTAAAGATGTATAAAACATTTTGTTCTCATTCTGTTTCTAATGCTGAACAGGAAAATGCAGCCACGGAGGTTTTCTTGATAGAACAAGTAACATTGAACCTATAGGAGGGATCAATAAAGACACTTTGACATCCAGCCATGGACACCTCCACATGGAAGCTGCAAATGTGGCAATTGCTGCAACCAGTGAGCTCCTGGAGGACATTCGAGGGGCTGCTGGTGACAAACCATTCCTACAGTATGAAACCCTTTCTCTATGTTTCAGATATGCATGGTAAGGAGGTGGATTGCAAAGGGTTTTTATCTCATCTCTTTTTCACTGTCCTTTTCTCTCCATCCCTCAGGATGATGGGAGTCTCGAGAGGATCCAGTAAAGCTCTTTGTTTTATGATCGACACGACAGGAAGCATGAGTGATGACATTGCAGCAGTGAGGACTGTCACTTCTGATATAATCGACAGGAAAGTGGGAACACAAGACGAGCCCTCAGTTTACATTCTTGTACCTTTCAATGATCCAGGTATGATCTTAATGTTTTATCCCTCTGAAGTGAAGTAAAACTTATATTTCTTTCTTCATCCTCTTGCCTGCTAAACTGTAACTCAGTGATATAAAGCAGTGACTTTTTGTGCTGTCATGTGCTGTATAGTTGGTTGAATATTATCACTGCTCAAGTAAAATGTCAGCAGTACAATAAGAAACATAACTATAAATAAACTATATAACTATAAATAAATGCATGCATCTCCACCTGAACCTCAGATTTTGGGCCACTGACAAGGACAACAGACCCAGAAGTCTTCAAGAATGCTATTAATTCACTAACAGCAACTGGTGGAGGAGATGCTCCAGAAATGAGTCTTTCAGGGCTTCAGGTACTGTGATGCCTTTGAGACATAATCTGTCTGCAAAACTTGAAAATAGGAAAGAAAGTAAAGGTAAACCTACCGTATGATTGCTGTCCTCTCTTCCTCATACAGCTGACATTAACTGGTGCTCCTCCCAGTTCTGAGATCTTCCTCTTCACTGATGCAGCTGCTAAAGACGCACACCTGAGAAACACAGTGCTCGCACTCATTGAGCAAACCAAGACAGTGGTGAGTACTATGCTTCCTGTATGGGGTGCCGTTTGTAAAGTGGCTCACACTGAAATTAACAGCAACATTTTGCCACATTTAGCTTATCTTAAGTCACTTTTTACCATATTTACAGCAATGTCAAAGTTAAATCTAAATATTAAATACTAAACCTAAATGTTAAATAAATCTAAGTGTTAAATGTTAAATCTAAATGTTAAATGTTAAATCTAAATGTGCTTGGTGAAACTGAATATTTAGCTAATATGCAAATGCACACTGCCAGTCACTGGAATTATCAAAATAAAAGCCCAGGTGGTCAGACTGTGTTTATAGCATCAAATAAAAAATTAAAACCAAACTAAGCAGAGAAAATTAACACTTGAACATACATCAGCGTAATAAGAACTACCGCAAATGACAGAAACCATGTTTGGGAAAATTTTATTTGACATGTACTTTGAGTTTTTAGTGTCCCATCCCTCCTTGATGTTAGCTAGCCAGTAGAGATTTGCTACAAGCATCAATGTACTTCACGCATAGCGCATTTGTTTTATTTTTTACCACTGGACATCGTTATGATGTCCAGCTAATGTTAGCTGGTTTCATACAGCTTACATGCTAACATAAGGAACATATGCTAAATGAGTTAGAAAACACATGTTCAAGTGTTAATTTTCTCCAATTAGTTTGGTTTTAATTCGTTATTTGATGCTATAAACACAGTCTGACCACCTGGGCTTTTATTGTGGTACTTCCAGCTACTGGCAGTGTGCATTTGCATATTAGCCAAATATTTAGTTTCACCAAGCACATTTAGATTTAACATTGAGATTAAAATTTAATATTTAGATTTAGATTTAACATTTAATATTTAACATTTAGATTAACATTTTGATTTAGATTTAATGTTTGGATTTAACATTTAACATTTAGATTTAGATTTAACATTTAGATTTAACATTTCGGTTGTGATTTAACGTTTGGATTTAACATTTAGATTTAGATTTAACATGTAGGTTTAACATTTAATATTTAGATTTAACTGTGACATTATATTTAACATATTTCAAATATTGTTGTAAATGTGGTAAAAAGTGACTTTAAAAATTCACACCACTTTTTTAAATGTTGTTTGAAGTTAATGTGGCAAAATGCTGCTGTTAATTTTAGTGTGAGCCACTTTACAAACGGCACCCCATATTCGTGTAACAACAAACAAATGGTGTGAAAAATGATAGTGTAAGAAGAGTGTGTAATGTAATGAAAAAATAAATAAAAACTCACGATGTAAAAACTTGAGGAGGCTATGAGTGAGGCTGTACTTAGGCACTAATACTAATGTCTGAATAAGTAGAAAGTAATGTTCACCATGTTCGCTATTATAGTTTAGCATGCTAACATTTGCTATATAGCATTACACACTGCTGAGACTGAAGGGAATGGTATTTCATCATAAACAAAAGTTTTGGAAGAACTATATAAAAAGATTGTTTATGTTAGTTATTAAAGACTTTTCTGATTTGGTTTAACCTAAAAGACCCTAGACCCTAGACTTTAAGACTCTATGAGTGGGCTTAATTCTCATTCAAACTTTTTTTAATTTCTTTTTAGGTAAACTTCATGATAACTGCTGTTCTGGGATTTCGTCGTCGTAGACAGAGTGATGATAGCCTCCAACAACAACAACCAATCAGTCGAATGGCAAGATCAGATGCTCAGCTGTACAGAGACCTGGCTCAGGCTTCAGGAGGTCTGGCTATTGAAGTCTCAAAGAGTGAGCTCCTTGAAGCCACCAGCATCATAACACAGACATCCAGCTCCTCTCTGGTATTAACACTCTCACTGTGCATTATGAGTTTTCAAAATTTGTAATTCATTCACAATTCAGTTGTGACACCAGTTTCATTTTATCTCCTAGGTGACCCTTCTGCAGGCAGCCAGGAATCCAGGAAAGGCTGAAAATTTCACCTTCACCATTGACGAGTCGGTGAAAAACCTCACAGTTTACATCACTGGGAACTCTTATCAGCCCCTCAGGTGATCACTCTGTGCAGATGGTATATTTTAAAGTTGTTATCACTGTAGAAGTAGAGGAGGTTCTTTAAAGCCACTTTGTGTGGAAATTTCTAACTTTGGCCCCATCTGGTGGTGGTAGTAAGTGTTGCACTGTGGTCAACAATTCACGCAGCTGCTCTAAAAAATTGAAATGTTAAATGCTTCACTTTTGGCTTTTTACCCAGTGTGCTTCATCACATGCCATTGCTCTCCTTTTAGGTGTGTCTCAGGAAAGCACCAACACGACAGGATCACTGATCACTGCATCCCAGTCAGTGGGAAACTTCAAGACTCTGCAGCTAAAACAACAAGTTGGACTGTGGGAAATTCAAATGGTGTCAACAAATCCCTACATTCTGAAGGTTGTAGGTGAGAACTCCACGATTATGAGGTTGAATGACATAATCAATACTTAAGATTACTTTAGGTATAACTATCCCTTACCAAATGTAGTATGTTGATATGTATGACATCTATTGCACGTCTGTCCATCCTGGAAAAGGGATCCCTCCTCAGTTGCCCCCCCCCCCCCATTTAAAGGGTCTTTTCATTATCCACTGTGAGGGTCCAAAGGACTGAGGGATGTTATATGTTGTAAAGCCCACATTAACAATCTAATGGAATCTAAAGGACATGACTTCAGTGACAGCGTTGGAATCTTGCATAGGAGCCGGAGTTTGGCGCCACTTCTCTTGGAGTCAATGAGGCGGGCACGACAAATTACATTAAAACCCATCATATCTTTGTTGTTGCAACTCTGATTGAAAACATCCTACATCCTAATGCTGACTGACATTTTAAAGGGAAAATGAACCCACACATTTAGAAAAAGCATTACACAATGATGGGCTATTGTGTGATTTGCAGTGTCCACCCCATTAACCTCAGTAGAAGTGGCACCGAAGTCCGGCTCCAATACAAAATCGCATGCTGTCACTGATGTCATGACCTGTCCTTCCATCATTGTTCCCTCGAGAAGACTTTAGGAGGTAAACAGGGACCAAAGCTGTTGCACTAGCAGCAAAATAGCAACCTACATAGTGGAGGTGAATGAAATTTAGTTTTTGTTTCTCCAAGCATTAAATATGTCATTCGAGACAGTGTCACGAGTACCTGGTTACTCCACAGACCTCAGGACAGCATTCATCAGGTTTCATTGAAACTACTTTCTGCAGAAGAAACGGTGTTGACGCGGCTGTTTTATGGAGGATTGTGCTTAATTTTGTAATTTTAGTCTTCAAAAATAATGATAGATAAATACGCTTCAAAGGAATGGTAAAATTACTGATTATTTACTGGTGATCATACATCTGGCCTCTCTGATTGACTTTCTTTTACTGTAACTTTTATTTGCAGGTGAAAGTCCTGTTGACTTCCTGTTTAACTTTTTGGAGGAATCGCAGGGCCTGTTTGGAGGTTTTGATGTCGTAGAAAATCGTCCCAGAGCTGGTAAAGGAGCCAGAAGTTTGTGATATGCCAAAGTAATTGACCTCAGCATATTTCAGTGGATATTCTCTTTTTCTGAAGGTGTTAATGGCAGCCTGATGGTGACGGTGACCGGGAGTGAATCCGCCACAGTGACAGAAGTCATTCTGGTTGAATCGTCTGGGTCGGGAGAGGTTAATGGCAACGTGGAGGCTCAGGGTGGAGGCGACTTCTTGGCTCACTTTGACAGGATACCAGCAGAGGAGTTTGTGGTGCTTGTGAAAGGGCAGAGCAACAATGGTTCCCCCAGAATGTCCTCAACAAACTTTCAAAGGCAGTCCCCCACCAACATCAGAGCGTCTGCTGTGACTGTTACTTCTGTACGTAAAATGCATCTTCCTAAAAACTTATGATATGACTTTTGAGATAAACTGTACTGCCACAGTTTTTACTATATACGACTGATAGTGACTGATTTCCTTCTGTTTTTAGCCTGATTCAGACAGCGTCTTAGTTCCAGGAACACCACTTTCAGTTCCCTTCACTGTGATGACGAGCGGTGCAGGAGGGACCTTCAGCATCCAAGCTACCAATGACCAAAGTTTTCCCTCGACTTTCCCGTCCAGTCTAATGCTGGAAACTGACGGCAGTGCCAACAGTACAGTCAACCTTACAGCACCTCTTAACACTGCGTCTGGTACTGTCATCACCCTAACCATTTCGGCCGAGGCTTCAGGAGGCGCAGACACCAACTACATCGTGCGGCGTTTCACTGTCCTTGAAACGGTAACTCTTCACAAATCACATTTCAGTAGATGTTGAGGCAGTAAATGATCATTCTGTCATATTTAATCCCTTCATCTTTGCGTTTATTGGTTGAATTAATGACTGGAGGCAGCAGTAGCTCAGTCCATAGGGACCTGGATTGGGAACTGGAGGGCACTACTGTAGCAATGATTATGTGCGCAACTTCCAGTGAGATAGCGGATGTAGCAGTAAGCTAGTTAGTCACTGTCTGTGGTATGTCCCAGTGGCTACTCTTGGTGGCTAACCGCTAATGCTGGTTCTTTCCTTTTCTTGCCTTCATTTTAGCAAATACTAATTTATTTTTTAACAAATATCTGACTAATGTTAACGTAGCATTTTCTAAAATGTCTTTGCGGAGCTCTGGTACCTATTGCACTGTTTGTGTCTGTAACAACTAACAACCAGTCTGAGCTAAATTTTTGTCTTCAGCAACTGTGTGTTGAACATGTAACCAGAACAAAAAATGATTGCTCCTGTTGCCAAAGATACCATTGATATGAGAAATAATACCACAAGGGTTTCAAGAACATAGCGAAAAATTATCAAATCAGAATTTGCAGAAGAGAATGACAGTACTGACTCAACGTCAGTACATGATATCCTTGTCTTTCCCCGTCTGACTTCATTCTCAACCTACATTAGAAAATTGCTTGTTATAAAATAAACTCAGCAACATACCTTGAAATATGTATTTAGTCATTAGGGCTGAGAATGTGTCACTGATTTACTGTACTTCCTTTTTTATCATATTACAAAATGACTGCCAAAAGTTATTTCTTTTACTACTACTTTATATTACTGTTACTGAAGTCTGTTGCTAAATTCAGCATCCTGTTTGCTCAGAACAGTTTTTAATAACTCAGTAGTTAAAACAACGTGTAAACTGCGTGGTTAGCGCAGACGACCGGAAGATTAGCTTGGAAACATCACATAAATCCCCTTTACACAGAACTACAGTTTTTTTTTTTTTTACTTGTCTGCATTGGTCTTCATAGCTTAGCACCACTAAAGGGTGTAAGCTTCTTGTGAAGATTGATGCACTGTTAATCTTGCAGTCAAGTATTTTATACCCATAATGCGTGGTTGTGACTGTCACCCACCCTCCCTGGAGACTAGCCTAACAGCCTTTATTGGAAAAACTTCCTAATATGAGTCAGAGAGGGCCGTGATACACCAAAGTGTGTCAGGGGGAAAGTAAGGAAACAAGCAAGGGGGAGGGGGCAGGTGCTTAAGTCCTGAGTTATATAGTGATAGTGCATGCGGAGAAGAAGGAGGAAAAACAAACAAATAAACAAACAAACGAAAAAAAAAAACGGGAGAAACAGGCAGTGTAGCTGATGTATTGTGGCCTTGAGGTGGTTGTGCTCCATGCAGATTATCGAAAATAAACATATACATGTCTACTATACTGAAGAAGTCTATACTGAACACCAAAAATGTGAGAGTCTTGGTGGAGGGGGAAAGCCCAATTGCAGAGAAGAGTTGCCAGTGCGGTGTGGTAGGTTTGAGAAGCAAGTGGGCCCCTTTGGAGTGATCCCATCGGTTCTTTGCGATGCGTCACGGAGCTGAAGTATCGAACATGCATGTGTGTATTTGAACCCTCCCAATGTGTTTATGAAAACCATCACCAGGGTCCAGGGCCAGCCCTGCGGGGGAAGGGGGGCGGCATGGCACCCCAAGACTGCAGGAGCGCCCAGACCCCAAGACCAGGGAGCCGCAGAGGCTGCAGGACACCACGCAGGCCCAAGGACCCAGGGCGGCGAAGGCCGGCACCCCCAGAGAGCCAGAGACACACCCCAGACAGGCGGGGCAGGAGGGCCCACCCACCCACCGCCCGACGCGGTGGGTGGGTGGGCCCAGCCAAACCCAGCCAAACCACCATGATGTAAATGGGCTCCCTGGCTCCAACCCTCAGCCCAGGAGGGCCGGGCCTCACTAGCCACGCCATGCGTATCTACAGTGTGTGTAAACCCACCACCCCCCCCCTTACTATGATTCTCCGATCCCTGACGGAGAAACATTAACCCTACACCGTGAATGTGAATGTGAGTGCCCATAAGTGTGATGTGGTGCATTAAAATTGAGGGACATAGGAGACAGGTGGGGGCAAGGCTGATGGCTACAGCACACTGCTGTCCTGCAGCCCGTGCAGCCATAAGGCACCTGGAACCTGTTCCCATCTGTCCCCCAAGATGTAGGTGTATGTGGTGCTTTAAAATTGGAGAACAGATAAGGATGGGCTGGGGGGCAGCATGGAGGGCTACCGGACACCACTGTCCCATAGCCTGCCCCATTATGAAGCCCCCCAATCCATCCGTGGTCTGCACCTCGAAGAGTGAGTGTATGTGGTGCATTAAAACTGTGCAATGTGTGGTGAGTGAACTAAATGTGGTTTAGGAGGCCAGGCCAGTGTAGGCCCGGCCCGAGGGCTGGAGAGATGGATGGGAGGGGCTAGGAGGTGGCGCCAACCAGACCCCGGCACCGCGAGGCCCCCAGCGCCCATGGACAGCGGGCCAGGCGGGCCCCAAGGAAACCAGAAGAACTACAGTTAATATTGATTTATGTGTTAGTATCTCTTAATAAGTCATTATAAATCATAATTCATCTTTAGAAGGAGCAGAAGTTCACCTTAAGCTAGCTCGGGCAATGTTAAAGTTAATATTTTAACGTGCAAGGCGAGCTAATTGCTAGCATGCTCAGTTGAAAAGGGAAAAAAAAAACAATGCTTTGAGATCACTGTCAGTGATGACAGAGGTATTATCACATAATGCCGTTCGACCTATAACAGGTGGTGTGTTCCATGTTTTATTTCCCAATTGATCTTGGAAAGAAGAATAGAGTACTGTAAACAAACTGTTACCATTGGAAATCGCCGGTTTTCGGTTCAACGCCGGAAGTCGCACACATATTTCGCCCAAGGGATCATGGGGCTAGGAATAAGGTGGATAGGTGTGTGTGCATGTGTGTGTGTATTTCAGGCCTGTGTGTATATGACAGCAGAGTGAAAAAACTGAATTTCCCCTCGGGGATGAATGAAGTGTATCTTCTGCTAAAACCAGCTGACTTTTACCTTCTTTTGCTCCTCATAGGTGACTGATATCACTAAGCCGGTGTGTGAGCTGCTCAGCCTGCAGTCCAACTGCTCTGATAACTGTGTGTTATCAATGTGGGAGCTCTCTGTTCAGGTGACTGATGGTGCTAATGGGACGGGTGTCGACCGTATTACCCTCAGACAAGGCAACGGGACTTTGAACACCAGCTTGGCCACTGACAATGAGAACATAACCCTGGTTTCCTACAATGCATCTTGCTGTTCGCCTGATGTGGAGCTGGTGGTTGTGGATCAGGTGGGTAATGTAGCCACATGTTTCTACAGCGTCCGGACTGTCGCTACAACCACAAACACTCCCACAACTACAAACACTCCCACAACCAAGACAACTACAACTACAACCACCAATAGTCCACAGCGTCCAACAGTAGCAGCTGTTGAGTCTTTGTCTACCAGAGCTGCTCAGTCTTTTCTTGTTTGCCTTAGCATCACGGTCCTGGGGCTCAGTTTAACATTTTAACTTGGGGTCAACTGAGTGCTTACATGTTAGTGTGGGGGTGAGATACATTTAAAAATGTGCTTTTGGCTTTGGAAAATAAACTACATACTCTATACACTCAGTTGCCAGTTTTTTAGGTACACATAACTAAAACTTATGCAGTTTGATCCTATAATAATAAAGTACATGTTTTGTTCACTAACACCCAAAAACTGAAAAAATATGCAAACAAAAAGCTTGAAAAAAGGAATATTACATACATGTATAACATTTTGTATCAGAGCTGGAACCATGAAACACAACCTTTACAAAGGACAGTACCATGGTAAAATTGGTAATACCATCCATTACTATCACTCTACTACAGTAGGTCTTTGTAAAGGAACATTCAGTTTTCACTTATAGCATCTGAGAGAGGTTTAATTCAACTTTATGGTTATGTTGGAGGCTATAGTGTTGTTGAACTGTACTGCGTTACACACATAGGTGCTTCTTATATTTGGTCCAGCTAAATTGATTTAGTCAGGGGAACCTAATAATCTGGCTCGTGAGTGTGTGTACAACTTGGTGAATCATACCACTGTAAAACAATGTTGAAATCTTTAAGCTATGTGATATAAACATGTTCTGTAGGCATTACAGGGCACTTGGTAGTAGTGTAAAACCTTTAAATGGTTAATGGGGTTGTGAATATATTAGGGAGATTTGAGCATGTCAGTTTAATTATGATATCTCAATCAAGGATCATTCATTAATGTTTTCAGTACTACTGATGTTAAGTTGTGGAATGGGGTTCTGTTTACACATAAATAAAATTTAAAACCCATGCAAAAAAAACCCCAACTTTGGTCGCAATTAATCTTTCAAACTTTGTCTACTTAAGAAGACGTATTCTTGGTTGGTTTACGATTAGACTTCTTTAGGAATTTAGCAAAGACTGAAGAAAGGTATTCGCACATCCATCTGTCTCAGATGCAGGTGTGTTGGACAATATCACTTGAGGCTTTGAACAGAAAATCCTGCACACTGCTCTTGTTCAGCTTCACAATTTATTAGCAACACTAACGTTACGATCCTCTTGATGAACATCCACGAGGACTGAAGAGCAGTGTGCAGGATTTTCTGATCAAAGACCCACTTTAGCAGAGTTAAAGTTGTGAAAATGTGGTGGTGCTTTGTGTCAAGTGCACAAACATTGTGAGAATAATAGCTCAGGGAAATGTCAGGCCCCTGGGCCCTTAGCTTTCTGAAAATGTGCCCTGGTGAACAATGTAGTTGAATAGCCCTGTTGTATAGCAACAGTTGAAGGAGATAAAGGTGACCTAGCTGTGTCAGATTATGTTACATCATCATAGCTACTCACATAATTGGTAATAAAGTAACGTCATTCAATACATCAGTTTGTACTGTACTGTACTATAGGTCCAGCATCAATATTATGAACGCAGCAACTGGTGATTGTTCACATTGTATACATATAAAAACCATCAGTGGCTGTTAGCACCATAATGTGACAACAGAAGACAGAAAGAACAGATAAAGGAAACAAACAGTGCTCTTCACATAAACTGCAGCAGAGAACAAAAATGACCTCCTGGACCTTACAGGTATAACATCATTAGAGCTCCCTCTAGTGGAGGAACAATTCAATCAAATCACATGTTTACACAGAAACCATGGCTCTGCTCAAACCGTGTAACTTCAGGCTTTGTGATGGGGCAAACAATTTGAGTTAGATCTGATAACATTATACCAGTTACAAACCAGTTTGGTCACCCATGTACAGCGACAAATAACAAGTTCAGTGGTGGAATGTGATCAAGCGCATTTCATCAAGTACTGTACTAGAGTACAAATATGACATACTTTTACTTAACCTCAATTGTATTCTGCTTTACACTTACTTCACTACATCTCAGAAGTAAACATTGTACTTTTAACTTCACTACATTTGTCTGACAGCTTAAGTTACTTCTGAGATCACAGTTTTTCATCCCCTTTCTGTCCAGTGAAAACCATGTATCTTAAGATGTGCTGATGTTGAATGCTGGATGAAGTGTTCTTGTATATGCTGTTAAAGTTTTTCTACATCTTAAGCTTTATAAACTCTTAAAAACTATCTTGGGCCAGATAAAATAATCACATCTGTAAACATCCTCAGCAGTGAAATACAACATGCACATCAATGCAGCAGGTATATTAATCCAAAAACATTATATATAACAATACAGCACTGATCAAGAACATTTTACAGAACAATAAATACTTTCACCTTAAAGGGATAGTGCACCCAAAAAATGAAAATTCAGCTATTATCTACTCACCCTCATGCTCAAGGAAGGCTCTGGTGAAGTATTAGCGTCCTCACATCCCTTGCGGAGATCGGTGGGGGGAGCGGCTAGCACACCTAATGGCTGATGGCGCCCCAGACTAACGTCCAAGAACACAAAATTGAAACCACAAAGTATCTCCAACATGCTCATCCATAGTGATCCAAGTGTGCTGAAGCCCCAACATAAAAAGTTGTTTCGAAAAACGTCATTTGAACTCTGTTTTTAGCCTCACTGTAGCCTGTAGCTCTGACTGCTTCTCTGTGCTCCGCGCTTAGTATTAGTTTTTGAGTCATGTCCTGACAATGTCGTTTAGACACACACACACACACACACACACAAAAAGAAGGTTGGTGTGAAAAGTGAAGGATGACATGTTACCATAGTAGAATCTGCAAATCATAAGTCATCCTCCAATATTATGCAAGTGCACTGTTATAAATACCATAAATATCCTTGTAAGCTAGTTAGTCAACTTATCGTTTGTTTTGCCGTGATTGTAGCATCACAGCAGTTTTGACAGCTACTTCAGATTTAGTCTCAAGGCCCGAACATACTCGGGCGGAACGTACACGGAACGGACTCCGCGGAGGTCCGCGTGGACTCAAAGCGGACGCCGCAAGCCCTGTGCACACAAAGCTCAGATGTTACGACCAAGCGCGGACTCCGCGCCGCGCACCAGTGACTGCTCGGCATGTATTTTTCACATTGCGGAGATTTTTCATGGACATTTTTACAGGAAACTACAACGCAGAACTGCGCTCGACTATGAAATGCGGAATGTCCTAAAGGCCCGAGTATGTTCAGGCCTTTAGTCTTGACACAAAATATTTGACGAAAATTCAAAACATTTTAGTCGACAAAACTTTGAAAGGCTTTAGTTGACGAACACATCTAGGACATGCATTTCTCCTGCAATTTTTCAAAGGTTTAGGGGTGATTTACAAGAATGCACTTACTGATCATCTCGCTTGCTCTTATTTTTTTTTACTGCTTACGACCAATCACACATGTGCAATATTAGTATTGTTAGTTGTGCAATATATCTGTGCTTCCATCAGTCAATAATGTAAAATCAGCCATTCAGTCCCTGTCTTTATTATATTCTGCTTCTTTTTGGTGCTTCCTTATTATATTGCTTTGTGTTTTCATACTGTTTACGTAAAAAAAATGAAAACTGGAGTTTTTTTCCTTCAACAACTAACGCATGTGGTTACGTTTTGCTGACACACGCGTGGCCAGGAAAAAAGAACAGGGTTTGGCTGAAAGTCGGTGGTTGTTGGACCCACGTACCTCCCCTTCCATCCACCCTATTTGGACTTTCGCCACTGTAACTTTCGTTCTTGTCTCACTGCGTTTCCCACTGACACTGCTGGGTGCTGTTTAACTATAATGATGACTGGCATCATGCTGACGTAAAAGGACGGTTTTTGTCATTGGTGTCTGACGCTGGAAGTCACAGCCCAAGCACCGGATTTTGATGTCTTCGGAGTGAGACCAGGTTGTATAATTTACCAATCTAATGCACAGATGAATAGCACTTCAATGCAAGCCCGTGTTTGAACTCTGCTCATGCATTCCATTAAAATCCCACGTCCCAGCTCGTTTATTGCCCAAATTAAACAGGCACAGATGAGTGACAGCAGAAATCCTGGCAAATGAACGAGCTGGTTTTATATTACAGTTTTAGCAAACATGCATGTGTTTGGGAACTTATGAGCATATGACTGGATATATGAGACCTGGATTAAACTACACGAGGTGGGTGAGTGTTTGTTAACAGGTGTTTTGATATAGTTCTGCTGTTGTTAAATGTGAACCCCATTTACTACATGTCATCAATAACTATCTCCATTTTTGGATTCTTCATTCACCATGGAGGCATGTCAGAAAATCTCTTCTTCAGGAATTCAACGTAATGATGGGGTGAGTTAATGATATACAAGTTATCATGTTGGGGGTGAGGATAAGGGATGAGATAAGTTAAGATAAGACTTTATACACCTGGGGAAATTCATGTTTCAGCAGAGTAGAGCAGGCCGTCCACTAATCGGAAGATCACCGATTCGATCCTCGGCTCCTCTAGTCTGCATGTCGAAGCATCCTTGGGCAAGATACTGAACCCCACATTTGTCCCGATGGCTGTTCCAGCGGTGTTTGAGAGCTTGGACGAGGCACCTGAGTAGCAGGTGGCACCTTGTACGGTAGCCTCGGCCACCAGTGTGTGAATGTGTGTGTGAGTGAGTGAATGTGACGTAGTGTAAAAGCGCTTTGGGTGGTTGGAAGACTAGAAAGGTGCTATACAGGTGCAGTCCATTTACAGCAGCTCAAGAGTCAGAAGCAATAGAGAAAAGCAAAAAGGAGATTGAGTGCTAACAAAGGATAAAATATTACAACAATGCAAATTAAATAAAATAAACACAAACGAATAAAAAATCTTTTTATGCTACAGACAACTTCCACTTATACAGATCCTGTATATCCATGATTGATAGTTGCACAACATAACTGAAATACATACGTGGTGTGTGCTATGGGTGTGTGGCATTTACGGTAAGTATATAGATATACAGCCTATAAATATTGTTGCACAGTAAGTGGTAAATATTGCACAGTGGGAAATTGCACAGGCATGTTACACAGTATAAATATAAGGAATATGGATATGTACATGTAAATGTGAAAATGTATGATTATGAATAGATATTATATATATATATTTATATATTCATATGCAGCAATGACATCAGAATGTCATTCGGACTAGATAAGTGTGGTTGGATGTTGTCAAAGAGAGGGAAGATAATCAGAACTCGAGGGCAGCATTGCAGATGTTCAGGACAGCTACAAGGACACCTTGTAGCCCCACAGGCAAAAGGGGGCCATGAGGAGGTCGCAAGGGTGTCAGCCACAGTCAAATACATACAAAGAGTAAGGCAGGTCCTGAAAAGTCAGCGGAATCGAAAGAACAAAGTCTGTGCCATCAACAAGTACGCCCTGCCAGTCATCCGATACCTAGCTGGTATAATAAGCTGGCCAAAGGAGGAGCTACAGGCCAATGATATCAAGACAAGGAAGCTTCTCACAATGCACTGTACAGACTGTACATTGCACTGAGACTGTACATTAAGCGGAAAGAGGGAGGCCATGGACTCATTAGCGTCAGAGCCACTGTCTAGGACGAAACAACACGGATCCAGGAATACATCAAGGAGATGGCCCCAAAGATGAGCTGCTAAGTGAATGCCTCAGGCAGCAGAAACCTGAGAATGCAGAAGAGGAGGATGAACCATCATGGAAGGACAAGCCCCAGTACGGGATATACCACTGACAGATTGCAGAAGTGGCTGTACAAGATCAATAGAAGCAGGGGTCTACCACACCAGAAAGGACCCCAGGTGCAGGCTGTGCAAAGATGCTCCTGAGACAGTTCAGCACATAATAGCAGGGTGTACATGGAACACTATAAGTGGCTGGCATAGTGTACAGGAACATCTCACCATCTGAGGTCTCTGTCCAGAAGAGAGCAGTCCTAGGAACAGCTAAGATACTGTGCAGAACCTGGACCCGAGCTTGAGGAAGACACGGGGGGGGAGGGGGGGGGGTGAACAAGTAAATATATACAAGAAAGGCTGATACAGGGAAGTACTTAATTTAAAAACACAAGGAAATCAATATTTAAATGCCATATTCAGTGCCATTTGCTGAGGCGATGCAGAAAATCCCCATCCCAAAGGAGTATGAGAGACCCTAAAAGGAGGAAGTGGTTGCCTTACATGTCTCACTTCAGCCAAGGGGCAGCTGGAGGCTAATGCAGTGACCAGCTGGATCAGGAAACTCCTGGCGTATCCAGAGTACAACACAGGAGGGGATGGACACCTGAATGGAGTGAATTGAATACTATTAGTGTTACAGATACAGAATTTCTGTGTACCAGGGTCTGGTCACTGCCTAAATCAATAAGTACTGTCCACCCCTCCAGAGGCTCCATTTTCCTCTTCACCATCCATTTGTGCCTCTGGCACAGTTGAACGGTTTTGACCGTCTCCTTGCCCTCCTCTTCCACTTTTCCCTCCTCTCTGCAAGGCTCTGAAATCACAAGCAAGAAAAAGAGAAAATCAGAAAGGGAAAAATGAGGGGAAAACAAACCTGTGCCTTTAACTAGCTGATCCTACCACTGCCACCAAATGTCGTGGACCAAGCAGTCAAAGCACAGAAAACACAGGTTTAAAGTTAAAAAAGGTGAGTTTATTTTTCCCAAAAAAATACATTTTACAAAGCAAATGATATAGAATAAAACAATGGGGCAACATATATTCTGGCTGATAAGACCAAATTAAACACAAATGGGAGAATTTACATAGGCAATTACTAAGACTAACACAAATAAACCCCAAAAGCAAATAGCAAAATGACAAAACAATGTAAAGTAAATGTGCATGTTTCATCTAGAAAACAGTGTGTTGTCAAAGTGCTAATAAATTTGAAACTAAAGAAACTGGTGGTGTGTATTTTAACTCACTGGAAATTAAAGGTAATTGAACACGTAATGGGTGTGGTTGAGTATGGGAATTATTTAACCTTTCGTGTGGCTGTGGGTGCGGCCATCCCATTGTCCTTAATTAAGGAGTATTGTCCTTAATCACTGGTTTCATTGGTTCTGTAGCACATCATTCACATTCCATCAGCTGGTACTTTAACAACCTTTCGTGACAAGTAAAAGTGAAAGAATTCAAACAGACACAGTCAAGGAAGTACAGAGAGAATACAGAGAAAATCACAAATAATAGTATCTTTGACAAACTTTCAAGCAATTACACCTTACCTGATAATATCTGCTAAAGTTCCTCATCAGGACACACAATATGGTGTCAGAGGTGTCACTATATAATGTGTGCTGTGTAGTAATTCCCCAACCAACAACCTTTGATTTCCTACGATTACAAAATAATTACTCATTCATCATAATGTAATCTTGTGATCTTATGTGAGTTAATAAATAAATATTCTGTGATTTGGGAGTAGTTCTTGCACTTTCTTGTTTGGTTATCGATTGATAATGTTTCCTTTAACAAACTGTGATAAGCAAGTAGGCCTGTTATGTCGAGATCATAAAATAACTCATTATCATGAATAAACTAAATATAACAGTATGTGGATCCTTGCTTTTTTAATAACAAGCCACTTGAAGTAGAACTACTTTTAGTGAAAGAAATATGAGGGAAAAGATGTTACAAGTCCTGCATGTGCATCTTAACCTCAGAAAATGAGCACAGAGAATCATGTACAGTTCAAACAATCATCATGTGATGTTTGTGACAAGCAGGAATTTTATCTCTTTGCTAATGCAGTGTCATGATTTACAGAACTTTTGAAAATACTTTTTTTTTCAATTTTATTGTAAAAACTTAATAACAAACATTTGTCATGATAGCTTTATTGGTAATTTAATGAATGCCTTGTAGATGTGGGTGTGGTTTAGGCAGGTGGTAGGAGGCAGGGTCAGCACTGACGTCACACTTGCGGGTTTGGCGGTAATGACTCATTAGCCAATATTAGTTGCACCTGGAGGGAGAGCTGGAGAGGCCATTGAGCTGAGTGGGCATGCCATGAGGGAAACGCCAGAGGCAAGACACTCTGAAGACAAAATAGACTGAGCAAACATTTCACACGCCACCACGAATTATCCATGTAAACACACATTCGCTCTGAGCAACCATGAAGAAGGTCGAGCTGGTCGGCCGACTGGGTCCATGCGAGCCGGCCAAGAGGAGCAAGAGGGACGGCTTGGCGATGAGTCAACGACACACCCCAAGAGATTGGAGAGGTCACACACACCCAGGGAAGATCCAGGCACATTTCTCATGTCTAATGCTACAAGTAGGGAGAGGTACTAATTTATGGGCTTGCTAGCTTTAGTTGATGAGGTTTCACGAGCCAGGTTTAGCATAACTGCGGGGCTCGTCCGGGATGAGAAACAGTGCATGTGTTTTTCACAAGTGATGTCAGTTTGTACTGTGTGGTGAATTCATAATGTTCTAGTCAGTGTTGTTAGTTGTTGTCAGTGTTGTTAGTTCTTAGCTTGGCTAAGGTGGCTTTTACAGTCGCCAGCCATGAATAAGCTGTTAGTTTTGCAGTCGTTCGGTGTCCTCCAGTGGCTTTTGTTTTGTCTGGGGTGCTTTGCCGGTTAGGCACCACATATTCGGTGCTTGACATGCGGTGGTTCAGCATGTGGCTTTGTATGTTTGGGCTTTAGGATTTGCCCGTTGACGGTCAGAATGCTTTGAAATGTCATGGTTTGAATACCAGTTGTTTGATATGTTTGAGATGTCTGATGATCTATTATTGTTGCCTTTAGGTTACTTTGTTTGTGCCTGGCTTGTTTTTACAGTGTAGTATCCCCCTTTTGGGTTTAAGTGTTGGCAGAACTGAACATGGCGCAGTTTGAGCCAGAGGAGTTCCTTGAAACAGAGGTAACGGGTACGGTAAGCTAAGCTTGATAAATCTAAATTATGTATACTGATGGCATATTTTGAGTGAGAGGCATCTGATGATGGTAAGAAGCCAGAACTCATGCAGTGTATCATGGTTAACTGTAACCCTGAAGAGAAGGAGAGGGAGTGTGAGCACCTGGAAAGAAAGAAAGAGAGGGAACATGAGAGAATGAAATTTGTTCTTGAGGGAGCCAAGCTTGTTAAGAACAGCAAGAGATCTTTGATATAAATAAATGTCTCTCCCAGATCGACCTGCTACAGATGAGTGGAGTGTGTCCAAGCAGGTAGTTCCTACCCAGAGGTATCGTGAAGAGATGTTGCGTTTGGCCCATGAGGCACAGTTAGCTGGTCACTTTGGCGTTAGGATAACTCAGGCCAAGGACATGAGGCACTTTTATTGGCCTTAGCTCCATCATGATGTGGTAGCCTTTTGTCCTCCTGTCACTCTTGTCAGTTGGTGGGAAAACCTAATCAGAAATATAGATTGTGTTGGCCCTTTGCCCAAAACAATTTTTTTTTGTTGTGGGCAAAGGGAAAGCAATGAGTTTTTGTTTACGATAATACATGTCACTACGCATTCCCCAGAGCCTGTCCCTTTAAGAAACATTAAGACCAGAACCATCACAGAGGCACTACTAGGTTTCTTTTCTCATTTTGGATTGTCAAAACAAGTGCAGTATGATCAAGGGACCAATTTTGGACGTCTTTCAGGACGTCATGTGTGAGCTTGGTATTTCACAAGCAGTCTCATTTGCACATCATCCCCACTCCCAAGGAGCCCTTGAAAGGGCTAATCAGACTCTAAAAAAAGCTTGTGTTCCGTCATGAGGTTAGAGGCTCCCTGAAGCTATTAAAGGAACATTTGCCTCAACACAATCCAGGTGCCACCATGCTGCAGTATATTTCTGAGTTTAGGGATCATTTGTGTTCTGCTTGTCAGATTGCCAGGATCAGTCTTCATCAAGCTCAAAAACATATGAAGGCGCAGTGGGCCTTTTGGTTTGAGTATATCATTTTGTGGTCCCTTCACTGTTTTGAAAAATTAGGAAACAAAAACTATGTCATCACCACTCCTGAGGAAAGGAGAAAGACCAGACTGCAATATTAATCTGTTAAAAGGATACCAGGGTTGTTCACATGGTCCGTCTGTCACCTGTGCAGCTATGGGGGAGATTTCTGTAGAAGATGATAGTGGAGAAGTGGAAACTGTTGATTTCTGACTGAGGAACTCTGAGACTCCGAAGTCTTAATGTTAAGCTATTGTATTTACCAGCAGGGCATCAATCTGAGTTAAAGGCTCTGATACATCAAGACCTTGTATTAATTACAGGAAAGTGAATCAGGTGACTGAGGCGGAAGCCTTCCCTATCCCCAGATTGGAAGATTGCTTAGGCAGGTTCGGTGAAGCAGAGAACGTGTCTAAATTGGATTTACTGAAGGGGTATTGGCAGGTGCCTCTGACCCCATGGGCCAAGGAGATTTCAGCCTTTGTGACACCTGATGGTCTGTATGTTTGTAATGGTCTTCCATTTAGCATGAAGAATGCACTTGTTACCTT
Organism: Epinephelus lanceolatus; assembly: GCF_041903045.1. Taxonomy (NCBI): domain Eukaryota; kingdom Metazoa; phylum Chordata; class Actinopteri; order Perciformes; family Serranidae; genus Epinephelus; species Epinephelus lanceolatus. Next base: position 31,527,017 of record NC_135744.1, read on the forward strand.
CCAGTAGTTAATGACCACTGGAATCACTCAAGGGTTGTGCTCAGCGGTAAAATATATTGACGAGGTGGTCGTGTACAGTAACTCATGGGATGAGCATATTGTACACCTACAGCAGCTCTTTGAGAGATTATGAGAGGCAGAGCTGGTTGTAAATTTACCTAAGTGTGAGTTTGGAAAAGGGCAAGTAACCTACCTTGAGCATCAAGTGGGACTAGGAAAGGTGATGCCTTGTAGTGCAAAGATGGAGGCCATCCTTGATCTTCCACCAAAGAACCAACATGAGGTTATGAGAGTATTGTGTATGTGGGGATTATATTGGAGGTTTGTACCTAGCCACTAAACCATTGATTAACCTCCTAAAGAAAGTTGCTAAGTTTGTTTGGACAGATGCCTGTGAGCATGCTTCTTGAGGAGTGAAAGCCATATTGGCATGTGAACCATTGCTGCATGCTCCCAATTTTTTAAGTTGGCGGTGGATGCCTGTGACATTGGAGTGGGGGCAGTACTCCTGCAAGCAGATGCAGCTGGAATAGATAGACAGGTAGCTTATTTCTCTCAGAAGCTTAACAAACATCAAAAGGCTTGTTCAACCATTGAGAAGGAAGCTCTGGGTCTTGTCTTGGCAATCAAGCATTTTGAAGTCTCTGTGTCTCACTCAGGTTGAGAGGTTGTGGTGTACACCGACCATAATCCGTTGGTCTTCTTAGCCCAACTCAAGACATCAAACTCATGAGTGTTCAGGTGGGCAAGAGTCTTGCAGCCATATAGTTTAGTTGTGCAGCATGTGGTGGGAAAGCATAATGTCTTGGCATACTCTCCTGTATGCCAGGAGGGGAGCCGACTTGAGCGACCACATAGTCAGTTTGGGTTGAGTTTGTATATCTTTCTCGTGATTTCATTCCTTAGGGGAAGATAGAAAATACCTTATAGCTCTGTTACAGTAGCAGAATAAGGTGATGTGGGATTTAAAGGAAAATGTGGAAAAAAAACTAAAGAAAAAACAAAAAGGAAAAAAAACATACAGTTATGGGTGTAATATTTTGTATGTATGTTTTCTCTCTATGGGTGGAGGGATGTTATGATAGCTGTGTCTTGTAGATGTGAGTGTGGTTCAGGCAGGTGGTACAAGGCAGGGTCAGCACTGACGTCACACTTGGGGGTTGGTGGTAATGACTCTTTAGCTGCTATTGAGCTGAGTGGGCATGCTACGAGGGAGATGCCGGAGGCGAGGCATTCTTAAGACAAAAGAGACTGAGGAAGCGTTTCATACACCATCACGAATTATCCATGTAAATACACATTCACTCTAAGCAACCACGAAGAAGAGCAAGCTGGCCGGCCGACTGGTCCAACAGAATGGCACCAGAAGGGTGACCAGCGGAGCGGTCCAAGCGAGCTGGTCACGAGGAGCAAGAGGAGTGGCTTGGTAGTGAGTCAACGACACACCCCCACAGATAGGAGAGGTCACACTCACCCAGAGAAGTCCAGGCACATTTCTCACGTTTAATGCAACACCTAGGGAGAGGCACTAATTTACAGGCTTGTTAGCCTTAGTTGATGAGGTTTCACGAGCCAGGTTTAGCATAGCATAACATAACATATATGGGGAGCAGGCAGGCATCAACACACATCTTGGAGCAAATTCATGAGGTAGTTGCACTTAATCTAGTTACACTTAATCTGGCATGGATTTGAAATATGACCTTATTGTTTCCCATAGTCGTTCTAGCCCTGGGTCTAGGTGCCACAATGTAGCGACAGCTTGTTCCATCCCTTTTAACTCAACAACTTCTTCTAACCAATGTTTAAGCTTTAACAGTTTGGAGTTCTACTCTCCCAATTCAAAACAGTCTTCCGTTTAGCCATTGTTTTTATAATAATATAAAAGAAACATGAAGGAAAGGTTTACTGAGTATTTCAGAGTTTCTTCCTCGAGCTTTGTGAACATTTACGAGCAACCAAATTATAAGTATGATGTCATCAGGCCAAGGCAACAGGTCAAACCAGTCTAGAGCAGTAATGGCTCCTCCCTGGACATGAAGCCCTATAAATTAAATCATCACTAAAGAAAAGTAATCTACGAGTCAACATCAAGACCTAAGGTACAGTATAATCATATCTAACATGTCATATGTTTATGTCTTTACATTTTTATGTGAGTTTATTAATTCTGTGACACTGTGTTGCAACTACATTACATAGGAAAATCATTTAGAAAAAAATGTTTCTATTAATCAGTGCCAGTACAGTTAAGTCACTGTTTTACTGTTTTGTTTTCATGTCTTGAATTTTGAGGATGTAAGAATTTGTTTTATATTAATAAACGTTTGTAATGTTTATACCTTAAATTCAATTGACCAGAAAGCCAAATTGCCCCAAATTTTTAATCTTCTTTTGTGTTTATGTAATGTAATGAATTGTTATTATGATGTGATCCTGTCGTAGTAAAATTCTGTGTTTATTGCGTTATATCCTGCTCTATTCAGAGGTTTGTCAACTCTAGGAGGTTGATTTTATAACCAAAAATCTAATCATGTTTTTGTTGCAACTTTGTGTGCAGTCAGTAAAGTTTATCTTAAATTTTTCAAAATGTATTTTGGATTAGATTATTAATTGAGGGTAAATTTTAATCTGACTGTGGTTCTAGATCAAAGGACAGCAAAATCTTCAGGAATCATCCTTTTGGGATGAATGATGATCCCTACTATATTTTACTGCAGTCAGTAGGGCCGGTAGGCTACTGTAATTGCCTCATAGGCCATCTACGATGAGCACTAAATCTAGCTGTGTATGTTCTAGTATCTCTGACAGGTTGCGGAGTGATGTTTGGATTGGCTGCGTTGTGTTTCCTGTTTCTGCAGACCGGAGCTTCTGGGTTTGGTTTATCCAGTGGAGAATCTCTGAGTCATCAGGAGATCACTAAGAGAGCAATCTTAAATACCACTGTGCAGACATGTCGTGCTCTGGCCCTGGCTGAGGGCAAAGACTTCACTTTTCCTGTAAGGACTGAATTCAACCACTAGTCCAGTTCCTTATGTACTTTGGTTCAAAATTCTTGGGGAGTTGATAAACTATACAATTTTTGGAATCATTAGAACCTGAGGAATATGAAAAATAATGTCTCCATTTTTTTCAAACTCTCTATGGTGGCCATTTTGCATTTCAAAAATGGCAAATGTTTATAACACTTTTTTTTTTTAATGTCAGGTTCTAAACTATACAGATGTTCACTTTTGGTGACTAAACATGCATTTTTTTTAAATTCAGATTCATGTAGTTCACGTACACCAAGAACAATCACTTGGATATGAATTAGTTAAATTTGGAAGTGGAGGGTCAAAGGTCAAAGTCACTGTGACCACATAAAACACCATTTTGGCTGAAACTCAAGAATTCATATGCTAACATTTCACACAAATGTCTGATAGGATAAAAGATAAGACATAATTTTATATCCAAAAGGTCAATGTTCAACATTACCTTAACACCATAATGCCCCGCTTTCCTGGCCATTACTCAATGCCGTAACTCTAAGGAACAGAAGGGGAGACATTTGGTCAGATACTGAATTGGTGATTCTAATCTTGAAACTGTGCTGATTGTATAGATCTTCTGTGTGTGAAGCATCAATGTTTTCACTGACATGGATGGAATCTGTCACAGAAACTTGACTGGTGGGCGGAGTCATACAACCACAGGCTGTAATTTTAGTTTTAGTGATTGTCTGTAAAAGGTCAGTGCATGGTAAGTCTCTTGACCTACAGAAAAATCGTTGTGTTGATACCCTTTGCAGGCATCTCACCATTTCAGTGATGGCCTGAGGAGCTGGTAGTACATCAGTGGTAGTGGTCTCAACTGAACTTTATCATTCATGTATACATTTTGCAGAGGATTCAATGTTACTCCCTGCTGGACACTTGCCTGGCCTCAAACTTGAGCTTGCACATGTAGCTCCCCTATCGATATGCTGTTTCAGTGCATCCTCTGTAGGCGGTAGTTTGTTACTGTCTCCCTAATATTTGTCAAAATGTGCCATCTCAGCTCTGGAATGTTTTTTATTGTAATTCCTTCTGAGTGATAGAAAGCACACACAAACCTACTTAAGCAGTTCTGTTTTTCCTCCGTTACTCTAAAGTCATCTGAAAGCATCCTCAGAGTTTCAACGATGTCATCCTCAGCTTCAAGGAAGATCTTGAAACATGTTGCATCATGCCTTGTTAACACTACACAACTTAAGCCTTGACTTGCAACTTTTTGGAGGTCCTGCACAGAGGCCCTAGATAAGACACAAATCAGTGTTGGTCCTGCACTTGAAAAATTGGTACTTAAACACTAACTGTTCAAAGACGTGAGGCGAGAAGTCACCATTGCAATGTAGACACACCCCAGATATCTAGCATGCTGAATATCTGGACCTGTTGGTGACTTGAGAGGGAGAGAGAAACAGAGCAGAGACCACTGATGAATCCAGATGGCTCACTTCAGATTTTCCCCTCTGTACCAGTCACATGAGTTTCACCACTGCCCCGCCCCTTTAGGAGACTAATGGCAGTCCTGAATCTATTCATTCCAATGGGAGAAGTGAACATGAGTTCAAATCATGACCAGTTCTCTCATCTCATAGTCATTGAAGTAAGTGCTGAACTCATTTTTGACAACCCCTAAGCCTTGTGAGATCTGGCAACATCTGATGTGATCTCTTACTGGGCTGATATTAGACATTAATCTAGCACATAAAAACAAGAAGTAAAATAAGAAGCAGACATAAAATTTGTACTGCATCCTGTCTTGTATTGTTTGAATCTGCTGTCATCCATGCACACACCATTCACTACATTTCAAAATGAGCTGGGGGTATGCAGGGGAGGCACACCTACTATTGCATGCAACGTATAATATCCTGTAGTGTTTCTGTAAGTTATTGGTAACTTGCGATATTCATAAGCACCACAATTTGACATGTGCATAACAATAGGCCTATTCATCAGAGATTCCTCCTGGTGAGGGATCTTATAGTGTGTGAACCCTTTGTTGCCAGTCAGTCATGTAGTGTGAAAACCACAATGACTTCAAGACTCCAGATTACAAGACAGCAAGTTGTGTAGTATGAACAGTACAGAGATCAGAGGACTTTGAAAGCTGTGTAATGTGAACTTAGCTTAAACTGGCTCTTGGTCTTCAAGGTCTTCCAGTAGTGTCAGCAACAGAGAATGCACTAAGTGTAGATAATGCTTTTGCCTTTTCTGGACCTACAATATCCCAGAATGGTTGGATCTTCAGAGCACCTGATGCCATCAAGATCGCAGTGTTCTTCGGCAAAATGTCAGAGTTGGCTATTACCAAAATCAGAGTATCTGTGTGGCAAAATCGAAAACAAAATGCTTCAGGTTTGTCCTTGCTGCTGGCAGAAAGTAACATCAATAAAAGGCCTCAGAACTCATCAGGGAATGAAAAAGAAAGGGCAGAGTAACCACATTGATCTGTACTTCCTAAGAAGTCAGTTGAGTCAGTCGGATGAAGTCCAGCGACAGGTAGAAAACCACAGTTTGCAGGATATCAGTAACACTGCCACTGAGGAGGAGGAGGGGGTAGTAAGAGAGGATGCAGGTGACACTGAGACCAATATGCCAGTCAGAGAGTGAACCATGGAGCAGAAGGTTAGAGTAAGATGGCCTAGGGCAAATGACAGTAAAGAATGGGAGATAGTTAATAAAGATTTGTCAGTAATCTTAAAGGGATAGTGCACCCAAAAATGAAAATTCAGCCATTATCTACTCACCCATATGCCGATGGAGGCCCTGGTGAAGTTTTAGAGTCCTCACATCCCTTGCGGAGATCGGCGGGGGGAGCGGCTAGCACACCTAATGGCAGACGGCGCCCCAGACTAACGTCCAAGAACACAAAATTGAATCCACAAAGTATCTCCATACTGCTCATCCATAGTAATCGAAGTGTGCTGCAGCCCCGACATAAAAAGTTGTTTCAAAAAATGTCATATGAACTCTGTTCATTCACTCTGTCTCATTTTTGGGTGCACTATCCCTTTAAGCAGGCTTGGAGGAAATGCAATAGAAAAGTTAGAAAAGATGGGACATATAATTTACTCATATGATGCAGAGAGGTTTGGGGTTCATGAGAGAAAGAGGGGTGAGAGGGTACAGTCAGGTAAGTCTAGGCAACAAAGAGAAATAGAAAAGTTAAGGAAAGGAGACAGTTAAGAAAGCAGTGGGAAAAGGCTATAGAAGAAGAAAGGGAGGGAATTAAGGTGTTGCAAGAGGAGCTGAGAAGCAGGCTAGCAGTTTTTAGAAGGGCAGAGCATCTCGGGAAAAAGAGGAGGAAGAATGAACATGCTAGGACAGGTTTTTTCAGGGACCCTTTTAAGTTTGTTAAAGGATTGTTTAACCAGGAAAAGGGAGGACAGCTTAAAGCAGAAAGGCTAGAGGTTGAAGAATATTTGAGAAATACATATTCAGATTTAGAGAAGAATAGAATAGTAGGTTTTCCACCGGATATCATCAGATGGATGTCAGGCCACCTAGGTGGAAGGAAGTTCAGGAGGTGGTCAGGCGTGCAAAGGCTTCTTTGGCTCCAGGGCCTAATGGAGTCCCCTACCGGGTTTATAAACGTGCATCTGATATCCTTAAATTTTTGTTGGAACAGCTAAGAATAGTTTGGGGAAAACAAATTATACCAAGAGCATGGCGTAGGGCAGGGGGTGTCCTCATTCCTAAGGAGAAGGAGTCAGGAGCAGGAATACCAGGTTTTGCAGGGTGTTTAGAGCATACTAGCATGATCTGGCACCAGATTCAGGCAGCGAAGATTAAAAAAAGGGACCTGCATGTAATATTTTTAGATCTTGCACATGCGTTTGGTTCAGTACTGCATAGCCTCATTTGGAGTGCATTTGACTACTTTAAAGTGCCACAGGTAGTTGTTAACTTAGTGAAAGCATATTTTCAGGATGTTAGGTTGTGTCTAAGTACGGCAGGTTTCACAACAGGTTGGCAGAGGCTAGAAATAGGTATTATGGCAGGGTGTACAATTTCTCCATTAGCATTTACTATGGCGATGGAAGTAATCATCAGGGCTTCTAAGTGGGTGGTAGGTGGGGAGAGACAGCAGAACGGGTTGTATCTTCCACCAGTTAGGGCTTACATGGATGACATGACACTGGTGACCACAACAATGCCATGTACAAAGAGGCTACTAGAGAAGGTAAATAAGAAGCTCAAGTGGGCCAGCATGAAGATCAAGCCTAGTAAGTCTAGAAGCATCTCGATATGTAGAGGGAAGTTAAGTGATAGGAAGTTTGTCATAGATGATGAGGAAATCCCAAAAATTAGGGAAAAGTCAGTAAAGAGCTTAGGTAGACACAATGTACAATCTGGAGTTGAATGATGAGGAAATTTAAAAAAGATGTGGCAGAAGGATTGGATAGAATAGATAAATCAGAACTTCCAGGAAAGTTAAAGTTGTGGTGTTTGCAATTTGGGCTATATCCTAGGTTAATGTGGCCACTGTCAGTTTATGAAATTCCAATATAGAGAACTGAAAGGTCAGTTAGCTCCTATATTAGGAAGTGGTTGGGCGCTCCTAGGTGCCTAAGTAGTGTTGCATTGTATGGAAAAGGGATACTTCAGCTGCCAGTATCTAGTTTAACAGAGAAATTTAAATGTACCAAGGTCAGGACAGAGCTGTTGTTATCTGGGAGTAAGGACGTGGTAGTTAGGAGTGTGGTTCCAAATCCAACCAAGGGGAGGAAGTGGAACCCAAGATCAGCAGTTCAGGAGGCAGAGGCAGCTCTTGGAAGTGGGGTGTAGGGGATTCATAGCAAGATCAGCTGTCTCACTCCTGGGGGAACTCAGAGTGCAGGGACAGAGTTTGACGAAGACAGTGAAGGAAATGTCAGATGAAGCAGCTAGAGCTAGTCAGTGGATTTGGATGAGGAGGAATAATGTTAGTTGGGGGCCAGCAGGGGGACCTACTAGGCAGGGTACATAACTCCTTGAGATCAGGTGGAGAGATCCACCAATCAGTCCTCTCAGGAGAAAATCCAGGAAGAGGAAGGTTATTTAAGTGTGGGAGTGGCCTATTTGAATCCCTTTTGTTTGAGACCATGCTGCAAGGTGAATGTGTTTTCTGATCCTGTGAGTTTATCTTCTCTATCTCCTTTAACTTTAGCTTATACAGGAGTTATGCTATGTAGCATGTGAAATAGAATATGGTGAATGTGCTAGGAAAGGTAGTATTGGCACTGTCACTACCTGGTGCTCGCATAAACGGAGCTTGGGTTTGTTTAATGTGGCAATGCTTTTTTGGGCTGAGAAAGCCATGTGTAAGGTAAGGTAGAGGAGGTTTTAAGGGCTCATCTTGGGGAGGTAGACTGTAAAGCCTAACCCGGCGGGGAGTGTTATAGCCTTAATTAGGCTACCCTCCCTGGATCTACCTCCTCTGTGGTAGTATAGGTATGGTAGAAATTGTTGTGAGGGCTCGTCTTGGGGAGGTAGACTGTACTGCCTAACCCAGCAGGGGAGTGCTATAGCCTAACAAGGCTTCCTTCCCTGGGTCTACCTCCCCTGTGGTAGTATAGGTAAGGTAAAGGAGGTTATTGGGTTGGTGTGGGGAGCAGTGAGACCTGGCATTAGGGGAGTGTCTCTGGGACGCCAGAGATCACTGTCTAGCCTCCTGGAGGTGTCGTGGGACCAACTAGACCAAACACTGGTGACAGGAGGTTCCCACCCGATGACCCCAAAGACATGTTAGTTATCACTGATCACTGGTCTGTATAGTTAAGCCTTGCCATAATAGCTTATCATAGGGCTTAGGAGGTGATTCACTGAGCGCTGATCCTTTCTTTAGAGCACAAATTTCTTGTGTTTATTTGAACTGAATGTCAGAGGAGAAAAAAGTAAGTTGAACATCTGCAGAGTTTTGTTTTGCTGTTGATACAGCAGAGCAGATCACTGAGGTGTCAACTTCCTCATTGTCGTTTTTGCTGAAGTTTCCAATATCTTTGATTCTCTTTGTGCAACTAGAAGCTGAGTTGATATGACCAGCTTAGGGGAAATTTGGCTGTATTCCATTGTTGACCTAGCCAGAGAGTTAACTTAAATCAATCATTTATCTGTCACATTAAATCATACAAGGTATGACTCAATTGAAATGTAATCCCATCAGCTCTTTTAACCTGTGCATTGGAATTAAGTTATTCATTCTTTCATTTTGCTGTAGGCTGCTGCTTTATAATCGTCCATGTTTACAGACTGGCTGCAATGTGTGAGTGTTTATGGCATCCTGGATGGTTCTGTTAATCCATGATCTCTGGTTGTGGAGGGATTTAACTGTAGTTTTGGATACACTTGATTCTGTTGTTTTACAATGAAAGCCACCACAGATTCATTGAAGTCAGTGATGACATCCATGTCCTGGAACATGCTTTATCTTCTGATTGGGTCATCTCTCCCGTGAAGCAGCGCTATTCTGCAACCACCTCTGAATGTTGTATAGCAGTGATCCAGAGTGTTAATTCTCCTTGTAGTGCAGGGCGAGCAGGAACAGGACAGCACCTGACATTCATATTGTCACACCAGTCCTTATTTACCATTAAACACACACCTCCTCCCTTTCTCTCACCAGTTTTCTGCTCCATCAGAACAATAGATAAAGTGTCACCTGGCTGAATGACGCTGTCCATCTGTACTTATGTCTTAGCTGTCAAGCGAGTTCTCAACTGACAACTGTTGTTTAACATTAGCTAGGTATGTCAACCAGTGGTTAAAGCTATAGTTGGTAGTGTTGGAGAGCTAGCAAGATTTGAAAGCGGCACCTCCTCTAAGCTCCACCGCCTCCTCCCCCTCCCGTCAGTGCTCTGTCCAAAGCCACGACCCCACAAACTTGAACGCACATCCTGCAGTAGGAGTCAGCAGGGCAGAGGAGAGCCGAGTAAAATAACAAATCCCCACGAAGCAAACAAATATTACCTGTCCAACAGAAAGACAGCAACCTCTGCATCACTTTTCAGGCCCTTCAGCTCCCTCAGTTGTCTCCACCGTTCAAAAGCTGCACCGATGTTGACGTCTGGTTTGTCTTCTCACTTTATCCAAAGCCTTTTTCGTTGCAGCCTTTTCTGCCTCTGACTTTCTTTTCTCAGCCTGTTTAGTGGGGCGAGCCATTACAAGTAACGCTGGAAGTGGTACTTTTGGCTGCATTTTCTCTGCCATTGTGCAGCAAACTCCTGCTAACTCTGTATTTCTGCTGAGGAGTGTGCTGAATATTTCCAGCAACAGTGACACGTGATGAATGCACGTAGGGAGGAGGGAGGGACAGAGGGGGACGTGGGCAGGACGAGACATGAAGGCATCTGAATGGTTCTTTCCATTCGCACCGAGAGGCAGGGATTGGCCAGAGTTTTTACAGGCTTGCAGCTGCCACAGATGTCAGATTTTTTTTGTTCCTTTTTCTGAACACATTATGTATTGACTACTCTCAGGATGGAAGGACCATTTCACCCAATATAACAAGAAGTGTTTCTGAACAGGATTACCAACTATAGCTTTAACACCAGCCACTCAGTGAATCTTAAATGTTTTTCTAAAGCCAGCTGCTAATGCTACGTAGCTAGTTGTTAGGTGTAGTGATAAAAGATACAATAACAAGAAATACAGCAATTATTAACCTGATACAAAACACATTACAGGCAGATGCAGCATCAGATTCTATTTTTAATTTATTGGAGATGGTCCCATTTGTTTCCTTGGCTTGAAAAATATGCAATTTAACTTGTAAACTCAGAACCAATTTGATTTATCAAGAGGGATCCAGCTAAAAACAGGTTATGGGTAGTTGCCATTTTGAAAGTCTGAGGTGGCCGCCACAGAGACTTTGAAAAAAAAAAAAAAGGAAACATTGGGTCTGGGGTTTGTCACAAAAGCTTTCCAAAAATGTATAGTTTATAAACTCCCCAAAGATTTTGAATGAAGGTTGAAATCAGGACATTGTGAACCTGACAGCACATTATGCTGACTTTTATGTCAAATGACTAGTGGCTTTATTATTGATATTATTCATTTTGTGTGTGTTTGTGTCCACAGTCTCTGACTGTTGATGCTGTTGCTGCTGCCTGTGAAGCGTCAAAATCATCCAAGAGCTTCCTCCAAACCATCCAATTGATCCAGTCAAGGAATAAACGAGTAGACTATTTTTTATTCTTCCTAGCACGGTATCACATGGACAATGAACAAATTTTGGAGGGAAGGAAAATCATCACAGATGGATTGGCAGCTGTGAAGGCCAGCAACAGGGAACAGAACTTTGAGGCTGCCAGAGAAAAACTGGGAAAAATCTTACACCCTCTACAGGTAGCCTTCTTTCTATCATTCCTTCTGTTTACATCACAGTTTTGTTTCTTCAATGTTACACTTCAAAACTAACTCTCAAGTTCAGCAAGCGGCACAACAGTTTCTTTCCGTAGGCCAAAATTGTGTGCACTGACATTTATTTAATTTCACAACAACAACCTGTTAAAGGGAGCATTAATATGACTTACTGAAAAGAGATCTTGGTATTAATATACTAGATGCTAGATAATAGATGCTCTGCTTGTTGTTGTTTTTATATAATAGGATTTCTACAGTCATAGCAACTGGGTGGAGATGGGAAACAAACTCCCAAACTCCAATCTGATCAGATCAGACACCAGCGTTGGCAACATAGCAGGTAAAGAAATGATGTTGTGTCAGTGTGTGAGTGGCCGCGTCACCGAAACAAAGGAAACGGAGATGAGAAAATGTGATGGTGCAATGCGATTACAGAGACAAAAGACTGACAAAATTTTCTTTCTCACAGCTGAAAGCAGAGCAACCTGTCGCAACTGTAATGGAGACGACTGCACGAACAACATTTTGGAGGATATCCTACGGGAAATGATAATTTCCCGTAGGAAATTAAATAATTTTATAATTAAAAAAAAAAATTAAATAATTTTGTGCCTTTTTTTTCCTCCAAACCAAAAGGTAACCTTCCTACCTGCTTACCTAAATAATTATATAAATTATTAAAGCCATGTTTGTCAGATTTGTTGCTTAAATATTCAGAAATAGTCATCCTGTGTAAACTGTGACCAAAATAGGCAGCTCCCTTCGGTTTCACAGAGCTTTATGGTGAGTTTCAGCTCATTCTCAAGCTGTCTGGCCCACATCTTTACTGTTTTGGTCCATTCTCACTGCCGTCATGAAGCTGTGAAAGCCCTCTGTGCACCAACTGCACATCACTAAACAGCAGACAGACACAGTTAACAACTATTTAGTGAACATACTGGAGTGTTCAGCAGCTTAGGACCCAGCATAGGGCCGCAGGTTGGAATCATATCTGCAGTTGTTGTGGCACCGGCATAGCCCTAGTACATGGGGCAACTGCTCCACCAGGTGACCTACTGGGCACCCCAACATACAGCCTGTTTTGAGTACACTTTGCCTTTTTCCAGCATGAACACAGTAATCAAACCTGCTAGAATAAGCATATAGTATTAATTTGGGATACTTGACAACTCTAAAAATGTTTTGCAGCTATTGGTAATTTGCACTATGACCATCCATACAAAATTTTATTATAATCCATCTATGCGTGGTTAAAATACTTCAGTCTGCACCAAAGTGGTGGACCAACCATCAGACCAGAGCCGTGTTGCTAGTGTGGCTAAAAAAACACAGTGCCAGAGAAAATGTATTCTTCCCCAAAAAATCAGTGTGGTATTCTCTGAAATGATATGTAAAGATGTATAAAACATTTTTTTCTCATTCTGTTTCTAATGCTTTACAGGAAAATGCAGCCACGGAGGTTTTTTTGATAGAACAAGTAACATTGAACCTAAAGGTGGGATCAATAAAGACACTTTGACATCCAGCCATGGACACCTCCACATGGAAGCTGCAAATGTGGCAATTGCTGCAACCAGTGAGCTCCTGGAGGACATTCGAGGGGCTGCTGGTGACAAACCATTCCTACAGTATGAAACCTTTTCTCTATGTTTCAGATATGCATGGTAAGGAGGAGGATTGCAAAGGGTTTTTATCTCTTATCTCTTTGTCTCCTTCCTTTTCTCTCCATCTCTCAGGCTGATGGGAATCTCCAGTAAAGCTCTTTGTTTTGTGATCGACACGACAGGAAGCATGAGTGATGACATTGCAGCAGTGAGGACTGTCACTTCTGATATAATCGACAGGAAAGTTGGAACACAGGACGAGCCTTCAGTTTACATTCTTGTACCTTTCAATGATCCAGGTATGATCTTAATGTTTTATCTCTCTGAAGTGAAGTAAAATTTATATTTCTTTCTTCATCCTCTTGCCTGCTAAACTGTAACTCAGTGATATAAAGCAGTGGACTTTTTGTGCTGTCATGTGCTGTATAGTTGGTTGAATATTATCACTGCTGAAATAAAATGCCAGCAATACAATAAGAGAAATAACAGTATTTGTAAATCATGAAGCACTCCACAAATGCATGCACAAGAAGAATAAAGTAATTTCTTTCTCGTCTCCACCTGAACCTCAGATTTTGGGCCACTGACAAGGACAACAGACCCAGAAGTCTTCAGGAATGCTATTAATTCACTAACAGCAACTGGTGGAGGAGATTTTCCAGAAATGAGTCTTTCAGGGCTTCGGGTGCTGTGATATCTTTGAGACGTAATCTGTCTGCAAAACTTGAAAATAAAAAAAAAGTAATGGTAAAAGTATCATATAATTGCTGTCCTCTCTTCCTCATACAGCTGGCATTAACTGGTTCTCCTCCCAGTTCTGAGATCTTCCTCTTCACTGATGCAGCTGCTAAAGATGCACATCTGAAAAGCACAGTGATTGCACTCATTGAGCGGACCAAGACAGTAGTGAGTACTACTCTTCATGTGGTAACAAACAAATGGTGTGTAAAATGAGTGTGTTAAGTCATAGAAAAATAAATGAAAACTCATGATGTAAAAACTTGAGGAGGCTATGAGTGGGGCTGTACTTAGGTACTAATACAAATGTCTGAATAAGTAGTAGGTAATGTTCACCATGTTCACTATTATAGTTTAGCATGCTAACATTTGCTATTTAGCATTTCACATTGCTGAGACTGAAGGGAATCGTATCTCATCATAAATGTTTTGAAAGAACTATAAAAAGTTTTGTGAATTCATTTCTTTCTTATAAGCATTCAACAGCTATTAAAGACTTTCCTGATTTTGTTTAACCTAAACTTTAAGACCCTATGAGTGGGCTTCACACCTCGAATTCCCATTCACCTTTTTCATTTCATTTTAGGTAAACTTCATGATAACTGGCAATCTGGGATTTCGTCGTCGAAGGCAGAGTGATGATAGCCTCCAACAACAACAACAACAACAACAACAACAACCAATCAGTCGAATGGCAAGATCAGATGCTCAGCTGTACAGAGACCTGGCTCAGGCTTCAGGAGGTCTGGCTATTGAAGTCTCAAAGAGTGAGCTCCTTGAAGCCACCAGCATCATAACACAGACGTCCAGCTCCTCTCTGGTATTAACACTCTCACTGTGCATTATGAGTTTTCAAAATTCATACTTCATTCATGATTCAGTTGTGACACCAAGTTCATTTAATCTCCTAGGTGACCCTTCTGCAGGCAGCCAGGAATCCAGGAAAGGCTGAAAATTTCACCTTCACCGTTGACGAGTCGGTGAAAAACCTCACAGTTTACATCACTGGGAGCTCTGTGACCTTTACTCTTATCAGTCCCTCAGGTGAAATATTTTAAAGGTGTTATTACTGTATGAGTAGAGGAATTTTTTTAACACCACTTTGTGTGGAAATTTCTAACTTTGGCCCCATCTGGTGGTGGTAGAAAGTGTTAAACTGTGGTCAACAACAATGCACACCACTACATTTCAACTGCTCTAAAAAATTGAAATGTTAAATTAAAGTAACATTTGTTTAAATTTTGGCTTTTTACCCAGTGTGCTTTATTACTTACCATGGCTTTTCTTTCAGGTGTGTCCCAAGAAAGCACCAACACGACAGGATCACTGATCACTGCATCCCAGTCAGTGGGAAACTTCAAGACTCTGCAGCTTAAACAACAAGTTGGACTGTGGGAAATTCAAATGGTGTCAACAAATCCCTACATTCTGAAGGTTGTAGGTGAGAACTCCACGATTATGAGGTTGAATCACATAATCAATACTTAACATTATTATTTTAGGTATAACTATCCCTTACCTCGAAAGGCTGGTTTTTCAAAATCAAAAAAGAAAGAGTTACATAGCCATGCACATAGGTTTGTTATTTTCTGAGATTGTGAAATATCCAATGCTTCACCTGACAGCACCAATCTAACAGAACGTTTCAAACTTGACAACATAAACAATGTAATGGGTCCAAATGTATTTCCTTTTGGCAAGTTTGTCAGTGCAGTAGCTGACAAAGAAACTACAAAAGAAATAAGAAGGAAAGGACATGACTTCAGTTCAGACAGCATTGGAATCTTGCATTGGAGCCCAACACTGGTGCCACTTCTCTTGGAGTCAATGAGGCTGGCACGACAAATCACATTATAACCCATCATATCTTTGTTGTTTCAACTCTGATTGAAAAAATCCTACCACCAAATGAAAAAACACACATAACATAATCCTGACTGACATTTTCAAAAGGAAAATGAACCCACGCACTTAGAAATAAAATCACAAAATGATGGGTTATGGTGTGATTTGCAGTGTCCACCCCATTAAAGCCTACTCCTCCCTCCTCAATTATGTCCTCGTTACGTCTATGATAGACATAGGCGTTGGCAAGGTAACATTAGATACATGGAAGAGGAGAGCGAGTGTAACGTTACAACCAAGAAGGAGTCAGTGATGACTGATGAGTTTTAGAATAAGGTTACAGTGCTAACGTTAGATAGTAGTGTTAACGTTATTAGTAAGTGGAAACACACAAGGAAGATAACTTTAATGTTTCAGAGGCTACGCTAGAGTAGGCTAACGTTAGCCATTAGCAACTGGATGCTGTTGTCATGTAGTCATAGCCTGGTTCCAGACCATAGACCCCACCCACTCAACTGAGTAGGCTTGCATCTTTGGTCTTGCATACTGCAATGAATTTGCGATTTATCTCCCCCAAAACGATGGACGGACCAATGAACGCCGGGAGTGGGGGTGGGTCTAGCGATTAGCCAGTCAGCGCCACGCTGATGTCAAGCTGTGCACCGGTGGGTAACAGGTGAGGATAGCAACAATGGCGACCGCTACAGATCCTACAGACCACATTAACGATGCTATCGAGGTATTTCGCCACTACTCGTGTTAATGGAGGACCAAATTAAAGAAGCTGCTAAACTGGATTTAACGGCAATGCAGCTGGGCATGCACGACGACGGAGGCATTTTAAACGGGCAATGCTCGCTTGTTTTCGGCACCCCCGAGGCATGGATACTAATGACGTCAGATTCTGGGTGAGTCGTTGATCTCAACTGATTGGTTAGGGAAAAATCAAATTCCCTCCCCCTTGTAAATCGCCTTCAATGGAGGCGATGTCAGACTGAAGGTTCTGGGAGCTTCAGTCTGACACTCAGGCTAGTGTTGTCATATATAACGTTATAGCCCGTGTTACATTAGAGGCAAACTAAAAATACCTGTCTAGCAGAAACTCTGTGACCATCGGCTCCATGTCATTGGTCCGACATCCCATTAGTCCGATGTCCCGTTGTTCCGATATGTGATTATACTAGGCTATACTGTATTTGTGTACCGTAGAGGATCAGCAAACGCAACAAAAGTAGGCTACTGGTCGAGATACAAGTGTCATAGAGAGGAGAGAATGAAACACCATAACCTCCTGTTATTAACTCTGGGGTCCGGGTTGTGTGGGGAGCTCTCCGCAGTGCTGAATGGCTCCCGGCGGCTCCGCAACCGGCTCTGGGTCAGCTGGGAAAGGCTTGAGGCGAAGCAGGCTCACGGCTTATGTGTTTGCCACTTTCTTTTTCATTTTAACCCACACCATGATCTTTTCCTGACCCTAACCAAGTGGTTTTTGTGCCTAAACCTAACCAGACCTTAACCACAGGGCATCATGATGATTTCGGAACAACGGGACTTCGGAACAATGGGTTTAATATGGTCGGAACAATGAGCTGTCGGACTAATGGGCAGACCCCGTGACCATCTCATCCCTTTTTAGCTCAGGATGAAGCTGCATCAGTCTTCCCTATCGCTCGAAAGCAGAGCCGACATTGACCCGAGTTTTGGCTCTTGCAGCATCGAGTTCTCTCTTAGTGTTAGCTTTTTCTGCTATATTCTTTCTTTTGCCAACTAATTTCCCTGTTGGAGCGGCTGGAGGTGGAAGCGGTGGTCCGCATTTGTCTGCCATTGTTACGGAAGGTTTATATCCACAAGCATCCCTGTTACTAGCCTATTTCTTGTCTCACAGACTCTTACATGAGCGGTTACATCAGTCGAAGGCCTCCACATGGGGGAGACAGACAGGACACTCTGCCAATCATTGCATTTTGTCCGAATGCAATGATTGGTCGGAGTTCTCTTAGAACCATATGAGACTGGTATAATTATGAGTTTTTATCTCTGGTGGAATTCACTTACATTTTAGTGTGCCATCAGCTTATTAATAGCATTTTAACCTAAACAAAGTGTAAAATTTCCAGAAAGGTAAGTGTCGCTTTAACTTAAGTAGAAGTGGCACCAAAGTCCAGCTCCAATGCAAATTTCCAACGCTGTCACTGACGTCATGACCTTTCCTTCTCTTGTAGTTCCCTTGGGAAGCCTACAAGAGGTAAACAGGGACCAAATCTGTTGCACTAGCAGCAAAATAGCAACCTATCCACCTTATTTTCAAACACAGAAGTAAATAGTGATCAACTTCCGTTTTTTGTGCGTGACTTCCGGTCAGCCGCTTTCCCTCATGCTTTCCCTTACCGCAGCTAACGGTGCAAGCTAATTTTTTTTCAATTTTCAGTTGTTTATGTTAGTCAATCAGTTAGTTAGTTAGTTAGTTAGTCTGTGTATTTTGTATAGATAACTGTGCCCACGTTTCCGTTGTAACGGAAATTTATTCCCTCTAAACGCGAATAAATCGCACGTCAATCATAAACTATGAACCAAAAAAGCACATTCTATCCCGAGTGAGACAGACTGCTTGATCCCCGTCTCCAGTGTACCAGCAGAGAACCTGCAGAACTGAATCAGTGAAAAAACACACCGGGCTAAGCCTCTCTACCTGAGCAGCTGAAGCTGCGGCTCGCACCCTCGACACACAGACGGTGCTTCTGCATGCCAGCCAAACGTGTGCGCACCTGTGAGAAATAAATATGTGAGGTGTACGCTGCTTTTCTATCTTTTTTCCCCTTTTCTTTCTTTCTTTCTGTCAGCGACATACACTCCTAACACAGGACGGGTTGTTTTAATTGACTGAGTTGATCATTAAGCCATAGTAATGCGCGGATCGGCTCTGATAGCACCTGAATCAGCATGTACGCATCAACCATCCAGCCGTTACAACATGATTGAGCTAGCAAAGCAGTTTTGTGTTGCTATGTGTGGTATTTATTCAGTTTTGGGAAATCACGATGTCTAGAAAGCATCAGTGGCTGCAGCTGACAGGGACAGCTAACGTTAATACTAGCAGCAAAGCTAACATCAGGATCGTCATCCGTTAAAAGCCTCCCGTTGTCGGATACGACATGAAACTACTCCAGTTAGCTCAATCATGTTGTAACTAAGACATCCGCTGGAGAAAATATTTTTTTCACGGGCCACTTTGTAAGTTTAGTGAGTTATTACAGACACGGCTAACGGCTAACAGCTAACGGTTAGCCCAGCTAATCTACGATAACCATGTTATTAATTACACACAGAGAAAATACTAATGTTTGTTCATTGTGTTTATAGACTTTACAAACATCAGATTAGTCTAAACGTTGATATAGTGACGTGAAAAATGTGATATATACATATATATAGCTAAACTCAGCAAGGTAAACAACAAGGCGATTCCCATTTACACAGTAGTAAGAGTGCTGGACCGGAAGTGTCGCACAAAAAAACGGAAGCTGGCTGTGTTCTGTTTTGCCTCCGTGTTTCCGTGAAAAATAAGGTGGATATAGTGGAGGTGAATGAAATTAAGTTTCTGGTTGAAGTTAGTTGAAGGTTCAGGGTTGAATCGGCTGAATATTTACTGGTGATCATACATCTGGCCTCTCTGATTGACTTTCTTTTATTGTAACTTTTTTATTTGCAGGTGAAAGTCCCATTGACTTCCTGTTTAACTTTTTGGAGGAATCGCAGGGCCCGTTTGGAGGTTTTGATGTCGTAGACAATCGTCCCAGAGCTGGTAAAGGAACCAGAAGTTTGTGATATGCCAAAGTAATTAACTTCAGCATATTTCAGTGGATATTCTCTTTTTCTGAAGGTGTTAATGGCAGCCTGATGGTGACGGTGACCGGGAGTGAATCCGCCACAGTGACAGAAGTCATTCTGGTTGAATCGTCTGGGTCCGGAGAGGTTAATGGCAACGTGGAGGCTCAGGGTGGAGGAGACTTCTTGGCTCACTTTGACAGGATACCAGCAGAGGAGTTTGTGGTGCTTGTGAAAGGGCAGAGCAACAATGGTTCCTCCAGAATGTCCTCAGCAAACTTTCAAAGGCAGTCCCCCACCAACATCAGAGCGTCTGCTGTGGCTGTTACTTCTGTAAGTGAAATGCATCTACCTAAAAACTCATGATAGGACTTCTGAGATAAACTGTACTGCCACAGTTTTTACTATATACGACTGATAGTGACTGTTTTCCCTTTGTTTTTAGCCTGATTCAGACAACGTCTTAGTTCCAGGAACACCACTTTCAGTTCCCTTCACTGTGATGACGAGCAGTGCAGGAGGGACCTTCAGCATCCAAGCTACCAATGACCAAAGTTTTCCCTCAACTTTCCCGTCCAGTTTAATGCTGGAAACTAACGGCAGTGCTAACGGTACAGTGACCCTTACAGCACCTCTTAACACCGCGTCTGGTACCGTCGTCACCCTGACCATTTCGGCCGAGGCTTCAGGAGGTGCAGACACCAACTACGTCGTGCAGCGTCTCACTGTTCTTGAAACGGTAACTCTTCACAAATAACACTTCAATAGATGTTAAAGCAATACAATGGAGGATTGTGCTTTTTACCTCACAGGGTCCCCCAACAGACAAAAACCGCATTGTCTGTTACAACTGTCGCAAAAATCTTTCTGTGCGTGCATTTGTTGACAAGCCAACGATACCGGTGAACTTCCTGAAGCTGGCAGTGTAATGCGTGATCATCATGTCTTCAGAACAGGAAATGTAGTCTTATAGCATTTTGTACATACATGATTAGGCCGATTGCTTTATTTATTGAGTTTCGAAACTCAGAAATGAGTTGCTCTATGCATGTCAGGGCACACCCACACACACACACACACACACACACACACACACACACACACAAACTTAATAGAGTGAAGTCAGACAACAGCAGAGAGGCCACAGTGCAGATGAAGGGAATATAACTTCAAGATTACTCTAGTTGATGACAACTACGCTTGTTACTGTAAGTAAGTACTTTATCAATATATGTGATCAGCATGTAGAAAGCCATATTTCTGTTAAAGAAAACTAAAATGAAAGCTGTCTGTATGTAGGCTAACACTTTATCTTAAAATGTACCTGTGGCAGGGGCGTCGGTGGCTTAGTGGATAGAGCAGGCGCCCCATGTACAAGGCTGTTGCCACAGCGGCCCAGGTTCGAATCCAGCCTGTGGCCCTTTGCTGCATGTCATCCCCCCTCTCTCTCTTTCCCCCTTTCATGCTTACCTGTCCTGTCCAATAAAGGCAAAAGGCCCTAAAAAAATATCTTAAAAAAAAATGTACCTGAGGCAGCTGACCTGCAGACAGTGAGTCTCCTAAGTAGAGGGTAACAGCAGTAACAGCGCGTGGTCACTATTGGTCAGGCATCCCTCCTCCTCTTTCAGCTCTCGCCAGCGCGTGAAAGCCGGGCCAATATTAAACCTTGTTCGAGCTTGTTTTATCGCTCTCCCATTTTCTTTTCTTTGTCTCCTCAGACGACACCTTCACCTTCTTCCTTTTCTTTGTCGCTTCAGCCATGACAACCACATCTAACTTCGTTCACCTCGGTTCGGCTGTGCTACTCTAAAGAGAGGAGGGGGATATGACGTATGCTGTAAAGCAGCCAAATTTTTCAGTCCTTTTTGTGTCCGGGGTTCCTACCCGAACCCCGATACTGCATAGTGCAAGTGCAAGTGAAACAGACGCTCTCAAGCAATGACGGAGGTGTCATCCAACCTATTGTGAGTTGATGTACCATCACAAGGATCTTGGATAGGCTATATATTTTGAGGGCTCAAAAACTCCATTGTGTTGCTTTAAGGCAGTGAATGATCATTCTGTCATATTTAATCCCTTCATCACTGTGTTTATTGGTTGAATTAATGACTGGGGGCAGCAGTAGCTCAGTCCATAGGGACCTGGGTTGGGAACCAGAGGGTAACTGGCTCAAGTCCTTGTCTGGACCAAATATGGAGTGTGGACTGGTCGCTGGAGAGGTGTCAGATTGTCTCCTGGACACTGCCGAGGTGCTCTTGAGCAATGCAGTGAACACGAAACTGCTCCAGACACCTGTTCATGGGAAGCCCCCTCACTCTGACATCTCTCCATCTGATACACGTATAGGTCCTGTTTGTGCATGTGTGTGTATTTCGGGCCTGTGTGTATATATGTATGTATATGTATGTATGTATGTAACAGAGTGGAAAAACTGGGGATGAGTAAAGTGTATAAAACCAGCTTTTACCTTCTTTTGCTCCTCATAGGTGACTGATATCACTAAGCCGGTGTGTGAGCTGCTCAGCCTGCAGTCCAACTGCTCTGATAACTGTGTGTTATCAATGTGGGAGATCTCTGTTCAGGTGACTGATGGTGCTAATGGGACGGGTGTCGACCGTATTACCCTCAGACAAGGCAACGGGACCTTGAACACCAGCTTGGCCACTGACAATGAGAACATAACCCTGGTTTCCTACAATGCATCTTGCTGTTCGCCTGATGTGGAGCTGGTGGTTGTGGATCGGGTGGGTAATGTAGCCACATGTTTATACAGCGTCCGGAAAACTGCCGCCACCAGCTCACAAGCTGTGACCGTTGCTACAACCACCAATAGTCCACAGCGTCCAACAGTAGCAGCTGTTGAGTCTTTGTCTACCAGAGTTGCTCAGTCTTTTCTTGTTTGCCTTAGCATCATGATCCTGGGGCTCAGTTTAACATTTTAACTTGGGGTCAACTGAGTGCTTACATGTTAGTGTGGGGGTGAGATACATTTAAAAATGTGCTTTTGGCTTTGGAAAATAAACTACATGCTCTATTGATCCTATAATAATAAATAAAGTACATGTTTTGCTCAACCAACACTCGAAAACTGAAAAAAATATGCAAACAAAAAGCTTGAAATGAGGAATATTACATATTACATGTATAACATTTTGTATCAGAGCTGGAACCATGAAACACAACCTTTACAATGGACAGTACCACGGTAAAATTGATAATACCATCCATTACTATCACTCTACCACAGTAGGTCTTTGTAAAGGAACATTCAGTTTTCACTGATGGTTATGTTGGAGGCTGTTGTTTTATTGCATTGTCGATCTGTACTGTGTTACACACATGGGTGTTTATACTTTTTGGTCTAGCTAAATTGATTAAGTCAAGGGAACCTAATAATCTGGCTCGTCAGTGTGTTTACTACTTGGTGAATCATACCACTGTAAAACAATATTGAAATCTTTAAGCTATGTGATATGTTCTTTAGGCATTACAGGGCACTTGGTGGTAGTGTAAAACCTTCTTTAAAGGGTTAATGGGGTTGTGAATATATTAATGTCAATTTAATTATGATACCTCAATCAAGGATCATTCATTCATGTTTTCAGTACTACTGATGTTAAGTTGTGGAATGGGGTTCTGTGTACAAACAAATAAAATTTAAAACCCATGCAAAAAAAACCAACAACTTTGGTCGCAATTAATCTTTCAAACTTTGTCTACTTAAGAAGACGTATTCTTGGTTGGTTTATGATTAGACTTTTTTAGCAATTTAGCAAAGTTTGAAGAAAGGTATTTGCACATCCATCTGTCTTAGATGCAGGTGTGTTGGACAATATCACTTGAGGCTTTGAACAGAAAATCCTGCACACTGCTCTTGTTCAGCTTCACAATTTATTAGCAACACTAATGTGTCGGTCCTCTTGATGAACGTCCATGAGGGCTGAAGAGCAGTGTGCGGGATTTTCTGTTCAAAGACCCACTTTAGCAGAGTTAAAGTTGTGAAAATGTGGTGGTGCTTTGTGTCAAGTGCACAAACATTGTGAGAATAATAGCTCAGGGAAATGTCAGGCCCCTGGGCCCTTAGCTTTCTGAAAATGTGCCCTGGTGAACAACATAGTTGAATAGCCCTGTTGTATAGCAACAGTTACATGTTGCCTGTTACATGCGGTGTCTCTTTTTAATATACACCATATTATACACCATATTTCACAGGAAATTTAATGTTTACATACTGTGTCTTTCAAAATAAATGCACTATGTTGGTACAACACCGCAAACTGACCTTTTTTTTCCCCTTCAACAACAAATGCAGGTGGTTACGTTCTGCCAACACACGTGTGGTTGGGTTTCGGCAACAAAAACACGTGGTTGGGTTTAGGAAAAAAGAACAGGGTTCGGCTTTACAATCTTTCATAAAGTGAACACCACCCTCCCAGTCAGTGGTTGTAGGACCCATCCACCACTACTCCCACCCACCCTGTTTGGACTTTTGTCACTGTAACTTTTGTTTTGTCTCGCTGTGTTTCCCATTGACGCTGCAGAGTGGCGTACAACCATAACTCCGACCGGCTGTGAATCATGTCTACGTAAAAGGACAGCTTTTTTCATCAGTGTCTGACGCTGGAAGTCACTGCCTAAGCATCAGATTTTGACAACTTTGGAGTGAGACTAGGTTGTATGATCAACAATATAATGCATAGATGAATAGCACTTCAATGCAAGCCTGTGTTTGAACTCTGCTCATGCATTCGATTGAAATCCTGCCTCCCAGCTCTTTAACTGGCCAGAAAACAACAGACACAGGTAAGTGACAGCAGAACTCCTGGCCAATGAATGAGTTGGGAGGGGAGATGTTCAATGGAATGCACATGTTCTATATTTCGACTTTTGCAAAATATGCATGCATTTGGGAACTTATACTGGGCGAGGTGGCTGAGTGTTTGCAATCAGATGTTTTCATATAGTTCTGCTGTTGTTAAACCCGGACCTCATTTACTACAAGTCACAGAGAAAGTCAAGAGCTTTCTTTTTGGATTCTTCATTCAACGTGGAGGCATGTGAGAAAAACCTTTTCTTCAGGAATTCAACTTAATACAGGGTGAAATGATACACAAATGATCATTTTGGGGGTGAAGATTAGAGATAAGATAAGATAAGACTATATTAATCCCACACCAGGGAAATTCAAATGTTACAGCAGAGTAAAGCAGGTCAAAGTATCCTTGGGCAAGATACTTAACCCCAAGATGTCACTTCGACGTAGTGACATAGTGTAAAAGCGCTTTGAGTGGTTGGAAGACTAGAAAGGTGCTATACAGGTGTAGACCATTTACAGCAGCTCAAGAGTCAGAAGCAAGAGAAAAGAAAAAAGAGACAGAGTGCTAACAAAGGATAAAATATTACAAAAATGCAAGTTAGATAAAATTTTTATAAAGATAATAAAAAAATCTATATACACTAGATACAACTTTTACTTATACAGATTTTGTATGATTTTGTATGTTTTTGTACAGTTGCACAAGATAACTGAAATACACTTGGTATACAGCCTATAAATATTATTGCAGAGTAAGTGGTAAATATTCCACAGTAGGAAATTACACAGGCATTTTACACTATATAGAAATAAAGAACGTGGACGTGTAAATGTGAATATGAATAAATAGAATTTGCATATATAACCTGAGGTGGAAATAGTTCAAATTAGCTGCCGTGTTGTAAGTGGTGGGTGATAGAGGCAGAGACAAGTTACATGTTACAACAGTGTCACATAATGTACTGTCATGTTAAAAAGTCTGACTGCTGGTGCAATAAAGGACTGGTGGTAGAGCTCTTGTATGCACTGTGGGTGTTGCAGTCTGTTTCTGAAGGAGCTGATTTAGGTCCCACAGTCTCATGAAGGGCGCGAGAAGTATTGTCCATGATTAACGTCAGCTTGGCTAACATCCTCCTCTCGCTCACCTCCTCTATGGAATCAAGAGGGCAGTCCAAGTCACAGCTAGTCCTCCTTACCAGTTTGTTCAGTCTTTTCCTGTCCCTCTCTGTGCCTCCGGCTCCCCTCCCCTTTAAAGGTATTCCTTTAAATTGTCTCTGTCCCATTTCAATCCTTCAGGTTACTTCATCAGGTGTCATGTTTGTCACGGAGTTGACAAAAATGTGGTGTACTGTTTCGCTGTGTGAGTGCTGCAACACGATGCTGGCAGGTAGAGAATGGTGTCCCACCTGTTACGCTACTGGTGAGTATCCCGGTTGGGTGTGCAGCTTGGGGTGCTTTTGCCTCTTTTCACATCTGTCTTGTGTCACTTATCAGAGACATCTTATCAGAGCTTCTTCAGATCGGTGTTGGTGTGGTGGCCTCCACGTGTCCAGCAACATAACATGACAAACAAGCTATTTCCCTCTGTTTCTAGTCTTTGTGCTAAGCTAACTAGCTGTAACCTGGAGCCTTATAGTTAAAGGACAGACATAAGAGTGGTATCTCTCTTCTTAACTTCTCTAACTCTCTGCCATCAGGCAAATAAGCATATTTTGTAAAATGTTGAACCTTTATGTTTAATTAGAAGGTGCACTTCTATGACGTTGAGCGATTCATTTGAAATAAAACAAAAAAAGAAGTCCTCAGCATGGGTCAAGCTCCAGAAAAGACAAGACAAGTATTTTATTAGACCTCACCTGCCTCCTAATTATAGTTTAGGGGTGTAGGTGATTTTGTAATACTGGCTTTTTAATAAAAAGTTTTAATCTCAAGCTCAAACCAAGCTTAGGATGTCATCAGAGTTGGGGTTTTTTTTTTACATTGGAAAGCGCTCTTCAGAGCCAGTGAAACATCATACAGCTGTATTCACAGGCTAAGTAGGACACTTCATGACGAGTAAACTGAACTTCATGTGCAAAATTAGTGGAGTGGCCCTTTAAAATATTTATCAGTGTGAACTGCTCACAATAAATTCCTCTGCATTTATTTCAGAAAGCAGCACAAAATCAACTTGTCATTAAAATCATCTAAGAAATGGCATAATGAACAAGACATGAGCTCCACCCCCACCCCCAGCCTTTTGCAGATGACATCCTACACCACTGAGATGTCCGTGCTGAAACCTCACAGTCAACTGAGCTGCATTGTTAATGCAAGTTAAGATAGCTGCTTTGGAAAGAAAGCACTGTTGTGTGTGCTCAGTGAGCGTATCAGTCATGTTTTTACTATGTGTAGAATCACAAATATGAGAGACTGTCAGTCTACCTGTGGTTACAGAGGGCAGGTGTCACCATCAAGCAGCTGTGCTCTCACCCTGATCATGACGATAACACAGACTCTGGTTTGCGTCTTTCAACAGTAACCTTAAAAGAACTACCCAATTTACATCTGCGCCGTACCTGCCTGCAGTGTTTGCCTTGATTAGTGTCAGTGTGTGGTTTAGTTTTACTTTTAACTCTTACCAATCCATTTTTTGTTTCTCACATTAAGAAGAATGCAGGATATGTAATCTAGAAGGCATGTCAACAATCTCTAAGTTTTGTATGGGTCACTCCCACACAAAACATGTTTTGCATCTGTGCACGCAGCACACGCAAACCTTACTGGAAAGAGACCTGTGCAAACAAATCGTTTTACTCATCATTAATTGTATTAATTGACAAACTGTATCTGGGATTACATGGAGTATTTATTATTATTATGATTAATATTATTTTAGATGTTTAAAATTACTGTTCAGCCAGTGATTCCGATAAAGACAAGATCTGGAAGTCATACTTACCAAACTTCATATAGATTATTACACATTTTAGCTAAACACGGACTTTTGTCTTAAAATGTTTTTAAAAAATACATATGCTAATGCTTAATGTGAAAGATCATAAGTGGTTTTATGGCATCAGTTTTGGTAGTGCCTTCATTATCAAACACACCTAAGCAACAGGTAGAACGAGTCACGCACAACCCCACCCTCGCTGTGAAGCTCTGTGAAGCGGGTGTTGACACAATAACAATAAAGTGTATGGGACAGCTTCAACGGCTAAGGTACAGTGCTCTTTTATCTCACATTTATATATAAAGACGGCATCAGATCTATGTTTTCTGGTCTAGAAATACCATGTACTGTAACACAAGAGGACAATCTGGTAGCACGTTATTTGGAAAGTCTGCCTACAGATGGTTTATAGAGTAGTTGTACCATTTCTCCAGTTTATTAGTTGAGATTTAACAGTCTAACTGTTTTGTTCTGTACATGTTAACAGATTATCTATATAGTATACGTAACAATTCATGAGCATACATATTCTCTGAATGATTTAGTTGACATTGAACTATTCACTCAACCTGTGCAGCATAGTTTGAATAAATAGTTAACATTCAAGTGTGAGTTCCAAGTGAATTTTTAGGCAGAAATAATGACTTTTTATAAAGTGCTCATGCTTTGATCTGAGATTTGAAGGTCAATTAAACGGGATACTTAATAAAAATCTGTTATTGTGAGCATATGGAGGGAACTGAGGTCAGAGTAAGATGGGAAATCCTATAAGGAAGATTCTTAGTGAGGTGTCAGAATCATGGTCTACTGCACTGCTGGTATTATAGTGTATTAGTAAAATGCTTACAGGTGATTTTATGATTGTTTGATCATGATAAAAATCTATTTTCTTTCTGACAACAGTTCATTTAAACCCAACGCTCTCAGCTGCAAACAAATTGAAAACATAAAAACATTGACACCCACTTGCCTGTAGCATTTTTGCTCATCATCATATTCTTAGTTGACTTTAGAAAATTGTTTAGGATAAATTAAGGGCCTGATAACTGATACATGGAAATTGGGGTTAAATAAATGTGTTTGCATCCTCCTCATATCATTCGACAGGTTGAAGAATGACGTCTTCAGGGTTGGCTGTGTTGTGTCTCCTCCTCCTCCTGCACACTGGGGCACAGGGCTTTGGGATATTGCCAGGAAAGTCTCTGAATCATCTGGAAATCACCGAGAGCGCGATTTTAAATGTCACGGCGCATGTGTGCCGCGCTCTGGCCCAAGCTGAGGGGACAGACTTTACTTTTCCTGTAAGAATTCACTTCAGTTAAGATGTTTCACCAGAATTTTGCATCTGTCTTTCAGTAATGTATGATCTGACTTGTCTGTGTGTTCAGGCACAGCCTCTCACTGCAGGGGCTGTTGCTGTGGCCTGTGGTGCTCCAAAGTCGTCCAAGAGTTTCCGCCGAGCCATTATATTCATCACACTGATGAATGTGCGGGTGGACCTCCGTCATGCCCTCAATGCAAGCTTCCACTTTGATGAAGAAATGTTTGATCAGGGAAAGAAAATCATCACTGAGGGATTAAAGGTTGTCAAAGCAAGCAACACGCATGAAAACTATGAGGCGGCGAGGCAGAAATTGGGAGAGATTTTACATCCTTTACAGGTACTTCTCATTAATTGTGAAAGCTTTAATAAGGCTGTTTTTAACTGTTGTAAATTCAAGGGAATATTAACCCCATCCTCTTTTTTGTCCATGTGAAGGACTTCTACAGTCATAGTAACTATGTGGAACTGGGCAACAAATCCCCAAACTTCAATCTGATCAAATCAGGCAGCAGCATTGGTACCATAGCAGGTAAAGATATAGTATGATGTGACCTCTGTCTGTGTTTGACTGTGTTACCAAATGGATGACAACACCGACGATTTTTTTTTTTACAGAAAACAAACAAAAAACTTAATTGTAATGTTTTTAAATGAACTTCTTCACAGCTGAAAGCAGGGCAACATGTCGCAACTGTGATGGAGACAACTGCACCAACAACATCTTGGAGGACATCATAAGGGAGGGCATACTGACCTCTGGGTATTTTGGTGTTGTGCCTCTAAACTCACACAAACCAGAAGGTTAGTGATTTAATTCATTCAACCATTAATGCCACAGCATTTTTTAAAAAAAATTTAAAACCTGTCTTATTAAACCAACATCACAACACCACACAAAAAAATTGATTTTGTTAAAGGCAGTTTAAATCAACAGCAGCCTTTCACACAGTGTTCCAGAGCAACCCAGTATCAGATGTTCTGTAGGGTCATATCCTCTTGAGACCCGAACTTTTGTCTGGTATGCATTTTTAATTTCTCCTAGCTATTTGGGATCCATAGGATATGATAGTATAAAAAAACTTAACATTGTCAACAATGTCCTTCAACAAACTGATGATAAAGTCCCAATGTCGTCAAACGAGCACTTCCTAATAAACAGCATCTTAGCTTGTTGCTGTTGCTAAAATTGGGTAAATTTGCTGACATATCAAACAACAAACTTTATTAATCATGAATAAACAACTTTCAACCATAACATGCTATCAGGTTTTGTACCTTGTCTACTTTTGTCTCGGCATCAGCTGCAGACTGACTCGGCAGAGATGGCTAAACATGGATTCTACATGGATAAGTGTGTTGTGCTCTTACTACCACTAAATCACACAAAAAAAGTGTCCACAAACGAGGACAAGTTAAACAGAATGAAGTATAAGGTGCAGGAAACCAAAAATGTGATGTCCTCATGTGAAGACACAGAATCTCAGAAGGATATTGTGTGGAAAGTTCCTGATTTCAGCTTGAAAGCTGTACATTTTTTCTCATATTTGCTGAAACTGTCACTATAGCCACTGCGTACTGTATCACCTCTCCATGGCCGAGGAAAGCTCAATCAGTATTTGTGAACATGAGCTGCTCTCTCTCAAAGCCAGAAACCAGAGAGGTTAGTCTCAAACTTGAGATGCCATAGAGCAGTGGTTCCCGACTGGTCCAGCACAGGGTCCAAATTTCTCCTTAGTCATTAGTTCAAGGTCCATAAAGTTCAGTACATTCAGCCTCATACTTGCGTTTGGCCATGTTGTTGAGCTAGTTTGCTGTCTCTGTCTCAAGTTGCTGTCTGTTACTCACTCTACAGTAGGAAACAGCACTTCAAAATAAATGCTCTGTACTGGAAATTTACTGTACTTTAAAATAAAGCGTGCGTCACTTGCGGTTCATTCAAAATGGCTAATTTTGTGGACCTACAGAATGTTTGTTTTTTCTTTCTTGTCCACAAAGGAGATTTATTCTATCTCAGGTGTGAAACAGAAAATGTTCCCAGACATGCAGAACATTCCCCTGCTTGCTCTTTGACATCACAAATTTAAGTTTTAGCGCTCTAGTTTTTGAATATGGGAGATAGTTGTTTATGTTAACTAATGTTTTTGCACTGTCATAGATGATTGGTATTACATGTATGAATTTTGAAATTAGGCATGGTTCCTCTTTACAGCTGCAGTAGGTAGCTTTCATAAAAAATAATTTTACTTAAACTGTCACTTTTTTTCCTGACAATACACGAGACATGTAATCAGGCACTGCAATAATCCATTGTGCCTGAACAAAAACAACCAATCAGAGCCAGGAGGAGTGAAAGTGAAAGCTTTTCATTGTCAGTCTCCTTCTGTTTACTAGTCTTTGGCATGAATGCTATTGTTGGCACAATAGCGGTTGCATGAGCAGTGGTAGATGTGTGTCAGTGACTCCTGCTGGCTCTGATTGGTTGTTTTTGTTCAGGCCTAATGGATAATTGCAGTGCCTTTAGGAGCACTAGGACGAGCCAGATGAATCTGATCATTTCACAAATTATCGGTCGAATGTACCTCTGTCAGGATATAGTGACAGTTTCAGCAAATATGGCAAAAAGTTATTTTATAAAAGTTACCTACTGCAGCTTTAAAGAGTTGCACAGAGTGTTTATGAACATAAAAACCAATGTAACCAGTAGTAGACTCCTCATAAAAGCTTGATATGACCAAAAGGAAGCAGATGTCAATTTGTCATCTCCCTCTTATGCTATTTGCTGAAAAGGAAAATGCAGTCACGGCGGAGCAGTTGACCAAACAAGCACCATCGAACCTACAGGCGGGATCAACAAAGACAGTTTTGATGCCAGCCACGGACACCTCCACATGGAAGCTGCAAATTTGGCGAAAGCTGCAACTAGTGACCTACTGGAGGACGTTCGCAGGGCTGCTGGTGACAGAGAGTTCCTCCAGTATGAAACCTACTCTACGTGTTTCAGCTATCCACACTAAGGAGGTGTAGAGTAGCTGCTTAATCTCTTTTTTTAATCTCTCTCCATCCCTCAGGATGATGGGAATCTCCAAAGGATCCAGTAAAGCTCTTTGCTTTGTGATCGACACCACAAAAAGCATGAGTGATGACATTGCAACAGTGAAGGAAGTCGCTAACGCTATAATCACCAATGTGGGCACAGAGAATGAGCCTGCAGTTTACATCCTTGTACCTTTCAACGATCCAGGTACGATTATGGATGCTACAAATTTGTCAAATTATCTCTGCATGTGAAACGATGCCTGTTCTGTCAAGTTTTTTTCTTTTCCTGTCTCCACCTGAACCCCAGACGTCGGACCATTGATAAAGACTTCAGACGCAGTTATCTTCAAGACTGTCATTGACATTCTGTCAGCAAGTGGTGGAGGAGATGACGAGGAAATGAGTCTTTCAGGGCTTCAGGTGCTGTGATGTGATGTGATGTGATGTGATGTGATGTGATGTGATGTGTGGTTGTTACTACTTCAAACTGCCCCAAAAAGCTTGATGTGTTAACAGTTTTAACAAAACCTATTCTTGCTATTTCATTCTGACATCCTCATACAGATGGCTTTAAGCAATGCTCCTTCAAATTCTGAGATCTTCCTCTTCACGGATGCACCTGCTAAAGACAAACATCTGAAAAGCACAGTGACTGCATACATAGAGCGGACACAGTCAGTGGTGAGAGGCTAATCTAGGTGTCAGTATGAACTCAGTGAAGAATTTCGCACATCTATATTGTGAGATTCTTGACATATTTTTAGCTTGTGTGGTGTTTATTAATGATTCGAATGCAATGCTGGTTTGTGTTTGTTATCATCTTGAGGCATGCTTGGAGGTGTGCACCTATCTAATTGGTCGTGGGCACACCCATCAGTGGGACAAGGATTATTTCAATGACACACACCTGAGTCTGTTTGATTTCTCTGAACCTGACAAAACATTTTAGAGCCGTTAGTTGATTAATGAATTAGGTTAGGTTAGGTTCTTTAATGTCCCCAGGGGGATAATTGTTTTCACACATCATCATCAGTCAGGTTGGTTTCAGGGCAGCATACACAACATATAACAGATAATAGATAACAGACCCTCTTCCCACATATTCCCCAGATAACAAATAACAAATAACCCTCTCCCACACATACCACAGAAAACCATATAAACATAAACATGACATAGACAGTGTACAGGGGTGAAATATTAAATCTACATGTTTTTGTTTAGGGCTGTGATGGCTGAGGGGACAAAACTTCTTTTAATTAGCTGATTGACAGAAAATCCATCAGATGCAATTTTGATAATTTATCAACAAAATATCAAAATTGTCTTCTGTGATTGTAAGATGACTATTTTTAAATGTTGGACAATACAAAACATTTAGAAAAGTTACTTTTGGACTCTGGGAAGGGATGGAGAGTTGTTATTTTCTGACATCTAGTCAATTAACGGTGAAAATAATCAGTAGATAATCCTGAGTTTTTTTGTACTTTTTTGGTTACTTTATGCCTCTCTTATTTGGTTGATTCCCCTAATTTCTTAACAGGTAAACTTCATGATTTCTGGCACGACAGTGGTCAATCGTAGGAGACGGCGTAATGACGAAAAACCCAAGATAGCAGCATCAGATGCCCAGCTGTACAGAGACTTGGCTCAGGCTTCAGGAGGTCTGGCTATTGAAGTCTCAAAGAATGAGCTCCTTGCAGCCACCAGCATCATAACAGACTCCTTCAGTCCCTCTCTGGTAATATCACAGATATCTCACTACTAGTTCGTTTTGTCAGTTCATAGATTTCAGCTGTGTCATCTGTTTGATGTCAATCTCTTAGGTGACCCTTCTTCAGGCATCCAGGAACCCAGGAAGGACAGAGACTTTCTCTTTTATAGTTGATGAGACAGTAACAAACGTTATAGTTTACATCACTGGACTCTCCGTCAGTTTCACCGTCATCAGTCCCACAGGTAATACTGCTCTATATGAAATCTTCTACAACACTACACTTGGCCAATACTAACGTTAAGGCGTGTATTATTTCATCATGAGTATGTCCTGATGTATTTTGAGTCATTACGGTATAATTGCAGAATACTGACTGTCCGTATTGTCCACGACACAGTCTGCAGGTTTTGATGAACTTTGTTCGATTGATTTTATTTAACAAAGCAGCATTTATATCAGCTAAAATTTTAAAATCTATTATTTCAGTTGAATCTCTGTGATCACTGAAATCAATTAGTTTTATTCTTTTACTCAACAGTAGTATTTAGTACTATTTCAATAGAAAGAAGCTGCTGAGAAACAAAGCTTCCAAAAACTGTCTAAGTAAAGCATGTATTTAAAACTGGCATAAAAACTTAAAGTGCAGTGGTATGCCATTAAAAATGACATCATGTCAAAGCATAGTGGGTCATTGAAAATGGCATAAAAAGTCATAGTATAATGTGTCGTTGAAAAAAGGCATAAAAAGTCATAGTATAGCATGTAATTAAAAAATGACATTAAGAGTCAAAGTATAGTGTGTCACAAAACAAATCACATAAAACTTCATACGATAGTATGTTATAAAAAACTGCATAAAAAGTCATAGTATAGTATGTGATGAAAATCACAAAAAATTCAAAGTATAATATGTCATTAAAAATTTGATATAAAAAGTCATAGTACAGTATGACGTCAAAAATATGATGAAAAAAAGTCAAAGGAAATGATGACGTCCAACACATGACAAAAAATACTTCATAGCAGAGAATGGCATCTAAAATATTAAATAAAAAAGTTATATCATACTATGACATTCAAAATATCATAAAAAAAAGTCATAGTATAGTATGACACCCAAAAAATGAATTAAAAAAACGTCAAAGTATAGTATGACCTCGATCATTTAATAAAAAAAGTCATAGTATAGAATGACATCTGAAATATGATTTGAAAAAAAGCCATCGTATACAATGATGTCCAAAATGTGGCAAAGAAGTCAAAGTATAGTATGACATCTAAATTATGATTAAAAAAAGTCATAGTATAGTATGACATCTAATATATGATTAATAAAAAGCCATAGTATAGAATGATGATCCAAACTATGATATGACAGTCTATTATAGTATGACATCCAAAATATGAAAAAATGTCGTCCAAAATACGATTAAAAATCATCGTGTATTATGATGTCCAAAATATGATTAAAAGTCATTATGACGTCCACAATATGATAAAAAAAGTCATAGGATAGTATGTTGCCTAAAATATGTTAAGAAGGTCATAATACAGCATGATGTCCAAAATATGATGCAAAAAAAAAATCATAGTACAGTATGACGTCCAAAATATGATATAAATAGTCATAGTATAGTATGACGTCCACAATATGATAAAAAATTCATAGTATAGTATGTTTAAAATATGATGAAAAGGTCATAATACAGCATGACGTCCAAAATATGATGAAAAAGTCATAGTATAGTATGACGTCTAAAATGTGATTAAAAAAAAAAAAGTCATAGTATAGTATGTTGTCCAAAATATGATAAAAAAGGTCATAGTATAGTATGACGTCCAAAATATGATAAAAAAAAGTCATAATATAGTATGTTGTCTAAAATATGTTAAAAAAGGTCATAATACAGCATGATGTCCAAAATATGATAAAAAGGTCATAATATAGTATGACGTCCACAATATGATAAAAAAAAGTCATAGTATAGTATGACGTCTAAAATGTGATTAAAAAAAAAAGTCATAGTATAGTATGTCGTCCAAAATATGATAAAAAGGTCATAGTACAGTATGATGTCCAAAATATGATAAAAAGGTCATAGTATAGTATGACGTCCAAAATATGATAAAAAGGTCATAGTATAGTATGTCGTCCAAAATATGATAAAAAAAAAAGTCATAGTACAGTATGAGGTCTAAAATATGATAAAAAAAAGTCATAGTATAGTATGTCGTCCAAAATATGATAAAAAGGTCATAGCATAGTACGTCGTCCAAAATATGATAAAAAAGGTCATAGTACAGTATGAGGTCCAAAATATGATAAAAAGGTCATAGTATAGTATGTTGTCTAAAATATGATAAAAAAGTCATAGTATAGTATGATGTCCAAAATATGATAAAAAAAAGTCATAGTATAGTATGACGTCCAAAATATGATAAAAAAAGTCATAGTACAGTATGACGTCCAAAATATGATAAAAAAAAGTCATAGTATAGTATGAGGTCCAAAATATGATAAAAAGGTCATAGTACACTATGTCATCCAAAATGTGATAAAAAGGTCATAGTATAGTATGTCGTCCAAAATATGATAAAAAAGTCATAGTATAGTATGTCGTCCAAAATATGATAAAAAAAAGTCAAAGTATAGTATGACATCCAAAATATGATAAAAAGGTCATAGTATAGTATGACGTCCAAAATATGATAAAAAAAAAAAAAAAAAGTCATAGTATAGTATGTCGTCCAAAATATGATAAAAAGGTCATAGTATAGTATGATGTCCAAAATATGATAAAAAGGTCATAGTATAGTATGACGTCCAAAATATAATAAAAAGGTCATAGTATAGTATGACGTCCAAAATATGATAAAAAGGTCATAGTACACTATGTCATCCAAAATATGATAAAAAGGTCATCGTATAGTATGACGTCCAAAATATGATAAAAAGGTCATAGTATAGTATGTTGTGTAAAATATGATAAAAAAGTCATAGTATAGTATGATGTCCAAAATATGATAAAAAAAAAAGTCATAGTATAGTATGTCGTCCAAAATATGATAAAAAGGTCATAGTATAGTATGAGGTCCAAAATATGATAAAAAGGTCATAGTATAGTATGAGGTCTAAAATATGATAAAAAAAAGTCATAGTATAGTATGTCGTCCAAAATATGATAAAAAGGTCATAGTATAGTATGAGGTCCAAAATATAATAAAAAGGTCATAGACCAAAATATGATAAAAAGGTCATAGTACACTATGTCATCCAAAATATGATAAAAAGGTCATAGTATAGTATGACGTCCAAAATATGATAAAAAGGTCATAGTATAGTATGACGTCCAAAATATAAAAAAAAGGTCATAGTATAGTATGTCGTCCAAAATATGATAAAAAGGTCATAGTATAGTATGAGGTCCAAAATATGATAAAAAGGTCATAGTATAGTATGAGGTCCAAAATATGATAAAAAGGTCATAGTATAGTATGTTGTGTAAAATATGATAAAAAAGTCATAGTATAGTATGATGTCCAAAATATGATAAAAAAAAAAGTCATAGTATAGTATGTCGTCCAAAATATGATAAAAAGGTCATAGTATAGTATGATGTCCAAAATATGATAAAAAGGTCATAGTATAGTATGACATCCAAAATATAATAAAAAGGTCATAGTATAGTATGACGTCCAAAATATGATAAAAAGGTCATAGTACACTATGTCATCCAAAATATGATAAAAAGGTCATAGTATAGTATGACGTCCAAAATATGATAAAAAGGTCATAGTATAGTATGACGTCCAAAATATAAAAAAAAAGGTCATAGTATAGTATGTCGTCCAAAATATGATAAAAAGGTCATAGTATAGTATGAGGTCCAAAATATGATAAAAAGGTCATAGTATAGTATGAGGTCCAAAATATGATAAAAAGGTCATAGTATAGTATGTTGTGTAAAATATGATAAAAAAGTCATAGTATAGTATGATGTCCAAAATATGATAAAAAAAAAAGTCATAGTATAGTATGTCGTCCAAAATATGATAAAAAGGTCATAGTATAGTATGATGTCCAAAATATGATAAAAAGGTCATAGTATAGTATGACATCCAAAATATAATAAAAAGGTCATAGTATAGTATGACGTCCAAAATATGATAAAAAGGTCATAGTACACTATGTCATCCAAAATATGATAAAAAGGTCATAGTATAGTATGACGTCCAAAATATGATAAAAAGGTCATAGTACACTATGTCATCCAAAATATGATAAAAAGGTCATAGTATAGTATGAGGTCCAAAATATGATAAAAAGGTCATAGTATAGTATGTCGTCCAAAATATGATAAAAAAGGTCATAGTACACTATGTCATCCAAAATATGATAAAAAGGTCATAGTATAGTATGAGGTCCAAAATATGATAAAAAGGTCATAGTATAGTATGACGTCCAAAATATGATAAAAAGGTCATAGTATAGTATGTCGTCCAAAATATGATAAAAAAGGTCATAGTATAGTATGTCGTCCAAAATATGACAAAAAAAGTCATAGTATAGTATGATGTCAAAAATCTCATATATAATGGTCAAATTAATAAGCAACTGTATAGCAAGCCATTTACAATGTCATTTAAAAAGTCATAGAATAGTTTGTCACAAAAAATGTAAGTGTAGTAAATTACAATTGACCTTATAAAAATGTCATTTTATAGTAGGTCAATAAAAAGTCATTATAGCAGGTCATAAAATAATCAGTCATAGTATTGTATGCCATTAAAAATAGTATTTCAATAATGTTATAGTATAGTATTTGTTTGTCTGTAGAATTTATTCTTGTAACTGTCTCCTACCAGCATGCTTACTCTTTTCTGTTTGAAGGTGCATCTGAGGTAAGCACCAGCTCGACGGGATCATTGATTACTTCATCACAGTCAGTGGGAAACTTTAAGACTGTGAAGCTACAAAAAATAGCTGGAACGTGGAGTATAAGAATGGTGTCAACTGATCCTTACACTCTGAAGGTGATAGGTGAGACCTCCTTTACTGATTCATTGTGGTCACCAAATAAACATCAGAGCCGTCTTAGTCTCATCACTTACCTTAGAGTGAACATTCCTCATTCAGTGCCATTACATCATTTTGGATTTCAGAGAGTGTGTTTCCCCCTTAACTTTTCATCAAAGTTACAACAATTTAAAAATCTCAAATCATCCGATACATTACTTTCTTTCTTTATTTGCAGGTCAGAGTCCTCTTGACTTCCTGTTTGACTTTGTGGAGGAATCAAATGGCACGTTTACAGGATATGATGCTCTTGACACACGTCCCAGAGCTGGTAAAGGACACTAAAACATGTGAATATGCTGATGTAACACAACATCATCAAGTCAGACATGATTCATTTTCTTTTTTCTTTAAAGGTGTCAACGGTAGCTTGTTGGTGTCTTTATCGGGGAGTGACACAGCCACAGTGACAGAAGTCGCTTTGGTGGAATCGTCAGAGTCATCGGAGATTACAGGAGTCGTGGAGCCACAGGGTAGCGGAAACTTCTTAGTTCACGTTGACAGGATACCGTCAGTGGAGTTTATGGTGCGGGTGAAGGGCCAGGACAACAACAATGGCTCCAGAGCTACAATAGTGTTCCAAAGGCAATCACCCACCAGTTTCAGAGCCTCAAATCTGACTATTACTGTGAGTACCCATCACTATGTCAGAGAAACATCATATCAAACATGAGTTTATAAAATAATGCTTCATTCCCTGTGTATTAAGGCTGATTCACAAAGCATCTTGGATCCAGCAAAACCATTCTCTGTGCCATTTTCTGTGATGACCAACGGAAAAGGGGGAAACGTCACCATCCGAGCCAACAACAACCGACGTTTTAAGTCAACATTTCCAACCAGTTTAATGCTGGAAACTGGAATGAGTGCTAATGGTACAGTGACCATCTCTGCACCCATTACCACCCCGTCTGGTACCGATGTCACCCTGACCATTGAGGTTGATGATACTGAAGATACTAACTACATCGCACTACGTTTTTCCGTCATTAACTCGGTAATACTCCCACTGAAGAGTCACATTTGCTAATGCAATTCTTTGCTTTGCTAGAAAGTTTCCTGGAAATGTACTTGCTTAATAATGGCACTAGAGTAAATGTACTTAGTTGTGTTTGGCTGCTGGAATTATCAAAATATTACAGACCCATAAAATAAAGCGTTACCTTCTGCCTCTTGTTGGTGAACTCACTGGTGTAAAACTGCTCTTATCTATTTTTTTTTTCATCTTCGTAGGTGACTGATTTCACTCAGCCGATGTGTGAGCAGCTCAGCCTGCAAGCCAACTGCTCTGATAACTGCAGCTCAGCGACGTGGGAGCTCCTTGTCCAGGTGACCGATGGGGCTGAAGGGTCAGGTGTCCGCAATGTTAGCCTCAAAAAGGGAAATGGGACCATCACCACCAGCCTGGCCCCCGGCAACGAGAACATAACTCTGGTTTCCTACAATGCGTCTTGCTGTTCGCCTGAAATGGAGCTGCGGGTTGTGGATCGAGTGGGTAATGTGGGCGTCTGTTTCTACAGTTACCTGGAAAGCTCATCAGAGGCTTTCTCTGCGTCCACCAAAGTCACTCAGTCACCTCTTCTTTGTCTAAGCATAGTGGTGTTGGGACTCTATGTGCTGGCAGAACTTGGCATCCAGTGATTCCATGCCAAAGTTACAAATAGTTAAAGCTGCATTAATCAATACTTTTATATTAGCATTGAATCAATCGACCATGTGTACTGTGAAAGGGGACACCTGAAGTGGCAAACCTAAAACTGTTTAGCTCACTAGGTTTTACTGTGCATTTACTCCATGGTGGAGTCTCACTGCTCTTAACAACACAGTTTGCAGCACACCCATGTATTGCCTTCAGTTTGTGAGACAGGATAAATGCTAAAAATTAGAAATCCTGCCCTGAGGAAAACTTGTTGGACTCCCTAAAAACGTGTGTTGTGTGTCTGATGCACGTTCTCCGCAGCTGGCATTGAGTCTTCTTATCACTTTTTGAATAAGATTGCATAACTGTAATCTAAAAAGTTGTTTATTAACTCAAACTTTACCTTGACTCCAAGATTAAGGAGATCTCCCTAACTTTAAAATCTCCTTCAATTTAGTTTGCTACTAAAACCAACTTCTCATTTTCATCGAAACAAAAACATTCCTACAAAAGTCCACAGACCGCACTGCTGCATCCTACAAAAAACGCCCATCTGGGTGAAATTCCAAGTTTTAAGGGAGTCCCAAAACTGGAGTCCTCACCTGCACATGGATACATGCCAATTGGTCCATCACACATGAAGGGTCTGGACACCCTTCGCATGTAATAGACAGCAGGTGATTTCTCAGCAAGAAATAAAATTTAAAATGTTGCAACAACAAACAGAGGCGCAGACATTTTTAAAAAACAGTTTTTTTTTATTGTCGTCATAATGTGTCTAATGTATAATCCTTTACAGAACACAAAACGCTTTGCTTTTCACATTTTGCTACAAGTTCAACAATGTTTCTCCTGTTTCCTTTAATCACTATTTACATTTTGAAAAGTTTTCAGAGTGACTTATGTGAATAAACTGGTCAGTGATCGTCTGACACTGGGCGTGAGACAAATGTGTGTTGAGAGTGTGTGTCTTTTATGGTTATGTGTGTCTTTCACTGTGTAGTTTGGGGAGTTTGTAGATGTATTCTACCAAAACCAAACCAGTTTTTTTGTGGCATTTGATTTTTGCTACTTTTTGTACGTGTGCTTTTCTGCCAGTATTGACTTTCTCCAGACATTTAATCCAACTTGCACATGTCCCTTTTAACCTACGGCGCCCTCACTCCACTTTGTACTCTTCTCATTCTTTACAAATCACTGAATAGGTGTGAATATATTAAAAATATTTTTGCCATAGCATTAAAGGTAAATTATGTTAAAACTGGAATGTGGATTATAAAGAATTGGCCACAAAACAATTACACTAGATATGAATGTAATTTCTTTACATGTGTTGGACCATCAGTTTTACTTTACATCGTCCACATTCATATTCTTACACAATAGTACCTTTTAAAGGGGCAAGGGGCACTGATGGGGTATTTGTGGTTCCTTGTCATTACAAGGGAAATGTGTTTCTATAACAGTTAAATAGATACTTATTCTGAAATTTAGACCAGTTCTTCAAAAAGTGTGTTTCATGCATGTCAGTCAGTGCCATTGGTGTACTGGGAAAGCTTATTCTCCAAGTCACAGATTCTCTTCTCCTGAGTCAAAACTGTAGCCTTCAGGTTCTGAATCTCCTCCAGCAACCTCTCAAGCAAGTCATGCTGGACGGGAGAAGAGTGGAGCGAAGGGGAAAACGGGAAACAGAGGAAGAAGAAGAAAGGAAAAAAGACAGTGACAGGAAGGGGAAAATTAAGGATAAAGAAAAAAGAGAGGAAAAACAGGTCAAGGACAGCGAACAACTAGGAGAAATAAACCAAAACAAAGAAGGGAACTTTGGGAAAAAAAAGGTTGTGGGCAGGTACAAATAGGAGAGATGAACAGAAATGTTAAACAGAGACACAGGTGTTCAGAAGTAACGGTACATTCAGATTATGAGCTGCTAAGCTAAAGTAAGTCTGTTTAAATTTAAAAATGTGCAAGCATCAACACATTAAATGCAGCAGTAAAGCACAACACAGCTTTGGTAGCCTGCAATGTGAACACAGATGAGTATAATACTATACTGTATATGTGATGTAGTGTAACAAACAGTGGTTCACATACAGAATATACAGTGGTGGAAAAAAGTTTTCGGACACCCTTAAAATTTTACACAATCTCAAATATTATCATGAAATATTTGTGGAAAAATCTTTTTTGTGTTTCAAAAGGTGTGGCTGCATTAGACAGATACAAACAAACACAAATTATATTTTTTTGTTTATTGTTTACAAGAAAAACTACCAAAACTAAATTCTTGACAGTTTCAATATGTCAGTTCTCAACATTGTCGGTATCAAAGTCAACAAATAACAGAGAATGTGTTCAAAACTGAACAAAAAATAAATAAACCATCACATCATCAAATTAATATTTAGTAGTCCTGCCATTGGCACGTAGTAGAGCTCTAATCCTGGCTGGCATGTTCCCCACGAGCCTTTCACACTGTTGAGGGGTAATCTTGTCCCATTCTTCTTGAATTACTGCTTTTAATTCTTCTAAATTCTTTGGTTTATGCTTTGAAACAGACCTTTTGATAATCCACCACAGATTTTCAATGGGGCTCATGTCCGGGGATTGAGCTGGCCACTCTAAGACCTGGATACTGTGCTCCTGCAGCCAAGTTCTACTGGCCTTGGATGTGTGGCAAGGGACATTATCTTGTTGAAACATCCAGTTTTTACCTCAACGGAACAGTGCACGCGCAGAAGGGAGCATGTGGGTTTCGAGAATGGTACAATACTTGGTAGACCTTAAGCCATGATCTAAAAGTCGGCCACGTACAGTGCGGGTGGAACACTGGACACCAGTTTGGTTTGACCACTGCTGCTGAAGCTCCTATGATGTCATTCGGCGGTTTTGCCTGCACATGCGGATCAGGATGCGGTCATTTCTTGCTGAAGAAACCCTTGGACGCCCAGATCTTGGTTTGTCTTCCAAGCTGTTGGTTCGTCTGTATTTCTGCAGAGTGTATCCAACTGCTGAAGGACTGCATCTGCACTTCCTGGCTATCTGGCGGCAGCTGTACCCTTCCTGGCTGAGAATCTTTATCTTCAGGCGTGTTTCGTGCTTTAGGTTCCTTGTTTTAGCCATTTTTGTGTCTGAAGAACTTTCAAATGTGCTGGCTTTATGTAGACACGAAGCTTGGCAACAAAAATTGTGTCTTTTAATAAAAAGAACGACCTTCATCACTGGTACCAAAATGACCCAATACTCAAAATTTCTTATGTATTTTTATGGAACCAATCAATTTTAAGTTTTTAATGGCTTTTTTAGGATTTATTTAGTATTTTGGCTGTGACTGTACTAAAAGAAATTGCACTTGAAGACCTAAGAGTGATTCTTAATGCAATATTTCACAAATGCATGGGGTGTCCGAAAACTTTTTTCCACCACTGTATATTATGTGAGCAGGTAATAAAACACACGCCACAACCTACCGGCAGACTATTGGTGTCCAGAGTGGACATGCTGCGTCGAGTGGTGGGTTTGGAGTCCAGCACATTCTTCTTTGCCACTTTGAGCTCTCTGCTCTTGGGCGGCACATAGCCCTGCCTCATGGACACCAGAATTGGATCTTCGTCGCGGCCATCCAGCCACTCTTCAGCCTCCATGGGGGGCTCGGGCCCCGCCGTGTCTGGGTACAGGTCATCCTGGAAGAGGTCCGACTGCGAAAGAG
This sequence comes from Epinephelus lanceolatus, assembly GCF_041903045.1. Lineage (NCBI taxonomy): Eukaryota > Metazoa > Chordata > Actinopteri > Perciformes > Serranidae > Epinephelus > Epinephelus lanceolatus. The sequence continues at coordinate 31,570,651 of NC_135744.1, forward strand.
AGTTGGCAGAGTGAAAAAATAGAGACAGATGTGGTTTTGTCTTTGTCTTGGAATACACTGTACAATGGTTGTTTAAGCAGGTTGATAAAAATCATTTATTTCCGTCTGTCTTTCTGAAGGGATGAGTGGTACAGAAAATGAGAGCAGAGCAGAGAGGAGAAGAGAACCAAAGGAAACCAAAACATAAAGGAACATAAATAAGACTTCAAGAGCAGATTGTGGTAATAAGAATCATTAAAAAGTCCAATATATTACAATAATACAATATGTACAATATTTCCCTCTGAAATTTGGTGGAATTAAAGTAATGAGTAGCATAAAATGGGATTTAGTAAAACAAAACAAAACCTTTTAGAATTGCACTTGAGTACAGCACTGAGTAAATGCACTTGATAACTTCCCACCACTGTCAAAGTCAAATGCTTGTAGAGTGTGATCAGGCTTACTTTTCTGGGTACAGTCATCGAGATGGGCTCACACTTCTTGTCAAGGAGCTTGAATAACCTAAGAGGACAAGATGAGACAGAGGAAAGAGACTCCATCAGTTGTGCCTTTGCTACGCATCACCGTATCAGTTTACATTTGTAAGTGCAAAGCATGATGATCTTGAGCACTCTAAGATCAGAGGTCAGGGTTCAGTAATGATTGGAGAACGAGGGTAAGGAATCTAATAAATGGCACACCCAGAAATTTTTCATAGGGGTGACAAGACAGGGCCACTGAAAGTCTGGGGGTGGAAAAAAGCAATGCTTCAATTTCAGGAATTTTTGCTGATGCTATTTGAGAATGTAGGTTACATAAAATTATGTCAATGTGAAAGCTTAGGAATCTCATACCGATATACTTTGGTTACTTATTTTATACTTATATATTTTTATACTTTTATATTTTACTTATGTGATGTGCATAGACTAATACTGAGTTCCACAACAATAAAGTAAAGTCGGACTCCAATTATTTATAACAACAGATAGCTGTTAAGAGGACAGATGGTCGGCACTCTGAGCTTCATCAGTCTCATGAAACATCTGCAGCCTTCACATCCCATCAGTCTCATTTCATGAAATAATTCTAATCTTGGGTAATGTATTCCATGATCAGTATCTTACCTGGCGATCTCACATTTGGTCACGTCCACACCTCTTTTGGGCATGAAGCCCATCCCTCTCTGGGGCTCCTTACTGCTGAAGGTGCTGAGGTAGTGGACGTATGGCGGCTCATCTGTGATCTCGAAGTAACGGATACTGCTGTCCCCCTACACACACAGAAAACACGCATATAAAACATGTGACATACGAAACATGACACTGTGATTATTGAGGTACATAGTGTACATACTATAATTTACAGACTAATAAAGTGTACCTTTCCACAGAGGTAGACCATGTTTGCGTCTGCATCGTAATACGGTAACAACACTCCGTTACTTGTGTCCAGCTCCAACAGTGCAATGGGCTCCTCGAAATTTGTCTGTGGAGATTAAAAACAATGAAGAAAGCCTACAGTTTGTACTGAACGTGCATATAAAGACATGTATATTTCTGGGCCTTGTGATATGCATGGACAGTATATGAGAATTGTTACTGGGTCCCAGAGTCCGAGCTCTCTCTGGCTCATTCTGGTGAATCCTGTGGTGAAGATGTTTCCGTCTCTGGTGAAGATGGCTCTCATTGGCCGGATCCCCTCATGTGGAGCCAGACGTTCCTGTTGGTCAGTGCAGGGGAGACATCACGACAAGAGCTATTTTTTTTTAACCTTTTAGGTGTTTATAGGAGTTGTGCATGTGGACCTCAACATTAGTGGCCTGTACATAACCACTGAATAGTTAATCTGATGATGTACAATATTAAAGCTGTGTTTTTTATATCAAAGGTATCATTCAGCAATAATATATTAGACAGTGGTGTTATTCGATTAGAATGAATCATACTGTACGGAACGCATTTATTAGTATTTCATACACACTTACCGCAACCACCTCCCTCTTGCGGGGGTCGCAGACACGCAGACGCCTGTCCTTGCAGGTGGTGCAAAACAAGCTGCCGTTTCGGTTCCAGGCGATGCTGTAGATTAGGTCTGGGTGGTCGTCCATGGAGATGATGGGCTCCCCCGTCCCCACGTTCCAGATTATAATGAGGTTATCAGTGCCTGGGTTCAGAGCGAAAGATGAACATTTGAATGTGCTCACACTCACCAATGTTACATAAAGTCAAAAGATTATAAGACTATCAAGGAAACAAGTAGGCCTATGGGTGTGTGTGGGTGTCCTACCCGCAGTAAGTAGTACGTTGCGTGCGGTTGGGTGCCAGGTGACGATGCCGACACGTTTGGAGTGTCCCTCCAACACCACAACGGGGTCGGAGATGGGGCGAGTCAGTGAGTGATCTGGGATCTGCCACACCTGGAGAGGAGGGATGAAGGAAAATCAAGATTCTCTGTCTGATGTTACACAACAAATGTGATGTGTCCAGGAATCGCTGTGTTGTAAAATACTGTAAATTGGTAGCCTACATGAAGTGTGAGCCATTTAACCCATTTAACCCTAGTGTTTGACCTTCTCCTTTATACCAATATGACCAGAAGATGTACACATGCACCTTAGAGAGAAAATCAGATGAAAGTGACTATACTCACACACTATTACAGAGTGCAGCATTTCCACCTGCTTACTTTACACCTCTGCTCTACAAACTCCCACACCACAGAGGACACAGAGGATAGTGGTGAAGGCCCACATCTTTCATTTTCCCATTATACTCAGCACAAATTTACTGCTCAGTAATTCTAATTGGTTCATAAATTACCAGCAGTATACATTTCTGTTGCTTCATTGTCAAGGTGACGACTGATGACACCTACTGAAGTCCACACCTGTGTGCATCTCCAGTAGGCTGCTTACTGAGGCTTTTGCTCTTAAAATGTGATCAACCCTAATTCATAATTATACAAAGAGGTGGCGTGTGGCAAAAATGCAGTGGCATGAGGGTTGCAGTGGTCAGTATACCATATATGAAATCAACAGTTATTACACTGTTTACATTTGCTAAACTACAGTTCTGAAAAGAATTAATTGGAGGAGGAATTTTTACCTTTGTTTTACTTATTTTCAAAAGGGAGACTTTAAAAAATATTAATAATTACTTAAAATGTATTAAATAATTAATTAAATAATTTAAAAAAATCAATTGAAATATGTGTTTAAAATTGTAATATAATAAAGTGTTTGTTCAACTGTAACTAATAATAATAATAATAATAATGAAAATCTCAAACAGTTACAGCCCTAAATTGTATGTTTAAATTTTTACTATTTAAAGAGATTTTCATCTGACAGTCTATTAATTTTCTAATAATTTTTAGTGAGCCAGAAATGTAGAAATACTGAGTCCAAATTCCTCCCGCACAGTCAAGCCCCCTGAGAATTCACAAAAACAATACATTGTTCTAATTTTTTTTTTTTTTTTTTTTTTTTTACATTAATTTACATTCATTTAATTTTTTTTTTATCTGTTCACTTATATTTTGTGTAAATTTCTTGTCTCAAGGCAGTTTCAAAGCCTTTCCACAACTGTGAGGGATACATTTCTGGTGGAGGAAGTCCCTTTATTTTTTGCCTGAATATTGGGTCTAAGAAGTATCAAAATCGCCCTTTAAAAGGACACCACTTGTTATAGTATTTATATATAACTGTAATCAACAAAACTTTGCTCATTAATGTCAGTACATTTTTTCAGCAGTTTGTTGAAGTGTCACCATTTAATTACACACAGTAGATGATTAGTTGATCACATATGCTCAAGAAGAGAGAGAGAGACACACACACACACACACACACACACACACACACACACTCTAATGAGCCTTTTCAGATGACACAATGATCCGTCTCTGTGAACTGAAGAGAATGACATCACAGTTATGGCCTCTCTGCTCTGCTGCCAAGACTGGACAGCTGCGACTGTCCGTCTGTGTGCTAGACACATAAACAAAGCGCACACACACACAAAGGCAAACACACAACCCTCGAACAGCATCCCAGCAGCTGTTGCCATAGGAGAAGCAGCAATTCAATCATGTGATCCAACAAAGATTCCTGTGATGTCGTCGTGAACAAGTGTGGGCGAATCTGTCCTCGGTGACAACTGTGCTGATGCTCAGATACATGCTGAGTCAACAGACATGTTGTCATAGTATAAACAAAAAAAATGTTATAATGGACACATGCTGACATGCTCGACACACTGCACATTTGCGCGCACACACAAAGCAATGTAATGTGGAAACAAAGTTAAGCATGTAAAGCTAGACAGATTTGAGTTCTGAGTCCTGAAACACCTGATTTCAATATCCAATAATGGAGTAACTAAGAAGAAGGTACAACGTTATTGTAAAATGCAACATATTAATTATATTTTTCACATATGCAGCTTTTTATTTCCTAGATTTGCTACCATTGATAGAAGTAAAAAGAATATATCAGATATTGCAAACTGAGTATCTTTGTGTTTTGAACTGTTGATCAGACAAAAGAAGACTCTGGGAAATTGTGATGGACATTTTATCAATGAAACAGCTCATTAGTTAATCAATTAATCAAGAAAATTATTTTTAGCTGAAGCCCTAATCTAGATCACTAAAAAGTTACCCTTGGATGTGTCACAGTTATGTGTCATTATTTGTGTCAGTGGAGCAGCTCATCACTCAGTTACGTCTCAGACACTCAACCTGATTCTCTTCTCCTGCTTCATGTCCTTACTCAGTACTGTCACGACAGTTTCTCCAATAATGTTATTTACTTCTAAACAATATGAATATGATAAAACTATATTTATAATGTTTGCAACGGCAGGAAGTGTATTTTTTTTTTATAAAAACAGGGAATTAAAGGAGGATTATGAGTCCTAAGTCCTAGATGCTATAAAGGGAGTTTACAGTCCATTAACTTGATATTCAGCACCATTTGTTATGAATACATAGTTAAAGTTTATCTGTTTATTCATCTTGTGCTATCCAAGTCTCACAGTGACCCCTGCTGACTGAACGCAGTTATGAGCTACAGGATCACAGATCCCTGCAATGTGTAACAACCAGGTCTAGAGCTTCTATTTTCAGTCCTCAGTCCAAAATGCAGTAACAACTCACCTGAGCACTGCGGGGCTACACACCCATAAACGTCCCCAACACAGAAAATAAACCAAAAAGCCAAAAATAAACCACCACACACTTATAGTAAGTCATAATTGATGATTGAGAGGGACAGTTGTACGAGTCTATACATTGTTTTTAGAGAAAATCCTGCATTGTGTATCTTTAGATTGTCAGAACTTGTAATTAAGTTAAAGGCAAGCAGACGTGGATGTCACAACACAGTTTGCAAGGTGACATGATTATAATTTCCTGTAGGTGTGAGGTGATTAACAGCAGGTAGAGCCGAACATAATCACCATAGATTGATGGTGGTGACTCAAGCTGTTCTCTACTTCCAGTGTGTACATATCCTGCATGCTGAGCCTCTTGATTAAAGGACACTGAATGCATATCAACACAAATGAAAGCACTTCATAAATCCCACCGTGCTGAAATCCCCCCGACACAAACACACACACACGCTGACAAATTATAAGTGCTTTCATCCTCCGACTGACTCTGACCAACTTGTGAAGGACCAAATATGATGAGCAGACTTATGAAGACAGAGAAGAGACGGAACAGGTGGGTGGACAGTCAGACAGGTAGACACACTGATGCCTTGACTGAGTCACTTCACTCATTTAACGGGCAGGCAGACGTGACAAACCCAGCCTGCACTGACCTCTGTGGCTGTTATCTGAGTCACCGAACAACAAACTCCTCCACATGTATTTGCAACTTCTCTCTCCCACTCAGAACTTCTTGACACACACAAACACACACACGCACTGTCATTACCATTGCAGTACAGTCCTCCGAGCAGCTGGCCAGGATGTTGTCGTCATGAGGACACCAGTCGATATCGAGGACAGGTCCAGAGTGGCCGTTCACCAGCGGGTAGTTCTTATCCACCCGACCTGACTGCATAACACAGCAACAGTGACACACACAACTAAGTTAGGACAGCATGTTTACAAAAGTCTAAGTATTAAGTAGTAAAAGTAGTAAGTATTGATTTGGTGATTCACAAATCAAAAACTTAAACAGATGTGGGACAAACCAGGCTTAAAGTGAGAGGTTATTTGGACTTCTAAAATTACACGTAACAGCATTTCAGTTACATTATGTCAATGTGAAACAGCTGACTGTAAAGGCTCTTGCACACCTTTAATTTCTTCTAGACAAGAGGAGAATATATCCATGAGCAAGGGAAGGGAGCACGGAGAAGCTGCACGCTGCGCTGTTGTAATAAACTTTATTGGAGATACAACATTTCAGTCCTTAGACCTTTTAAGGGGTGAAACATTGTATCTCTAACAAAGTTTATTGCACGTAATAGGACAGTGTGCAGGGTTGTCTCTTCTCTTGCCAATGTGAAACAGTTCCAGACTAGAAGGACTGAGCTGAATACATGGATGAAACAGAGTATCTGGTGCAGGTAATGTACTTTTTATGTACTTTTAAGAGTATCATCCGAGTAAAGTGGGTAAATATTCATACTTGTGATGAAGGAAAATCCTCCTTTGGGTACCTGTGTTCAATCTATTGTGATACAAAATGATGTGAAGGTCGATCAATCGGTCGATATATAAGAAATATAGCAACTTCTGATCAGTTTATTTTTATTCAAGTCAGGTCCCACCCATTTTCAATTAAACCACACCCCCTTTTAGTTTAAACTCCACCCATTCAGAGTACTTATATGGATACTGGCAATTTAGTTGCCCATTATGACATAAAAAAGATGATAAATTTTGGTTGGAATGAAAATCAATTGACGATACTTTAAAAAGTCTAATGACATCAGAATTTTACGTTGTGTAGATATTAACATTATGACATTTTTCAGACGATGGGTTTTGTTCTCCATACCTTACGAGTAGAAGATAACGTTGGCATGAGATGTTTGTAAGATGTTTATTTTGGTTACTTAAAGGGCCAGTGTGTAAAATGGGTTGAAAACAGTGACATCAGGGGTCAAATTCTAGATTGCAGGGCTCACTTGCTCACCCCTCCCGTCGGGTAAATAACGGTGGCCTCGTAGGGACAAAAAGCCTTGCGCAGACACAAGTTTTTCAGGAGTAGGTCTATCTAGCGACGAGGTGAATATTTATTTAGAAATCTAAACCATGTTACGATATTGTAATGAATCACTCACGAGCAGGAGACCAGAGGAGCGTTTGGGAAAAAGGTCAGTTTATTTGAGCACTCCAGAAACTCTGGTAACACTCCAGGGGGTAAAAGACTCCGTCCCAAACTCTGACTCTTCTAGCGTAACACACACACTTCATACACACATACTCGTTTACACCACCTAGCGGGGACCCCCCTCCCCTCTCTGCTCCACCAATCTCCAAGCCGGCACACTGACTGACAGGGTAGCCTGTAAACAGAGCTCAGCTGTTTATTTAGCCTAGCAATATCTCCGGACTATAGTAGCTGCAATGGACGACTTTGATCGCGATTTTGAAGAGTTTCTTGTAGCGGACACAGACCCAGAGCCATACCTGTTTGAGCCGGAGCATACAGATGAGAGCCGGAGCACACTGAGCGGGCGAGAAGAGAGGCTGAATCCTCCGCTCCCATTTTGCTGCACAGAATGGGATTCGATGCTACTGCTACCATCGTTGGGGAGATATATCACCAGGAGGAAAAGCGCCGCAGAGAGTGCATCACAAGGAGTGAAGTTGCGTCTTCTTTTCCTCGCAGATGACGGTTTGGGTTCATTCTCTCCTGTTGCGTGGTAAGTGTGGTCCATTCGCAAACTTTATAACTAAAAAAACTTTTCACTACTCTCTATCGACGAACTACTAACACTCTGCTGTTTCCTCCTCCTTCTTCCTTCCTTCCGGTGTCTTCGTTGGTTTATTTATACACACGAAATGCGTTCTCTGGCTGGCTGGATTGTCCACTCGGGCTGCCGTACATACATGGCGGCGCAAGATGGCGACCTCTCTAAAGCAAGGCCCTTGATATATATATATATATATAAAAGCATAATTATAAGGCTACGAAAACCAAACGAATTTTATTTTATAGCGATCATACACTTGTATAAACATATTAATGGGTAGAATATTCAGATTCAGATTCAGATTTGACAATAAACCATGCCAAATATTACACACTGGCTCTTTAAGAAAACAACTTAAAACCTACAAAATATCAGCGTCATCTGTCATCAGTATCAAATTGACGTTGGCATTAGACCCTGTCCTGACATTGACTTTTTGTCACCTGAAGTCACAACTTTAATTCAACCAAATGTCAGTGTCAATCTACGTTGGCGGCCAGCTGGGTGGTCCAATTGATACATATAACAGTTTACTCACTCATCTATACAAACTACATCCATTTGTTAGCTGTTTCCCAGCTTTTGATTATATCACACATCTTCCACAGTGGATGGAGTTTGTTCATTGTCATTCAGGAACTGTACATGTTTGAATTTCTTTTTCTTTTCTTTTTGGGACAATTTCCAAGACTTCTTGTCCAGGTGAATCTGTGATGAGAGTGTTTTCTCAACTATGGTTTCCACAAATGTTTAAAGCAGACATAGATGAAAAGTCCTTAAAGCGCTCAAGAAAAAAATTCTACGATGCCATAAATGCTCGGCAAACTCCATCTGCTGATGAAGATCATGTGATATGATGGAAAAATTGACCTTGTGGGGACATTATTGGTCCAAACAGTAAGTTGAAATAGAGCTGTTTAAATTCTATTGAAACAACCAAGGATCTATCCTGTCAGCGGGGCAAAGATTGCTGTCTAACTCGTACTGATCCCCCACCTATTGCCCCCAGCAGACTTCACATGGCAGGTTTGTGATTTGGGAATATGCAACATGTGAGAACAGTGTAACTTAAATTGTTAAAAAATGCATGTTGACATTGGCCCCTATTAGAGAGGCTGCAGGATCAGGAAATAATGTAAGGCCAACGCTGATAGTTAGTGCTGCCCTGGTTTTGTAAACAAGACCTGTGGTAATCAAAACCTTCAACATGTAACTAAAACCTTTCCAAAACAAACTTGCAGCATCATGGTGGACTCTCAGGAAACAGCCAAAAACATTTTTTAATATGACGCCTAATAAAATCGTGATGTCACATCCAAGCTGTTCCACGTTTCTCTGTTCCTATCATGTGAACATGTGTATCAACTTTTCAGATATCACTCCCTCCGCACACATACAACACACACCCCAAGAGAGGTGTATTTATAGCTCAGCGACGAGGCGTTGAAAGGGGAGTTTTTCTTGTGGCTCGTTGGGGACCCAGAGAGGGGGGTGATGGAGGACAGAGAGTACGTTGGTGTGTATTAATAGCATGTCTGTTCACCATGACTCCAGTATATAATCACATCCATTTCCCCGTGTCTCCAGAAAGCTTTGTAACTAATTATTGCTGCTGACATGCTGATGAATCTCAGCAGTGATGACCTCGTTACAGCCACGAAATTTTCTAAATTATTTATCTCAAAAAGTGAGAAATTGTTCACTCTGCTCTTTACGTTCTAATAATGATACTACCATTGATCTCATGTGCGCCAAAGTTGTTTAAAAACACCAATTTTTTTTTTACTACTTTTGAAAAAATTGCATAATTTTTTCAGACTAAAGTCAATTAACGTCTCAGTTCTCGTTAATGCTGGACTGTGATTGGCAGTTAATGTTGACAGCCTGGCTCAATCTCCTGAGTGCAGGCCTCTCACAGGGCAACTAAAATTTCCCCATTTAGGTTTAGTAAATTGCTGCAGACTTGGTCGATTACGCCCATAAAAATAAATTGTGTTTTTGAACATGTAACAACTAAAAATCTTATCAAACTACACCTCAGCTATTGTAGCCTTTAAATGCATAAAATGTGATAAACAATACCAATACATTATAATTAGATAGGATCACTAGAGTAGCATATCAACATGATACTGGATTGAAGTATTATCTCCCTCCACATCAAAACATTGACACAAGCTTAGTTTTGTCTTTCTGATGCGCATCGTTTATTTTAAGGCGATGCTGTTATCATCACGAGGCTCCGTGCCACACTGAAGCATCACCTCTTTAAACGATCTGTTTCTTTTCCTGTCGCTGTATTTCTGTTTCAGCAATCATGGCATCCTTTCCAAGGCTTCCCCGACATGACAGCTAGAAGTGAATATTAAATCTTCTGCTATTACAATGATAACATACTTAAATAAAGCGTCACAGTAAAATAACCATTGCATTGCTGATACCATGACTCAGCACTGATCAGCTTTGAAAACCAGCCTCCTGTGAACTTAAGAATTACATATATATTATAGGAGGATCAGATATCTTTCTCTTTGTATTTCAAACATCTGCGGTCACAGGATTTATTTGACCTCAGTACAGAGCTGCCTGCAGAAGTCCTTTTCTTTGAACTCCCCAATACAGCCAGCTGATTATGTCATGCAACATTGATCCTGTCCGGGCATCACAGGATGCTCAGCTGCTGCCGGACTAAAGCTTAGTCATGGAGTCTGATGCCACATCCGGACAATACTGACAAATGAGTGTAGGTGGATGGTGTTTGGAAAAATACACTATACCATAAAATGTCATGTAATTGTTTTTCTACCTATAAGATCAGCTCACCCTCCTTACTGCCTCTTATTTATTAGGTGGATATCACACATTCATCCTTGTTAGCTCACTTTGGAACTTTAACAGACCGAAATACAGACTTACAAAGATCTGGAACTGAAGTGGCCGCACTCATTTCAACATGGCACTGCCTTGTGTGACCTTAATGAACTAAGCGATAAAGTAATTTCATAAACACTGACATACTAAGGTTTACAGGCTGTCCCTTTAGGGGGAAAAAAGCAAACTATCTTCCTCTCTCCCTGTAAAGTTTTCCTTCTCTTATTCTTCATTCGTCCTTCTTGTTTCCCCTGACATTTGTATGACAAAAACAACTCCCGCTGACAGCACCGGAGATGGGCGACCCAGGAGCTTGATTAAGAGAATTTAAGTTTTCTTTCAACATACTGACAAACACATCATAAAAACACAATTTGGAAATTACTATCTGTTCGCAGCATCCACAATCAAAAACTTAAACACACACAAATCTGTTTCACAGGCAGGAACAGCTTGTAGCCTGAATTTATGGAATGAGAGGATTATTTGTCTCATTCAGTCATCCGTGGTGACCTTCAACTGTTGGCATTGGCCAGCGGTGAAACAATAAGTCCACAGACATGACTCTGTGAGGCTGTACTGAGCCACAGTGATGCTCTGAGCTAAATTAGCATGCTAACATTCTCACATTGGCAATGCTAACATGCTGATGTTTAGCAGGTATAATGTTTACCATGCTCACTATCCCAGGTTGGCATGTTAGCAGGCTTTCGCTAATTAGCAGTAAGTAGCAGTAAAGTAGTTCTGCAAAGATGATTTTGTGACGAAATAAATGTTTTACTGGATGATAGCACCAGAGGGAAAGTCATAGGGCCATAGTCCATAAGATTCATCCTATGGGGACCATGAAAGTCTGCACAAAACTGAATATCAATCCATCCACTATTAGCTGAGATATTTTCAATCTAGCACAATTTTATTTGCAATCGTATCCATATTCACTCTGCAACAAAATAGGTTCATACTTTTTTTTTTTATTTTATGATGTTCTCCTCTGGTATGAGACACATTTCCTTTACTGGAGCACCAATATTCTTGTCTGTCGAGCACATGGAATAATCCAAACAAAAACTACATACAGTACAGTCAAAGGTAAGGATTCATTTACAGTAAATACAGCGAGCACATGCACTGCCAATCGCATCATGTAAAAACCTTAACTTAAAAGGTGCAGATTTTACATTAACACTGAACTCGTAGACACTTCCTGCAGCCCAGAAATATTTCCCCCTTTGACCCCACTGACCTTAGAGAGGGGCAGGACCAGGATCGCTCCTCCTCCGCTGGATTCAACGATCACCGCCAGGAACTTTGGGTTGACAGCGCAGAAGGAGCTGTCCCAAGTCACCTTGGAGACACGGATGTCATCGTATCCCTGCTCAGCCTTGACCGTCTGGCCAAAGACGTGGCGAAACTTGCTCTGCCGCACAATGCTGCGACTCATAGCTGAGATGAGTGGAGGAAGGTGAGAGGATGTAAGGATGGTAGAGGATGAGTGGAGAGTGATGGGGAAATAAGACAGAAGGAAAGAAATGGGAAGAAACCAAATATAAGTAGAAAATCAGCAGCAGAGAGTCACATGAACAGTTATATACTATATATTCACGTTGGGCCAAAGGTGCCATGACACTCTTCATTTTGTGATGGTGACACAGGTGATTTCCTCTGAAAATGGCAGCCTCAGCTTGGAGCAAGACTTTCAGCAAAAGAGTTTGATCAGATCTCAACCAAACAGGACTGATTAAAGACCACAGAATAGCTTGTTATCATATACTGCCCTCTCTGCAGTCTGTGTTTAATGCTTCCTGTCTCCCTCTGCAGTGCTTAAGCTACCACTGTCTTTGAGGCAGGCTGTTACAAATGTTGTTAAACAGTAACTCTCACTTAATGTGCTGCTGTGAGCAGCTCTTTGCTGAAGGGTGAGGATAAACCTATGACTCTGTGGTGCTTTTATTTTGAAAATTTACAGGGCAGTTCACTCACCTTTGGTGTTTAATTCAAATTCAAAGTCACATAAAAGAGATACAAGATTTTATGCGATGCTAGCAAGGAGTGAATTTGTTCCTTTGCTTTCTGCTTCACTTATAATTATATTCACTGTGCAAAGAGTGTTAAACTGATAAAGGCTTCAGCTGTCCAGCAGAGGTGTTTACTCGAGTCACGTGACTTGGATCAGACTCGAGTCACATATTTTATGACTTTAGACTCAACTTAACAAAATCAAAAAAAAATTGCAACTCTGCCTCTGGAAAAGATGACATACATCATTAAAGGGAAACAATCACTCTTTTAAATCATTTCCTACAATACATGGAGAATGTTGATTTAAGTATTGTGATAAACGTGGCGGGCAAGTTGTAAATGTAGATGTCCTCTGCAGCTGCCTGAATGAACTCCTATTAATACTTGATTGTACTGATATGTTTCATGTGAACTATGTCTTTGAGTTTGATACAAGGTACAAACAATGAAAGCAATATGGGAACCCTCTTTGGAAAACAGAGAAACCTCTTTTATTTTATTGCGTGTAATTTATTATTTTTATTGTTGTTTGCATTTTGTAATCTGTAAAATGTCTGACATGTGAGGCAAGACTTTATTTTGTTGTTGGACAACAATCTGTTTGCGTTCGACATTCTTCCAGATGAGAACACAGTTGCTTCCCAGTTCTTATAAGGTATTTGAAAATTAATAAAGATATTGCCGGGGAAAAAAAAGGGAGACTTGCAAATTGACTTGGACTTGCACACCAATGACTCTGGACTTCACTTGGCCTTTTGACTTGAAAATACTTCCCCAAAGCCCAAAGATTTAAAAGAATGTTATTTAAAATTGTGCCACCAATCACTTCATTTACCTTCATTTCCTGAGTCAACTAACATGAATGCTATTCATTTGACACCTAATTCCCCACATCACCTACTTTGTTTGAACCAATTCAGCAGAAACATCACATTGCAGGAGAGAACTATGAAGAGCTATTGTCGGCTTACTGAGCGCCAGTTGTAAAAAATGATACCAAAGTTCATTGCATCCCGTACAGACAGAGACACAACAACTTCCTTACGTTTTCTGTTGTTAAAATGGCATTTAATTTGGTGAAGAGCACATTACGTCTTGTTTTAGGACTCAGAACTTAAAGTTAAGGACGTGGGACTTGACTGTCTTGACTTGGGACTTGAGTGCAAGGACTTGAGACTTGCAAAACAATGACTTGATCGCACCTTTGCCATCCGGTGTATCCATCAATACATTTTAAAGGCTCCAAAAACCTTTTTTTTCCTCAATCGCTTTCTCACTATAAGCAATAGGTTCCAGATGAACACACTGATTTCTGTCAAACTACTCAAGGGGTTTCTGTATTTCTTTCTTTCTTCTTCTTTTTTTAAATTATTGCTCTTGTCACTAGTTTGAAGTGGGCGGCACTCAGTTAGAAAAATGTGATTTCACATACTTCCATGCACCAATCAGGATTTAGCATAATTTCAGTCAGAATCCTACAACAGCTGGTGGGTTTTTACTATCATTGTCAATCAGATCTGATCAAATCACACCCACACAGTCCTGATTAGCTTAAATTTTAGTGTTTAACTCTTAACAAATAATGCCTAAATATGTTTTTTCAGTCTTGAATATTTTATGTGGTGAGGAAAATGTTAAATTGAAGCCAGGTTTTCAGGAGGTTTAAACAACCTTCTGCTTTCTTCTGAATAATAAACTCTGTAATATGTTTGACTGTGGCTGTCACAGGCACCCGGCCAGAGGGACGGTAATCCCCCAAAACACAGGAGATATTTTATAACAGTGCCTGCCATCAGTGCAGATATTAATAGCTGATTGTCCCACCAAAGACTATGTGACAACCAAACATCAAAGACCAACGCTAAGACACAGAGAGCAGATAAAAGCACAGAGAGAACCTAATATGTGACGGATACAAGGTCAACACACAGCACAGCAGTTGCGTTCAATCACCCACATGATATAACTCCTATGTGAATGTGTAGTTTAAAACTTATCTAGCATACAGTCCCTGACTGCACTGGCTTACATAAACCACAAACCTAAATCTAGAAATAGGCCTGCATCAGTCCCTGCAGACGTCGGATAAATGCAGCAGAGTTCTCCCTCTTGTTTAGCGGAGGATCATAAACTCAAACTGTCTGCCTCTTCACGATTAAAATAAAACCACAAGGAGCAACAACTGAGGCCAAAGGCTGGTTCTTTTTTTCTGCAGATTTGTCAACTTGCAACAAGGTGAACAGAAAATAACCCAAATCCTGCTCTCATCACTGAAGATATCTGAATACCACATGAGAATATTCAACATTTATCCTCAAACTAAACCCACAGACTGTGGAATACATGACTCGACCAGACTGATGAGAGGACAGAAGCTCTCGTTTCTTTCCTGGAAGCTCTCTGTTATCAAGAGATTTACATTCCAGCCACCACTTCAGTCGGGCCAGCTGTAGGGCATTTCAGGGCGAGCAAAATATTATACATAGCCTATTTGTATATATATTATTTATTGATTCTGTGTCAGAGACTTGAAGCAATAGTATTTAAATTGTGCGCCTTTCCCCCCACGTAAAGCTACTACCCTTGTTTTATCAATCTTTATTTATTTTAAGCATTTTTTTCCAAGTATTTTGTTTTTGCTGTGCATACCTCATCATTTGATTTGAAACTGAAAATGCCTTAACAGACACTTAAATGCAATGGTTTTTAAGACTATTTCAAGATAGATTTTTTAAAATTCAAGACACATTTTTGGACAAATAATCTTCTCCTTACCCAAGCATTACAGGTAAGTATAAAGGTAATATGTGGTCCCATGCAGAAGCAGGTTTTATGTAGGGACATGGTCACTAGAGTGAGTTAAGTTAATCTAAATTTTGCCAACAGGTAACTGCAAGTAGAAGACAGTATTAGGCCCAATAACTAAACAATTCAAGTCTTTTAAAAGACATACTGGTTCCTTGGCTTAAAGCAGCAGTCTGCCTGATTGAAATGGGGTGAGATTTGATTATTCACCAATCTAAAAACTTTGGGAAACCTGTGGCACAAATATGAGTTGGAATTTATAGTAAATTACAAGGGGAAAACCTCCGGCATGCTCCTTTAATTCTGCCTCAGGTTAATGAGATAGCCCTCCTCTGTCGCGCACGGCACGGCTCTGGAGAGTCGGCACAGAGCGAAAGAATGACACTGCCACTTTCCTAATATAGACATGACAAACTGCACTGTCCCACCCGGGCCGGCCGCTCCTCCCACCCGCCAGCCTGCTCCTAAATAGTCCCAGAATGAAGGCACTCTGTGGCGCTTTGTCGCTAATGAACCGGACCGTAAATTTAAAACACAGCCGAAACAAACACGCATAAACACGGGGACATACTGTCAGGGGCGCATGAGGTGTGAGGGAAGGAGAGGGGAGAGAGGAGGGAGAGGAGGGAGAGGGGGGAGGTTAGTTATGTACAACGTGCTCCTTAAAGTAGCCCACAGCTGCCATGCACGACTCAAGATCAGCTCCGTCCACAGGGGGAGGAAAGTGCACAGTCACAATGTACCGACTGTGTCTTTTTGATTTCCAAAGGTGGGGACGCGCTCGGTCCTCTCCAGCAGTGCAGTAAAGAAGCTGACGCACCTCTCACCCCACTGCAGCACCGACACTGACACACATATTAGGGAAAGATAGTCCAGCTCACCTCAGGTTTTGGGGAGACCCCTCTTCCCTGGACAACTCTGACGGTTGGTGTTGTGTAGTCTACTCCTCCTCCTCCACCTTCTGCTGCCTTTATTCCTTTGAATGATATCCCCTGCGATCCGCTTTCCTGGAGTTGCTGAGGAGACGCACCGGACAACTGCGTGACGCTCCTCGGCAGGGAAAGAGAGAGGGGAGAGTACCGGGACAGAGCAGGGAGAGAGGAGGGTGTGGGTGGGTGTAGGGTGGGTGCCGTCTATTTTCGAACAGGCTCTGTCAGGACGGGGAAACGTGACGCGCGCCGGGTGCAGGGGGCCAGCGCGTCCCCGTGGGTCAGTGTCACAGCTGGTGGGATCTGATAGAAGAATTCAGACTTTAAGCACAGTGGATATAAAACAGGTGACACAGCAGACTGTCAGGTGTCATGCTAGTCATCTGTTGAATGACATCAGGTAACATACTGTTTATAATTGATTAAAAAACAAACATGTGTGCATATAAAGCCTTGAGCTGGGATGGCAGCTGGCAACTTTTATTCATCATGTATAGCTTGGCCGAGCTCACCTGTTCACTTACAGCAACACCCTGCACACCTGTACTGGGAGGCTGCCCAACATGACCCCAGTCTCTCTGCCCCTGGCTACTGAGTTTGGTGTGATGGTGCCATTGTCCACTTTAATTAAAATGTGAAGTTGGAAATAAAGACTTGAAATGGCTTTAATAACCACTGTATAATCTTTGTAGGTAACTTTATATATAAAACTTGCCGTACACGATTAAAAACATTTATAAAGAGTTATATAAAGTCTTATAACTGCATTATTATGTCTCATGAATATGCTTATAGTGCATTGTAGACATGACTTTCATACAGTTACCATTTCTATTTATACCTTTGCCTATAGGGCAGGGATTTATGTGTTTTTTCTTTTTGATTTTATTACCATTTTTATGTATTTTTGATTATCCTCCAGCCTTTCTAACAGTGACAGGAGTTTCTTGATAGGATGGTCTGTAATTATGTATATTTTATGTATATTAATGTATATATTTTCCCCCATTAAAGGTTTTTTGGGGGAGTTTTTCCTTATCCTCTGTGAGGGTTCAAGGACAGAGGGATGTTGTTGAAATTGTGATTTGTGATATTGGGCTTTATAAATAAAATTGAATTGATATGAATTAATGAGTACTTGTACATATATCATAATGTCACATGGAACCAAAGATGGATGTTTTATCATTATCATTTTTTTATTTCTATAGTCTGTACTGTACTTAAAACTTTATATAAAAATATGTTTTAGAAAAAGAGTATAGTGAAATGTGAGTGATCAGTTGTAACAGATTGTGCAGGGGAGGTAAGAAATCTGAGAGGGCTTATGGTGAAAACCTCCCCTCAAGAATTTCAAACCTATTCTGGTACAAATAGTATTTCTCTCCTAAACATGAGATATAACAGACAAAACAAGAAGTTATAATAATCATAAATGAAACAGACACACACATAAATTGTTCCAAGAACTCACATTAAATCAAAAATAGTACTTTTTTTTTATGTAGAACCTCAAAAAGGCACAAATAGCATCGATCTATAACAAAATGATAAGCTTATTCTACATAAACCATAATGTAACTATAAAAAAAACTTAGTTAAACTAATAATGTACTATTTTCTTTTGCAGATAATGATTGCTGTGTAAAATATACAGATAATGATTGCTGTGTAAAAGATATGTTGATGTTGTCCAATATCAGGAGTCTGTTAAATCATGTAATGAGATGGTTTACAGTAGCTAATTAGCTGCAAAATCGCTCAAGACTGAAATGCTGAGCACATCTGCAAGTACTGCGCTTAAAACTCATTGTGTGTGCTTCACAACTAGTAACAAGGATGCACTGGGGCCCATCATAACTACCATACACCACTGGTTAGTGCATAAGAAGACTTGGAAATTACACTTTAAACGTACCTGCTGAAGGCTGAACTGGAGTCATACTGTGTTCCACTGTTGCTGTAAATCAAGACAGAGGTTAAACTCTTCACTGGAAAGAGAGAAAATGAACATAAAATCAAAGCAATGACTTTTCATGATGTCTGTACTCAATGGATTTCATACTGCAGGACATCTGTGCTTTATCTAGATGAACTGAAGATAATAATGACTCTATAGTTGTTGCTTCTGATGTACCAGCGGTGACAGCAATAAGTTTGACTAACAAGAAAAATAATACCAAAATAACATGCAGTACAAACCTACTGTATCAACTCTGAGTGATAAAAGTTACCAAACTGAAACAACCTAATCTTTTCCATTTTGTGACTCTCACTGTTTATTTGGGCTTAAAAGCACACATTTGGATGATTATAAATTTACCACACACTGAATAACTTTAGATCTGGGTTTCAATATATATAACAATTTACCTACAGGCTCCTCCTGCAGCTCTCCACAATCAAGTGTATTTATGTAAACAAATTTTCTATCAAAGACTCTCTGGAAAAATAGAGTTTTCTGGCTCCAATTTTTAAAATGTATTTTTTTTTGTTGCTCTGACAAGCCTTTAACATCATCAAACTGGAAACTCAAGTTGTTCAAGTGACAGAGAAAATACTTACCCCACAGACTGATAAACAATCAGAGTGCTGTGTGACGTGTTGTGAAAGAAAATATTAACCACAGGAACAGGGAAGTGTTAACACATTCACTGTGATGTGCTCCTCTGACACTGTAGGCAGGATGGAACAGGTCCTATATATAAATATAAGGATTATCTGCTTTTATCTATTATATATCACAGTTCATCGAATTTCATCAGGTTTTGAACTCAGATAAACAAAATATTTTTATCTATTTTTGGAAATTTTATAGATTAAACAATCTAAAATCTGTTAATAATAATGATTTTAAAAAAACCTAAATATGTTAAAAACTTAACACGTACTTTCATCTTTTGTTTATGCCCTCAGTTATGTCACAACCTTACATTACTGTACAGACTTACAGGAAAACACTGAATAATTTCCATTGTTTAATGGTCACAGTTGAAGCACATGATATAAAAGAATATTTACACCGATAGTTTAAAATAAAACAAACAAAAATCAGTTTTTGACAATACACAGGCATACCCAGCAGCTGCTACTATCTAAGCATGCTCCCCGAAAGTAGCAACCACACATTAAAAAAAAGCCACATTAAAAATTAAAAAGGGAGTAAAGTGCATGTATGACAGACCTCCCTGTACAGACGTTTCTGATGGACTGCAGAGAAGCTTCACTTGCCAGTCACAGGCACACTCCTAAAATGTGTACAAAAGACAGTTTAAAAAAAAAAAAAAAAAGGAAAGTACACACCCACGTAGTAAAGTTGTGCTACACAGTCGCACTCACACACAGACACAAACCAGATATAAAAACATGTATAGTTCCTAAAATGTCAACACTCACAATATAGACCTTTACATCCCGAAGAGAACATAGCAGAAAACTCACAAATATACACTCTGCCTTCAGCTCCCGATCCCCTAACCTACCCGTTCTCCCACACAGTGATACATACACAACATGTCTAGTCTGAGTGGCATCAGAACTGAGAGAGGACACAAGAGAGACAAGTTTACTTCAGTTCGTCGAGTAGAGAAGCTGAAATTGTTTCTGACTGAGACGGAGACATTCCAGGAATCCAGAGCTTGTCGTGTGTGCAGCTCAGATTTGGTTCAGACTTACTGAGGTATTGTGTAGTCAAAACAAAAAAAAAACAGACAAAACAGCATGCCTCTTCTCTTTGCATTTTTTTAAATAAATTGCTGCACAACAATGCAGCCTTTTTTGTCAGTTGATGTTCCATTCACCAGCTCTGGATACACATTTCTTTGGGGGAAAACACAAATTTGTTGCGTGTGTGTGGTTCGACCTGAGCTCTTTGTGCGTTTCAACGCACAACCAATGTTTAAAATCAGTCTCCAGACAGCAGAAAACTTTGATTGGTATTATTTGTCAGTATAAAGTATTTCTGCCGCATAAATCGACGTTACAAGATCATTAGAACCAAATCTGCAGGTTTGAGAAATGTGTGTGTGTGCTGAATTGATTTTGGGCAGAGTCATTTACCTGTTAGACTGTACCAGCTGGATCATTTTCTTGGCAGCTACCCAGCACAACTTGCAAATATTGATGAAGAGATGTGACAGCACGAGAAGAAGAAAACAGAGGCTACATTCCACCTTACATCAGGTCGGACTATTCAATGAACAAACAGCGATCAAGTAAATATCAAGTTCATGATGGAGGAACCAGCGATGACGTAGAGAGTGAGTATGTGCAGGCTCAGGTGTATTAACATTTGAAACAAGTTAATCATTTGGATGATTGTTTTTGCTGCCTTTTAAATGACGTTATACTACACAGCGCTTCTTCCAAATTGACTTACAGTTTTAATTTCAATTGACGGGACCCTTCATAGCCTTGTCACTGTTCCTGCACTGAGAGAAGTGTCCCTTGGCTGATCAGCAGGGAGAAAACTGTACAGAAACGTCTCAACATATCCTTTAAGGCAAGAGGCATTGGTTTGTTTCGCTGAATAAATCCAACATTACACACTTGATTTCCATTTCTCACAGGTGTGCATGATACCGCTCTCTCTCTCTCACACACACACACACACACAAACACACACACTCACACGGTGAGGGTTACATGGTGTGGTAAAGGGTGCTAGTAGTTCTTTTCTTAAGCCGCCTCAGGGGGTGAGTCCTCCCATATTGCTGCCTTGTTGCCGCAAGTGTCAGCGCAGGCAAGTGCAGAGAATCTTGGTCAGAGTTAGGGAGTTCTCTTCTCTGCAGACTAGATGGCGGAGAGATTCCTGGTGAGGTTTTTCCAGCTTCAGGGAGCCTCTCCGCATCAGTCCCAAGGGCTTTTAGCTGCTGGTCGGCTGAGGAGGGAGACTTGTGGACCCGCTGCTTCTTGGACTCGTCGCTTGCTGTGTGGATCGGAGGTTCTGCAGAGGACGGAGCCATAGAGGAGAGGCTGAACTCCCACTCACTCAGGTCATTGGCGAGCAGCTCCAGACAGCCCAGTTTGGCCAGAGAGGCTGAGCGCTTCATCAGGGATGGAGGTGTCAGTCCTGCTTGGCGAATCCTCGCTTCCACCTCTCTGACCCTCCTCTGGACGCCACTACCTCGCTTCTGAGTGGTTCCGGCACCGAGGCCGAAGATCTGGTCCACACATCTGGCCTTGCCAGCTCCGTCCATGCTTACCTGCTGCAGGAAGGCACCCAGCTCACACAGAGTCTCCCATGTCTCTCTCATGATGATGTCACTGTGATGTCCCTCTGTGAAGCAGTCCCAGTCTGTGTCTGACTCCAACTGCGTCACACCCTCTAAACACAGGAAGTTTACAGAGGCAAAGGGAGAATGGGCCGAGCGGTGGAAAGACGAAGAGGTAGAGAGCAATCTTGTGTCAGCAGGATGGAGTTTGTGTCCTATTGTGCTTTCGTCATTATTTCCTAGTGTCCCCATCTCAACTACATCACCACTCTCCCTTTTAACTGGTCCAACCTTCCCATCATGCTCCTCCTGCTCCTCCTGCACAGTGCTAATTTCTGACACCTGTGAGTCAACTGATGCATCCTGTGGATTCAACACTGTCGCAGCATGGACACTGGGTGGACGTCGCTGAGAGCTGGAGAAGCTGCCGGAGAAGGACGGTGGAGACGAGGAGGGTGACGTTGTCTCGTGCTCCTGTTTCATTCTTTGCTCCAGCTGTCGCGTGACGCGCCGCACAGACCCCCTTGTCCAATCGCTGTAGAGACGAGCAGGAGCCGCCTCCTCCTCTTCTTCTTTGTTTGTCACTTCCTCTTTAACATTATCAGCTTCCTTGTGTGATAAAACATCTCCATCTATTTCCTGCCTCGACTTCCTTTCTTCCTGGTCCTTGGGGCCCTGAGGCTCTGTGTGCGCTGCAAGCTTCAGCCCTGTGACCTGCACAGGGACGGTTGTTTCCTACAAAGACAAGAGAGATAACATAAAAAGACAATTCAGTTTAAATGCGAAATGAAAGTTTAAATACATCTGTAAAGCTATTAAAAAGAAATTCAACTAAGACAGTCTGATTTGACAGATACTCTGCATTGAGTGTTCCACCTTTTGCCACTGGGTGGTGCCTTTGACTCAAGAAAACAAAGGCAACAAAGGCAAACTAATAATTTGAGACCAAATTGAACTGCTCAATACACTTAATACACAGGTCAATACACTTCCAAATGTTGTAAAATTCTGATTTTAGAGAATTATTTGGGTAATATATGTGACAAAGTGCATCTTAAAAAAGTCAAAACATCCGCACACTTGTCTCCAAACACCCAAATTGAGACTTTCGTAAGAGCAGGGGAAGAGCCTGAGAGATGCTCAAAAGAAAATTTATGCGACTCAAAGATAAGACAATAATGTGGGCTTTTGCAATGAAACTAAGTGTACAGTAGTTTGGGGAAGTTCTGCTACAAGCAGCAGCCGTACCTTTCTTTTCTCCTCCTCCTTCCCCTCACTGGTGGAGACCTCCTGAGGCAGTGTTTGTTGTTCCTTGCCGCAAATCTTCAGCTGGGGCGACTGCTGCACTGCAGCACAGTGCGTTTTACCATCTTGACTCATTTCCTTGAACTTTTCTCTGGCACTGAAAAAGTTAATGTGATCTGCGCTGTGGCCGAACAACAACTCGTTGTCTTGTGGAATGGCACTGGGGTAGCTGATAAAATCACTAGTGGAGGGAGGATGTGCTGCTAAACCGTCCAAGCACATCTGTTGGTCACAGTCTGTTTTTTTGACAGGCACTTGTGCGGAAAGACTCTGGGGTCCAGCCTGTTGTGTGCTTGGTGTTGGTGTTGTCGTGGGCTCAGGCACTGACACGAGCATCGGTTTCATCACAGGCAGAGAGCTGGACAACACCTGGGGTTTGATAACCTCATCCGTGTAGACTTCAGTTGAGGATGGGGCAGGAGAGAGGGGGAGGTGGTGAAAGGATGGAGGCGGGTGAGGCTGGCCCACTACAACACTGTGTGCAACAGTCACCATGTCTGTCTTCTGAGGCTCGGGCACTACAATGGCAGCCCTTGGCTGGGAGAGAGGAGGTGATGAGGACTGCTCCTCAGAGTCACATAAGCCGTTGGAGAGCGGAGGAGACGGCAGAGACACAGAGCCAGCTGTGGACTCGGGACAAGGGGGGTCCAACTGGCTGATTTGGACTACAGCAGAATGAGAAGGAGCCTCGAGGCTTCGAGCTTTAGCATCGCGTGATAGAGCTGCCACCCCCTCAGAGGACGAGGAGCTGAGCTGTTTGGAGTGGATGCCGGTATCAGGTTGACTAGTGGAGTGTGTTGCTTTGCCAGTGATGGCTGAAGTTCCCAGTGAATCCAGCAGTTCTTTCACAGACGGACCAGACGTGCTGCCGGCCTGGTTATGGGGATCAGAGCGACCCAAGCTGTGTGGTTGGGCGTAAGATTTAGACAGTGGCTCATGGTGCTCAGACAGGTCGCTGTCAGAGTGAGAACGCCACAGTTTGTTGTGCCTCTGCTTGCTGTAGGAGGGGTGGGGAGAGAAGTGGCACAAAGAGAGAAAAACATTTTTATTTTCATGTCACTCGTATCATCTTCATGCAAACATATGAACATGCACATGCATGCTTTTAATGTCATAAAGCTATTGTGCTAAATGTATTGTGTCACAGATAAAGATGATGCTTGTATGAATCTTTTTTTATTTTATTTAATCAACAATGGATGAAATGACTGTGATTACATAGAATGTGAAAGGGGTCAATTTTTGTTTTGGTTTTCTGGCCTCCAAACTCAGCTTTCATCAACCTTGTTTACAGCAAGCAGGTGTTTTCTGCAAAAAGCCAAGCGTAGGCTACCTTCACAGTGTCAAAGGGCAAACAAAGTTAGCCACTAGCTATTGAACACGGTGGAGCTTTAACAGCTAAAAATATGTTTTTCTCCAGTAAGTGGAGAACAGACCAGAGCTAAAAGCAGAATATAACATACATTTACATGTCACATGGCCAGAGACACAACTCCGAATGAATGCTATTGTTGCTATGTGTCTGCTGGATGTGAATTGTGGGCAAATTCAAGAAATTGTTCTGGTTTCAAGTTACTGATCTACAAATTGTATATAAAAATAATACATGAAAATCCTGAGCACATCTTTGAAGTTACACTATCAGCTACTGTCCATTCACAGTATCGCCAGTGAAACTAAAAGTGAAAGCCAACCCCAGCTTTGTCCACTTGGCATTTCGCCTCACTGTAATTGTGTATTTCCGGCACTGTCTTAATGAATTTCAGAACTTCCTCTTGGATGCACGCTGCTTACAGTCTGGTACCTTGGCATCGTATTTTATAAAGATAAAACTAAGAAATAAGAAAATACTGAGGGCAGGGTCTCTGCAGAAAATTACACCACCACACACTTCTAGTGGGTCCTGAGTAAAAGTTAAGAGGAATTACTTCTATATGAGTCCATTCATTGTTTTTTAGGAAAATCCCACTTAGTATATCTTGAAGCAGTTTAAAATAGTTCAGTTCTGTGTGCCCTACCTGGCCAGCAGAATGCCTTGGTACTCCTCCAGCTGTCTCATAAAAGAGGGGTTCGGTTTGGTCACAGCTCGACGCTCCTTGACATAATCAAAGGCCTTTTTCAGATCCCAGCCAAACTCCTTCATGGCGTACGCAATCACCGTGGCTGCAGAGCGACTTATGCCCATTTTACAGTGCACCAGGCACTTGGATCCCGCTTTCCTGGAGTAGATATGAAGAGTCAAGCAGATATATCAGCCTATCATTGTCAGCAGCTACAAGAACAACAGGAACAGACACTCCTTGATAAGCAGATGAGAGAAAAAGTAGAGAACATGCAGTCATTTGAAACTCACTTGGCTCTAGTTATAAACTTGTAGGTGTCGTTCCAATAAGCAAGCAGGTCGGTGGCCTCCTCATCGTAAACACGGATGTTGTGGTACTCAAACACGCCGGGGAAGAAGTTATCAATCTCCCTTGTTACATTCAAGATGTACTGGACCCTGAGTGAGAATGAGACGTGAATCATGATAGGAAAGATTACAAAAAGATAAGGGAGATGATAAGATGTGCAGTTGTTAGACTGAGTCGGTTTGGATATGAGACAAGGATATGTTAACACAAAACCGTTTGTTTAATTCAAACAAAAGTATTGTTTAGGTCTTATCATATGTGTCTTTATGTTTTTTTATTGACTTCAGTACAGCTTGTACTGTGTGAGTTGTTGTTTCTGTCCCCCTCCTTACCCGCTCTTCTGCAGCTCCTCCAAATTGGATGCATTCCACTCAGATCCCTGAAGGAAACAAAAGCAATCCTCAGACTAGTTCAGAGCCTTCAACTGAGCTTTTCATAATGCTTAAATCCTGTTGCAAGGCATGCCTGACATCAAATGTGCACTCCAAACCAAACAAAGACAAAGAACCTTAAAATTTGGAGAAACTTAGAGTTACACAAGACTATCTCATACTCTGCCAGGCTCCCCAGACATGGATTAAGCCTAAGGCACAACCGATGTTCATACATTCTACTTAAAAGAACTGAGACGCTGTCTATTCTTGAGTGTTCTTATCAATTAATTGGTGATCTAGCTGCTCTGGTAGTTCTTCATCCTGTGGATTTCAGTTTAATTAGACCAAGACTGTTGCCAAATACAGCAGTGGTACTCCTTAGGTGTTCTGAGTCAACCCACCAAGAAGACGTGATCAAAGATCTCTGTAGGACTGTCCATCTGGCCCAGAATGACAATCATCTCGTTGTCGATGAACTCCTTGAACTCTCGCAAGTTGCATGTCATATGCATTTCCAGCTCTGTTCGGATCTATGGAACACATCCGGCCAGGGAACAGACAAAAACACCCATAAAATCTTAAAACAGCAATCTAAACATAAAATGCTGACATTACATTTTCTAATTTAACACTGGTGACTAAAAAGGAACTCGAATGTCAAGAACAACTCCTTTTTGGGAAGGGCTAAATTTGTTGCAGTGATGGTTGTGTGTGCTTGGAGCATCTTCAAATCAAGCATCTGAAGCACTGACTCACCTCTTTGCAGGTGACATTCTCGAGGTCTTTCTGCATCATGATCTCCCTCAAACTGCTTTTGATCTGACGCTCTGTCAGCTCTCTTTCTGTAGGTCTGCAGAAACATCATGACATTGAAATATGTGAACTATGTGCAAGTCCATTCAATATATGAAGTACTGCTGCGAACATACATCATGGCATATGGAGAAGTCATTTAATGGTGCTATATGTACACTCAAATATGGAGTTGGGGGGTCCTTGTTGAATTGTGGTGAAATAAAGGTCAGCATGATATCATCAGCAAACCCTAGTTGTTCATTTTCCCTACGTAAATCTTTTGTTTCATTACATATTTTTCCCCTGGTCATCCACGTCCCACCTACAGTGGTTCTATAACCCCCTGCAGGCCTGCCCCACAGTTTGAGAACCACTGATCTAGAACAAATATTTAAAACTGGAGAGGAAGCATACTCTATATGATCTGGAGACTTACGCATCAGAGAAGAGAACGGGCGAATCAGCACGATGTGACTGCACATCCTGCATGGCGTTCCACTCGTTGATGCGTGCCTGGTCGGAGTAGACCCTGCTTTGATAGTAGCTGACCCAGGTGAGGAACAAGCTGCCTGGGAAGTAGTTGTGACAACGAGCCACCTCGCATGCTTTATGGAGTGACTGGAGGGCCGACCTGCAAGTAATTGTGAGTGAAAAATGAGACAGGAGATGAAGGCGATGGAGTTTAAGCTCATGAGAGAAAATAAAACTTTCAAATAAATGACAGTGACATGCTTTGGCTACCAAGATTAACATTTGCAAAACAATAAAAGTGCAGATATCTGTTCCCACCATGTCATGTGATTAATGCAGTGTGACTCACCACATGGCCTGCACAGAGACAGGCTTGAATACATGCACTCTGTTATCAGTCGACACACTGAAACCCCTGGGTGCAAAAAGAGAGGGAGCAAAGAGGAGAGAGATGAAATAAAATTTCAAAAAAGACACAGCTAGCCATTTTAACAGCCTGGTGTTTAGTGTGTGTTAGCCCTGTGTTTAAAACATGTCGAATATTTTCTTACCCATCTCCGTCCAGATGTATCAACGTGTCGCTCCATAAAGGCAAAACCAGCCCTACAGAACATGAGCTGGGAGGGAAAATATTAAATTTAATGCACAGTATCAAAACAAGCAGGCACATACAAGCTTGAGTATTTGACTGTCTCACCTATCTACAGGACTGAAATCCATTCCCAGCACCACGCTCTCCTCCGTGTCTTGACGACCATTGGTTGAGACCACCACCATGTAGCGGGTGATCTGGGTGTGGATACTCTCCAAACGGACCGCCTGGAGCAAGAAAAACACCTTCAGTGTCTTCGACAGCTGACTGAAAACCTTAAGAATGAACGCTGTGTTTGTGTTATAGTGTGTACGCACCAGTTTGATGTTGTCCTCCGGTCTGAGGAGAGTGAACATGGTTTGTAGATGCTGCTGGATGTCTCCTGGTAAAATGACAGTGATAAAAAAAACAGTCAAGAACTGCAGTTATGAATAAATGACAACTTTTTTCCCCCAGCAGTCAACTGATTCTGGGAAAGAGCTTTCACCTCACCTGCATGTTTACTGCGCAGCTGTGAGAAGCGAGAGGCAGATGAAGAAGAGGAGCCATTTCCTCGAGGTAAGAAGAGAGCAGCTCCTTTAACTGTCAGGAAACTTTCACTGATGCTGGACAGACAGAGAGAAAAAATAAAGTGAGTGAGAACCATCTATGAAGACTGATAACATTCAACCTGGAAAATGCCTTTTTTTATCTGAAGTTTCCCCCAAAAGACACTGCAATTGGCTCCAACTCCATTTTTTTTAAAGTTAAAGAAGAATAAGACATGTCTTTGTGCAAATGTCTAGTTTGTCGAGTTGAAACAGTTCTTTGATTCACTGATTAGTTCAATAACAGAAAGACAATCAGCAAATCTTTTGATTCATCAAACAGTCTCAGCTTCTCAAATGTGAGGATTTTATGCCTTTCCCCATCTTACATGAAAGTAAACTCAGTGTTTTTTGGTTTGGAATCATAAATCGGACAAAACAAACCACACAAAGACACTTGTCATGGAAATTTCCATCATTTTATGACAATTCATACATTAAATAAATAAAATATGTGTCCTCTTACTGCTACAGTGATGACACATAAAGCAAACACTGTTGCTGGTGTTGTGGGGATGATGTCTTTTTATTCCCCAACTTAATGAAACAGAAGCTTTTGTTCTCCATCATGAAAACATCTGCTGAATATTGAGCACGAGGGATTTTGTTGTCAAGAGGTTGAGTGTGTTTCAATAATGGTGATTTAATC
Organism: Epinephelus lanceolatus; assembly: GCF_041903045.1. Lineage (NCBI taxonomy): Eukaryota > Metazoa > Chordata > Actinopteri > Perciformes > Serranidae > Epinephelus > Epinephelus lanceolatus. Next base: position 31,599,599 of record NC_135744.1, read on the forward strand.
TTATGTTTTCTTAGAAAACACACGTGGCATCCTGTCCAAACAATGTATACAAAATAATAATGGAGAGATTTATGTGCTGTCCCTTAAGTTCAGAAAATGACATCACTTTACTGTAAGGCAGCCATTAAAACCAGGAAAAGACAACACTAATGATATCCAAAATCTGACACAATATCTAGTCTCATAACACCACAGATATAATATCAATATATGTCACTGACTGGACACGTTGATAAAATGTCAGGAGGCTCGATAAACAAAGACATCTTGAGTCACAGAGGGAGGAAAACAAACAAACTGTCCATCCATTTAACCGTCCAATTCTTTTTCACATGAACTAGCAGTTGTTATCTTTGTACTCTGCAGATAATCACAACTCAACTGGCTGTGGCCGAGACTTTAGCACTTTATGGCACATAACTGAGCAACTACCTGGCATGAAATTGGCATTTCTAGCTAAGCTACTTGGTGCTGCTCTCTAAACAACAGAGTTATGTAATGGGCTTAAGATTCCCAATGCATTCCTTTGATTTTGATGTTGCTCTGGTGTTTGTTTTTAAATCAAGGCCACAATCACAGCAAGCAACGATTCCACCTTCAACTATTTTGTGGCCTGGGGGGGATTAAGTTGGCACCACTGTGTTATGAAACAATAGCATGAGTGCAGATTCACCACTAACACCAGTGATCCCTGGCTGTCCATATTTATCACTCCATACTGGCGGTAATGATAAATATAAGCCAAGGCTAAGGAAGGAATATCAGAAACAGGAAGTCCCATTCTGTCACGGTCTGCTGAGAGAACGAAAGAGGAGAGGGACAGCACTATTTACAAAAGTGACAACTAGGAGGTCTGTAACTTCAGAAAAGCAGCTTTAAAAGCATCCACTTATAATTCAGAGTTCGAAAAATGGAAGTTAGATATTTGATGTTACAATATCTCGACCTACACTGACATTAAAAAAGTCTACCATTTGTGAAAAATTCACATTAGACTGCTGGATCTTGTTCACCCTCCCTAGGCCAACAGATGAATCAACAGCAACTGGGATTGTGCACACCAAAAACACCGGCAACATCTGCATATGATGAACCTACAACCACCTACTACACACATACTGTTAATTAAATAAATTAGTAAATAAACGATAAACACATTTTGGAATCTGTCTCACTGTCGACACACTGTGTTGTGTGCTATTCTAGAAGATCACAACAGAGGCTAACAGCTGAACTTGCACTCTTTCACCAGCTGTAAATGCAGAATCTACAGGACAGATGTCTGATACAAGCAAACCAAGTCTTGACTTGGTTGACCAAACACACAAATAGCCGATAAACGCCAGTGACATTCCCGGTGTTTGCGCTCTCAAGACACACGGCTCAAAGATTAATCACATCCTCTGATTCATGAACAATCTGCCGCAGGTACATTGTGTGCCTTTCCTGCTGTGCCCCCTCAAGATGATTTTTAGTCGTGTCGAGATGATGATTATGGCATCTGGCAGATGGAGCAAAGGGAAGGAAACCTCTTCCAGCAGCCACTGACTGCTGCTGTGCTGTCATATCCTTCCCTTTAATCATCATGGGAAAACCACATGCCTTTGTCATACAAACACTGTGAGCAAATACTGGAAAGCACAGTGAATGAGATTATGACCTGAGTCAAGTCAGGATGTAGGGGGACTGCCCAAGTAAGCTTCAAGTTAGAAATACAAATGTCCACTCACTGATATTATACAAACCTAGAATACAACAGCCTTAAGACGTTACTGCAATTCACAGTTAAATATTTGTATACACAGACAGCCTGGAGCTCTGAGCACGGTGTGAACTTACAGCTGATAAATGTCCCCCTGAGAGATCACGGAGTTCTCGGTGAAATGCGGTCTCATCTTAACCACGCAGCAGGCGCAGAAGCACCCGGCTGATGAGCTCCGTGGCGCGGTCACAACACCGGGAGGCATCGCTGCTCTGGTGGCGGGCGCAGGGCGCACAGGAGCCGGCTGGAGCTATCTGCAGTCGCGGTTGTGGTGCGGACGGACGGGGGGAGGCGGGGGTCACTCCGCACTGGCAGGGCAGTTGTGAAAACGCAGAGGCTCTGCTGAAGTCTCCCTATGATGTTTTGCTTATAATAGACATCTCGGATTTTAGGAATTATCCGTCAAACACGATATCAAACAACAGATTTAAAAAAGCGCGGTGATATAACACTCAAAAACGGCAAAGGTACTGACATGTTTCACACATGCTGTAGCGGAGCAGGTAACTTAGCATCTGCTCAGTGACACTGTTTCATTTATCTGCAGCAGGCTGCGGTAAAAACTGCCGCGGGAGGGGAGGAGGCACATATGGTCCAATGGGTGAAATCAGCCGTCTGTCGAAAGCTGTATGAGGGTTATTAGTGCCACGCTGGGGGGGAAAAATATCACGACGTGATTTTGCAACAGCCCCAAGATGTTACTGCTATTCATGTGGGTTTCTTTGAACCTTGAGTACCAAATGCTCCTGATGCACATTGGAGGTAATTTTGGCCGCATACCATGCAGCAGGAAGTAGCTGCTCAAGAAGATGCTCACTGCTTGTGTAAATTACGTGTCAAAGACCTGTGGTACATCATTATGGCACTACACTGAATTTAGGTTTGGTTTAGAGAGCGATGTGGCACTGTCTAGGAATTCTTTATTACCGATAATTGTAGGGCTGGCCCCTGAAAGTAGAAGATTTGAATCCTAAGTTGACTTCCTCAAGTCAAGCATTTGAGTTTTTTTGATCCATGATCCTGAGGAAGAGTAGCTTCTATATAACGTTATCTTCTGCCTTCTACTTAAAAGTGGTGAATTTACAGCTCACAGCAACTTCACACTATAGTGTCTGGCTTTTGTCTGATATCAAGTGTCGGCAATAAATGTTGTTGCACATTTGTGACATGTCATTAGCTCAGTTAGTACATATCGGAGGGCTAACTTTGCTTGTTTACGATACTACAGGAACGTCACTGTCATCCTAAACATCCTACTGAGTCAAACTCTTGAACACTAAATGGAAAAAAGAACAAATAGGCAAATATTTGAATAGCCAAGTCTGATTTGACTGACTGACATAACTCTGAGTTGTGTACAGCCCCACTTGATAGTCTGTTTGTTAAGGTATTTTTTTCACACAGCACACAGCAGTCCTGTTGGACTTGTGCAGGTGTAACACAGTCAGCACAAAGACAAGGTGTATATCAGCAGCCGCCTCTGACTCATGCAGCCTGGCAGGCACCCCTCTCCTGCCCAGGAGGGTTGGAGATGGAGACAGAAAGGGGGAAGCGCCAACGGGTAGGAAACAGAACACTTTTAGAGTCACACTGTACAGTGCCAGAAACAGGTATTGGTAACAAACACGACAAAGAAGGAATGAAAATTTGCCATAAATCGGGAAATGCGAGAGAACCGTGACCCCATGGGGAAACTGGGAAAGGGGAATGAGCGGGAATCTCCCTGGAAAAACAGGAGGTTTGGCATGTATGGGTCTGCCATTGCCCGAAATGTCACCACATTTGTGACGCCTCACAAAGTAGATAAGGGAGCACAGTCTGATGTTGTGACCTAAAAACTCAGTTTTCCCTGTCTACACTGGAGCTTCTGAAAGTCTTCACCCTGGCTGGAATTTTACAAAAGGTCTGTTTTCAGTGACCTAAAACACAGTTTGCATGCGAAAGAAAGGCCAACATGCACAGAAAAAGCTATGTTTTAAAATATACCCATGTACATGTGGACAAGGCGACAGTCTCTATCTGTCAGGAGAAGGTTTTCTGGTTTTAGGCTAGTGTCATTTTTGTCCTTAACACCCAGCCCTACAGACAATTTTTTCTCTTCTCTTTTCAACAGCTCCATTAGAAACCTGGCATCATCGCTTTCATGACAACACTTCTCCTGATTAAGCATTAATTACTCCTCATACACAGAGAGGCATCGCCTAGAGAGTGTGGGCCACTCACTGATCACACTGGCGTTGTCTGTGACCGAGTTGTGTAACCACCTCTCTAGGTCTGTAGCCTTTGGGGAAAATTCTCACTGCAGTCAGAGACACCTGACACCTAATGTGCTGCTGCTTCCAGCGACACAACAACAACAACAACAACAACGGAAAAAGGATTGAGAAATCAAAAAGGAGAGGTCTGGGAGCCCGTGAACTGAGGAGAAACTTGACCTTAGACTTGTTGATCCCTCGTGGTTTCAATGTAGAGGATAGATTACAAACTCAGGGTAAATATGTTGCCACCGCACCTGACTGCAAATTCATATCACAAGATAAACAACAACTGCAGTGGTGTTTTTCTGTTCGGTCCATCTGTGGCCTATGTAATATGTATGAGCTGTGTGTGCTTTTATGTTTTTGTACACTAACATGCTGTCCTTGACCCTCCTTCATCAAGCAGCCAGGTGGTGTTATTCAGTAGCAAGATGAAGTGGGTCAATTAACTCCATGATGTTACAGACTTGACCTCCTCTCAGTCTTTAGCATATCAAAGTACACACATTAGATGGTGTAACAATAAGCAGTAATGGAGGCAGAGGTATACAGCAGAAGGTTAAGAGTTCAGTGTAGGCATAAACAGACAAAAGATACACTACTAAGGCTTATATGACTTAAGTACTCATGAGGAGGCTTTCATCCCTGACTGGTCGCAACCACTCAATCTGACAGTTAAGCAGGGTTTATACTTCTGTGTTGAAACGATGCCGTACATTCACCTCCCCAGAAATGTGACAACGTGGTGGCAACACAGACCTCCTGTTTTTTATTTAAACAAGACATTGTGAAGACAATAAAGCCTTCAGCAAAAAAGCATTTAAAGTCTTGTGTGTGATTCCTCCTGGCCTCGTGAGAGTAGCAGAAAAGTCTGCTAGCTAGGTTCATTTATGCAACAGGAATTGTCATGGGCTTATGCTAATAACATTAGCATGCTATATATGTGGGGAAAACATTCTTAGTACAAGACAACTGTTCTGTCTGTGAACATTTATACTGACAACGAATTTTGTACTTTTAATATTGTCACTATCAAGCCTTGTTTCATGTGGGTTTTAGCTGTGTTTGGAATCCACCACCTTTACTGCACTTCAAAGAAACTCAACACAGTGGCACAGAAACCGCACCACTAACTAGCATTTTAAATATGTAATTGCAGAGCGACAAGACACACCATGGCACAAGTATGGATGCTCACAATGGCGTAGCCCACTAGCATAGGCTCTGCGTAGAGCCTACGTACAACTATAAAACAGCTGTTACACAATCAACACCTCAGCTTCCTGTTCAACCCTGTGTGCATCCACCAAAGCCTTCCTCGTCTTGTCATGGAGTTACTTTCCCCTATTCTGACTGACTTTCTCATCACACTGAACCCCAAAAATGATGTCCACCTCCCTACCTTCTTTCTGAAACGGGTCTCATCAAATTAGAAAACAACAGTTACATCTGTTGTAAAGGCATTTTAGGTTAGGTTTTGGCTTGGCGGCATGCGTCATTATACTATGGACTCTACAGCAACCCACATGCTTATGTTTGTGGTGTTAGACCCATCTCTCAAGTTCCATCTTACTGTTCTCTCATTTGACTGCTGAAATTCACACCAACCAATGACGAGCAGTGAAGGATGTGGTTGTTACATGCAGACAGACACCGGACACTCCTCTGTTGCTCTTGTCTCCACGTTTACAAACACACATGCAGTCACCCTAGCGATTACAACATCACATATATAATACAGTACACCCATGGCTATTCAGTATTTGGCTCTATCTATAGATTTGAAGCACAGAAGCACCTTCAATACACACACACACACATCATTGATAAGTATTTGTCCTATAATCAGTTGAGTGTTGTGCACAGACAGGAGGTCAATCTGATTATTTATAGTCCAAATCAATCTGCCAGACAACATATATTGGATTACAACAGAGTGAGTGAAAATAATTTATTGGGGAGTCTTAGAAGTACACTACCTAACATGTGAGGTGAATGGAAATGAGTAGAGAAAACTAATAAATCAAAATAATATCCTTCCCATTCAGACAAATAACTTGATTGCGCTTTTTTTCCCCATCTGACTACACAATTATATAGATTATAAAAGACCAGAAATAAGCATCATAATAACTTTCTCTTCTCCCCCCTTATTCCTCCTCTGTAGGTGCTCCAGTGACGTTGCTGCTTTAGCTGACGTCATTGCTCTGCTGACGTCACTGACTTTAATCAGCAGCACTGCAGTGGGCCCCAACTCATGCAGACAGACATACTGCATTTCTAAAGCCTTATTACAGTCTGAATGAATGTCACTACCTGTGTAGAAGATGAGCTCTGCAGCAGCTGCTGGCTTCTACGGCACGGCAGGCACAGACGTCAGCAGTGGGGCACATTAATTCAGTATTTCAGTGTGCAGGCTCGCTTTTATTAAATCATTTTTGCCTCTTTGCCAATAAACCTGAGAGCACTGGGATGTGAATACAACAGTGAAATTAGAAAGACAAGTGTGTCCCTCTGCTAGTTGTTCATTTATCTCTTGCTATTTGCTAAATATGTGTTGAAGTCTTTTTTAAAACAAAATCCCTCCTTTCTCTTTCTGCAAAACATAAAAGGTATTAGGGTGACTAGCTGACCCCGCGCACAGCTTAAACCTGCACTTGACCATTAGCCAGCAGAGGTAGTTAGCAAAGCAGTAGAAGGTGTGTGTAAGCTGGGAAAAACTTTGTTTACTGGTCTGCTTTATTCATTATCATCCTCCTACTAGTCTAACAATGCTGGTGAGGCAGGTGTGGGTGAGAGTGCACAGTTTACATCTTGGCCTACATCTCTGTATCTTTCTACAGCTATGTACATCACCAGCAGATACAGGCCCCGTCTGCACGTACACAATACTTTTGAAAATAGATATCTTCCTCTATCTTTTGGTCTCTCGTCCACACAGTCACTAAAAAGGACATTTTTGATAAAAGCCTCCTAAGGTGTAGATTTTCTAAAACTGGGGAAACTGACGCCATCTCCTCAATTAGTGCATGACCATTGATGCTTTGTGGAATAAGCATAAGTTCTTGCCGGACTGCCTGTTTGTTAACGTTTTGTTAGCACAGTTTGGTCTTATGACTACTTTACACCTAAATTTAGTATTACAGCACCACTTTAGGAGCAAACAATGACGTCTGCTGCACCAAATGTAATGTTGTCTACCTCAGATGATCATGACATTTTGGATGAGGCCTGGTGGAACAAGAAGATTGTGGGACAATTTCGAGAGTAGGATAGTTGTCGATAGGGAGAGGAAGGGAAACTTTTGCATGTCCAGAGCATCACTCTTACTGTGAGTGAGCTCCTTCATCCTTACATTGAAAAGGAATCAGTGGTGATGAGACCTCCAGTAATGTTATGTGTTTTGAAAAATAGGCTATCTAGCCTGGTGAAAAAAAACAGGCAGCAGTCAAATTACAATATCTCCTGACCTCTGCAGCCCAGTACAATCCAGTATAATATACACAGCTCCACACTGGTATAAAAGCAATTCAAAGGGGCTTTGGAAGTCGAGACAAGGCCCAGATCCTCACTATGAACTTGATATTCATATGTGTTCCTTTGAAAAAATGCAATGGCATGTCTGTAACAAGTAACAAGGTCATTGTGTAACATAGTACATACAGCAGGTTCCCAATGGTCACCAGAGCTTCACAGGGGGCTTTCCTGATTTTGAAAACCTTTTTAAAATATACTATGGGCCTTTATTTCAGCATGTCATTTCTTTCTGTGAGGAAAAGTAAATTAAATTTTAATTTTAAAGTTTAGACTATTACAATAGACAAAAACTGGGGGCATGGTGAAGACCTGAACACAAGCTACACTCTCAGAGCCTTCATTCTCTGCTAAACAGCCTCGTCCTGCATTAGAGAGTGGTAACCACTTAAAATAACCAAAGGACTAACAGAACAATGGCCAATGGTCAGGGAGAAGAAAACATTGAATTTGTCAGAAAAGTAGCCTATAAGTGTGTGTGATTGTTGAAAAAACAAAGACAGATAATCGTGTGGAAGGTTATTAATAAATACATCTGGAGAGCTTGTCTGCCAAATCAAGCGTTTTACACAAACTTTCTGCAGTTATTGCATTCACTGTTTGGGTTAACTGTTGTTCAGTTGTATTAAGTATAATATGAATGAAAGATATGTCGCTTAGTCAGGGGTTGCCAGTTCACTCAATGATACAAAATGGGTCTCTTAAGGAAAAAGGATGGGAAGCACTGCTATAGAGGACCCTGCTTTTCACTGAAACTGTCACATTTGGCCATGTATGGCTCGATGAAAAGGGAATATAAAGAGTCATTGTTTAAATAATGTTAGAATTTCAAAACAAGACACTGACAATATTAGTTTAGAAAACATTTCAGGCCTAAATCAAAATGATATTTGATCTAATACCTACCTCTGTGTACACACACACGCGCATACACAAACACACGCGCACATGCAGACACACACACGCACAAGCAGCCCCGCTATGTGAATATAGATTTCACTCCCAGCTGCACAAATACAGAAAGCCCTCTCAGTTAGATGGCACAGAGCTCCAATGACCAGACAGACACAGAGGCGCTGTGACTTTGGGAGGGGCTACCAATCTGCCCCTGGATCAGCAGTGCAGCTCCCCTGACCCACATACACAGACCTGACTCACAGGGAGCCTATCGCCCTCTAATGGACAGCTGGCACACCACAGTTAATTATCTCATACATGAGAGGATTTCAGGATTTCATCTGTTATTAAAGGGCCAAATAAAACAAAGATGGAAGTCAGGGTGTTACTGCAACAAGGGTTTACTGCTATCATGTGTATCTAGAACAAACAAACACAGCAGGCAGTAGAAGGAAATTGCTGATCGCTGGTGGACTGAAACCAGTTGAAAATGTGGTTGAGCGAAACAGGATAAACCAGATTCCAACTCCAGTTTAATGCCAGAGGCAACAAGGGACAGCACAGGATTGTGAGGCCACAATAGCACCACAATAATACAGCAGCTCTTTGTACCAGCAAAGGAAGGAAATCCCGCAGCAGGGTCAGACACATTTAATGATTAATCATTAAGTGCTTCTTCAGGTAAAGTCTATTTTCTCCTGTTTGTCTAGGTCCGGCAATGACAAGTTTAGAGGTAAGGGGCAGCAATGTTACAGGCTAGGGGTGTAATGGTACACACAAGTCATGGTTAAAGAGTCATGGTCCGTTGCAGTACAATGGGAAAAACAACAAATGCTTAAGGATACTTTCTATTTCCTCTAACTAGACAGTAGTGCGAGTGTCAGATAGACAAAATCCTCTTGTTGAGGATTTCGAATATTTCAAATACTTGTGTATTACACTGAACAAACACTTTCCCAAATGCAACAAGTCACAATAGGCTATAAAATAAAAAGCATCTCTGGCGGTAGCTCAGTCCATGGGGACTCAGCTTAAGAACCAGAGGGTCGCCTGTCCAAGTGCCCATATGGACCAAGAATGGAGAGTGGACTGGTAGCTAGAGAGGTGCCAGTTTGCCTCCTGGGCACTGTCAAAGTTGCCCTTGAGCAAGATACTGACACCCCAATCTAAGGCAGCCTCCTTCTGACATCTCTCCATGTAATGCATGTATGTGCCTGGTTCTGTTTGTGTATTTTGGGCCTGTGTGTAGATGACAACAAAGTGAAAAAAATGAATTTCCCCTTGGGGATTAATTAAGTATATCTTCTTCTTCTTCATGCTATGAAACTGAAAACGAATTGGAGCATTAGGAGAAGTGTTACAAATTGTTCCACCTTGGCTGTACGCCAGTGTAAACAACTACTGCTTTAGTAATTGTTTAATCCTGCTCTGTGTTTACATCTAAAGGCTGTTTGAAAGCAGCGGGGAGAAGAAGTTAGGCCCTGGTTTGTTTTTTTCTCATTCCGGCTCATCTAGCGGTCGAATGTGCGATAGCATGTTCGATGTGTTTCCATTCATAGACCCTACAAAAGTGGAGCAACATGACACACAGTCCGTGGTTTATACTTAACTCTCTTTGTTGCAGCTGTAGCTGACCTGGAACCTGCAGCTGTGTCTTCAAGCTCCACTACTGAATTTGCGTTCACCTGCGTGTCATTGACTCATACCCTCACCACCTGTTGCTCACAACATACAGCTCAAAGCTTCCGGTTGAAACTCACGCTTGTGAACTTTGGTTCTGCATTACATCCATCAACTTATATACCGTGTATTCTGCATGCGGCTTTGTGCACCAAATTGTGACCCCCGTACCATGATGGTTCGGCACAAATATGCGAACCGTTACGGCCCAATAACAGCCCCTCTGTTCAGATACTTCAACATCTCTTTTAACGACTTTGCCTGGCACTACATTCCCAGTACAATGTCACCGTGATCTAAACATCTGGTTTATAACATCAAAATCCTGCTGCACATCAAACTGTGAGGTAATGGGAAGATGTTTTTTTTGTCAGTGTGACTACAAACAAGTGACAAATTAGACATACAAGTCAGGTCCATAATTATTTGGACAATGATACAGTTGTCGTCATTTTGGCTCTGTACACCACCACAATGGGTTTTAAATGAAACAATGAATACGTGCTTAAAGTGCAGACTCTCAGCTTTCATTTAAGGCTTTTTTCAAAAATGTAGTATGAACCGTGTAGGAATTACAACCATTTCTTCACACAGTCCCCTGACTTTAAGGGCTCATAAGTATTTGGACAAACTAACATAATCATCAATTAAACAGTCAGTTTTAATACTTGGTTGCAAATCCTTTACAGTCAATGACTGCCTGAAGTGTTGGACCCATAGACATCATCAGATGCTGGGTTTCTTCCCTGGTGATGCTCTGCCAGCCCTTTACTGCAGCCGTCTGCACTTCCTGCTTGTGTTTTGGGTGTTTTGTCCTCAGTTTTGGCTTCAGCAAGAGAAACGCATGCTCAGTTGGATTCAGGTCAGATGATATGACTTGGCCGTTGCAAAACATTCCACTTCTTTGCCTTAAAAATGTCTTTGGTTGTTTTGCAATATGCTTCAGGTCAATGTCCATCTGCACTGTGAAGCATCATCCAATGAGTTTTGAAGCATTTAATTGAATCTGAGCAGATAATGGTGCCCCAAACACTTCAGCTTTCATCCTGCTGCTCTTGTAAGCAAGACAAGACTTCACTAGAATAAATACAGAGGGTTTATCACAAGATGCAAACCATTGGTTAGCCTTAAAAATGGAAGGCTAGATTGGAGTTTGTCAAAAACCATCTAAAAAGCCTGTACAGTTGTGGAACAGCATACTACGGACAGATAAAACAAAGACCAACTACCAGAATGATGGGAAGACAAGAGAAGGAAGAAGGGAAGGAACTGCTCATGATCCAAAGCACACCACCTCATCAGTGAAGCATGGTGGAGGTACTGTTATGTCATGGCCATGTACGGCTGCCAGTGGAACTGGTTCTCTTGTATTTATTGATGATGTGACTGCTGACAAGAGCAGCAGGATGAAAGCTGAAGTGTTTGGGGCTACATTATCTGCTCAGATTCAACCAAATGCTTCAAAACTCATTGGACGATGCTTCACAGTGCAGATGGACATTGACCTGAAGCATACTGCAAAAGCAACCAAAGACATTTTTAAGGCAAAGAAGTGGAATGTTCTGCAATGGCCAAGTCATATCATCTGACCTGAATCCAACTGAGCATGCGTTTCTCTTGCTGAAGCCAAAACTGAGGGCAAAACACAAGCAGGAAGTGCAGATGGCTACAGTAAAGGGCTGGCAGAGCATCACCAGGGAAGAAGCCCAGCATCTGATGATGTCTATGGGTCCAACACTTCAGGCAGTCATTGACTGTAAAGGATTTGCAACCAAGTATTAAAACTGACTGTTTAATTGATGATTATGTTAGTTTGTCCAAATACTTATGAGCCCTTAAAGTCGGGGGGCTGTGTGAAGAAATGGTTGTAATTCCTACACGGTTCATACTACATTTTTGAAAAAAGCCTTAAATGAAAGCTGAGAGTCTGCACTTTAAGCACGTATTCATTGTTTCATTTAAAACCCATTGTGGTGGTGTACAGAGCCAAAATGACAACAACTGTATCATTGTCCAAATAATTATGGACCTGACTGTAGGTGTTACGAAATATGCAGACATTAATACAAGACGTATGAAACAGACATAATTTGATCGTGATAGAGCTTGTAGTAGTTTTTTAACTTTAAATGTTCCTGGCCATGTAAGAAAGTGTGTCATATATTCACAAGTGAATAACTGTGACCAGAGAAATGTGCAGGTATGTGCGAGGAGGAGGACAGAGAAAAAATAGGTAAATAAATGGTTCTACAATTAGTTTTAAAAACAAAATACACAAGAGGGGGTTTTTTGTACTGAGGTCACAGAGGGGAAAGATGGTGGAGCTTTCCTGAGACAGAGCAGGTGATGCTGCACAATGACTGTCAATATCTTACCTCCTTGGCTGAGAGCGACGGTCATCCTCCCCACTACCCGACTCCTAGAGAGATAAAATGAGAAAATCGCAGTTAATAATGTGTAAATATAAGACAATATTGGACGATCAACAACTGAGTCTGGAGACAGACACAACATGAAATTCAAATAAACATTATCATTTGGATGTTGATGCATTACAGTGATAGTATATACAGTATATGCAAAATCACAACACAAATTAAAACATATTTTTGCTATAGCAGGAAATAGCTGATAGTATATACATAAAAAAGTATGCCAAAACAAGTATTAGTATTGTTGAGAACTGATTGAGAACTGTGAATAATAAGTCAGATTATAAACATAATTGTGGTGTTAAAGAATTTGATCAACTTTATCATGGTCCGTAAAGGACTGCGCAACTCGCTGCTTGGACCATCACCTTTAAATCAGAGAGATCATAATCAAATGTGAAAAATGTTTAAGCAACATTAAATAAGCTTCCAATTGAACAAAACAAGCAGTGGGACAAAATGTAAATGAATAAAGTCCCTCTGCTGTACATTAGGTAAAGCAAAAAGTAGCTTGTGTAACTCAAAACGCACAAGCACACATATGCATGCACAAACATATCAAAAATGCGAGAAGCATCTATCACAGTATTCAGTCCTGCCTGGGCAGAGAGCGGCGGTGCAGAGAGACACGAGGGAAAGCAGAGTCCAGTTTCAACTCAATTTGCGCACTCTCCAGGAAAATGACCTCAGTGTGTTTTTAAGGTGTGGCCGGTTAGAGAATAACACATTCACACACAAAAACAAGCGGGGAAACGTTGAAGAGGGAATAAGAGACAAATCCAAATCACATTGTGGAATATGAAGCTTTGCTAAATGAGAGGGCTGAGGATTAGTGGCAGATTAACACCTCGCACTTATCTTGCAGGGCCTGGCTGGTGCTTATCTCGTTTACACTGTATGTGGGCTTTAGCCTTAACAATATTACAAAACCATTAACAGCTTCATAAAGGGAAGAAGTGGATTACAGGTTGATGAGCACAGACAAAATGATGAACTTGTGCGGAGCTGCCTGGGTGTGGGACGCTGGGTGATAAGGATGAAAAATAAAATCACAATATTTTTTTATTGTGTCTGAATACACAAAAATGTTTGATGCAGCCAATTAAAATTGTGTGCATTGTATGTATATATGTATTAGTTAATTCTTTGGCTTAGTTATTGTTGAAGCAAAGTCAGTAATGGTCTGGATACCAGAGTTTACTGCCAGGTCTTGTGACACTGTTGCTGATCGTCTCTCGGCCACATTATCCAAAGCAGGTTTCTATTGCAGGCGACTCAATGGCACAACAGATATTTAAAACAGATCTTTTGGGTTGTTGAACACCTTATGTAAAGTATTTGACGCTGGAACCAATGAGTCCACAAAGGTTTCTGCAGTCAGAATCTTGATTGTATGTGTGTGAAGCAACACTGAGAATGCGTAAGAGGATATCTCTGATTTTTTATAAGTAATTATTTGTACTGTTAACAATATAGTAGTGGAGTTTTTATCTTAGTTCACTAGATTGGACAGAGTTTCGGCTGTTGCGTATTTTGCATATGAAAATGTGAAAGGATTTTTCCAAAGCTTATGAAAATGTGCAGCCTGAACGTGCCGGCTGGGCAGGGATCTGCAGGACTGGAGTCAAGTCTCTGCTGCACTGGGAGTCACAAGCTACAGCATCTAGAGTCACCAGGTTAAAACTAGTAAGGCTGATCCCCTAAAGGCAAAATGTGTTGTACAGCGTGTCTGTATGTTTTCTCTACAAACACCCTTATTACGAAGCAGACACACACCAGTGAGGCTGAGCAAATTAGACATAAGGTTCAAGTAGAGATGGTGAAGAAAAAAATAGCTAGCAGGCATCTCATGAGACTTAAACACAAGACTTCACACTCACACACACATCACATGACAGCAAGACACAGGAAACCAGACATGTCTGTGCAATGCGTTATCACTGCATGCATGTGCGGGTTGCAACTTGAAAGCATATTTCCACAAGAAAAACGCTTCACATCCTTCACCACCACCGTCTGCCTCACCTTGGTAAATTACACATATGCCTTCTTCTTCCTCTACTTTTACAGTTCATACTGAAAGAGTCCCTGCTCAGTGGCTCCCTATCACATCTCTAACACACACATGATCATTCACAGGTCAAAAACTGTAGCTAACACTGAGTCAGTCTGACTGTGTACACCTTGACACTGATTGCTACTGATGCTACCTATTTTAACATTCTTATTTCATATATATTTTGAGTTGCTCTAGATGACAGAACAAGTTACCTAAAACCTATGTATGTACAAAGCAAGACAGTTATCATTATGCCTACTCACAGAACCTGTTTTACTCTGACAACACAAAAGGTGTGAAGGACAGGGTCCCTTTCAAGGCCACGGTGCTCAAAGGTAGTGTGTGAGTGACATTCTTGGCAAAACATGACTGCAGTTTGTGATCTGGGACACAGTGGGGGGTAGACAGTCACATATTTTTACCTGCAAATTTTAATATTCTACTATGTACAGCTCGGAAGTAAACACACAAAACAGTCTTCTGTTCTGATTTTACCGCAAGGTTGGGCAATATGCCAACACATCCTGTGAAGCGAGATTAAGTTGTCAACACTTAAAGATTTCGCTGTAACGTTTATCTCTTATATAATGGTAGCTATCCCTTGTGTGTTTTAGGCCATTGTAGGCAATGTGAAAGACTGCTTTATGGCAACACTGGATTTTTAATTTGATTTATAAAGGTGTTTACTTCAAAAGCAGAGGCAGCAGTCCAGCATTTTTTTCCAAAAACACTATGTAACAATGTAAATCAATGTCACATACACCTTGATTTTAGATTTTATCAATGTCTCCACTTGTATTTTACTGGTGATCCATGGTGAACGTATAGAAGTTACAGATAACACTCCATCACACGATGTCACACTGACTGCTCCACTCTGACAAAGAAAAGGACTACTGAAGACATGCTGTCAAAAACACACAGCAGACCTGACACAGGAAGTGTCTGAAGTTGTGTGAAGCAGACAGAGAACACCGTCTGAATGGGAAACAGAGAGTGTGTATGCTTGTGTATCACTTCCTGGTAGTCTGGTGGGGTTCCCTGCTTCTGTAGAAACAAGAGAGCACAGAGAGTAGCAACAGGAAGAAAAACACCTGCTCCTCTGCTTTGCATGGACACACACCTGCGCGCGCGCGCACACACACACACACACACACACACACACACACACACGTAGAAAAGAGACAGGTAGAGAAACGTGCAGACCAACAGGGACAAACACTCACGTCCACAACCTTGTTTACATACCAAGACAGCACATAGCAATAATGCAAAAGTAAATGCCCGCATTCATGCGTGTCACAAGGCGTTTATTACGAGCGGAAGTGCCTGATATATTTCTTGGTAGATACTGTAGCTTAACCACAACTCTGTGACTAAAAACCTGTACTTTGCTAGCAGTATAATAATTTGGGGCCGGCTGGACGAGCAGCAAAGTCTATCAATCTTCCCCACACTGTGGACGGCAGTTTGGAGTTTCTATTGAACAGATGTAGCTAACTGCCAGTTGAACCTTTGAACTGGCGGAAACGTTCACACAGGAACCATGTCAACAGGGGAGCACAAAAAAAACAGAAGGGGAAGCTGTCCTTTGCTCGCAAGCTAACGCCGATAACAGCACTACCGTTTTTATAAAGAAGAAACGAAATACTTTCGAGCAGGATAAGTTAGGAGGGAGCAGGAACCACACTGATAACTGAAAATGATGAGCAGCTATATTTCACGCATGCGCAGGAGTACAAAGGCAAGGCACTTTATGACAGTCAGCAGCCGACAAAAACACAGCGGAAATGAAGCCTAAAACAACCGTCGACAGCAAACAGATTTGAGTTTGGTGGCGGTGGCAGCGGTGGTGTGTGGAGGTTCAATAAAGGCGGCTCTTACCGAAACGCAGGGGCTGGAGCTGGTGCTGGGGGTCGGTGAACGCTGCACGGTAACCAGCGCCATTCAGCGACCGGGAAGCGGACACCTGAGATGAAGCGACAGCGGCGAGACGAGCATAATTGATTTGAGGGGGAGAAACCCCAGCTGTACCCGGGTTGTTGGTCTCCTCTCGTTTTTCCTGGCTCCTTCTCTCTCACCGTAGACTGTTTGACTACTCCCCGGCTGTTTCCTCTGTCAGCGCCGCCTGCGCATGCGCAACTACCCTTAGCTTGTCAATCCCGATTAACCTTGTGTGTGCTGGACGTAAACAAAGCAGCTGTGAGCAGTGTCTCTCAGTCAAACAATAAACTTGCTGCCACTGATTTAGCGGTGAATTTTGTTATAATGTCAATAAATATTGCCCTCCATCATTAGGCAAACACCCTGCAGCATCACGTATGTCTTGAAGGGGAACTTCACCTGTCTTCAAAATTCATACATTGTCTGCCTATGGTCTAAGATAGTCCAAAAATATTAGTAAAAATGAACAACTCTCTCCCAAATCTAAAAGCTAGGAACTCTGTTAAGGTCTGGAGCTGCTCCACAGACAACGACTGAATTGGGGAAAATGTTACAGATGATACCGAGAGCACCCAGGGAAATATATGGCTACATTTTCCATTTCAGAAGTGACAGCACAACAATCAGAGGCGTAAAATAGTTACAAGGGGCCCCAGTGCACACTTCTATGATGGGCCCTAAGGCACGCTAATTACTTGTTATGCACCTAAACTAACTACCGTATAATCTTGTCACACAATTAAATAGAGGCTTGACATTGGATAACACTGACATATATATTACCCAGAAATCATGATTGACATGACATGACAAAAAATACCTTTGCTATAGTTTATTTATAGTTTGCGTATAGTAAGCACATATTTTATAACATATTTTGTTATAGATTGCTACTGGCTATTTTACAAAATAAAAGAAAAACATGATGGAGATGGGTTTGCCTTTTCAAAGGCATATATATATATAGCAACAGGCAAATCAAGTTTTTCTTTGAACACAAGCATATTTCTAAGTTAGCAATCTAAATTACTCACAAGGGCTTGTTTTCTGTCTAACATATAGTTGGAGGGCCCACTCTCTCTATGGGCCCCCTCATCCCATGGGCCCCAGTGCAACCGCCTGCCTGCTCTGTCTATGTTAATGTCCCTGACTACAATAGAATTAAGTTAATTTGGGTATAAAATAGAAAATTAGGCTCCCATTCATTGCCTACAGAGCAGCTCCAGACTCTATGCTAGGGATACCCAACTTACTTTGCTTTTTTCCCCCCGTTAGACATTTTTTGGGGAGTTTTTCCTTATCCGCTGTGAGGGTCCAAAGGACAGAGGGATGTCGTATGCTGTAAAGCCCTCTGAGGCAAATTGTGATTTGTGACATTGGGCTTTATAAATAAAATTGAAAACTGAAATTGAATTGAATTTGGGGCCACTTTTGCAAAATAACAAGCGACCAGGGGCCAGTCGGAGCAAATTCACATAGCTCAGGTGTATGCAGGGGTGTTTCTAGAATTTGAAGACATTCAGGGCTTAGCCCGGTCCTCTACAAGGGGATCCAGGGGGATCCACAGTAATCTTCTCCTGGCACTTGTTCTTGATAAACAAGCTCTATTTTGATGCTTTTTTGCATTCTGATAGCTCCTTTACATTAAAGTACAAAACCTTTTCACTGTCAATCAATTTATTTCCATTGTAAATTAGAAATGGTTGGAGGGGGCACCTGGCACCGTATTGCAGGCCAGATTTGGCACATGGACAGTAAGTTTAGTATCAGTGCTTTATATCACAAGTTTAAGTCTTACTTCTTTGGTTTCCAGCTTTGAGAGAAAAAAAGTTTGTGTTCACAAATATTGATTAAACTTTCCTAGATTAAGAAAAAACATATCAGAATTCTTCATTCAGGTGGTGTTCCTCTTTAAAGGCATACTGTATAAATGTAAAATTGTATTTCCACATACCTTTGGGGGTCTTGGAAGAACACAACTCTAGCGCACAGCCCAGCTGGCCACTTCTGGTTTAGTGCTCTGCTAACTTGATAGGAGTAAAAAGATTTAATCTTGCGGCTCTTCTATAATTTCGAAATGTTATTGGACTAAATGGATAAGATCCTGACAATGAAACCAGTCATTTTGCAGTGGATGTGACACTAAAAAAATGTATCCATTGATTTACAGACATATTTTACAATGTAAGTCTATGGGGAAAAGTCTTTTTGGGCCCAGTGCATCATGTGATGAGCTGTTGACTGTTTGATTCCACAAAAATTGGCTCTAGAGCCTGGCGCACTTCCTGGGGTCCTGGGCCAAACAGCGGAATTACAACTTCTGAGCCCTTAAAGTGATGCCATTGAACCAACAAAACCTTTTCCCCAAAGACTTACATTGTGAAAGAGAAATCTGTGAGTCAGTAGACACATTTCTTTTGAGTGCACGACTCCCACAAAATTACTCGTTTCACCATTGAGATTTGATCCATTTGATCCGATAACATTTCGAAAGTCTAGAATAGCCCGTGGTTAAATCATTTTATCCCAATTCAAGTTAATGGAGCACCTAACTGGAAGTCTCTTGTGCACTTTCTCTATGAGTTCAATGATGCGGAAGCAGCGCCTATTATCTGGGAAATTTTATATACGGAAGTTGAATGTTCTTGCCTTCATGCGCCACTGAGCAGCTTTCATAGGAATGCAAAGGGCCTGCCTCCAACACTGTATCCAGTTCTCTTTATACATCCATGGTCAGTGGTCATGTCTTTAAAAATACAGGCCCCCAGTTGTACCTGAGGCTCTTCTCAGAGCTCAAACTAATATAATCCTGACAACAGACTTTCAAAAGCTTTCTACTGGGCCACAGACTACATTAAATGTTTGTACAGATTAGTACACCTCATTATGATGAGTAAACTGAACTTGATGTGTAAAATAACTGAGCTCTAATATGCTTTATCATTTTTAAAAGATAATGTGTTTGCATAGATAACATGTCAATTCAATGCATGGATACTAAGCCCAGAGATGTGTCCAAGTCAGCTTTTCCAAGTCAGTCTCAAGTCTTTAGACACAAGTTAGTACCAACATCTAATTGAGAGTACCAAACTTTTTTAGAAGCGTTATAAAGAACCTTTTTTCAGTATTTTGGAATTGTGAGTTAAATGTCAAGTCACTAGAATTTAGGTCAAGTCAGTTCCTCAGTGCTTTTTTTTTCTCAAGTAACTAAAATCAGTTTAAATTTGAGTTTGAGTCACGTGACTCAGTATTTTCTCTTGCAGGGTTACTGTACAATATCCATATAGAGTGTGCATGATTGTATTTTCACATATTGGTTTAAGAAAGTTAGTTTAAACTTGTGGTACTCAAATTTAAGGATACAGTTCAGAAAAGAAGAGAGGCCTGCCTTCCTATACCTTATCAGCCAGCAGTTACATGATCTTTTGTGTACATACCTGTATGAGCCTCAGTGAAGTGGGTGCAGTTCTGACCGAGGGAAAACGTCAGGTGATAGTTCATGACTCTTGACATGTAGCCTGCCTGTCTGAACCTGCACGGCTGCACTGCTATCTTCACTACCTGAGGGCACAAATCAGAGAATACATCACATGCCACAGAACCGCACACTCAAAAGTGAAGTGTGTGTCATCGGCACATGCAACACAGCCCAGATATCTGTGCATGCAGGTATGCATGCACAGATATCTGCTATTTGCTTGGTTTTTCCACAGCATTCGGCAAAGATAGGGAGAATGTGCATTACTGATATAGAGAAGTTATTTGTTAATTAACTTCACATTTTTCACCTTAACTTCACCATTTATAGTATCTATCCAGCAATTCATCCATCCATCCCATAGTTCATGTTATCACCACTCCATCCATTCACCCATCCATCAGGCAGCTTTGGTCGTGCTGTTTGTACCACAGGGATTAGTGCGAGGCCAGAGATGAGATGAGATGGAGATTACGACAGAGATAATGGTGTTTGGATTTAGAGTCAGAGGCGGTGGGAATTCAAAGCTGCAGCTTTAATCACAGGTGTGCCACGTGCTCTCTGATCTGATTTAAAAGAATGACTTACCACAGGTTTAGAGCAGAGTGGCTGACAACACTGAGAATAACAAATGACATGCGCGAATGACATGAAATGAGAGCAGGTTCTTTGCTCATTTATACAGTAGCCACAGACCGTCAGTCGCTCCTACCTGTCATCACAGTATCCTGCATATTATCTTTGGTGTGGGAGTTTGCTGCTATATGTGTGGTTACAAGAACAGATAAAAATACATGTAGATCCATCATAAGCCTGGGTTTCTTATGACACAGTAGAAGACTGGTTTAAAACCTGAACATCAGGACCCCTTTAATATGGATCATAAAATGAAACTTATGGGGATGCAGGATTATGACCAGGATAGGAGAGTGAGAAACCAAATTCGCCTTTACAAAATGTGTGTATTTTTAATACTTTAATCTTTTTGGAATACTGTAGTTTTACCTCATCAAACCTAAAAATATTTTTCAAATGAGATAGTACTAGGCCTCAAGTACAAAATACATTTTTGATATCATTCAATGCAGTGTGTTTTATAAGGGAGTATTTGCCCAGAAGTTGAGACTGCATGACTGTTTTGCTTTCACACTCAATTCATAGGCCAAAAATGTAAAGTTGACATATGAAATGTATTGAACAGCATGCCCCACAAGACGTGTAAATTATTCTCCTGGTAATATTCTACAATGGTTAAATCCTAAATTTGGTTATACCATGGGGCTTATTGAGTCTGGACATTTACCGAAGACCTATTTATTTACTGAATGGCTGAATTTCTAATTTCTTAATTGGTAATTATGTAAAAGACTAAATCATTCAAACTCCAGTGATAAAGTGTATCTAAGACTGCCAATATGTTGGCAGAGTTTTAAGTTACCATTTGCATCCAGATGAATTCAGTTCTTCCAATCTTACAGATATAAAGTGTATAACTTCCTTTAGTACATGGAAAAACTTTTGACTTTTATTTCTCTGGATCTCCAACCATACTTGGATTAATCAGTACTGACTGATTAATGAGCTACAGTTTAAGATAAGATAAGAGGAAACTTTATTAATCCCACACTTGCGAAATTCACGTCACAGCAACTCAAAGCACAGACAGAAAAAGGAGGGTGACAATGTTGCTTGAATAAAAGAAAATTAAAGATTAAAAAAATATAATTTTGGAGCAATAACGCCACCTGTTGGTAATGAAAACAATGCATTTGCCATTGTAACGCGTTTACAGGTGTAATTACAGCACAGACACTGCAGTCTGATATAATATGCTTCTAATATCGCTGTATTTTAGTTATTTATATTATTGCACAAATCAGTGATAATTCACATTTTGTTCCGTATGGTCCGGGTCCTACTTTCTCCTATCTGTCATTAAAGGTCCGCACTTTCGTAACACGCTAACAAAACCAATATTTAGCTAACTGAAGCACATTTTACCATCAAAATGATAAATGTCGGTCATATGTGCGGTAAAATATATCCACATGGCTGTTAAGGTATACAACCAGCAGAATTTGTAGTGTATGAATTTACTGAAATATTGTGTCGAATCTGTCGTGTCCGTTCACAGTCAGCAGAGCAAGATGGCGGTCCCTACAAAACAGTAAGTTGCAAACAAGCTAACGTGGTTATGGTAGTGTGTGGTTTATTAAACTGAAAGTGTCTCACTTGGTTTGGGGGGTGTAGTTATAGTTATGATGATGAACTTAATGCACTGCAGAAGCAGTGGTGTTACAGTCGAGGTTTATTAGTGAAACTGTTGTTTCGCCCCCTGCTGCCCCTGAAGCTAGTTAACGCTATGCTAACGTTATGCTAACCTCGCTCATAAAGCAGCCAGTTAACGTTTACAAAACCAGGATCCTTTTTGTTTGTGTAATGCTTCAGGTTTGCACTTTTTCATCCCTGCTGTCCTAATTTTACTAGAAGTATATCCGCAAACATTTTCTTGTGATAAATGCCCAACCAATGACAAACTGAGGGAGAGTTTTAAAGCTAATGTCAGTCATTCAAACTGCAGTTAGCTAATTTGGAAGATTGAGGTGTTTAGAGTTTCTCTTCTAGTGCATGACGTATTGTTTTTTGAAAAGTGAGCTTAACCTTATGTTTGCTGAAAGTCGCCTGTGTCGTAAACAAGTTAACACACCTTATCTTATAAATAAGACTGCCCTTGTCACTGGAAAATTAAAAATGTTAGTAAGCTTTCTGCAATTTGCTGAAATACTGTATTTGGAATTGATACGAACTGTGCTGTCGATTTCTAAGACAAAATACTGATACTGGCATTTAAAGGATACAAGTATTTATGAATGCGGGGGACAAATCTTTAAACCTCACTATACAGACAGTCGTAGTCCAAATTAAGCATAAAACACTTAAAGGTCGTTTGCTGTTCATTTAAATGGCTGCTTTAAAGTCAAATGTGAAGCCTTTGCATTTGTCCCAGTAGAGATTTTCCCTTCCCCAACTTGCATGTGAAATACGTGTACAGACAGATTTTGTAGAGCAGGGTTTAACTTGTTGCCTGATGGTCCACAGGTATGGGCTGATCTTGCCTCAGAAAAAAGGAGTGTCAAAGACCCTGCAGAAACACTCAGTGTTTGGAGATGACTCGGATGATGAGGTGGGTAAATGCTCTGATTTATCATTAGCAGGACAGTATAGTGTTCCTCTTTCCATTCACCAGTCACTGCATGTTAAAGGTATTTTCACTATTATGGAAACTAAACAAATATGTATACATTTTAAAGCCTTCATACAGGTATCAGTTGGCAAATATGCTGAATATGTTTTGTTCCTCAGACCACAGTTGGGGAGAGTCTGCAGAAAGAAGCTGTCAAAAAGAAGATGATGAAGCAGGTGAGAGGATGACTTTGTGACTTGTGTCCACCTACTATTTTTTTGACAGTCATCCCTTTGTGATTAACATGTCTCTTGTCTTTCTCTCTCTGTCTTAAGACACGTTTGGAGATGCATAAGGCCCTGGAACAGGACAGCACTGTATACGACTATGATGCTGTGTACGATGACATTCAAAAGCAGAGGCTTGAGAGCAACAAAAAAATTCTGGGAGGTGTTGACAAAAAGGTGATCAGTTTTTGGTTGAACACTTGATGCAAGTGTTAACACTGGGATTTCATAATGACCTCTTGTTAGAAAGACTATCCAGCATGCACTCTGCTAAAATATGTTGGAGCAAGGCACTGATTCCCTGTACTGTGATGCTGCTGTTTTGCAGACATTAAGTTCTGACATCCTACTGGTGAAGAAAAAGCAAAATGTGAGCTTGAACGTCTTCATGCACATTGACCTAATTTCTTTTTTTGTTTGTGTCTCTTTGTTATAGCCAAAGTATATCCACCAGCTAATGAAAGCAGTCGAGGACCGAAAGAAAGAACAAGAACGAAGGGAGGAGAGGAAGATCCAGAAGGAAAGAGAGGCAGAGGGAGAGAAGTTTGCAGATAAAGAAGCTTACGTTACCTCCGCCTACAAGCAAAAACTGCAGGAGCAGAAGGAGGAGCTGGAGAGAGAGAAGAGAGAGGCGGCATTGGAAGGTTAGACTGATACTCTATGACAGATATTTTATTGAAAGCAGGAAAAGTTTACGAAGGTATCTTTACTTGATTCCTTCAGTGAATTATATTGTGCCAGTGGGCTTTGGAGAAGAATCCCCTTGGTTAGGGGACACAGAATGTGACTTAAAGAGATATTTAAACATGTTGTGATAAAGAGGCTTCTTTATCTGGATCAGTGTAAATCATTTGATTGAATTGTTTTTGTTTTGTTTAGCGGCTTTGGACGTGAAGAAACAAAAAGACCTGAGCGGCTTCTACCGACACTTGCTGAATCAGACTGTAGGAGAGGAGGCGATACCGGATCGCTCAGCAATCAAGTCAGTCATAGTGCCGCATTACCTGCTCATCTGTAAACACAACAAGCACACTTTTTTTTAAACTGTTCTGAGCCTGTATTTGTATTTCTGTTCCTGCTTCCACAGAACTGAGACCTCAAAAGTTTCAAAAGACACAGAGAGGACTTCGCCTGTTGCCTCATCTACGTCCCATGACAATATCCCAAGTTCCTGCAGCGACAGTGAGGAGGGTCATGAGCAGAAGTCTGGGTTTAGCAAACCTGGGACAGGCTCTGCACACTCAAAACGGCAATACAGACAGAGGTCACCTTCATCAGGGAGCGGAGAGGAGAGGGACAGAGAGAAGGAGAGAGACAGACATAAGAAGAGCCACAGAGATCAAGACAGGGACAGAGGAAGAGACAGGGACAGAGACAGAGAGAGAGACAGGGATAGAGATAGAGATAGAGAGAGAGACAGAGATAGAGACAGAGACCGAAACAGGGGAAGGGAGAGAGATGACCGACACGGAGGAAGAAGAGATGATAGGGATAGAAGGAAAGAGAGGGACAGAGACCGAGGCAGGGAAGATGACAGAAGCAGAGGCAAGGATACAGACAGGGAAGACAGACATGGGAAGAGGGAGAGGAGCCCCAAAGAAAGAGAGAGGCATAAGAATGGGGAAAGAGAGAAGAGGAGGAATCCAGATGAAGTCAAGCAGAGAGACAAAGACCTGGAAGAAGAGAAGGAGAGAAAGAAGGAACCCGAGAAGGAGATGGCAGTGAAGAGAGAGGAAAAAGATCCAGAAAAGAAGGAAGCAGTCGCAGAACACAGAAAGGAAAAAGAAGATGAACAGAAACAGGAAGGGGAGGAGAAGGAAGGCGCAGAGGAGAAGGCGAACAAGTTTGCAAAGCGCAGCACTGATCGAACTGTGAGTTCGGCAAGAGACCGGTACCTGGCCAGACAGATGGCCCGCTCAGCCTGTAAGACGTATATAGAGAAGGAAGAGGACTGAGAGCTGTGCAGCACATGACGCAAACTTTGCTGAGTTGGACAAAACCTTTATCTTGATTTGGAGAATATGGCTAATGTTATTCTTTCTCAACAAATCAAATGAAAAGACAACACCAAAAGTTACTTTCTTCCTCTGTCAGTACTTTGTGACCTCCCTGCCCTGTTACCTGAGCCCATTGGTTCCCACTGAAGATGTAAATCTTTAGAAACTGATTTTCTTTTCAAGGCCCAATGAATCCCTAAACAGCTTGGCAGTGTAGATTTTAGCAAACACTCCTCAAATTAGAGTAAACAGGGCATTTATTGGGATCTATTTTCAGCTGTGGATTAATACACTTTTGGTATACTCATGAGTCTTTACATCACTAATACAGTGTATGTGGAATACAGCTGTCGCAGTAACAGCAATATTGCAGTACAGCGCCATTGACAAGCCAACCACAGGAGATGGCAAGCATTGCCACCGCTGTTATGGTCATGTTTTTTGTTTTTTGTTTTTTTCTTTTCCCCATGGGAACGCAGCATACTTACACTATGCTGTGTATGCCAGCAGCGTGATGAGGCGCTGAGCGTCTATTCTGCACCAATTGCTGCCATTTTTTCTGGTTGCTGGGAATTTAAAAATATTCCTATTTGTGGGGCATTGGTAGCGTAGTGGATAGTGCTGGCGCCCCATGTATAGAAGCAGTGCCTCGCTGCAGTGGTCGCAGGTTCGACTCTGGCTTGTAACCATTTGCTGCATGTCAACCCTCTCCCTCTCTCACCCCATTTCACTCTGTCCTGCTCATTAAAGGCAAAAAAGCCCAAAAAATAATCTTAAAAAAAAAAATCATATTTGTGTAAAATGCTGCCGTCACTAGAACTTTTTACACAGCCTTCCAATCACAGAAGTGGAAGGTCAGGACAAATACCACAAAGACCAACTGTCCTGTCAATGAACAGCAGCATTGGAGGAGAAATTAATACTGAACCCATACAGACCAGCACATCTGTCCTCTCTCCCTATGTGCTTCAGCCTTGCCTTCATCCAAGCAGGTACTCTACCTTAAGCCGACATTTTTACTTGTACAGATATTCAGTTTCCTTCCCAACCAAAGCATCTCAGCTGAAAAAAATGCTGTGCACCGTTTTGAACCTCATTGCCCTTTTGTGTTCTGAGTTTAATAAGGATAATAATAAGTGTTAATAAGTATTTCATTTGTTTTAAAACTGTCATTTAAGAAGTAACAATATACCTAATAACAGCCTGACAGTAAGCTTATACAAAGCACTAAAATTAGGATACATGAAGTTATTGCAAAAACCACATAAAATGGCAGTAATACTGAATATTGCGCTGTTGGCTCACCCTCAGTCACCACAGGGAGGTTTCTTCAGCAGGACAACCCTAATGTGGAATTGACTCAAAATACATTTCACTGTGGCTTACTGAGGTGATTGTTTTGGACAACACTAGAGGTAACTGTGACATTAAGTTAAACCAGGCTGTGGCCATACATACTGTAGAATTCGTTTGTCTTTTCATGGGATTTGTTGACAATAAGAAAAATACTGAACATGGCCGACGTTATCCTGTAACTGCTGACGGCACTGTACACTGCAGTGGGCAGAGTCAAACAGCAGAGTGTGCTCATGGTCAGAGAGAGAGAGACCTGGACAATATTTTTCTTTTGGACTTGAATTGGTGGCATTTTCAATTATTGTGAAATAAGAGCACTGAACTGTACATATGAGTTTTGACAAAGAGCCCCTTGTAACATCTCATACAGGAATAAGTGTACATAGGAAATTTTATCTTATTGCTTCATTTGGAAGAAGTGTGGAGCGACGAGCGAGCCAGTGATGTTGTGTTTGATCACTTGTGTTGGGGTTTTGTATCTTTCTGATATAGTCAGTGACGATTTAATAAAATCATTTCTGGTCCACTGTTTATTCTGTTCGTTCCCGTTTGTTCTACCATTGTCACTTGCAGTTTCACGTTAAAATGTGTACAAGAATTAAGATTACAGCTCATAGTTTGGAAGGTAACAACGTTTATTTCAGAACATGTTACTGCTTCACAGGTTTTACACAGGAGGACATCAGTTGTAATGAAAGCAGCTTATGGTTGCAGGACTCGTCTCTTGGGTGTCTCCTGTGCTCCCGTGTCGGCTTTGGTTTAGTTGTACGTGGAGAAGGTAGACCACTGAAACAAAAGAAGGGAGTTTATAGAATTGTTAACTGTAATGCTCTTAATGAGTTATTTCTGCACAGGATGGGCCACACACCCTTGAGTATATTCATTCAAGCACTGTACCTTTTCCATTTTATGCTACTTTATACTTCTAGAACACTAATTTCAGTGGGAGATATTGTACTTTATACTCCACTACTTTTAATCCACAGCTTTATCTGCATGTTACTTTGGGGGTTTAGGAACCAAGCACACCCAACAACAACAACATGCTATTTATACACTACTGGTATTGGTTACAATAATCCTATAGTATAATAATGACTAATAAATAAAAATAATAATAATTTTGTTACACAATGCCAGAGATGCCACAAGTTTTGGTTGCAAGTACTGCCAAATTCTGGGACATGACATTGGAGACAGCTTATGGCAGTGAAATGAACATTCAGTAAACAGGCAACAGCTCTGCACAGCATGCCATTGGCTATCAGAACATGTTTTTACTGTCTACCGAGGGTACGTACGGAGTTTGGCAAGACTTAGAGTTGCACTCATAGGTTCCACTCGGCTGTTAAAAAGCACCAATGCAGGACTTTTGTACACAATCTTCTTTATGCCACTGCATGTATCGTAGCTGGTCTTTGTAATCAACGGGAGTTACCCCTTTTTTGCATTTTCATGGTTCACTTCTGGTATATATTAACATACATTTTTGGCTTTTCTTTGTAGTAATCTCATTTTGTGTTTTATATTGCTTGTTTTAGAGCTGTGCATTTTTATTCTGTATTTTTGTTCTATGTTGTCTGTCTGTAACTTGTGTTGCTGCCCATCTTGGCCAGGACACTCTTGAAAAAGAGAGGTTTTTCTGGTTGAATAAAGGTTAAATAAATAAGTGGCATGCTCTCTCAAAGCATGCAGCATCTGTAGCATTGTGTTTTGTGAGTGGCCTTTTATTGTGACCATCCCAAGGTACACCTGTGTCATAATGATGACAGTCAATCAACATCTTGATATGCCACACCTGTTAGGAGCATGGATGACGGATTATGTTGGCAAAGAGCTCAGTGACACAGATTTGAAATTAGTAAACAAAATTTGCGACAAAAACGAAGTATTTTTGTGCACAGAAAAAGTATTGGACCTCTTGCTTTAACTCGTGAAAACTGGGAGTGTTGTGTTGATATGTTTTTGTACTTCAGTAGATGATGTGAACATTTCTGTCACACGCATATCTTTTTTTTTTATGTTGGATGTCCCGATAAAGAAAAGAAGAATACATGACACTGAGTGGAAAAAGACTTGCCTCATCCCAGTTCAAGTAGATCACTCCATCAGATGATTTGCCCTTGAAGACATCTGGAAAGAAAACAAACCACAAATATCACATTTTTCTGAATGCAACATAAGCTCAAAACACAATTATATATATGCAGAAATACATAAGATACGATACTGTGCAGTTAAAATCTGACTTTGTGTGATGTGTGTTTGAGACTGCAGATTTGAGGACGCAAGGTGGATGTGGCTCTTTAGCCCCACTGAACCAACAGGAGCCTTATTTTTTGAAAGTGATTGGATTGGTGATTGCCATGTTACTCACCTGACGCCTTGTCCAGACGTAACATGAGAGTGATGAAGCTCTCCATGGTGGTAGCTGTTTCATCCGTATACCGGAACATCAGCAGCCTCACCAAGATGTCGTTCACATTAAATCCTGGAGAAAGTAGCAAACAGTTCAGTAACAAACGGGAATATGAAGCATGCTCCTCCTCTACTTGTATTGGTAGAAGATAAAGATTTAAGAATATTAAAAATAGTACCTGCAGCATCAATTGCCTGCTGGAGCTCGTAGTCGGACAGAGCTCCACTCTTATTCAAATCTGCATGATAAAATTTTTTCTGCAAAAAAGGGATTCAACTGCATTTAGAAACTAAGAGCATCATTTGCTGCACTTCAAAGAGTACATGTCTACAATTGTTTGTCTTGGGTAAATAAATTGAAATACATCTTCAGGGATCATGCTCATATTTGCAGCATTGCCTTGTACTCATTAATCTTCTCCCAGAGAGTTGAGAATTCAGTGAAGGTCATCTTCATCCGTTGGTCGACCTTTGCACGTTAAGGATGTCTCATCGGTAACAGATGAAATTTAACAATTTCTCTTAATCAGGATGTTGTGCATCCATTTAGATTTTCTGGCATCATATTGCGAGGTGATTTGTAGGGTAAGAAAAGCAGCAAAACAACATTCAACGTTTTAACTGTTCTTTTTAGGATACATCCACCGCGGCGATCATGCTCCTGCAGGTATCCAAACTAAAGCCGTTCCTGCCATTGCCTGTGAATGGTAGACACAGAGAAAATCAAATCCTCAAAGTAACTCGACAGGTTGTTGAAACTCCAAAAGACTTAGTGTCATGATTCACAATGAATAAATTAGGATTTTGTATGTTTTCAAAGCACACGTGATGTAAATGAACTCACCATGAGGGAAGTTGTTATTCAGGAGCTTCTGGAGCTGTCTGGCTTTCAGCTCACCATACTGACAACAGAAAATGTGATCGATTGATATCAGCGAAATAAATAAAAATGGAGAAGCAAATGGATGAGTGGAGAGAGAAAGATTTGCAGGAAAATACCTGATCAGCGTAGCGGTTGAACATGGCAAGGGTGGGATCCCTGTCAGTGTTGTCCTCCTTCTCATCCTCTTTGTCAGTTGGTAGCTAAAGATGGATCAGACGTCAAACTGGTAAACTAAACTTACTCTCCTTAACTTACAGCTGCTGTATGTACTGTGTTCTTTTATTTCATACCTCGGGAAGAATCAAGTTCTCCTCGTTTTCGTGGTCGTGGTCATGATCATGATCATCATCATCGCCATCATGGGGACTGGGCACAAGAGTGTTAAAAATCAGACTTCTGATGCTGTACAAACTTTAAAGCTGTTTTAATTGCTAACCTTATTGCCAACTGTGGGCAGTACAACAAGCTGCTAGTTAGTTAGTTAGGGAAACAAAGTCAGGACATGCCCCACCCACAAAAGTAAGGTATCAGAGGTGTTTATTAGCCCTAATTAATCAATTTTTGTTGACATATAAGTAGTAAACACAGTGAAATCAGCCTCTAAAACAACCACATGTGTAAGTTTGTTTGCTTTTGACTCTGATCCACTGTTAACACTACAGCTTTACATAATATCAATCATTTCAGCAAAGCATGGGTCAGACATCCAAATGACCACTCCTTGTTTTGGTTTAAAAGTCTTCACTGGGACATACACGCAGTGCTGGACAGAGCACATTTGGCGCCCAAGCTTAGCTTTCTCAGCACCCCCCAATTTATTCATGTATGTATTACAAATAAGAAAAAGAGCTAGTGAGAAATCAGCACGAAAAACAACTTAAATTAGCAACAATAACAACAACGAAACAGTAAAAGAATACTCTATGTGCAAATTTGCTCTTCTTTTTGTACTTTTGCATTGTAAATTTGATTGGTTCCCCTTTTGGAGCATCCGCCACTGCATGCAGCACATGTCACATATCTGTTAAGTCCGTACCTGATCTTTGCCTCAGACTTGGTGAAAACAGTGAGAACAAAGTCTGCAGACATGTGGGGTCTCATGGTGGAGGGAATGACCACGTACTCTCCAGGCTCCAGACTGTGCTGCTCAATCAGATCCCTTTTGTTGGTGTAAAGCTGTGTGTACTTCAACGGCATGTTTCTGTTGAAGAAGGAGGACCTCAGGCGTCCTTGTGGTGTCTGGAAAGGATATTTATTTGAAGTAATCAAACTGCTTCCTGAGGTTTCATTTGCATTATTTAAATGTGGATTTAGCTCTGTGTGCACAGGTGAAGTGTGATATTTGGTCTTACCCCTGGTGGAACCTGTTGGAAGAAAAAGACATTTTTCAAATCAGTCAAGAAAGCTTGTCACACGAATAGCCTAAATGTTTCATACATTTCATACTTGCTAATCGGTATTTTGTATTATCTAATCATTATTTTATATCTAATGAAGTAGAAGTCAGGATGCAAACCTTATAGACTGTAACTGCAATTGGGTAGGACGTTTGCCCTTTGCGGTGCTGCTGCTGAGGTTTCTGCATCAGAGAGAATAGGACGTTTTTGTCTTCTTTCTCGTCCCTGTCTATTTTAGTCACCTGTATGCGATACTGAGGATTTGTCTCAAAGGAAGCTACAGGTGATGAGAAACATGAGAAACAACACTGTCACGTGACACTTCAGAGACAGTGTGGTGGTTTTTGCATTTGCATTCATGAAAGGAAAAAGAACATTTTGTCCTTGCAGTTATAGTTAAAGGTGAAATAGTTGGGCTCACGGTAAGATGCGTTGCCACCTGCAGATCTCCCTGCTACCCAGCTGCCATCGTAAGTCATGCACTGCCACTGGCAGGTAAGGTCGCCATCAATAAAGTTGGGGTTCTCACAGCAGATGAACAAGTCGTAGAAATTTTCACAGAAGTCCTCCAACTCCATCCTAACGGACAAAGATAGACAGAAGATGTCAACCACTGTGACAGATACATATGCAAAAACAAAAAAACCTGAAGCCTACATCCAGACTGAAGGGAATGAATGAACTTTAGTTCTGCTTTCTAAACGTCATCCATGAGGTACAAAATGTTCACTCTCCATTCATTATCATGCCTCATTATGTCACAGTACTGGTAGCGTTATGGAGCAATGTTTTTATGACAAGAAAGTGTGTGGTTCTGACTACAGAGTGGTGCAGGGATGGTGTTTTTTTGTGGGCCAACCCATAAGTTAACAACGCCCTGGTTCCCTCAATAAAAAGCAAACTGGATTTTTAATTGGGTTTTGGATTATTGCAGAAAATAAGCTCAGGTGTTTCAAGCAGAAGTTTGTGATACTTTAACATTTTAAATAGCAAGATAATCTCCACAAATGAAGCAGTATTATGATGTCTGAAGCATAAATTAAACTGTCAGAAGTAAAAAGCTAACATGAGGCTATAAACAAACTACACGCTCACATGGCAACAAGTCTGTAAAGGTGGATGCAAGTTGTTTTTTTCTCCAGGAAGTCAGTCTGGACTTGATGCTATCCCAAACACTTTTAGTGGGCCTTAACAGACAAACTCTTTCAGCCAGTCATCTTCCTCATTGCCAACCAATGGAGCCAGTTGAAAAAAAAACTTTTGCCAAAGCAGGTGCATACAATTGTTTTTGTTTAATTGTCATTATTGACTCTATTTCTGCAGTAACTTCACTTATCGCTGTGTTTACTCAACTAATGTTAGAGCTAGCACTTGTTACTTTGGGAGCTGCCATTACTGTTCTGCATTTCATGTCATTAACTACGGTGCAGAGCCCTGATTAGCAACGATTGGATTTTAGAATCTGGATATGAGGTGGGATGACACCGATTCCAGACTGATATAGAAATAAAATGATGCGGTCATGTTGTCAAGATGATCCTACCAGGCTAACTCTTCCTTACTCTGCCTCTGATTGGCTTACCCTAATATTCTTATCCTAACCTTAACCAATCTTACTCCTCTTGCCTAAACTAAATCCAACCAAAGAGGGCACGCATATTCGCCAACATGAAAATCTCTTAACCTTGTTTTAGGGAGTCAGTAACTCATTTTCGGGTTGTTGGACTCATTCCTGCAGCACCCTATTATCTACTGACCTGCTCTTTGTGGTGGTAACACACCAAGAAATGTTGCAAGCCAGCAATCATGAATATAAACAGGCTTGAAATCATTCAAAAAATTTACCTTGCAAATGTTTTATGAAGGAGAAAGTACAATGGTCACATTTGTTAGACCTCAAATCTTGGTGAGAAACACATAAATAAGTGTGACAACTTCCCATGTTGTTTCTAATGCAGCTAATTTACCAGAACTCTCCATCGTTGCGGTCAAAACACTTCTCCCGATCTTCTGGGCTCACTCTATTCCACATGTCAGACCTGTGCACAAGTGAAAAATGATTTTTTTTCTTGGTTATTTTCTGCACAAAAAAATAATTAGTCTTCAGTTGCAGTGCAGTGTAAGCTGTTTTTTTTACTGCTATTGACTGCACATATGGCTGGAGGTATGATTAACTCAAGTACTTGTCACTCCACTTTCCGTTCCACTCTTTTCTGCCCCAAGGATTTAAGAGTCGCACCAGTTTCACGTTGGAGCCATAATACTCCACCTGAAGATGAAATTATAAATCAGACAACTGAACTCTTACTTTTAATTTTCTCCTTGTTTGCCATATACTGTATGCACACATCAACTTTACCTCAGTGACTGCTGTGACAGCATAGGCATGTTGATTCACGATGCCATTAGCCTCTACGCTGTTCACAATCGTGCCCTGAAACAGACAAAACAGGTAAATCACATTATTGACTTTCATCTTTCGAGAAAATGTTCCCCTAAGAAAGTAGTTCTTACCCCTCCTGGGGCAGTCCCGCAGCAAATCATGGACTTGCACTCGGTGGCTCTGCTCAGCGCGTTCCACAGCTCGACATCATGGCCTGCAGAGTGGGCATTGTGGAGTTCGTAAGTCATGTGCACGCCTCCAGTGAAATCCTTGCAGGCCTCTGATGGCAACCCAGCGTTCATGTCCGCGTATGTACCACACACTCTGAGGGAGAGAGAAAAGATTAACAGTCTAAGGTATTGTAGCATTTTATGTCTTGATTCTGGTGTTTGTGCCTCGACTGTGACCCACTCAAGTGTTTTATATGAGGGTGAGTGAGTTGGGTTCATACTTGGCATATGCTTTCTCCAGCAGAGGAACCCAGAACTCATTTCCACTTTTGGAGCGCACGGACAGTAGCTGGTGGTCGATTGTGGGCAGGTAGTCATCAATGACAACATCCACCCACTTGCCGAACCTCCAGAACTGACAAAGAAAGGACGAGTAAGCGTTACACGTTAGCTGATGACCGGTGTGTATTTTTTAACACATTGAGAGGATGTGTTATTAATCCTTTACCCTGAAGTGAAATATCCCTGCGTAGTTCTCGAAGGTCTGGTCCATGGGCACAACTTGCACCAACAGGCCTTTGTGGATTGTCAGTGAGGAAAGGGCAGCCAGAAACCAGCAGTTACCTGGTAAATGATTAAACAAATCAAGCACTGCCGCATATAGATCAAATTTTCACCAAAGCCAGGTATCATTTTTTTGTTGTCCTTAAGTGAGATCCTTACTCACCCACATTGCCTTGAGCAAAGTCAAAGCGTGAGGCTCCTTTGCTTAAGAAAGTTGGCTCATCGTTGTTGTTTTGCAGTTTCAAGATGTCCTGGACAACACAACACAGGAAATAAATCAGATGTAGACAAGCATGTAAAAACATAAACATGAGAAAAAACTGCAAACTTCAAGTTATTTAAAGTATTTTACTGCTGGTCGAAGCCACTCCACTTGGGCTTGACGCCGGTAGCTCATGTCGGGCAGGTCTCCCAGAGACTGGCTGTTAGGGGGAAAGGTGTTGTCCACAAACAGCCTCTGTCTGCGCTGGTGGGTATCTCTCAGCTGCACGTAGTCCTGGTGGTTGAACTTGGCAGGGTTGGTGGGGCTCCCCTCGCTGCCATCTTGGTAACGCAAGTTGATGATAGAGGTGCAGGTTGAAGGCATGTTGACGAGAGGCTTCAGACAGACTCTGTGGTGCAAGAAGAAACACAGAATAAGAGAATGCAGAATCTAATCTGAAATGCGAAAGCTGCGTTTCAGAGATTGGTGGAGATAGTTACCTGTGAGATGGCTGCAAACCACTGCTTCCTTACAAGAGAAGGGACTCAGAGGTGTCCAGTCCTGTCTAAGCAGCAGGCTATCTTCACTTATATACATACTGTCTTATGTAAGGCTGGAGTCAGACCCACCCCCTTGAATGTACAGAAAAGCTTAAATGACAGGGGGCTGAGACATTTCTGGTTTTCTGGTAGGCCTTTAAATTATAGCCTCCAGTGAAATGGCACCTGACATTCTCACTGAATCCTGTCATACCTGCTTAACTGCTGTTCCTTAATCACTGCATTCACATTACTTACATAAATTTAGTTTTTTAATGTGTGTATTTTAGCAATGCAGGGATGTAATTTAATTGTATATATAGTATTATATTATCGAGAAAATGATAAATTCTACCTGCAATCTTAAATTTAACTTTATGCTGTTTTTCTTCTACTATAAGTGCATAGTGTTTTATTTTATTTTATATTTTTTTCCATGTTCATTTATGTGAACTTGACAAATTAGCTTGGCCTTCGATAGCAACTGCTCAAGTCCAGCTTTGATAGAAAGGAAAAAATGGCTCTGATTGGTTTTCCTTCTCAAACTGCAGAGTGACCTTTAATGTTAAAACGTGGATTATGGTGAAATCATCAATCAATCAATCAATTTTATTTATAAAGCCCAATATCACAAATCACAATTTGCCTCACAGGGCTTCACAGCATACGACATCCCTCTGTCCTTAGGACCCTCACAGCGGATAAGGAAAAACTCCCCCCCAAAAAACCCTTTAACGGGGGAAAAAACGGTAGAAACCTCAGGAAGAGCAACTGAGGAGGGATCCCTCTTCCAGGACGGACAGACGTGCAATAGATGTCGTACAGAACAGATCAGCATAATAAATTAGCTGTAATCCGTATGACACAATGAGAGATAAGAAATCATCTTATGACACCTGTGTCATTTAATTTTTAAATGGACAAAAACACAAAAGAAAAACTGAAAACAATAAGATCTGTGACATATGTACACCTGGTGTTTGGGTGTAAGATGATGTAGGATGATGACTCTGATCAAGTACGATCATGTAATGTACAGTAAGACCTCAATGTTTGTGCAACAGTTTCAACTTTTTTTTTTCTCTTTGCGGGGATTTAACAAGACTTTGGGGCGTTCATATTCGCTCTGCACTGTGACTGTGGGATACTTCAGATTTGCCCCTGGCAAAGTATGCTCCTGAGAACTGTCACGCACAGAGAGATCCATGAGAAAAGAAAATTACATGCTAAGCCAAGCATAGAAAGCATTTATATGAGGAAAAAATGAATGAACGAACATACTGTACTTTCAAGATGAAATAAAGCCTTCACAGGCCAGGTGCAAAAAAAGATAAAAGCAAATAAACAACACAAACTATTTTTGTGGTGCTTATAATGCTATGTACCTAGTAGGAGTATGCATTTAAGCTTTACATTACATCAGAAGCTTTATGAGTAAGTAAACCAGGGTTGCTGTAAGAGATTGCATTACACTGATTTATTTTTTTGTGCACACCTCCTTTAGGAACCCTTCATTCTCTCATTGGATCCGTCTGATAATTAAATACTGAACCGTTGCAGAATTAAGGCACTAATCTGCCTATCACTTTTCGATTAGCAATTCAACCAGATACAGAGCAGAGTGTGAAGACTGTTTACGTTCACACCTGCTGCAGGAACAATGTGTGCTCTGTCAGCAAGTCCTGACACATGACAGTAATTCTCTCAGCGTGTTCAGCAAACCACAACTCCGAGCAAAGTGGCTCATGATTTGCATTTAGTGCTGCTATAGGTACTAGAGGTATATGCAAATAATCACAAGGAACTGATACCTGAAAACAAGCATTTATTTTGAGCCCTTTCACATGGCTCACATTGTCTTTCTATTGTGTAAAGCAGAGCACGGAGGAGTCCAGAGTAATTACAGGCTTTGAAGAAGTCTTTAACCAAAAATGTTGAAATACTGGACAGAATTGAGCAAAAACAAAAAACACTGATGAGAGAACTGATATAAGTGCAAGTACAAGCATCTGCATTAGTTAAAGTATGCTTTTGATTGTAGGCTTCAAACCAAAGCTTTGTTTATTTAATCTAATTACACTGTAATTTGTGGCAATAACAAGTAGAAGCATGCCGGGTGCCAGCGATGTCAACTTATACTACTTCCTAGGTATGGCTCTAAATTAGTGTTATGCCACTTTCTAAAGCACCCACTATGTAATCAATTAAGGCCTTAATAGCAGAAAGCAGGAATGTGGAAGTGATGCATGTGTTTTGAAGGAATATGGGTATCATCAGGCTGCACATCTGCAAAGAAAACACGTCAGGAGAGATGTGAATGAAGAAATTAAGCACAAGCGTACAAAAGTACTTACTCCTGTTCATTCTGTAAACTCACCTGTTAGTATGTTTTAAATTTGCATTTCAATGCACTGAAGATACATTAGAGGTACAGGCAGTGTTGGGGAGTAACTGGCTACATGTTATGGAGTTACATAATTAAATTACAATATCAATGTAATTGTAATACATTAAAGTTACTGAGGAAAAAAAATGAAATTAAATTATAGTAACTAATCAAAATGTTAGTGGTTACAAAGGGGGTACATCAGAATATATTCTATTCAGTCAAAACATAAAACCCAGTGGTGGGTGAAGTGAGTAACATCGATCATTTTGTTACAATGCAATGTTCTGCTGGGACACCTTTGGTCATGGTATTCATGTGGATGCCACTTGACGCCCTGCACCCACCCAAACACCACTGTGGGCTAACTAACCCCCCCTCACGGCAGTGGTACTCCCTGGTGGCAGTGGCCCCCGATCAGGAAAATGCCCGACGCCACACTGCAAAAACTGCTCAGGAATGGACTGAGGAACATGACAAAAAGGTCAAGGTGCCTCCAAATCTCCCACACCCCAATCTGACTGAGCATCTTGGGACGTGCTGGTACCCCACCTCATAACTGCGCCCCAGTGCCAGACACCACAGGACACCTTCCAGAGGTCATGTGTCCATTCCTTGACATGTCAGAGACAAGACTGATCCAGGGAGAGCCCACTGTGAATTACGGGTAGTCTGAGGTACCAGCACATCCCATGGATGCTCGATCAGATTTCAATCTGGGGAATTTGGAGGCCAGGTCGATGCCTTTAGCTTTTTGTCACGTTCCTCAGTCCATTCCTGAGCAGTTTCTGCAGTGTAGCATGGGGCATTTTCCTGCTGGGGGGGCCACTACCATCAGGGAGTACTGTTGCCGTGAGAGGGGGTCACTTAGCCCACAGCTGTGTTTGGGTGGGTTCTGTTGTTTTGTACCTTGTTGTGGTGCATGCATGACTTTTTTTTGGCATACGTCTGAACAACGTGGGTCAGGAAAGCCATTGGGACAAATCTGAGTGTAACATTTATACACATATATTTTTGATATATTATTATAGTATATATTTATTTATAATACTTTGGATTTTTGACTTTTGTCTTATTTTTTTTATTTGATAGGAACAATGCAATTTAACATAGTTCCAATGCAGAGTATAGGACTGATGTGTTGCACAGAGAGTTTATAGCTATTTCTCATTTTCAACTCTTGACCCTAGTTGGGCTTCTACATGTAGACCTAAAATGTTATTAAAAATATACTGTTAAGTCCTATCATTCATGAAAAACTATTAAAAACAGCATACAACCACAATACACTATAAGCATGGAAGGCACAATAAACCCAAATCCACACACTACAATACACATACCACAGTACATATACCACAATACAAACATCACAGCATACCCCAGAGCACATCTATTACAATAGACATACCACTATAAACATACCACAGTACATATACTAAAGTACACACACCACAATACACCAGTACATCTACGCTAATACCCCTTTAAAAGTATGAATACATTTAGTGGGAACAGCTCTGGTTTGCTTTCAGCCTCCACTTGACCTTTACTGTGTTGTTGCTTTCAGCTTTATTGCCTTGTTTAACACATTTTTAGAAAAGTGAGCAAAAGTAATAAGTTAAATTATTTTGATGAGGTAAGTAAAACAGTTACATTACTTATTACATTCGAACAGGGTAATCTTTCACCTGTCACATTTCAAGAGTATCCTTCCCAACACTGAGGACAGGAAACAAAAATAATGCAAGAACAGTTGCATTATATGTATAATGTTTATTTTTGTGCTTTAACATCATGCAACAAAGGTTCTGTCACCCACAATCAGAGGTTTGTAAGTTAAAATAAAAAATATTGAACACAAAGTGATGAACAGTATGTGTTTACAGACTCACCTGCAGGCGCATTAACAGAGTCTGAGCGCTTCACACTGGTGACGCCTCCCCCTGTGCATATTCTGCTGTCTCTGTCATCACTTTTTTTATTGCAGTTATGTTAGTTAGTAGTGCACACCAAAGAAAACATAATAGAGTATATAATATTTCCAATACTTGACTTGCTTTCACTTATGATGAAGTCATGTAATAACACAGCAGCATGTCTGCCACAAAATGACTACATACTTGTGTCTGCTGCTTGATGAGCATTTCTGCAGTTTAAGTGTTTACACCATCTATACACACACACACACACTGACAGCTCTAATATAGATGATTATAGAATAAAAGTAACCACTAATTATCTTATATAAGGTCATTTTGGCTGCTGTGAAACAGAAAAGCATCTTGCTTTAGATTCCAAAATCATCACTTGAACCAGAGTATATTGATGGTGATCATGAGAGATAGTATCTGTATTTTCTGTACTTACGATGATCATAGTTCAAGACATTCCTAAAATTAATGTGTGTCAGTGCCAATTGATTTTTAACCATGTTAGCGGCATGGTTCTACGTGTGACAATTGGATAGTCCACCACTTTGGTCCACACTGAAATATCTCAGCAACTACTGACTGGATTGGAAGGACCTGTAACACAAGTCAGCTCTCTTTATCTAACAACAACAACAACAACAACAAAAATGGATTCAAGGACTGTTGACAATGTGTTCATGCTCTTTCCCTCACTATATTTCCAAAAGTATGTGGACACCCCTCATGATTAGTGGGTTCTTTTGCCTCAGCAACACCCACTGCTGACAGGTGCATTAAGTGAAACAAGAATTTCCACTGACAAGGTTTTGCAGTGCACATCGGAGTCGTGCACAAAGAAATGTTTGTCAAGAAATAATTTTACTGTGGAAGAACGTCACTGGGCTGCAGAGCAAACAAGACTTCAGCCCCATCTAACACCTATGAGAAAAGCTGGCCTTATCACCAAACATCAATGCAGCCATTCCTTCTATCCATCTATCCATCCCTATCAATCCAATCCTTTCAATCCTACCGATGATTTATTTATAGTCTTGTTGGATTTATATGTGCAAGAAATGGTTGAGTACTCTGCTCCTCCAAACTGTGAAACTCAATCCGTTCTCTCGACTCACTGATCCCAAGGAAGGTTTATCAATATTTGCTGTTTCCATAC
The DNA here is from genome assembly GCF_041903045.1 of Epinephelus lanceolatus. Classification (NCBI taxonomy): domain Eukaryota; kingdom Metazoa; phylum Chordata; class Actinopteri; order Perciformes; family Serranidae; genus Epinephelus; species Epinephelus lanceolatus. Next base: position 31,640,496 of record NC_135744.1, read on the forward strand.
CAACTTTCTATGCGATACTTCTCAATATGCATAAAAACACATTTATGGAAACATGACTATTTACACACATTAAACCTGGAGGCTCTCTTTAGGTGTATGATTATTTTACGTACACCAGCATGTGCATTTCCAACAACACACAACACTAGAATCTGCCCACAGTGCAGTTCTGTCAGTACTACTCAACTGACTTGCCTCAGGCATCATCAATCACTTAACTGGAAGAACAAGACATGCAGCACACCTGCTTGACTCCTGTCACTGTGAAGGCATCACGGTCCATTAGACCAACCTGATGATTATTTTTCGAAAACAATCTGCATGTCTCAGGTAAAATATGGGCTTCAGATGGGTTGCTGGCGATCGTGTCTGTCCACAGACCCTGGAACAAAACACAAACAGGCACCTTTGAACATTGCAGTGCTGATTTTGTCTGAAATGTGTATTTATGAATTAGTGACTGCCAAGCGGATTATGTTGCTGACTTTTTAAACTGATCTATAAAAAAGGTTGTTAACAGTCTCGACTGACGGAAAAGACTTGGATTGAGGAGTAAAAATTCTAATGGTGATCTGGAATTGTTTGATTTTTGTTATTTTAGCCACAACACCGAAAAAGATACTGAAAAATAATTTTCACAAGTGTGCTTAGGCTATGAAAGCAGGGGAGCCCAGACCTCCTCCTCATCTAACACAGAGGCCTTAATGCATGTTGGCAACATGTCATCGATGACAGCATCCACCCAATTAGTACACAATTATAATTATTTACATCTCTTGGTTTGCTGACAGACAAGCAAAGATTACCTTAACCTGAAGTGAAATATCCCAGTTGTCTTTGAGGCTTTGATCCGGAGGCACCACCTGTGTCAGTAAGTATTTGTGTGCGTCAGTGCCAGTATAGATGAATACCTGCAGGCAGTACATTACAATACTGTCAGTTAAATCAGTTAAATATATCTTCTCTGGGGGGGCCTTTATTAGTGTGAGAACCTTTATGTGTGTTTCATGTACACATTAACAGATGTGACTGTCTAGTTGTGTGAGAAGGTCCTTCACACAGATTTGACATCATATTTCTCTTATAATTAACACACTATGTTAAATAATGTCTCATCAGAGACAAAACAGCACAGAGAAATCTTTCTCATTTGAAATAACCAAAACCCTTTTAGCTTTGGTAGAAACTTTTGTGTTTGTGTAGTACTCCAGAGTAAGAAGCCATTGTGTGTGCAGGTCCGTAAAAAGGTCCTTAAAGTTGAATTACATTCAATTTCATGAATATTAGGCCCCGAAAGTCATTAAATACTCTTAAAATTTGAATGTGTGAGATCCTATTGCCAGGAATATTTTATCTAATATCATTTATCTATCTTAGAATTTCTTTTTGTCAAACTGAGTCAAGCTCTACTTCGTGGCGGTCCACATGTCTGATGTTACAAATCTTTAAACTCACTCTAATAACCATATTTCTACATGAAACCTACCTCTGCACGGGACCACATACTAGTTACCTTTACACTTAGCTGCTCTACTTGAATAACAAATACTGATTGTCCAAAAATCAGCATTAACTTTGGTTAAAATTTTATCTTGAAAAGGTCTGAAAAAGCATGAAATTTAAGTGTCTGATACCCATAGGCAAAATGTCAGCTAGTTAAACCCTTTAAATGTAGAGAAGGGCCTGTTGCACACTAAAAAAAACTCTCAGGGCCAGCTTAAGGGTGCCTTGTGGAATTTTCTTGTACACAAAGTTTCTGTTTACATTCAGTGTTTCTCACAAAAACATACCTGACATAGCTTTAAAGTCCAAACATAGTGGCAAATCCTGCACGGTTTACATCCATGCTTACTTGCTAGCACACTTCTTGGTGCATTACCAACACCTGTAGATCAGAATAGTTTGAATCCATATAGGAAGGAATGCGTATCACGTCATCTGCATGCTCATGTGCATGTGCAAAAATGATCTGTTTTTCGTCTCTTAGGTGTCTTTACTCCATGTCGGCCTCTGCCTTGGAATAAACTGTGATGATGAAACTGTGATGATCAAGTACTCTCCTTTCTCCAAACTGTGAAACTCAATCAGTTCTCTTGAGTCGCTGAAAACCTAACATATGTTCGGAGCTGCATCTCAAATTGATCTTCAGGTTCCAAGCTTTCAGATGATGTGTATCACTTCTATATGGCATGTGCTGTCAACCTGCTATCGCCCCCTATATATCCCCTGCCCCCCCCCATAGAAAAGACAAAAGTGGGTGTATGGAGGGTCTCTGAGGGTTAACCTACAGAAACATGATTGTGTCGTTTACCTCATCAAAAGTCCCACATCCCATCATAGTTTTGCACTGGACAGCTCTGTTCATGACATCCCAAAGGTCAGGTGGGCCTTTGGACAGTGTGTAGGTCATGTGCACGCCTCCACTGAAGTCCTTGAATGCCTCAGGTGGGTTGCCAGTGATCATGTCTCCATAAGATCCACAGACCCTGAAGCAAAAAATAAACCGGCACCTTTGAAGGTGACAGTTGCAAGCAATTATGGTGGTGATCTGTGTGATTAAGTTTTCCCAGAGAGTCGAAGTTCGGTGGGAAAGTTTCATCCTCAAACACGCTCCCCTTGTCAATCAGAGATTGCTGCAGCTGCTGATAGTCTTGGCCTTTAAATTTCACGGGGTTAGAAGGGTTTTCTTCACCTCCGTCCTCATAGAGCGAGTGAATCATCTTCACACTGGTGGAGGTCATGTTGGAGAGCAGTGGCAGAGGTGTCTGAAATCAGAACTGCTCAACAGCTTGTAGGTAAAACTTAACCTAGCAAATATCAGTAACAACAAGTAAAAGACAAAGCAACAGATTACTGAACTGACCTCTAAAGTTCCAGCCTTGCAACAGTTTCGAAGTATAAACACAGTGACAGGATCTGGCAATGTTAAAGTTACTTATACTCATCATCTGCATACCAGATAAACCCTACGTCATATACTGTTCAGTTCAGTTCAGGTGAAGCCACCGCCCTAAGAACTAAGAAGAACTAACTGCACATCAAATGTGTGCAAAGCCGGTTTTTAAACTAATAACCTTTTGATATACTGCATGATGATGATGCATCAGTCACAGGAACCATTTTTGCATTGAGTACCTACTTTTAAATTTTTAAGTACATTTACCTGATCTTACTTAAATGTTTTTACTCATATAAAAGTTTCAAAGCAGGAGTGTTTTTACAGTATGGTTTTAGTAGTTGGAGTGGAGTAGTTTTAGTGTTGGAGATATCAGCCATAAAGATGTCTGCCTTCTCTCCAACATAATGGAACTAGATGACACTTGGCTTGTGGTGCTCAAAGCATTAAAAAATACATTTGAAAAACTCAACAGCAATGTCTCTTTACAGAAATCATGACCTGGTTACGCAAGATAATCCACAGACCTTGTTGTGAGCAGTTTCGTGCAGGAACTATTTGCTTTTTACCAAACTCTCACCAACCGAATCACAGTGCAGAACGAAGCATGCATCTACTGCTAGCTCACCTAGCGCTGAGCAAGCTAACGTTACATCTTAGCTGGGGAAGATGCCATAAATGTTTACATCTCCTGCTTTCTTGAGTGTGATACAGTTGGCAGGTGTAGTTTCATAATAATTCCAAATACTGCCACTTTGTCAGTGGACCTAAACATGATGTGCTAGGTACCCTCCTACATCAGTTTTGGACAGTCACGGACAGTGGTTCAATTGACACTTGTTACATGCATTGTATCTTTTCAAAATACTCTTCCATTTTCACAGGAAATGTTGAGTTTCTGCTCGTTACATGCATACAGAAGGTTACCGGAGCCTCTCTTCCCTCCATCCACGACACTGGACACAAATGCTGCCTGACAACTGCACGTGACGTCACCAAGGACCCCACACACCCCCACCATGGACTGTTCTCCCAAAACGTACCGCAACATCAGGAGCTTCATCCCTCAAGCCATCGTCCGTCCATCAGTCCATCCGTCCATCCGTCCGTCTGTCTATCTATCTATCAAAATTAAACTTGAAGTGTGGGTCAAACACTTTATTATCACTTTTATTTCCTTAGTTTAGGTTTGGCTTCAATAAGTGTGGTTCTTTCTAATGTAATGTCATGTTACATACGTCATATAACATAGGCCTGCGTCACTAGTGTAGCATGCTACACATGCTAGCACACTATGTTGTCATTAAAATAACTCAGTTGATATTTGGTTTCACATGGGAAACAAACAGCAGACTCCCAGGTGAAAGTCTGCTGTTTGTTTGACCCATCCGACTCCTTTCCTTCCCGCCCTTTATGGACTGTCTTGTTCTTTACACCACAGTAGTTGCCAGTGGCGTCAGAAATAGCCACCGCCTGGTGTGTATCATATCGTCACGAAAGGTGCCTCTCTTTGTTGGTATCTAACGCTGACATTTACTGACAAAGCAGCAGTATTTGACAAGTTGAGAGTGAGAACAGGCTGGTAGATCAGGAGAAAGAAAATAGTTCCTATATGAAACTGCTCACAACAAGGTCTGTGGATTATCTTGAGTAATCAGGTCATGATTTTTGTAAAGAGACATTGCTGTTGAGTTTTTCGAATGTATTTTTTGGCGCTTTGAGCACCACAAGCCGAGTGACATATACGTAGTTCCATTATACTGGAGAGAAGACAGACATTTCTACGGCTGAAATCTCCAATACTCAGCAGCTCACATCAAAACAATCTAGACTGATAAATAGCACTACAGGTAAGAGGTAACTACTGTTTCCTTTTCCACTGCCTTTATCATTGTATCAGCAATAACACTGAATAACACTGATCCCACATAACTGCAAAACATTTCTCTGTTGGTTTCAATGTGTGTTCGTGCAACAGATCACAGACTCTGCTGCATCGTCTAATCTCTGAGGAATGTACAGACATTTGTTAGAGCATGTTGAAACAGCCTTTGAGCCAAGACAGGGTTTCATTTAAACATTGTTACATAATCTATTCCCAGTAGAACACATTTTATACTATATATTGTGATCACATTATACCAAACATACACTCTTCTTTACAGGGGTCACCTTTGGGACCTGGCCACTTCCTGGTCAAACACAGTTTTGGATTCCAGATGTGACTCAACAGGTGTGAGAAATGGTCGACTGTCAATATTAAACATTTTCTGCATGTGGAGGAGAAAGTCACTTACCAGTCAATCCCAATTATTTTTTGTTTGTTTGTTTTTTGTTGTTGTTTTGTTAACATAACAGTAAGGATAATATTTGTATTTGGCACTATTTTCCACAAATGTGTATGTTTGACATTTCTTTTTTTTTTGCATTATTCACCAAGTGGTTCATCGAGCACTGCTGCTGTGACATGCAAACTTCCTCCAGGGAATAAAAAAGCATCTATCTGATGATTATTATCATAAAGTGTTAACACACAGTCTCATTAGATTCATACACACAAGGAATGATTAAGTGCTTGGTTGCCAACTGTGGAGTTTAAGTTAAGCTTCAGTACCTGCAAGGCCTATAACTGGGATATTTCCTTTCAATTATGTGGTAGATTATGATCAGGTTGCCATAACAACATTGAGGCCTTCATGTTGGTTGATGTTGTGCTTAAGCTGTGAAAAATCCCATACGAAGTTACAACTCATCAAACCTCACAAACTATTTAATGCACAGTAAACATGGATGTATGATTATTATTACATATCGTACACCTGCATGTTAATTCCCAAAACCGCGCAACCTAAGAATCTGCTCTCTCTGCGTTCCTGTCAGTTCTACTCAGCGATCTGCTCACTTGCCTCAGGCATCATCAATCACTTGCCAGAAAGAATAAGACTGACTTACCTGACTCCTGTCACAGTGAAGACATCACGGACCACCAGAAGTTTGGAGTTCCTCAGGTTGGCTGCCAGCAATCATGCCTCCATACGATCCACAAACCCTGAAAGAAAAAAAAACCCTAGAGCCTCTGAATGTGGACGTGCTGATTTTGTCTAAAACCTCAAATGTGTATTTATGAATTAGTGACTGTCGATGGGCTGTGAAAATGTTTTTTTAAAACTCTCAACAGACAGAGATGACTTGAATCAAGGAAAAACTTTAGCAGTGATCTGAAATTCTTAAATGATCGTTATTTTAGCCACACCAATAAAAATGAGACTTGATTGCAAATCATAGCTATAGAAATAAATTTTACATGGCTGATATTCTTGGTATGTTTTCTGTTGGCATTGAATTATTCTTTAAGTCACAGATATGCTACATTTGCACGTGATCATGTGGCGGATACATTGGAACTGTGTTTGAACAACACTGTGGTTCATATCTGGTAGATTTAGGCAGAAAAACACTTCTTACATTAGGAAAAGAGCATTTTTTGGCTTAAATTTTTTTTTTTTCAGGGCACAATCTCAGGAGGACAAGAGGTGATGTCTTGGTAAAAAAAAAAAAAAAAAAACACTTTCCATGCCTTATAAGCTGCCAAAAACAGCAATGACTCAATAAATCACATGGTTTTTCATTTGTTTTCTCAAACAGTGGTCTGCAGCTTGTTGGATGTCTTGCCTAGGTGATGTGCCGTCCATTATCCCCTCCACCTCCTGATGACAAAGTCAGCTTATATATAACGACACTGCAAACGTTGACATGATACAAATGTAATGTATTTGTGGTTTGCAGAAACATGTGATGCCAATATTTTCTTCTGGCAATTAAGCTATTTGCAAAATCTCTTCAACGTTTAAGCTGCTTGTTTGAAGGTCGTCTTTGTGTCTTTTACATTTTTTGATTATTGAAAACACCATAAAGGTTTATACTTGAATCTTCTATAATAAAGAAAAAAAAAGTAGCATCAGGGATCTTATTGCAAATTGGCAACAAGTCATTGGTAACAACATACACCCATTTTCCAAATCTCCAAAAGGTCACAGGAGAAAGGATGCAATTAGTACACAGTTACTTCTACTAACTGACAAGCAAAGATTACTTTAGCCTGATGTGAAATATCCCATGTAAGCTTTGATCTGAAGACACGGTGCCCACATATTTCAATGAAACCTGCAACTGCCTGCAAGCAACCACAGGGCACATTACAAACTGTCAGAGATTTCAACTGATCCCAGTATCCTCCTCAGAACGGCCTTTATTTGTGTGTGAAAGAACCTGTGTATATGTTTCATGTATGTTTTCAGACGTTACCGTCTAGTTTGAGGGAAGGTCTTTCACACAGATTTGACATCATAGTCCTGCGCACTGCACATTATAGAAAAACCTCTCATGTGACATTAAATTAAGTCCTATTAAATATAAACCTCTGTGTTTGTGTAGGACTCTGTGGCTCAAGAGTTAAAAGAAATAGGTTTTCCCTTTGCCAGTCATTCAGTGAGTAAATGTATAATGCAACTGCAGCTGCATTGTCTAGTGTTTGGCCATTTTGTAACTGAGTGCAAACCTATAACTCCCATGCAGCATTAAGTATTTTGTTGGATCTTTTTATTGACATTATTTCATATGCAACACTTTCATCGAATTGAGAGTGATACTGCCATCTACTGACACTGTAACTGAACTACAGTTTCATGGCCTATCGACGGATTATGTATAAATCTGTCACATATTACAGATGGCTTACCACACATTTCTGATGTGTCAATGATTTATTTATTTGTCATTTATAAGTGCATATATTGTGTTTGTTAATTACAACATAACCAGAGGGTTATGATGACCTTTATAATGATTGTTTGTCACAAGCTGTTCCAGGTGTCTTCACTCCATGTCGGCCTCGGCCTTAGAATAAACTGTGATGATGAAACTTGCAGTCTTGTTGGATTCATACGTGCAGGGAATGATCAAGTACTCTCCCTTCTTCAAACTGTGAAACTCAATCAGTTCTCTTGATCCGCTGAACTCACTGACTTTTAGAGGTTGTTCATCCTGGAAGAGTGAAGACGGAAGTCGTCCTTTGTTTGCCTGCAAAGATTATGAGTGGGGTATTTCCTCTTATTTATGCAGCCTTTGTATGTATGTATGTAGGCTGTACTGTATGTATCCATTTGATCATTTCTTTAATACAAAAATAATGTATAAATGCTGATTAATTTACCTCTGGTGGCACCTGTTTGAATTGAATGAGAAGGATATCAGATTAGATATTTGGCCATATTTATAATATCACTAATCCACAAAAGAAATGCAACACAGTGACGATGCACATATTCACAGATCAGGAACAGAGAAGAGAACATGAACACACCACTGACCTTGTAGATGATGAAGCCCATGGCGTGATATTTAACTTTGCTGCGATACTCTTCATCAGGCTTCTGCAGCAGAGACAGTAAGACGTTCTTGTCTGCATTGTTCTTCTCCTTCACTGTGAGACGATACTGTGGATTTGTCCAAAACTCCTCTGAGGGAAAGTACAAGGTAGTTACAACACTTAGAGAAATGTGTTTCCTTATAAGCCTCAGTTGTTGGAAGTTTAATTTGGCTAAGCCTCCTCTGAAGCAACTAGATTTGTCCACATGCAGAAACAGAATGCCTGAGGTTGTAGTTAAAGCAATACTCCGTGTATAAAGAGCTTGGAGGGTTGTGTGCACTGCTGAAACTTGCATATTTGGTGCCCTGGGTAAGCACCATCATCATAGTAAGGTGCCATTTGGCCCTCTGTGATAAATCAAACCTTAGATCATTGTTTTGGGGTCTAATAAAGATCTGTTGGTCAAACTGGACTTCCTGGATCATATTTATGTCTCACCTGTAACTGCAGCAACATGCCTCCTCTAATTCAGCCCTCTGTTTGTTTTAACACAGTACTATTTTCAGTGTGAACGCCCGTTAACTGCATTTGTGCCACATGAGAGAACAGAAAACTCAACTCAAACCTCACCTGCTCCACCATCAGAGCCCCCAGCAGATTTCCCAGCCTCCCAGCGGCCCTCTTTCAGCGAACAATTCCACTGACAGGCATCATCACCATCCAAAAAGTTGGGGCTGTCGCAGCAGATGTCCATTTCTTGGTAATGCTTACAAAAGTCGTCCATCGTCATCCTGAAACAGTGATGGATAAGAATCAAGGTCTCTCAGTGAGAAACTCAATATGGCTTGGGAATATTTCTTGACCTGCAACAGGTGAACAGAGGGTTCAACAAAGTGACCTGCCGCCCTGATCAAACTGACTCATAGGTCAGTCATTTTGACCTGCCTCCTCGCAGAGTGACATGCTGACTCACATGCCAGCATGGCATGGTTACTGTTGCCAAGACTTCTTCCCCCTTGAAGTGCAAGGCACACACAAAAGTACTGCCTCTCTTCACGGTAAATCCCACTCCCTTGTCTCTTCTGACAGACAAAATCATCTCCTTCTTTAATCCTCGTTGGTAGAAGAGCAGTGGAATGACAAATATGGCTGTTTATATTTTGAATTCCAATAAAAAAAAAAGGAATGCTGCACGCCTGACTACGTCTTGACTCCATCATTGTTTCTACCCACAACTTAAGCTTGCGCAAATAACCAGATGTGGGTTTTCCCCACATCTACATTAGTGAAATAGGCCTATGTTCACCCATCCTTGCACATGTCCACCGATTTGATTTAGATTGAAATACCAAGAAAACTATTCAATAGATAAAGTTTAAGATAGTAAAAATATTACCAAACCCCTCTAAATAAACTGAAAACAACCATGAAAAATGTGTATTTGAGTATTTGCATTTTAGTAAGTCACGTTAAAGGAGCTGTATACAACATTTAGAGGATTAATATAGCTGCAAACCACTTTTTGTGGGAAAGATGTAAAGATACAGTGGATAATGAATGTGGGGTTGTCTTCCTTGTTAACAGTGTTAGCTCTGTCAGCACTGTTGCTGTTGTTAGCATTGTTAGCTGGTAGCCTCCGGCTCCACCACCTTCAGGTTGAGAACCACTGCAGACAACCTGAATCAGACTCTGAGTCACAGATATGCTTTGAATGTTGCATACAGCTCCTTTAACTTTCAGAGGTACATTTGAGTTTTTCAGTTGCTGCTTTTGTGAGTGTTTTACCAGAATTCTCCATCGTTCTTTACTTTCAGACACTCCTTCCAGACCTCATCGCTCACGGTTTCCCACAGTGTTGACCTGTAACACAAATCAGCTTTGCTCATTTATGCAACAAAAGTGCTTTTCAGGGAGTTTTATGAATAGAGCTGCACTGTTGTGTTTAACTCCTCACTTATCACTCCAGTCTCCGTTCCACTCCTTCTCACCCCACGGGTTCCAGACTCTCACCAGATTCACTTTTTTCTCCTCACTCTCTACCTGGTAAGTAAATCACTTTGGTTAGATATTAATAACACTCAATTTAATTTACCAAACATCTTCAAGTGATGCACAGTCAAGGACTAGATGGACCAGAACAGTTATAGCAAAAGCATAAAATGGAAATCGATCACACATTAGTCAGGTACAAACCTGCCTGACTCCTGTCACAGCAAAGGCATGACCGTCCACCAGACCAAAGTTGTCAAAGATTTTTTTTCCTTTCTCCTGAAACAGATGCATTTTATACGTTTACAGTGAATGACGATTATTTTAAACCTCCATGTTTTAACTTAATTAATAACTCTGTCTCTTACCCCTGTAAAAGTTCCACATCCCATCATAGTTTTGCACTGGACAGCTCTGTTCATGACATCCCAAAGGTCAGGTGGGCTCTTGGACAGTGTGTAGGTCATGTGCACGCCTCCACTGAAGTCCTTGAATGCCTCAGGTGGGTTGCCAGCGATCATGTCTCCATAAGATCCACAGACCCTGAAGCAAAAAATGAACAAGCACCTTTGAATGTGACAAATGCAAATAATTATGGTGGTGATCTGGATCTGAAATTATTTGATTTCAGCCACAACAATGAACAAACTGAGACTTCCAAAATCCTAATGGTAGAAATACATTTAACTTGGCGCTTTGATTTTGCATGCATCAGTTATCACATACTTGGCATACGCTTTCTCCAGCAGGGGAGCCCAGAACTCTTTGCCAGACCTGGAGGAAACTGACACAGGTACTTTGTTGCGTGTTGGCAACAAGTCATCGATGACAACATCCACCCATTTTCCAAATCTCCAAAACTTCATAAGAGAGAGGAGGAATTGTAATTAGTACAAAGTCGTATGAATACTTCCATCTTGAAAACACATATCAAATCAAAAGGATCCTCTGAGGGTTGGTTTCGTTTCTTAGTTTACTGACTGACAAGAAAATATTGCTTCACCTTGAAGTGAAATATGCCAGCGTAGTTATCCTTGAAGCTTTGATCCGGAGGCACCACTTGTGCCCTCAACGACTTTTTCGAAGAGTCAACGCTCCAATAGATGAAAGAAACCAGCAATTGCCTGCAGGCAATCATACAGCACATTACAGTAACATCTGAGAATTGAACTCCTACTGCCGTCATTGGAAAGGCATGTTCCCTGGGCTCTACAGCAAATAACATACTGTAAACTCAAATGTTAAAAAGTTTGCATACCAACATCTCCTTGTTTGAAGTCAAACCTTGAAGTCCCGTCCACAACAAATGATGCATCAGGGTTAAGGTCCTGTTAAATTAGAGACACATGAATCCTTTCTTTCTGAAACACCATGTCTATTTTGTCATTTAAGACAGTAAATAAGTCGACTTACACGTGAGCTGAGCCACTCCACCTCACGGAGCTGCTCAGCTGTGACATCCTCAAGTTTTCCCAGAGAGTCGAGGTTCGGTGGGAAAGTTTCATCCTCAAATGTGCTCCCCTCATTGAGGAGAGATTGCTTCAGCTGCTGATAGTCTTGGCCTTTAAATTTCACGGGGTTGGAAGGGCTTCCTTCACCTCCATCCTCATAGAGCGAGTGAATCATCTTCACACTGGTGGAGGTCATGTTGGAGGAAGTGACAGAGGTGTCTGAAATCAGATTCAACAGCTTTTAGGTAAAACTGACTTCAGTAAATGAGTAAAGTGACATGCAAGTACAGCCTTTACCTGTGAGGTAGGATTCTGGCAATCACTGAGAGGTATAAGACAGTGTGATGAAAGAAAATATCATGCAACTTATTTATACACATGGATTACATACCAGACATACACCTGTCACAAGTATTTAATGGCTCAGTGCAAATGGCGTCAACACCCACGATAAGGCTGAGCAACCTGAATTAAAGGCATTATATTGCACAACGTCCATACATTGCAAAGGGTTTAATCTCATAATCTTCAAACAGTGATTCCAAACAACCTCAAAGGTGAAGCAAGACACAGACATACATTTTGTGACAGACAGATCAAAGACCTTTGCAGCATCTGAACAGAGAGGCTGTAAAGTCTGGTGGTACAGTGGGCCAGTTTTTGTTCTTATTTCAAGAAAAAAAATACAACATAGGGGGAAATGACCCAAAGGCAGTGCAGGTCACGTTAATGAGTCCATCATTGGTTCAGTACATCAAAAGGTACAGTACAAAAAAAAATTGCACATACCATATTCCTTTATGGCGGCACAGTGATGCAGTGGTTAGCTTTGTCACCTCGCAGCAAGAGGGTTCCTGGTTTGAGCCCTGGGATGGGGGAGCCCCTCCGTGTGGAGTTTGCATGTTCTCCCCGGGTCAGCGTGAGTTTTCTAGGGGTGCTTCCTCCCACAGTCCAAGTCCAAGACATGCAGGTTAACTGGTATGAATGGTTGTCTGTCTCTATGTGTCAGCCCTGTGATAGTCTGGTGACCTGTCTAGGGTGTACCCTGCCCCTCACTCAGTGTCAGCTGGGATAGGCTCCAGGCCCCTGTGACCCCCGACAGGACAAACGATTACAGAAAATTAAATTAATATGCTTTTGTTTGTTAGTTAAGTTGTTTATTTGTGTTGTTGCTATCTCATTAGTTAGGGTGGACCTGGGTAAGTTTGCCTAGGATGCCACAAGTGCCTGGTCCAGCACTGAGTACAGTCATAGAACTATGTTTCGTACCAAACGCTCAGCTAATGTGCCAACCTACACTGACAGAGTCGTCTATATCCTCACAAACTGAGCATAGATTTGTTGCCGTTGTGATGAAGTTGCCGTCTGGCACAATAAAAACAAGCTGTCTAAGAAAGAAAACATGTCAGTATTTAAGACAGGGCTCATTTTCCATGACCTAAAACAAACCCTTCTCTTTCCTTCCAAACAAATGCTTGAATGAAATCCATCCTGACGAACAGGTCATTCTATTTTCTTTACTTCAATCCCCTGTCAGTCAACCTACCCACCTACAGGCATGTGATACTAACTTTAGAAGTGTCTGATCTAGTAGTGGTATTTGATGAGATGGGTGTACTGCTGGGTAGATGGGTAGGTTACAGGGGAGGAAGTGGGTATACTGTTGACAGCTAGAAAAAGGGGTGAGTACACTCTCTATAGCTGCGTGCACCTTCCACTACACCACTGGTCTGATCTCTAAACTTTTCATTACCAGTGACACGGCCATACCAAAGTACCTGATGTCAAGAAGCTATTTAAGAAGTTGCAAACACTTTCTTTCTTCCACATCTTCCCTATACTGTGACCTACAACTCATCCGATGAGAAATGTCACAATGGAAAAAACAAAATGCTGTTTGGGTTGTAGTGTTGCCATACAACAACAAAAAACACCTCTATTCGATCTAACCTAGTCATTTTCCTAGATCAGGGGTAGGAGACCTGCAAGTTTTTCGTCCCTCTCCATTGGCTCCCTGTGGCTTTGACATAAAATTATATAGAAATGAATCATGGTTATTTTTTAACATTCAGATTTTCATTTGTCATTGTGGTAGGCCTAGAGTGACTAGACATCAAATTAAGAAACCTTTTAACATACATCATACATCTCAAATCTGGTTTCTTTCCCTCTAAGTTTTGCTGAACTTCAGTAGCAGTTGCCTGTGGTCTCCCTAGCAAGCCTAGCTATGGACTCCAAATCCAAAACATAAAGGATTTAATAGTGTGTGGAAAGATTAATTTGATTTTACCACCAACCCTGCAAAGTTAAAGTACTAAATTATTATAAATAGCCCACTGCAGAGTGGCCATGTTTGTGCTAATATTCATATTAATAAATGCTCCTTAAACCATTCATAATGTTGATGGGCTAATTTAGACTTGTGTGCTGTTAGTTTTATTCAAAATGTTTTGCAGCCAATAATGACTCTTTTAATAGCAAAAGTTGCCAACCTTTGTCCTATGTTTATCAGGGGCTTTAAGCTGATATTAATTCACTGCAAAGTGTTTGATTTAACGTACACTCTGCTTATGTTGAACATTTTATCGCTTATATTTGAAGGAGTTTTTGAGAAAAAGCAAATATTAAAGTTATGTGTTTATTAAAAGGCTTTGCTCATTCGCCAACCCACGCTGAACCTCAGTGTATTGAGTCATCTACATCTTTATAAACTGAGGATAGATTTGGTGTTTGTAATTAAGTTGCTGTCAGGGGTAACAAAAACAATGTGTCTGAGAAAAATAAGTCAGGGTTTGAGACAATGACCTGTAACCCCCCGTCTTCCAAACAGACACTTGAATGAAAACCATCCTGAAGAACAGGTATTTGTTTTGCTCTCTTCAGTCACCTGTCTGTCATCTCACCTACCTCCAGACATGTGATGCCACCAGAAGTGTCTGATCTCTTAATGTCTGCCAAACCTACCAGCACATAAGGTCATTGAGCGTGCTAAGAGGTTGCTTTAGCTGCAAATCAAAATCAGTACATTTAATCACAGGCATCTTGAAGAAAAAGTGAAAAATTCCCCATATTAGATAAATATAAAGTCATTTAGGTTCATGTAAATGACTAGAAAATATGGAGAGGACTGGGTGCAAGAGTTCAGCGGTTTATTTAACTTATGTCTTTCCGGGATTGGTGGTGGGTCCATTTCAATTAAAGAGCAGTTTCAGTTTTTAGTTCCTACATATTGTATTTCACAGGTATGGACTTGAAGCAAATTTTATGAGAAGCTATGATCTCAAAAAATTTAAGACTTTCTCCTCAGGTTTAACACCCATTACTCATGACCTCACTCGGATTTAAATACTTGAAAGGACGAGATTGTAAAGCATGTTATTTACTAAGTGAACCACAAATCAATACATTTCCCTTCATTTCCTGATTCAACTGTGTACACTATTTGTTACCAGCAACCATAAAACTTAATGTTACCAGGCAGCAGTTGGGGAAAAAAAAAAAAAAAGAAATAGGATCATTTCATTCAAATACAAAAAGTACGCAGTGGTCGACACGTTTGGCAAGTGGCACAAATAATGGTAGGTCAAGGTTAATATTAACATAGCTGTGAGCTAATGTATCGCTAATATTAGCGTAACAGCTAGGTAACTTTAACAAGCATGTTTAATATTAAAAAAAAGGGAATTAATGACTTTTGTAACCGAACATTAGTCCTCATTAATGGCACATTTGACAAAGGGCACATGACTTGTTTGGGAGTCAAATCTCATTTAAGATTGCAAAGACTTACTTGTGACTTGGTCCCACCTCTGTTGTAGACACAAGTCACCTTTAGATTTGCTTGTGTATCATAGTGCAGGCTAATGAAGTAGCAACACCACTGGTTTCAGTTAATCAGGCTGTCCTGACACTTTATTGGAATCATACCACACATTTACTCATACTGCATTTTACAGTGTAAAATAGTTTTCAAAACACATGTCGACATCCACCTTCAGACCAGTGTCCATGAGTCGTCCTGTCATCTGAAGAAAAGAGGGGGACAAATTAGTCTTGGAATAAAAACATTTATAGGAATATTTATGAATTGACAATTTTCCTAATTTATTAATACATGAAAAGTCAAACCTTTAAAATGCAACACACATTCATCTCAATTCATACAAAAACAATCCACACATGTGAACAGTAAATCAGATCAGAAAGCTGTTTGCCTTACAAAAAGAGGCAGAGTGATGAGTTTGAGTGGATCCTGTTAATATTTACTGCTGCAATGACAGTTTCCCCAGCAGGGGTCAGATGAATCAGATGGATGTCTTACCACATGTGGCTTGCAGGTGGACTGAGGCAGAGTCTCCGCAACTGCTCGATCCGATTCTGAAGGACAAGAGAGGATGTTAGCCTGCAAATTATTTCATTCAGGTGTACTTTGTAGGACCATTTAATGTTCAGAAAACCGAGAGTCACCACTGAACAATCTGCCGGTAATTCCAGCTATTTCAGTTTAGGTTTCATCACAACAATGTTGACTGCTATTTATGTGATAAAGATTCAAATCTACCTGTGAATTCACTCGACAGCAGACTTCAGGGGACAGGAACAGACTGGCAGAATGATGCCTGTAATAAAAAACACATGGCAAAATGAGAACAGACAAATATTTTTTGAACACATTTTTCTTCAGCAGAGCTTTAATAGACTCAGAAAACTGGATCTGAGACAATCGTCAGTTGTCGCATCGGACGGCACTTCCTATTCCAGGTTTTCATCACTGACAAAGCTACGCAGATTCATCTACCCCTTTATAAGCTTTTCAATTAACTCACCATTGTACAACATCACAGCATGTGTATTTAGGATTTAACTGTATTATTTAACCACTTTGAACAGTATCACAGAACAAGCTTGTACAATCCAGATGCTCAAATCAATCAAGTACTGAATGTGTGTACAAGGTGAGCTTATAAAAAAAAGCTTATGACTTTATTAAAGTTACTGTGAAAATGAAAAACTTACGAGGTCTGTCTCAGATGTAGCTGCAGCTGCATCCTGTAACATGACTCATTCGTTCTTTCAGAGGAATCTTCTTACTTCACAAACCCAGCCTTGAGAACAAAATTAAAAAAGGTGAAAATCTAGCAATGACAAAGCCCACTGTAGAAGATGTTTCTGCAATTTTGCATTCAGAAAACCGATGGTCACCACTGAGCAATCTGCCGGTAATTCCAGCTATTTCAGTTTAGGTTTCATCACTACAGAAGCAGCTGGTTGACACTTTTGACAGACAAACATATTCACCTGCACAGAATCAATCGTCTTCAGGCCAGATGGTTCACTTGGGAGCATGAGCAGCACTGCATGGCAACTTCATCTCTTGTGGCCGCTAACACAAGTTCTTTCAGCTGCAGAGGGAGAACACCGGGTTAGGATTTGTCCATTTGTTTTCACAGGTTACAGAACTGTATCGTCACATGTTCAGAAAACCGAGAGTCACCACTAAACAATCTGCCGGTAATTCCAGCTATTTCAGTTTAAATTTCATCACAACATTTAATGGCTACAGCACATTTCCATGAACAAAACATTAAACCAACCTCAGTGTGACTTTAATGTGCCTTTATCATCTTGAATGAACCCATTCTTCTGACCTTTAAAAAAGAAAAACAGGATCGGTGAGTAACTTGCATTAGCAGTTTATAACAATTGATAACCAATGAGAATTAACTGCAGTTTTAGAGGCTCAGCACAGTGAGTATGAAACATCGTCAGTTGTCGCATCAGACGGCACTTCCTATTCACAGTTTTCATCACTGACACAACTGCATTAAACAGACAGTTGATCTGCTTCACTGTAACTCACCTCGCAGGGACACCACTCAGACTCATGCAGAGAGCTGCCAGCCTCAAGTCGACCTGCAGAAAGAAGACATTCATGATTTAAAAAATAAATAAATAAATAAAAACTCTGGACGACAGACAGCAGTACTAGACAAGTATTTATGTGGATCTTGGTTAGGGTTACACTAAAATGCCACGTTTCTGAACACTTTCACTTTTTGAAATTTGAGAAAGCCACATTTATCAAATGTAACCACGTTATTTAAATACTAAGAGCAATTTATTATGACAAACGCCCACAGATCAGGCTTCCAGGGCACGTTATCTTCGCCGACTGTTAGAGGAGACATGATTTTATAGAAAGAAACAGTTAAATGTTTGCAATAAAGCAACACACATCCTCTTTATCGTCGAGGCCGAAAGAAAAAAACCCCTCCAAAACTCACCTTGTCCTTCATCTTTTCCATTTCTCAGTTTTCTCCACGTGGCTGCACGAGGCCTGCCTGTACAATGCTAACGCTACACTTTAGCTAGCAGATTTTAGCTACAGACTCAAACTACCTCTCAGCTAACGTGTTGTTTGCACATTTCGTATTGTGTCCTTGTAGTTACAACAACTCTTAACAAGTTCAGTGAAAACTGCCGAGGAGAGCCGCATGTGTTGGACCGACAGGCGGATTCAAAAGAGACCGTTGAGAGCGACGGCAAAGATTTTAAAGCCTGAATGTCGCCGGGATAAAACGTCATTTCCGGTGCGTGAAATAACGCTCTGTCGCCACCTGCTGTACCGGAGTGTGAACATCACGACTCAATGCTGTGTTTTTTAATTCAATAACAGCTAGTGTGGATGAATAAATTCAGTTCTCATTTAAATAATTTAATTTATTAAATTAACGCTGAACTTAACAACCGGTGGTGAGAAGAAACTAATAATATTTAATTATGTAACGTTACTGTACCACTACTCCATCAGAGGCAAATACTTCAATACTTTTTACTCCATTACAGTATTTGCAAGCTAGTTACAAGTCACTTTTCACATTTAGATTACATACAACATGTATGATCAGCTCTAATAAAAAAAATAGTATTTATATAGCAAAGGCATGTCCAAAGTCTGGCCCAGGGGCCAAGTGTGGCCTGTGGATCAATTTTAAATGGCCCCCAGCTTGTCTTTCAAAAAATGCTATATGTGGCCCACCACACAATATTGGTAAATAAAGCAAGATCACTTTACATTTTTACACCTCACGATGGCAGGATTATCACACAGTGCAGGCAGAACGAATGTGTTTTCAAATAACAGGCTAACAAGCAAATTAACAGTTACCTAACTAATAGCAGACATTTCCTGCGACTAGGTAGCAGACACGGCCACAGCAAAGAAGAGTTAAGTTGAGAGTGAAGGTTGCCACTTTTGGGAGAGGTGGAAAGATGAAACAATTGCGTTTGTCTCATTTTAAGTTTTTTGCCTGGCCCTCACGTATTGTACCATTTTCTAACCCAGTCTGCATTCAAAAGTGTTTGGACACCCCTGCTATAGCACACTGAGGCAACAAGGCAATTCAAAGTGCTCCACATAAAACATCAAAAGCATCAAGATAAAATGTGTAAAAACACATTTTAAAGGGACATTTGAATGCAATTAAAACTGTAATTAAAGAACTAGAGAATAGAAAATAAACACAAGCTATAAAACATTTAGACAGGTATAAAATACAAAAGTTAGTACAGTGTAAGAAATGAGCAAATAGTTTATTTAATAGAAGGCAGCAGCAGCAGAAAGAAAAGTCTTTAAATGAACTGAAAGTTGCAGTGCACCTGCAAGTTTTTCAAGATATGGTACATGAAAACTAAACGCTGCTTCTCCATGTCAAGTCTTAACTCTGATAACATAAAGCAGACCTGTTCCCAATCACCTGAGAGGTCTGAGCTCTATAATGCAGGTCTGTGTGATTCATTTTTTAGGGGGACCAGTAAATCGTTAGACCACACTGTTATAATAGTCAAGTCTACTAAAGATAAATGCATAGACAAGGTTTTCAAAATCCTGCTGAGACACGTCTTTTTTGTCCTTGATATGTTCTTAATGTGATAGTAGCCTGACTTTGTAAATGTCTTAATGTGGCTGTTGAAATTCAGATCTGAGTCCATTACACATGACAATAATCCAAAAGAATTATATCATAAAACTCTGAAAGGGGCCATTCTACATAAGTCATTTTACTTTTAATTTTTGATGTCAGTGTTTTTGTGATTTTTTATGTGCTGCTCAAGCCTCTGCCTGTTCACTGTGTAACGTCTTGACAGTTCAATAAAGTAGTAAGGGACAAAGGGCGTGTTGTCTTCCTGATGTGTAACTTGTGTTTACATTTATGTGTCCTGAATATACCTACATAAATCCTGGTGTATCGCCCAGGCTATGCACCGTTTACTGCCGAATGAACACATCAATCAAAACAAGATAATAAAATAATAATTAATTAAAGAAAACACGAGTTCAAATAAGAAAATGCAGCCACATTTTATTTGCAGATATTTAAATAAAACATTAATCATCACTTAGATGAGTTAAATAGCCTGTGGCCGCGGGGTGGCGCTGTTACACAGGTCTTCCTCACTAATTACATGGAGAGTCACATTAATTGCTTGTTTGTCTGACTGCTGTTAGTCTGGAGACCTGGTTCGTTTCTGTGAGCGTCATTTTGGTCTGGATTTATTTTCTCAGCAGACTTTGGATATCACATCACATCTCCAGAGCCACCATCCAGCTGTGTCAGGTAAAGTTGTCAAACTTACTTAGACTCCTCTGTATTTAGTGTGTTTTCTTTTTTTATGCACTATGATGCTTCATCCTTCATCTGGAAACACACTCTGTCTCTACCACACCTTCCTAACACCTTAACCTATCACTTGTCCAATGAGAGATGTCACGTTAGATAAAAACAAAATGTTTTTGGGTTGCATTGTTGCCACAATAAAACAATACCTTCATTTAATCTAACCTGAATCATCTATATTTTCTTATGATGTTAATCAGGGGCATGTTGATATTAGTTTACTCCAAACTGTTTCTGTTTTACTGTATGCTCTGCATATTTAACATTTTAATTCTGATATTTGCTCTATTACAGGAAAACTTGGAGGACGTTAACTATCCTTCCCTGGTTTTTTGAGAGTTTTTAAAGAGAAAAAAAAAACAAATAAGAAAGTTAAGTGTGTGTCTCTTCTTGAAGTGAATGAAAAGTGTGTGTTTGCTGTCAGTGAAGGTGGCAGCTTGAAGGTGTGTGTGTGTATGTGTGTGAAGTGATCCACTGCAGCAGCAGCATGTTGCCACCTGTGAAGAAAGACCGGATCATTACTCAGCTCCCACAAGTTAGTAACACACACACACACACACACACACACACACACACAAATATGCTCTATAATGCAATTACAGCTAACAGTGTTACTATTGACGATGAGGTTATTTAGAGTCTTAAATGCTGCTCTTTGTTTCCCTGAAAGTGGATGGCTGCAAAATTCCAAAATGTGGTTGTCCTCACAAAACCTTAAAATTCCAGCCTTGGTGATATTGAACTTATATTCAAGATAAGACAGCAACAACTCAGGGATGATGATGATGATTTAAGTTTGTGACATTGCCATTCACCTTTTAAAACTGATTTATTAGCCTATATTAGTCTCGTCCTTCTCTTTTACCGTCCAATGTGCTTTTTTCCCACTGGTTTCTTTCTGTTTCCCCTCCTCACTTTCTTTACAGTGTTTCAGTCCCAATGCAGCACTGCACACCAAAGATAATTTCCACCCACAGGTGAAGGCTGCGTGCAATGTCCAGAGGTCAGACACAGTGAGGTAAGGTCACAGAGGGGTTAATAAGACAACGCACCCGGCAGCTGCTACCGTCCTGCTGCTCCACGCACTGTAACATGTTGTGTTTAAATTAAATGAATTAGTCATGGCAGGGCCCTTTAAGTCATGCTATGTCTGCTGTGTCAGCTGACAGCTGTTGACCTCTCCCATCACATCTGCATTCATCTGGAGGTCTATTTAAAGGTCCAGTGTGTAGGATTTAGGGACGTGTATTGGCAGGAATGGTATATAATATTCCTAACTATGTTTTCATTAGTTAGAACTGATGTGTTTTCGTTACCTTAGAATGTTAATATCTTCATACGTAGCAGGTCATCTTCCACAGAGTCTGCCATGTTGTTCTACAGTAGCCCAGAATGGACAAACCATACATCTGCTCTAGATAGGGTGATTTGATTTATGCGTTTTTGTGTTGGCCACCATAGTTCTCCTTCGTTCCTTGGCAAACGGGAGAAATTTCAGTTCAACCTCACAGCTAGATGCCACTTAATCCTGCACACTAGACCTTTAAAGGATAAGGCCAGTGATATTTTTGTCAAATCAGATAAATACCATTGACAAGTCCATCTCTCAATACTTTTTAGCCTCTCTACTCTGTCTGTGGCACAAACTAGTCACAAATGTAAAGTTTAATTCTTCTAAAAAAGCTCAGTAAAAATCAGCTTGGCACTGCAGCCTTTAGCAAACATTGCTGAAATGTTAACTCAAACAGGAGTAATTTGCACATTTGTTGGGGACTATTTTCACAACCTGGTCTCACTCCGAAGTCGCTGAAATCCGACGCTTCGGCAGTGAGTTGCAGCGTCACACACTGACAAAAAAAGCATCCTTTAACATCGACATGATACGCAGCCAGTCGCCCTTATAGTTTAACTGTGCTCGGCGGATTCGGGGGGAAATGCAGTGGGACAAGAACGAAAGTTAGGCCGGCAGAAGTCCTAATAGGAAGAGCAGGAGGGGTGGAGGATAAGTCGGACTTTCACCCGGGAGTGGTGTTTGTGTCCCATATAATCCTAAAGCCAATCCCTGATCTGTTTTCCTAAACCTAACCACGTGCTTTTGTTGTTGGAGGGAAAAAAATGATGCTGTGCATTTATTTTGAAAGAGACAGAATGTAAATGGTAAATTTCCTATGAAAATGGAAGTGTATTTTGAAAGAAGACAATGTATGCAACAGACAGAAGTTGACACAGCATCCCAGAACGTCAACAACCAACACACCCAGGGTACCTTGCACGTCGTATGTGGACGTGGAAAGTCCATGACCAAACGTCGATAGGCTATGTGACGAGGTCGGAGTGAGAATGTGTTGATTTTCAGCCATGTACTAAGACATATCTGGTGTCAAAACAGAGCTTTGATCCCTCCTTTTTTTATAAGATTTATGCAGAAAACCTTGTACCTTACACGAAAACAAATTGTTTTTTGATTTCTACTACATACTTGGATTTTTTTGCAGAAAGCAAACTCTCAGTACATTTAATGAATTAAAATGATGAAGCAGATTTCGACTCAAGGCTGTGCTGTTCTTTTTTAGGATCTAAATAAATGTTGCAGATAATTATCCTTTTAGGAAGCAAGAATGTCTCAGTCATAACAAATCCCCCCTAATTTGTGGGATCAGGCTGAGATTTAGATTTAAATCAAATCTAAATTAATTTAGTAATTAAAATGACTCATCTTTCATGTAAAAGCAGACCAAGGACTGATTCATTTAGTCTGTTAAGGATCACTTGTGAAGTTAATTATTCTGGAACATAAAAGTTAAAGGGGGCTGTGAGGCATGAAAGAGTTCAGTGATGTCTGCATGTTGTTCATCATGTTGCTGTGTGTTTCATGGAGTCGTTATTGACTGTGACAGCTTTCTCTTGTCAGCTTTAATATCGCCAAGGTCATCGTAGTGGGAGATGTTGCAGTTGGGAAAACGTGTTTGATCAGCAGGTAAGAAGGCGTCATAAATAATTAGATTGATTAAACGATAATGTGGCAGTTTCACAGTGCTTCTGGGCGTCATTTAGATACATGGTTGAACCTAATTGTGTTTCAAGTTGAAGTTGTAGTGCTGCAAATGTCTTTTTAATAAAAACCATTACATAAAAATTACAATTTCTAAATTTTAGATGACTAAAATCACCACATTTTGCCTTTGTGCTTGATGCTTTTCATTTCATGTCATAATAACGTTATCGTGCAATGATGAGGAGTCCAGTCACACACAAAAACACAGTCAGCACAGCACAGCACAGCAGAGACTCACATTTTCTTTGGGAAATGTCCAAATCATCATTTAATTGAGTTTGTGTGAGTTATATCCAGGTTGTTATGCGATAAAGACACACAGTTTATATGATTTCATTAGATCTCATGAAATGTCAGTCAGGGTAAAGACTATGATGATACTGTAAACTTATGACTTTGTTTTTTTTCACCAGTAACTTTGTGTCATTGCTGTTGATCAGTCAAAATTATCAGTTTAAAGACATCTCTTTGGCACCACAAACATTTCTGACGTTATAGGCAAAATGATGAACATAAAGACTTTGCAGGTCTAAAATAAGTTCTCTCTCATGTTCCACTTGTTCCTTGAAGGTTCCGTAAGGGTGCGTTTGAGAAAAACTACAAAGCAACCATAGGGGTGGATTTTGAGATGGAGCGTTTCGAGGTGCTCGGTGTTCCCTTCAGTTTACAGCTGTAAGTAGGTCGCTGCTCAACACTCAGTTCACTCAGAGCCTCAAACAAACTAACTCACTCACTGCACTGATGGATCAGCAGGGTCGAATGGGTCAGCAAGTTCTGTTCAGTGCTACCCAGCCTTCACATGCATGAAGTCACATTATTAGATCATTTTTAGGTTATGTAACATCCTCTAAAAATTTACAAGCTTGTTGTTTCGACTCTTATGTGGGCCTTAAAGTACATAATTCAATTTTTCCTTCACTGTGTTGGTGAAAATCCCAGAGACCAGCTCTACAGGACATTTAATGAGCCCCTATGGGAGAAAATGAGAAAATAAAGTCCGTGAACCTTTACAGCTGTAACGTGGTCGTACGCTTTCACTGATTAATCACCAGATATTTGCGTTGTAATACTGTCGTTCTCCTGCCTCCCTTTCTTTTTCTTCTTCTCCTGCTCGTTGAGCTTGTTAGTTATGCTAGCAATGTGGCTCGAGGGTTAGTAATTACAGTCGCTGAAATATCTCAACAACTACAAGATGGACTGCCATGAAAGTCTGTACAGACATTCTTGGTTTCCAGAGGATGAATCCCTCTGGTGGTGGTTATTCCCAAATGTTTCGTCTAGCACCACCATGAGGCTGACAACTGGGGGTTTAGAGTGAAATGTCTCATAACATCAAACATCTATTTGATGCATTGCCATGAAATTTGGTACAAACATTCATGGTTTCCACAGGATGAAGTCAAGCACCAACCTCTGGGGCCGAAAAATGAGGCAAATGGGGAAATGCTAAAAACTGCAATTCCTTGAACGGCTACTTGAGGCTGGCTCCAAAGGCGAGTCAATCCCCATAGACCCCCATGTTAAAATGCCAACCTTGGTCTCTATAGTTAATTTCCCAGTTCACAACAAATCTGCAGGCGGGGGAATTTTAATATAACTTGTCTAATCAAATTTTCTTAAGGCTTAAAGTCACACGTTATTTTAATGCCAGGCTGTCTGCGAGATGTCACAGCAGTCTTTGTCAGATCCACCCCTCGCTCTTCCACAGCTCCACCCTCTCACCCAAATATGGTAACCTTGGGTCACTTCTATTTTGTAGGACATTGTCTGCAGTGTAATATACAAATTAAAGTTGTTCGCCTTGCCTTCTGGCTCCAAAAATCCAAGATGGCCAAAAAGCCAAAATGCCAAGCTCGAGGGTTCAAAACGGGAATCTACAAACCATAGACTGTAATAATAATAGATGTAGTTACTGTGATGTCAAGCCCTGAGTTTTGCATTTTGACTGACGCCATCTTGTATTTTGGAGCTGGAAGTGACAATTTTAAGCATTTGCTTTAAGCATTAATAAAATATAAATGGTTGAGCTACATAAAACTCCACCCCGTACAGTTGACATGGAGGGTGAAATAAGCAATAGAGACCAAAATTGTTTTTTTGTACCTGGCTTGGGGAGGGGGGATGGACTCACTGCTGAAGCCAGCCTCAAATGGTCATTAGAGGAACTGCAGTTTTTGGGACTTTGTGTTGGCTTCATTTTCCAGCTGCTTTCTATGAGCCAATAGGTGACGTCACGGTGGCAACGTCCATTGTTTTTATACAGTCTGTGGACAAACTGTAATAACTTTGAGTTTAGTCTAGTTTAGTCTTGTTTAAATAAAGCTGATAATTGTTGACTAAGGCCTTCTATAGCTCTGCTCTCAACAAAAACAACACTGAATGATAAACAGCCATAATGACAGCAACCCACAGCTCTTCCTCCTCTTTTCCTCTTCCCTTCATCTCCACCAAATATCACAACCAGAACAATCAAAGCTGCGTCTGATCTATTTCAGGTGGGACACAGCAGGCCAGGAGCGCTTCAAATGCATTGCTTCGACCTATTACAGAGGAGCACAAGGTGAATGGCGCTCAGTGTCCACAGTATAGCTCTCATTTGTCTCACACACAAACACTCTCTCATCATGCTCTTTGTTTTACTTCTTCTCTTACTGCTTGTCTCTCTGTGCCCCTCCAGCCATTATAGTGGTGTTTGACTTGAGCAGTGTGAGCTCTTTAGCACATGCCAGGTAAGGAATACTCCATTATGATGTAATTATTGTGCCATTAAAATGCCATTTAAAGTCTAATAATTGTGTGTGTGTGTGTGTATGTTAGGCAGTGGTTGGAGGATGCCATGAAGGAAAATGACCCATCCAGTGTTTTACTCTTCCTTGTCGGTACCAAGAAGGACCTCAGTGTGGGTGACATGAATAAAAATTTGTTTTCAATTTGTATATTAACTTTTTATGTAATTTTAGCGCTGTATTTTTGGCAGGAGTAACCTTAAAATTCAGGTGACAGTAAAAACATCACATCAAGTTTTCTTGCTAATGCTGCTAGGGTTGCAACTAACATTTTTTATCATTAAGTAAATAACCTTTGATTAATTGTTTGGTCCAGATAACTTCGGAAAACAGTAAAACATTTCCATGACAATTTGCTAGAGCCCACAGTGGTGACTGTTTGACAATCTAAAATCCAAAAATATTCAGTTTTCTGCAAGCAGTAAATTCCCACATTTAAGAACATGAAATCAAACCATGTTTGGCACCTATGCTTTGATTTTCAAGAAGTTGCCAATTAAATTTCTGTCAATGGACCGACCAGTTTATCGACTTAATGTTGCAGCTCTGAATATCTTACTTTTAGTTTAGATCCGTCTAACTCCATGGTGACCAATGGCCTGTAGCTTGTTCTATGCTCCACCACTTTCCTCCACCTCCCTGGTCCCATTCACTCCTCTCTCTGTGCTCCACTCCTCAGTCTCCAGATCAGCTGGCTCAAATTGAGCAAGAAGCCATCAGACTCTCGGAGGAAATCAAAGCAGAGTACTGGGCCGTGTCTGCCAAGTCAGGTGGGAGTCTAACAACACATTAACAGGAACAGATCCCCATCTCCCACCACCTCACTCCCACATTCGTCAGTCACCATCCCTGCATGCTTTTCATGTTCATGTTATGTTCTTCTGTCTTTCCTCCGTCTCTTCATTGTTACAGGTGATGGTGTCAAGGATTTCTTCTTCCGTGTGGCCTCGCTGACTTTTGAGGCCAACGTTTTGGCGGAGCTTGAGAAAAGTGGGTCAAGGCACGTCGGTGACATTATAAGTAAGTCCGTTTGCTTAAAAAAAACTATTTCTTTGATTCATTTTTCTGGGAACCACTGTATCTTAGAATGTCAAGTACTCAGTCATGATTACAGTCTTGGTTTAAGGTTGATTTAATTTTATCTACCCAGTTTGATTTGTGAGAGTTTAAAAACTCAAAGGTCTGTTTGTCAACCTATAGAGAAACATGTAATCCTTAAGTTGTGGCTGGAGCAAGAAAATCTGTTTTTCTCCCTAGACATATGAACCCAAGTTTTGTTTCAGTCTAAGTTATGTTCTGTGGCTCTGACAAGTCTGAGGTTGGGATTAGGAAATATTATAAGAAAGCTGGTGTTATTCTTTTCTTTTCTTATTGTCAACAAATCTATGATCAAAAGGAAATGAACAATGCGACTTGTGCTACTTGTGATGAAATATCTTCGTATGACCTCTTATCACAAATTACTGAGTTGTGAGCCGTTTAACAACAGAGTGTTTTTTCTTCTTGGATTGTTTGCTTTGCTTTGTAGACATACTGGATGAAAGTAGCCCTTCATCCACTACCCTAAGCGCTATTGTAGGCAACTGGACTTGCTTGAGTTTCTCGAAGATGTTTCTCATCCAAGAGGCTTGTTCGGTTCCAACGGACTGGTTTGGAGTCACAGGCTTTAAACCCTGTGTGGGTGTGAACCCTTACAAAGTCATTGACGCCACCTGTGAGCTCTGAGTTTTAAAGTCGTTAAGGTGACATGTGAGACGTTGACCCACCTGGCCATCTTGTATGTCGTTAGGGTCAGATGGGTCCAGGTGAGAATGGGTGTTAAGTCTTCTGGGGAGGGATCGCAAGACTGCATTGTAGGTGGGTGATAAGTGATGTCATAGGCCACCTCCTCTTTTTAATAATGGTCGTCTAGTTTGGCAAAGATGGCTTCTTTCATGCTTCTTTCAAACCATCTGTCTTCTCTGGCCAAGATGTGAACATTGCTGTCCACGCAAGCATGTCCCTTTTACTTTAGATGAAGGTGGACAGCTGAGTCTTATTTTAATGTTCAAATGTGTCTTGTGCTTGAATAATCTTCTTTAATCGTCACCAGTACGGCAACACAGTGTACACCAACTTCACTCTCTTTGCATTCACAACATACTTTCAACTCAAGCGTTGCAAATGTTACTCTGAGTCTGTTACGCTCACACCTGTCCCTACAAAATGACTGGTAGGGACTTAAACTACTCTCAGGCTAAGGGGAAAAGAAATAGCACCTTGTTTAAATACTATAAATAATAATGGAATATTCATTGTATGTAATGATAAAACTGAATTCTGCAAGTCCAAACTAATGTGGCTCATTATGTTTTTAATAGTTAAAATGTTGTTTTTAGGATCAATTCATTGTTAGTTTTGATATTTTCCTGGAATTTTCTGTCAGTAACATATTTTTGCTCAGATTAATTATTCAAACCCTTCCTGCTGAAGGTCACACTGTTCATCTGAATGCTGAAATGTAAAAGGTTATATTCTTATTTGTGCTCCCCACAGGGCTCACAGACAGTACAGAAGCTCATCACAAACCAACCAAGAGGAAATCCACCTGCTGCTGAGAGAGGACGACCACCTGGATACACGTCACAGTGAAGGGGAAAATTAAACTGAAACATGGACTCAGCATGCTCAGCGTGGATATCGTGAACAGACCACGTGAAAAGTAATGTCCCATCAGCTAAATCATGTTATATTTGTGTTGTTCGGCAAATGACCTGAGAGGATGTTGAGGCTGTAAACAACAAGAAATACTCTCAGGAATGTTTGTTGCAACAAATAAAGCTTTGTTAGATGCTTCTTAACATTTATCAACAAAGGAAGATTATTCTCCAGTAGATCTTTTATTAAGCTGCACTTGCTTTTTATAAACATTCGTGTGTCTGAAGCAACATTTTTCTCCCGTTGCTGGAGAATATATCAGCACCAGACGTGGTGCATTCCATTGGGTTTTCTCAATGGTCCTTCTGTCATGTGTCTGTGCTGCTAATGTGATGCGCACTCCAGCTCCCATGACCACAGTCATACCCACAACGCATCTCTCTCCTCTGACATAAGGGTTCTCATGGTCTTGAAAATGGAGGGATTGTTCGCTGGGACAGGAAGTTACATCTGAGGCTAACTGATTTCTCACTCAGTTAAGTCAGACAGGAGGAAGAAGTCTGCTTTTTTGTCATCTCCTATTAAACACATATACGTTTATTATAACTCCTGGATTTTGAATTGTAAATAAATTGGTTTTGATCAGTTTGTCTTTTCTTTCTGTTGAAATAGAAAAAGCTATGTGGTGTAAACACAGCGCAAATGTTGGGAAAATTCTTCACATTCTGTTCCTATCATATCTCCACCGTGAAGACGCACACATTCATATGTACATCACATGTCTGCACTGCTTGTTTGTTTCCCAACATGAACAAGACTCAGGTTTTAATATGAACACTTTTATTAAAGGGATCACAGGTAGAAAAGGTCATCAGCAGTGCCAGAGACATCGTTTCTCCTCTATGAACCAACCACAGCCTCGCTGAGACAGACGCAATATCTTAATCTGGCAAGAGACGTAAAACCAAGTACTCAAAAACCATAGTTATTTAAAACCATATGCATATTATGGGACCATGATACTTCGCACACTGCAAAAATGAAGCACACCATTGAATACCAGCGCTGCTTGGTTGTCCTGTGGCACAGAGGCACACCAAAAAACAACAAAAAAAAAGCTGAATGTATAAGTCAAGAGGGATGCAGAGTGGCGTACAAGTGCCGCACGACGATCACAAAAGAGATTGTGTTTTTTACAACAATATATTCATTCTACTGAAACAGCTGTGTGCGGTTCAGATTATTATACAGAGTGAGGGACATAAACGCAGTGGGAATTCAGTTTGATAGTAGCTTCAGCTGATAGTGTTACGGTTAGAAAGATTTGAACTCATCCACTGAATGTCTTAATTTTGCTGTTGATACTGGTTAGGACTGAATTGCAGCAGTGGTGTGTCAGATCACATCCTGAAAGGTGGCAAACATCATAGCCCAGTCTCGAAAGTGAGAATACTCACTGAACCGCAAACATTAGAGACACAAGAGATTTATATTTGAGTCAACTTTAAAAAAATTACCCTCTGACACTGACATGACGAGGTGCTGCCGCTTATTGTTACTAAAATCAACGGTTTTAAAATGTGAACCAACTTCTTCACATCGTTAGTGTCCACACAGAATTCCCAGATAAGTCAAATAAGAGTCAACAATACGACAGAAGCTATCTACAGGAGCCGAAATACAGTAAGGTGATCATAATACAGCATGTGGCATAGACATACAAGTGATGTTCGAGAGAAACTCAAGCTGACACGAAGGTTTCTCCTTGACTTATTTTTTTCATTCAGCCTAAACCCTCGCACTCGGTGTGTCTGCACGGTCGCAGGTGTGTTTGTTTTGACAGATGTGAAGAGCGGAGGCTTTGGGTTCAAACAGAAAAAAACAGTCTTTATTCATTCTGACGCATTCCATACAAAAATTAAATTTCCTGATTGGCTTGGCAAAGCGCTCTTTTGGCAACTGCTCGCAAAAATCCACCGCCCGTAAAGGAGGGAAAGTGGATTTCTGGAAACTGGTAACTGTGCCCCTCTGTCAAAACCATTCATGGATCAAACTAAAACCAATCGCAAAAATAAAGATAGTAGGACAGCTTGTCTGACATTGTCTGTGTAGGTCCATATCCTATATGTAACTGCTGTCGCGTATTTCAAGTTTCTTTTTTTTTGCCATTGTATGACAATTTCATTTCTGCATGACATTTACAGTGTTATTCTGACTGTACAAAATACTAAGCAGCCAGAGGATTCGGCTGGAGGTGAGGAGGGGAAACATCTGGGATGAGATACAGGAAGACAAGAGGAAGGAAGGAAGTGAGATGAGCCATGATGCCAGAGTGATAAACTGCAGCTACAACATCAGGAGGTGAAGAGAACGTATGAGTGGACAGTCAGCTGGATGGACTGGGCTCCAGCTACTGGTCGGCTGGATGAAAGTGCTGATGGGTTGTGGGAAAGACAAAAGGTGGAGGGTTATCCAGATGAAGGAGCAGTACAAAGGATGGATTTGGGTAGGGGGGGTGTAGCGACGCCCCCCTGCGTGTCCTATCGGTCCATTTCATCCAGCAGGGGTGTGGCGTCTCCGGCAATGGACATGGGTGTGCTCTCGATCATGGGGCTGGGCGACGGTCGAGGCGTCATCCTCTGGGCTTTCTTCCGCCCCTCCGCTTCTTTTTCCTTCAGCCACTGCTCCGCCATCTTGCCCCAGTCCACTGCAGAGGCGTTGCTGCTGCTGGCTCTGCGAGGAGGGAGGACAGAGGGGGAGGTGTTTCAGTCAAAGACAGTGACAGATTGAATGGCGGGCTGCTGCTTAGCCTTAAAATGATGCAGATTGAGGGTTTAGCACCATCTAATGGCAGAAACAACGTATTCAACAACTGGTTGATTTGTTAATTTGAGATGTTTAACAGCAAAATGGACACGACGCATTCTGACGTGGAGCTGAAGGGAGAATCTGAGATGACAACGTTACTGTTAAACTTATCAAATTTCATATAGCGGGAACTTTGGAGAGGTTATAGCTATGATCACTGTACATGAATAATCAGTTTGACTATTAAAGAAAAGCTACACAGGAGCTGAACACACACCAGGGTTCTTTTTCAGGAAAAAGGAAGAGTACATCAGATCACTCACACATATTCTGCCTGCACTTACTTTGGTGGCGCCTGCTGCTGCTGCTGCTGCTGTGGAGTCCGTCCTCTCGATGAGGTTGAGGATGACGGCGTGCTGGACGCGTGGCCATGGTGACTGCTGTGATGGCCATGATGGTTGTGGTGTGACACGTGGCTTCCATGTGGGTGGGCGTGGGTGTGAGAGTGGGAGGACTGCGGGGTGGAGCCGGTGTACTGTGGCGTGCCCAAGGCCTGCTGGCTCGGCGTGGTGTAGGAGTAGCTGGGCGTCATCATGGGCGTCGCCATGGGTTGCTGAGGTGTGGCAAATACCTGCAGAGGAGCAAGTAATGCTTATCAATGTGGCTCAACTAGTTACTTGAGAAAAGTTAAAATATAATATAATAGTATAAAGCCTGTTGCACACCAAGTCCATATTTTATTTTACTGTGTGTTAGATCATTCTATCAGAATCTCCAAAACAACCTCTTTCCTTCCACAGTGGCTGTCACCATTAAAAGCTGCACTCACATGATAAGCAGAGGAGCTCCCTCCGCCTCCTCCTGTGCTACCACCGTAGCCGTATTGGCTGGATCCCCACTGTGCGGGGGTGGTGTTGGGGTTCTGGCCCTGGCCTGTGACTGCGGCGATGGCACTGAACATCTGAGAAGTCATGTTGCGTGGGAGGGCGTTGACAGCTCGCGTCAAGTCTAGGAATGAAGGAATAAATTAGAAAATAGTAAAATGTACTACAACTCCACTCATGCTGAATGTGTGTGTGTGTGTGTGGGTGGAAGAGAGCGGGACTCACCTGCGATGTTGATATTGGCTGGGGTGGCGTTCAGGGACGCAGGTGTCCTTGTTCGGCTGCTATTGCTGGGAGTGATGCCTTTGACAGAGGATAAAATGTTAGATAATACGCACAATATCCTTCACCTGCTGTAATACACACAACAAACATTCCTTATAGTGTTTCCATACCTGGCACCGGCTCTTGGTAATGGTCCTTAAACCAACGGAACAGTCCATTCACTGTGGGAAATATCTGTGAGCGGTAACGGAAGCCATCCGGGGTGATGGTCACATACTCAACCCTAGACAAAAACAAAAAGAAGATGGCACGTTGACATTCAGCTCTGCTGCTGTTACCTTGTTATCAATCAAAGAAGCAAAATATCTAATAAAAAATGTTTTGGGTGTGGAGCAGCTGTGTGGGAGAGTTGATAAGAATTGTGAGGTGCTGAGTCATTGGGCATGATGAGTGTGACATGACTCACAAAGACTGAAAATCTGAGCCTGTGTAGTAGTTATGGGCCTTTGCATGCACCATATGTCACAGTGATTCATGATATTCAGAGCACTGAATGGCATCTACTGATGTTTTTGTGGATCTAATGTGAGCTTGAGCTGATTTAGGAAAAAGCAACATTAAAAGTACAATATGCATAACTTTCCTAAAAAACAACGTATAGACTTATTAAACGCATTCTCGGAACCCATCGGCTGTATTCGGCGTCTGACTTCTGGCAGATGGCGATACAGCCTCTGGGGGCAGACCCCCGATTTTTTGGTATTCTGGTTTGATTTGGGCGAATTTCCGTTTCCGACTTCCGTTCATATGCTGAACCACTGCGATGGATTCAGAGTTTGCAGTGACGCCAATTATGTTCCACCTCGTTAGTTCACCGCATGGACCGTTTAACCTGGCAACAACTGCAGCCGGCTCAAACTTATTTGGTCAATATCCTTAGTCCTTATCCGCTGAGGGTCCAAAGGACATTGGGATGTTGTATGCTGTAAAGCCCTGTGAGGCAAATTGTGATTTGTGATATTGGGCTTTATAAATAAAATTGATTGATTGAGTGATTGATTGATTGAATATCAGGCGGACTACAAATAGCCTACAACCGGAAACCAGGGCTCTTCCGCTCTTCTTCCGGAGGCAAGATCTCCAGGGTTTGCCTACAGACTCTACATTCACTGAATATAGAGATTATATATATAGAGACTGTATCAAACGTAACCCCTCTCAATCATCACTTAGACAAGACATGTAGTGATGTATTTTCTGCAGACTCTGCCCTCTGCCTGTATTTTCCTATTTTGCTGAGGTTGGGAGGTCTCTGGTTGCGCAGCCACCCCAACCAACAAAAGCGCACAGCTGAGGTCAGGACTTTACTAAAAGGCAGCGACCAGACAGTAGCAACACGCATCCAAACTATTGAAATCATGGACACAGCACAGAACAAAATGAAAATATAGTAAAGCCAAATGCCAAGCAGACAAAGCTGCTTCAAAACGAGAGTGGATCTGGGGTTGGCTTTCACTTTCCCTGACCAGCACTGAAGGCGAGGATGGGAATTAAGAGCGATGCAGAGTTGGACTGTTTCCTGCTGGACAGGTAGGTGGCGGCAGTGAGCTTAGTAAACTTGCTCAAGTATCACCTTTCCTGTTACAACAAATGTAACATTCGTACAGTAGCATGCAGTGTACCCAGTACAGGGAGGAGGGGCCAAGTTTGACTGTTGTCTTTACCAGCAGTAAATGACAATTCCTGCGCAGTATACCTTTAACAACTGTGTTTTAAATCAGCTTCCGCTGAAATCAGTCCATCCTTTTCAGTCACCATTTTCTCCCCATGGCATCATTACAGCAAATAATCAGAAAACAGGAGAGAGAGAAACAGTTCTGCTGACCGTGGTTTTCCACGAGGCTGGTAACCCAGGATGAATTTTCCTGGCAGATCTTTACATGCCGAAATAAAGTAAGGAATAAAAGTAGGCTTCTCCTTCTTTGTCCTCATCAGTAAGTCCTCCATTTTCTGTTAGAGAAAGAACATGACCAAAGGAGATATGAGACGTCTTAGTCTGTGCAATGATTAAGTTATGTTTCCCACAGGAACAATATATTAGAGCAGATCAGTATATACCTCCTTGCTTCCCTGGTTGCAGTCCTGGAAGTACTTATGTCCCAGCAAATCCCGGGCAAATGATGCCATTGGCTGAATGTACCGAGCAGTGATTTCATCCAGATCTTCAAACTCCTGCAGAGAACATGAGAGACTCTTTAAAAACATGCAGCCGCCACAACTTTGCTGATGTTTCATGATACACTTGCAGGTCTGGATCATGATGAACAATAAGGTGAAAAGAGCTTACCTCATTATTGATCCAGAGAGTGTGCCCTAAGCTAAATGCATTCTCTTTGCCTTCCTCTCTCACATCCACATGCTGGTAGATACCGTCAGCCACCTGCAAAACATCACACAGTGTCACAGTGGAATA
Organism: Epinephelus lanceolatus; assembly: GCF_041903045.1. Taxonomy (NCBI): domain Eukaryota; kingdom Metazoa; phylum Chordata; class Actinopteri; order Perciformes; family Serranidae; genus Epinephelus; species Epinephelus lanceolatus. The sequence goes on from NC_135744.1 coordinate 31,675,746, forward strand.
TGGTGTGTCAAAGCCTTAGCATTAAAGTACTGGCAACACTGTCTACATGTAAGTGTGTGCTTTTAATATTTACTCATTGTATTTTTATTTGATATCATGTCTTATTTTGGCCAAGTTTCTTACTTTCCAGGTGACTGTGAGGTGGTTTTCTCCCTTGCTGCTGGGTCTGATGATCAAGTCTCCCTGGTCCAACGTCTCCATCATTTTCTCTGCCTGGTTGAAACTGATATTGTGGAAGTTGGGGTGGGCGATCACACGCTTTATATATGCTGGTGAGACAGAGGGAATGTAAAGAACAGACAGAAATTAGCACAGTGATGTGGAAGTAGATGCTAGGCACAATGAGGGGAAAAAATAATCACCCAAAGCTAGCACACTGTACCGTTTAATTAGCTGTATTGATTCATACAACTTTTATTAATCTTGTAATTATACTAACGTGTTCGCTGTTGTTTCTTTTTGAGCTCCTCTTCCTGTTTTTGGTCTTCAGACTCTGTGTCAAAGTCATAGTAGCTGTCCTTGGGGAGCTTCCACTCATTGGCCTTGTCCATCAAATCTGAGGTGCGGCATGTGAGGTCGACGCTGAATTTCTCAATGTCGATTTTCATGATGCGGCAGTGGACTGTCATGCCCACCTGAAGGAGGAGGAGGAGGAGGAGGAGGAACAACAACCATGAAACAGGAAGACAGGAAGAACAGAAGTTGACAAAAACTAATAATAGATCTGTCTGAATTGGAAAGTTCAACTATCAACAACTGGAAATGTTGAGAAATATTTCATATTACGGTGACATTCCCAAAAGAAAAAGAAAAAACAATCGAAAAAAATCCACAAAGCACAACAAGTGATGACAGCAACAAACAACACCTCACCTTGACCCTCTCCTCAGGGTGTTTGACCACTTTGTCACTGAGGAACTTGGTGGGAATGAATCCCTGGACGCCGTTATCTAACCTGGATCGCACCCCAATGGCCTGACCTGGACACGATCCGCTGTCAAAGTGATTCCACACCTAAAGCAGGGACACAAAACAAAAAAGATGATATTTAGATGTCAGACTCTCAACTGTTTTTGACCATTAAATTGATAAAAAGAGAAAACTGAGGTGTTTGGTACCTCACTGAGCTCAGGGAAGTTGTCCTGCTGGCAGAAGGGACACTGCCACAGCCCTGTGGAATCGTTACGGATGGCCTGGTCGTAGCTCTCGCCCTGAGGCCGCCGGTGAGCGATACCAGTTACTACACTGGTGATCAGCTTACCTGGAAGAAAAGGAGGACAAAAATCAACCACAGGCAAAAATATCAACCACATCAGCTGTCAGAGCTGCAGTTCTTTATGTCTGTGTGTGTGTGTGTGTGTGTGTGTGTGTGTATTACCAATATAAAACGTTTCTGGAGTCTCTTTGGTGAGCAGGTTGAAGACCTCCTCAGTGTTGGGGACTCTGTAGGGCACTCTCAGGTCTTTGTATCTGCAGCTCAGCTCGGCACGAATATCATACAGAGTAATCCCCTTGTTGCCGTAACCCTACACCGACAAAACAAAGAATAAAAAACAAGACTGATGATAAAACTTTGTGAAAATTGAGTGAATGTGAAAAATGGTGAATGCGTCTTTTGGCTATACAGGTTCCTGAAACATACAGTGGAGTCTGCTATGCCTCTTTGTCTGGACTGAAAATAAATAGTATTCTGCGCTGTAGTATTTTTCAGGCTGCTTGTAACTCTGGCAGCAGAATGGTGAGACATTGCCGCGGTCAAAGCCACAACACCCACACTGACCTGTCTCTCAAGCTCTTCAGCAAAGGCATCCAGGTCCAGATCTTTGAGGCGTTCTGGATTTTCCAAGATCTCCTCCAGCGCTCCAGCTGGGTTGGCATCTTCTGCCGACTCGTCGTACTCAAGGGCGTCCACAGCCATTTTGCGAGCCCACTCGTATGTCTCAGGGTGAACACGAGATCCATCCAGAACCTCGATGTAGGAGTCCGTACTGTGTGGAGGATTTGAGAGAAAAAAAAGCCAAAGCTGAACTGAAATAACCTCACAGCAGGCTGAATGGTAGATCACAGCCTTGTCTGACAATGGTAGATTCAGCTCTATGGGAAACATCTGGATGGCCCGAGTGTGTAACTAGGGCTGGGGCAATTTATCGACGTAATCCATGTCATCAATAATGGAAATATGCTGATGTTGCAAAGCAATAAGCATTTATAAGTTAATGAGGCAGATTTCTGATATTTATTTTTAGACAAGGTAATTGTTATATTAGTAGAGTGATAAAAAATCTTTAGAATAAAATTAATTAGTCAGTAGATGAATTAACTCATCAAAAAAATAATCATTAGATAAATCGATAAAAAAGAATATCCCTTAGGTGCAGCCCTGCATGTAACAGACCCCTACGATGTACCAACCTGTCCCCGAGGGATGCCGTGTCGATCTTGATGAAACCGGCACAGTTGATGAAAACCTTGGGTCCCATGTGACACATTGTGACCAGCTGGGTTCTGTTCTCCAGACGAGTGTTGTTCTGCTTCAGAATCTAAACAAATACAAGAACCGTAACGATTATCAGGTCAGCTGATGAAGCACTACACTTTCATAAATGACACAAGACAATCATGATAGCATAACGCATACCTTGAGCAGGTGGGAGCCCTTCCTTGGTCCAAGACCACAGACATACTGGACCAGGCTCTGAGTGTGAGGATGGGCGATGGCCCTGTTCACATCCACTCCAACCTCATTGACACGGTTGATGAATTCACAGTACAGAGCAGAGAGCAAATCTTCCTTCACCACATGTTCCTGAGAAAGGGGGTGAGGGAAAATGATCAAGAGTTTGGAGAAGTGGAATGTCACATTATCATCTCACTATTCACTGACTGGTTGATACATAATGATTCTCCACTAAAATAATTCAAGTAGTCTTTCAGTGATGTCACAGGATGTAATTATTTTTTTAAAGAAAGCATGTTTAAACAACACATAGTAATAAATATATAGATGGAGATAAACCACAAAAATCCACCATTCTTTAATGCCTCACCTGTAGCGGGTGTAGTTTGAGGCAGAGAATATCATCATCGGAGCTGCAAACCTGAGCATACTCTATTAGGGGATCCTGGATCTTCCTGGCTATCGACACAGCCTGTCGCAGCAGGGGAGGGTAATCCCTAAAATCATTCTGCACAGATAAAAACGTAAGAAAAGTTTACTTTGTTTGTATCCATAGACGTGGTTTGCTGTAGAAGATGAGGTGTCCTTCTTAACAAACATTTTAAAAACAACACAGATAACAGACACACATCATAAAAGCCAGGCTCCAGTAATGACTAATAAATAAATACATATTTAAAAGTTGTTTCTACAGCATCTGTGCAAATAAAGAGCAGAAGGTCAGGGGGAAATAAGCAGCAAAGGGAGCACTGGGCCAAATTTTGGATCCACCAATTAGTGAACTTGCTGTTGTTAGCTGCCATACTGGGTAAAAACCACTGATGTGTTTGTGCCTCCGTATGGTATAGTGGTGTGTTAAATATTTACCTCAGACTTCTTGCTGTTCATGTACAGTGTGGCCAGCTCATTGTCGACAAGTTCCACTCCCACAGCGGGCAGAGAGGACTCTTGCTCAAGCTCGCTGATAGTCCTCTTGATGTCCTCCATGATCATTTGAGCATCTCTGCACACACAAAGCATGTTTTTAACTTCTCAACCTCGACTCCATTACAACTTGTAAAAGCTGTTCAAAACGTCTACATGTAGCTTTTCGGCACGTACAGAAAGAAATGAATTATTTACCGGTTTTCCCCAGCAACAGCTACCACATGAGGTTTCTTGCTAGACAGAAATCTCTTGAGATTTTCAATGTCGTGGGCCTGAAGATAACACAAACAAACCAGTGATCATCTCAGTAACAAAAAGCATCTGTTGACTGCGCAGAGGAACACTCGTGTTCTCTGCTTGTACCTTCTTCTCTCTCTCGTCCTCCCTAAAGGCATTCCTCCTCTTCATAAAGTAGGGCAGACGCAAGAAGTCGACCACCTCCCCTTCCCCGTTGATCAGAGCGCAGAAAACTGGAGTGTCTCTGTTGGAGCAAAGTTTTTTAAGTCAGAAACTATACTGTCACGTGTGGGGGTTTTTTTTGCTAACACTGGTGTTATACTGTTGCAATTCAGATGTGCAGTAAAGCGGCCACATTTAAAAATGAGCACTCTGTTATCAGTACCAAAAATTGTCGCTACTGATACATCTGAGGTAAAAAATAAAAAATACAGTGGGTCACATACCTGCTGGGTGCATAGGCAACACCCAGCACCCGAATGCCCTTGCCCTGACTCTCATCCATCAGATCATCATCTTCCTCAACTTGCTGATCTGGTCGGTAAGGAGCCACTTTGAGCCAGTTATACAACCGACGACAGCAGGACTACGAGAAGAAATGGAGAACACAGGGTTCATAAAGACTTCTAAACAAACAGAGTGTTTAATGACTTTGTAAATATTTTGCTCTATAATTTAATTTTACAGACATGATGCATTGATTTCATCGTGCGTAACACAATATAATGATGTACATTAAATGCAGACAGATATCATGGCAAATTACCCTGACAATGCTCTCTTTGGCCTCAATGATCAGTTTGCTCTTGAGTTCCTTGGCCATCTGAGGATACAGGAACTGAGTGAGAGCTCTCTCTATGGCTAAAGTTCGCTGCCTGTTCCACTCCTGCACCTGGTGGCTGAACTCGTCTCTGTAGTAGAACTGTTTGATCTCATCAAAGTACGTCTGGTCCCCAGCATACCTGAGGACAAGCAGAGGGAAGACACGGAGAGAAGCGGAGACAGAGAGGAGCGCCTCAGTATTACCACAGTCATAATTCAAAAGCCCCATACTCTACTGACAAGAATGTGTATAAAAACACAAGCTGCGTCTTAAAAAGAAATTAAACTCAGGGGATCTATCCTACTTATCAACCCTTCTTTCTCTCCAACATTCAAGATAGGTTTCTATACAGACTCTAAAAATGGCACAACAGTTAGTCACATCAGATCCTGTGCTGTGTGTGGTAAATGTCCTGTGGCCAAGGAAATGCCTCCATCTGGTTGATTAAAACTGACTTGTGTGTGGCCAGCCTCCTTAAAGAAGTTTTTCACTGCTGGATAGATGGACTTTTCATAAAACTAGACTGTCTATGCAGTGAAAGACGCAAATACTTTTGAAACTGGTGCTATATGACCAGGGAAAACAGAGGAAAGGGCCTGTGGCAAACACGTTTGCTCAAGAGGTTGAAAAGCTACACAGGGTTCCCACACATTTAATGGACATATTTTTAAATCTTACATGACATTTCAAGGACCCATAACAAAATTTAAAGACCATTCACCATGTATAACATGAACGGAACGGGATGGTATAGTTTACTAGATAACTTTTTTTACTGTATGAAAACTTAACACTAACCGTTTCCAATCTCTAATAGTTGGTTATGTTTGTTACATTACATGAAAGGTTATCCATGGAGGAGTACTGTAACAACTAATTTCATTACACCCAACAAAATTCCATGATTTTTCCAGACCTGGAAAATGAGATTAATTTCTGTGATCACTTGAACCCTACCTACAAATACCAGAATGCAATGCAACACACTGGACCAATAAATGCTCTTGCTGTTCTGTGCTGCAATGCAAGCTCGGTACATGGTACGGTAAGCTACAATATGTTTCTGAAAACATTTGAGGCGAGAAAAAGGCAACGCAAAAACGGAATCTTGGTTTCGATTTGATCAGCGTTGCTTAGTATTAAAGTTTAATCTCAGTTTTCAAGTTTTTGTTTTTACAATACAGGAGACAGTATTGGCCCCACTTCCTGTTCGCAAACTCTCATACTACAGCCAAACAGAGCACTAAAATATGTTTCTGAAGAAATTTTAGGTGAGAAATAGGCAACACAGTAATGGAAACTTGGTTCATATATAATCAGCACTGCCTAGCTTTACAGTCTGATTTAAGTTGGGTCTGAGTGTGAGAAAGAGCGCGTCAAAGGGGCAGGTATCTCTTTCGATACGTTTTAACACGCTTTGTGACAGTGGGGAAGGGCATTCAAAAATCAGGTAGTACAATGGCAGAGGGAGGCTTATCACAATTCATTTACACATACTACCCACACTTTTACCAAACAAAACTAGTTGAAAATCGGTAAAATACATATATACATATCTCTGCATTGAGGAAATTCATCCTATGCAGATCTGGCTGACCAATGTCACTGGAAAAAAGATCTTTGCTCATTTTAGTTTTTGTACTTACCCTTTGACCCCTATAAGGTCAATACAGATGTCGATGGAAAGCAGACCCTCCTCCTCGGCCAGGCACATCTTCAAGAACTGATCCCCATTCAGCTCTTTTACTGGCTTGTTCTTAAGATACTTGAAGGAGTAGGCAAAATGAGCCTCATCTACCTCCTACAGGAAGTAAGCAAATGGCAACGCGGGTTTAGAATGGTACTCAGAATACACTCTGCAAGCTCAGAAACCTGTTCTGTTTAGGATTCGATGTCTGCGATTTTTCCCTTGTTTTCTCAAACTTACGTGAATAAATGTACCCATACCTTTTTGCCTTTCTTTGTTGGCTTGATGTTGATCTTGGCCCTCTCCTGAAAGGTCTGTCGGAGAACATGTCTGACCAGAGGTTCACGAGCGATCTGCATGGCCACCATGTACCTGGTTCCCTCCAGCACTGCCTCGGGAGTGCTGAACTGACTGCAGACATAATCTTTGGCCAGCTCCACAGGCTCAGCCGGGAACTGCTCTGTTTCGTGACGCTGGTAACTGTCTCTCAGATTCTCTCCAAACTGCTCTGGAGTTAACCCAAACTTTTTAGCCAAGCCATCTGCAGTACGGAACAAACAGAAAAGGAAGTTGAAGTGCTACCAAGCTAGGAAACAAACAAACAAAATACAGTGAGACTGTGGTGTGCTAGGTAAAAAAGGGAGACTAACCAAGTCCTACACTCTGACAGATGCTGTACATATCTCTGCGAGACGCCAGCTTGAGGTCTGGTCCTTTCTGTTCTTCCTCTTCCTCGACTTCCAATTCCTCTTCTTCACCTAAAGAGGCAGACCATGAAAAATAAGGCAAACATTCCTGACTAAAAATTTGTTTCACTTAGAAATAAACAATTCTGCAGTACCGTCCAGCACTATCTAATGAAATGGTTAATTCAGACGCATCTATCTTACCATCCTCTGACACTTCTTTGATCTTCTTGAGCCTCTTCTTGCTGGTCTTTGCAGCATTCTGCATCTTGGGGATGTCTCGACCATAGTAGAGCAGAAAGTGGTTGTACACATCGCCCAGCTCTTCAAGAGTCTGCACATCTTTCAGCCTACAGAAAACGATCATAGGTTTGAATGAAGCACAAAAAGAGCAGTGAGGATAGATGACCAGCATTGTCTGTCATCAGTCACCATGTGGACTTCAAATTTCCTGCAATTATTCCTTGCATAATGCAGTCACAACCAAATGCAGCACATAAGAGATTATCTTTTTTTAGCTTCAGCCTTCAAGACGTACCTTTCCATGTCAGCTGTGTCAAGAGGACGGATGCCGTCAGCCAAGGGTTTGTCAGGGTCAGCTGAGATCTGCTCAAACTGGAAGGACTGCATCTTCTGAAACAGACGAGTCAGGTTCTGCTTCCGGGTCTTCAGTTGAGTCCACTGGTGGATGAAAATGTATAAGTCAAGAAACCAGAAGTGGCATAAACAATCAGCTGACGAACGCAAATGATTTAAAATCAAATTGTTAATTTAATCTTAGATTATTAAAGAATCGACTTTGCCCCCAGAGGACCCACCCTTTCATGATGACCCCTAACAATGGCTTTCCCTTAGTCTGTAATCAGTTCCTCTTGCAAAAAAAATGCAATACAAATGATACCTTTTCATCCCACTGCCACACTTTCCACAGGTCATTGATGTTAAGCTCTGGCTCCACATATTCCTTCCTGTAAAAAGCTATGAATGGGACCTGGAATAGAGAACATGATAAAATGTGTTAATAGAACACAAAGGAAACAGGTGAAGGAAGTCACAGGGTAAGGTGAGCTCACTGTACCTCAAACTGCTGGTTCCTCATGAAGTTGAGCGCCTCTTTGATCTTGGCGATTGTACTAGGGCCTTTCCTGCTGAAGTTTGTGGTTGTCCCCCTGTCTAGATAGTCTGTGCTCTCCTGTTTAGTGCATGGAGAAAAAACAGAAAGGAGAACAATGATAAACAATGGAAAAACAAGTGATCTGATTTCAGTGCTTTAGCCTCTCACCAGGTATGATGGCTGAAAATTAAATAAAGTTCTTTGCCTTGTTTGTGTATGCATTTTTCCTGAGTGTTTGTGGTAATGGTCACACCTGCATGGAGATCGTTAAAGTGGAAAAGCCATGTCTGAAGATCCACTCTGCTTCCTCTTCCAGCTCATCATCCTCGGCAGGTTTAACAGGGATCGATCGTAACTATAAGATGGAGAACAGAATCAGGATGACTGAAAGACACAAACAGGCTTTCAAGGCTGAGCTGACTAGTCAAAAACCTGCCCCCTCCCTCCTGATCAGCATTCATTGAACATGGACAAAGAGAAAGCAGTCATTACGATATGGAGCTATGTGGTCAATATATGAATGTAACAACAGTGAATCAGCACTGTTAGCATCAGAAACACACGCTCACCTGGAATCTCTCAGGCATATCTGTAGAGCGGATCTCATTGTCTTGGTCAGTCATGTGACTGCTTTCCAGCTCACTGGGCTCATAGATCTCAAAGATGCTCTTCCTCCCTTGCCTCCTCTTAGTCTGCTTCTTGGGTCTGTCCCAACTCTCGTCATCCTGGTCTTCTTCCTCCTCCTCACCCTGGTCATATGCGTCCGCGTCAAAGTCAGCAAAGTCAAAGTCACCGCCAAAAATTTCTTGGGCCTCCTGGAGGGCTCTGTGGGACGATGAATAGCAAAGAGGGGAAGAAGCAGTGATCGTGAGTTTTACCTGGAACATCTTAAAGCACCTCGCCATTTTGTTTATCGTCTCGTTGTTTCAAAACATTTATCAATATTTTTAATTTGATGAATAAGGATGCTATTTGAGGCCTGGTAGATCATTTAATGTGGCAAGGAAACTGGAGGCTAAAACAAGCTTCTTTTTCTACAAATGACACATCTTTTAAAAGGAAAGATTTCCTGTATAAACTATGGTACTCACGCATCTGTGTATCCTGAGAACTTCTTGCCCCTCTTTTTGGTGATGGGTTGGCCGTCATCATCCACAATAAAATCATCTATATCTGTGGGACAAAAGTAGAAATTTAAAGACTGATTCATTCTATACCAAATCTGTGAGAAATCAAGTTGGCACTGAGTTTACATTACTGTTTATCTCTATTTTTTTAGACACTCCAATACAGATCTAAAACTCCTTATTCCTGGCCTACCTGACTCCTCATCCTCTCCTTCTTCATCGTCCTCTGCGTGGTGGAGAGGCTCATCGACAGCCTCGCCTTCTTCCAGCTCACCCTCTGCATCACCATGAAAGATCTCATCTGCGATCAAGTCCTTCTCGTCGTCATCTTCTTCATCATCATCAAGTGTTTTTACACGTTCGTATTTCTTCTTCTGTGACACGAGACAGGTACAGCATCAGCACGGCTGTCTTAAACTTTTTAAAATGTACAAAAATTGCGCTATGCTGAAAGTTAAATTGTACACACTTACTACAGAGGGAGTAGTAGTAAGAGGAAGCTGTTCTTACCCTCCTTTTCACTTTAACACCCAAATTTTCCTCAATTAGGTCCAGATCATCGTCATCCAGGTAGTCGTCATAATCTGCAAAGAGGAAAAGCAAACAACTTCAATACAAGCTGCATTTCTACAACTGTAAAAACAGTGCTTTTATTCTCATGTGTGATGCACATAATTATTTGTTGAGCAAATTGAATGCTGATGTAAAGGGATGTTGGAAAAAAAATAATTTCATGTTTTTAATTGGTATCTTTATAACACAGCTAATCCATATTTTTTAGTCTGCATAGCTGCTGCAGGCAATTATCTATTACGGGGTTTTACCGCAGGTAAATGCGGCTGACACAACACATTTGCTTTCTATGATAATGAGAAAACAAAAATATGACGTGATTATACACCACACCAGCAGAGATCGAACATCCAGTACCACCTGCCGGGGTTAATGCTACCAATATGGGGGTGCATCTGGCTCCACAACATATGGAGCTGAAAGCACAAGGTTAAAGGGAGGGAACCTGTTGTTTTACCTGCTCAAGAAACAGATGCCAAAAATAGGTCTACACTGATCATTCAGAAATGTATTTTATCTCACTTTAAAATGAACCATTCAACACAGCACAGCACAGTACAGTACAAAATAAGATCCAGGACACTCATTTTAAAAAAGCTATAAAATGGATTGTAGTATTGCGTAATGGCAATACATCTCTAATTGGCACCTTGATAATCAGTTCTGTGTTAAACTGGGAAACCACTGCTGACTAAGATACCTGGAAAAATACCAATGTGAAGTCAACTGTACTGCATATCATTTGTATAATAAATACACAATCGGGACCTGATCCAAAATCAGTGAGATTGGTTTGGGTGTTAAAAAAAGATTTGTATCTTACAACACTATGAAACAACCGTCGTATTTGGGAGTTTAAAGAAATCCAATAAATATATTTTGGCTGATTATAACAAAACGAGCACACACATAACATAAACAAACAATCTTGATCTCTCAGATTTGTTTTGTTTTTTAATTGTGACAGATACATAATAAGCAAGTATTTCATAGTTTAAAAAAGCAACTTCTTTGTGCTTTCCAGTAAGCAAACTTTGTAATAGTGACACCATAACAAAATAACCTCATAGCTAGGGGTGTAACTATCCATCGATCTATATCATCATCTGTCTCGGCAGTCCCGAGAGAAAGACGATGAGGATGACGTTATCACATCATCATCTTATTATTCATGTGTTGTTTTTATCTTTAATGGCCAAATGTAAAAAAGAAAGGGGTGGCATCTTCTTCTGGAACACAATGTGATGAATGGGCATAATATCATCTCATATCGATCGCAGGCCCCCAGACTTTGTAATATCGGCAAATATCATATCGCTGTCCAAAGAATCTATATGATATCATACCGTGATGAAACTGGTGATTTACACCCATACTCATAGTTTGACCCATCTGCACTGTAGTTTCTTTAGCCATTATATACACATAATTTTCAATTCTGATAGCCATTAAGTTTTCCATGTTCAAAGATCGGTTTCACATCCTTTGCCACTCAGTGGTGAGAGGAGTGGTATCAAATGAAAATGTTGCATCAGAGCTTCCCCTCTATTGACTCACCAGATAACAAAAGTGAACATGTAACTTGCTGAGGTGATCAAGTAATACAGCACTGACATGTCACGTATATAATCCGGAAAACATTCATCAATTTGCAGAGTATGGAGACTTCAACGACAGTAAATGTAATGTTTTTGACCATTTCACCACCTGTCTATTGTAAGTAAACATAGTGTCATATATTAATAAAATAATGCATAAATAAAATAATAATATATCCATAAAACATACATATAATCATATACAACTGTTATTATTATTCATATTTCAATTATTACTGTTATAGTTGATATTAATGTTGTTGCCATGCATCTCTCTCAGTATCATTTTGTCATATAGATTAATTTTATTGTGTTGATCTCTTCTGTACACACATCTGCTGCACATCTGTCCATCCTGGGAGAAGGATCCCCCCAGTTGCTCTTCCTGAGGTTTCTACCATTTTTCCCTGTTAAAGAGTATTTTTTTGGGAGAGTTTTTCCTTATTCTTTGTGAGGGTCAAAAGACAGAAGGCCGAGTGCTGTAAAGCCCTCTGAGGCAAACTGTGATTGGTGATATTGGGCTTTACAAATAAAACTGAATTGAATACAACTGAGAAGCCATTTTAAGAAAACACCAATATTATAATCATTACCAATTACTGGAGTGGTGGAACATTTGTACGGACAATGAGCAATTCATATGATTTTTGCTATTGTTATTCTGAGCTATCTAGGGGAGTTTATGAGAATGGGGAGGATGTGAATCTGCACGGAAACAGGCTAAAACAGCACAACGTGTAGAAGAGCTCCAGTACCTTCTTTACATAGGACACTTTTTCAAAACTCACAACCTGCAGCAACAACAACCCAATGCACGATAGCGGCAACCCTTTAAAAACATCCGATGCACTTACTGCGCTTTTTACGTCGATGCCTAACTTCCTCCTCTGAGTCACTCCCCCCTCCACTTGCACTTCTTGCACGCTCTTCATCCTCCTCCTCCTCCCCCTCCTCGTCTCCATCATCAATGAGTCCACGTAAATTTCCTCGCTCATCCTGGTCCTCTGTGTTCTCTTCTTCTTCTTCCTCATCTGTTGAGAAACGAGAGATAAGTGGTCCATGTGTCATGCATCCCCACCTCTGAAGCACATACCCACAACTGAACAATTCCAATCTTACCATCCTCCTCCATAAACCTCTGGGTCTTTTTGGGCTTTAGGTCTTTCTCTTCGAACTCCTCCTCTGACTCCTCAGCCTCGCTCTCAATAAAGTCAGACATGACTGTGGTTCCTGAGAAGTGCAAGAGGCTGTAAGTAAACTTTGTCAGCATCATCTGAGTATTATAAATACAAAAGCTACACAGTAACTATGCTATGCTCTATAACACATGCTGAAATTGCAATTTAACCCCATAACATCAACTTTCCTCTAATTTAAGGTTGGAAAAATCATCTTTTTTCAAACTGTCTGGGAGCATCACAAACATTCTTCATTGGCTTGGTCCAGCTTCTCATTAAGATTAAATTATTAGACAGGATGAAATGTTCAAACAGGACTCATTTTTTACAGCTGCGCCCTTCCACCAAATGCAAATATTATAAATGTCATAATCTGAATAATCCATGTTTGTCATAAACACAATCATACACAGTGAAATTCCTTTGTGTCTCGCTCCAAGAAAAGCAACTAACAAATATGTCTCCTTATGTTTGATCGAAATCCAGTCTAACATATTTGGCGGATTTGTAAACTTCAGGATCTTCGGCAGAATTTAAAATAAAGCGCTGAAGGTTTGAACAACATGTTACTGCAAAGCATTTTTAAACGGACTGAGGTCATTCATACACTTCTGTTGTATGTCCACTCTTGGTCATCCACACACACAAGCTGTGCAATATTAAATGAATACGTGATTATTTTTTAAACAATGTGATAATAATATCTTAGAAGTGAACATGAAAAAGCCCGAATTACACAACATGGCCAATGTTTGATGTGTATTAATGACAATCAACGTAATTAAATAATACATAACAATGTTGCATGTTCATATTTAGCTTTGACATTGTGAGTTTTTATTTACCTTTAGGCTGTAAGGTCAGATAGTTAAAACAAACCAAGATTTAGCTGGCAAGTTTAAAAACAACACCTAACGATGTCGCATTGCGCACAGAGAGCACCGAGGGAGATGACCAACCAAACACACGACTTGCTTTCAATCTAACTGCAGCTGACGTTATCTCGATTATTTGTTAAAGTCCTCTAATGAGCAATCATCCGACAAGCATTAATGCTATATCGTAAATTCTGGCCAGTAAAATCAGTTAATGTTACAATCCCTATATGCTAGCAACCACCAACAAGGCTATTATCTATGCTAACGATGCAAGCTAGCTAGCTACCTTTTGCCAAGAAGCTGGCATTTAATCTTCACGTTGTTTATTTGAGCTATGTGATTCCTAACAATACAAGAACTAACAATAAAAGACAAAACGACCCCCTTTCACTGTTGTAAAAATACACCAAGGCCTCCGAGCCAACTTCGGAGTCTTACGCTGGTTAATACTTGAGCATTTTAGTAACGTTACGTTAGCCTAGCATTAGCTTGGACGACAACAACAGACGACTGCATTAGCGTTAGCTAGTTAACGGCCGTTAGCCGAGCAGCACAGTGTAAAGATCGCAAATGACCACGGTGAAATTTGACTTACACGTCTGACTGCGGTGGTATACTCCGTAAATATGTACAGTAATAGCGGGATTGTGGTGTGTTATGTGTTTCGGGGAGCTTGCACTTGTAAAAATGGCCGATAACGAGCAGCGTGATGGCAATTCCGGGATGCAGTGAGGGAACTTCCATCCTTTTCATTACCGAGGTGACGCCCCCTGCTGGTGTGCCTCGATGCTACACAAAATGAAACTACTAAACCCGATTGTACAATAAAATTACAGTTAACATTTAGTGGGGATATTGTTATATAACAATAAACATCAAAATATCTCACAGTGACGGAAAATAAACACAAAACAAACAAACAACCTTGTACGGTCTGTACAGTGACCACCCCGAGTCGCTGGGGGCGCTGTTCCCTGAGCTTTAGCTTAGCATACAGTACCTCTTTAATGACGTAGCGAAAAATGATACAAATCTCAGAGAGGTATCGGTGACTGCTCGGGTTCAGTAGGAATGGGTAACTCAGACTGTGCTATTCATCCAAACTCTCTACCAACGTTTTTATTATTGATATCTTGTATATTAGGTCTGTCACTCGGCTCGGAGCTGAATTTTGTGACATGCGGGTCTGTCCTTAAACTGTTGAATATAAAGCACAATGTGAGACTACACTCACACGACGTACGCTACGGGTCCGGTGAGTTGCCTTTCATTAAACGATTGTTAAGCGTTAATAACAGTGTTTTTCATCAACGTGAACTTATTTTACCATCACTTACCGCTGTAATTAATATCATATTGTTGACAGCAAATTGGAAATGATTGGAATCTATGTACAAAGGTTGACAGTGTCAGTTTGACATGTAATTCACGTTGACTCCATTATGTGTAACATTACACTCACAGTGCCACATAACAAAGATTGGTGACATAAAACCTCTTTTAGGTGATATTTACAAAGCACATATTTACTCAAGTGATAAAAAATTGAGACGGTGGCTTTATATGGTGAAAACATGAATGTTTGAATTTTCCTTAGTAAAGCATACTAGTTGTTTTACCTTAAACTAGCCCTTAGTCAAACAAATTACTTAACCTCCTCATATTCACAAAATCTAAAGAGGACCAAGGCAGAGTAATAGTTTTGTATTTATCTTTACATTTTATTTATTTTTTTATTTTTCATCTTTGTTGTCAAATTCAATTTAGTTTTTGTTAGTTTCCAGTGTGGGTTTGATAGTTTCAGTTAAATTTGTATTAAAAATATTAAGTTTTAGTGTAGTTTTTAATACTTAGTTTTTTGGGGAGTATTTTTCAGGGGCAAAATGTGAGAACTGAGAAGTTAAGAATAGGTATTACAAAAACACAAAACTTTTAACAGCAATTGACTCACAGTCATGTAGATATCACAGTCTCATTAAACATATACACCCAGGCCTCCTCATGCTTGTTGTGCCGACAAATTTGATCAAATTGTCAGAGTAAAACTTAAGAAAATTTCTTTGTGTTGTGTCATTTGTTAGTTTTTTTTAACACACAGCATTGTTTCAGTTAGTTGTTTTTTTCTAAATTCTAGTTTTTATATTTGTTTTGGTGAGGTGAAATGTGTTTTTCCCACACCTAGTTAAGTTTTAGATAACTATAATAACCTTGGTTCAAGGCAAATATGCAGTTGCAGTTGTTGTTGTTGCATGGCTCTGGCCCTCAAAGTTGAGCTGTTGCCAACATGAGTCCTTGGGTTCAAAGTCAAACCCAATTCAACAACCACCAATTCAACTATGTACATGTTTTTAACAGACCTTCATAAAATAAATAAATTTAGTAGTTTTTGCTGACAGCCTTAAACTTCCTTGATTAAATTTAGCCAAAATCCTAGTTTGATTGCTCACTGTCCCCAGGTTTGTTTACTTAGCGTATCTCTGGTAACAGTCTTCTGCTCACGGTGTGTGCTCATGTCTGTGTGTGTGTGACAGGTAGCGGGCAGCAGTCTGTAACAGGTGTGACTGCAGTAGAGGACAGTAACAGCTACTGGAGTGTCCGT
This sequence comes from Epinephelus lanceolatus, assembly GCF_041903045.1. NCBI lineage: Eukaryota > Metazoa > Chordata > Actinopteri > Perciformes > Serranidae > Epinephelus > Epinephelus lanceolatus. The sequence goes on from NC_135744.1 coordinate 31,691,850, forward strand.
GGGACAGGTGACGCCGTGTGCCATCGGGGAACCCCGGTCAAGTGTGGGCAGACGATCCGCCTCACTCATGTCAACACAGGGCGTAACCTGCACAGCCACTACTTCGCCTCCCCACTGTCCTCTAACCAGGTGGGTGGTGTGAGAAGAACATGGGGAAAGAGGAGAGATTTGGTGATATATTAAGAACAATCTCATGGGCTCCCTGTATTGGGAAAGGATATTAACGCCGAAAAAAGATGGAATTGATATTTCCAGCCTAATTCAAAAAAGCTGATGATGAAAATTTTGTGAAATGTCTGATAATTCACTTCTATCCTGCCAAGTTAGAGCCACTGAGAGATTAATTGCAGTAACATTACTAAACGTTGATGTAAAATACCAAGAGACTGATGCTCACATTTACTGAAACCTAGACCAACATTTTGAGATGGACCTCAGTTGACAGCAGCTTTTGCACTTTAGGAAACGCACGGAGCTCTCTGGGAAAACAGCCTCGGGTCAGCTAAAACCTCTCCAGTACTGAAGAAGTGTGAAAACACTGTCTAGCCAATGTGTAATAGAGTTGGAAGATGTGTACCGTGTGATTACAGAAATTTGTTAACTGTCAGACATTTTGATAGTGTTTATGCCAAGGTAGTTATTCCTTTAACGTGCCTGGGTGTATTGGATTATTGTGGAAAACGCTGTAAATCAGTGAACAGGTCTGCTTTGTGGCATGTTTTGATTTACAGGATTGTTGCATCAATGTGATGAAGTTCCTTAACAGATAGGTTTGGGCAGAACATAGACATACCTGCCTGTTTTTCTATAAAGGTGTTTATGCGCATAACCCACAATAACTGTGCTATATGCACTGAAGCCTGTCTGGCCACCCTCGTTCACTCACAAAGTCTGATACATTAGTGTCAGTGGTATCAGTACAACCTTCACTGGAGACTAAAGGGTGTACAAGAGCCAGTGAAAAGCCAGACTGTGTTTGACAAAACCAAACATGTCTTAATGTTTACTGTGTTGGAATATCTAGCTCGGTAAATAATTGGGTCTGTAAAAGTTATTTTACAAATGACTGTTGTATAAAAATGAAAGTCAGCTGGAGGCTCCAGTTCAGCAGCAGAAAAAATGTAAAGGACAGAAGCAAGGTAAAATATTAAAAATCAAACATATGGATAGATTTATGTTTGGAAAGTAAAAGGATTGTAAAATGGATCCAAAAGACTCTTGCAAAAGCAAGATAGCTCATCCTCTCCTCTTTTCTTTGTCTTCTGATCTCTTTCTCACTTGTCCATAGGAGGTGAGTGCATTTGGCGATGAAGGGGAAGGAGACCACCTGGACGAGTGGACAGTTCAATGCGGGGGCTCTGTTTGGAAGCGCGAGGAGGCCGTCCGCTTCCGTCACAAGGCCACCGATGCACTGCTGTCAGTGACAGGGGAGCAGTACGGACGGCCGATCCACGGTCAGAGTGAAGTTCACGCCATGTCGAGCCCCAGCCAGCACAGCCTGTGGAAAGCCATGGAGGGCATCTTTATGAAACCCAGTGAGAACCCAGCGGGCAGCCGAGACTACAGTCACATACACACAGAGTTCTGAACTTTTCCTCTCTGCTTCTGTCACCTCCCATTGTCCTCTCTGTCCACCTCTGTATTCCTACCTCTGTCCCCAATTACGCCTGTACCAGCAACCCTCTGTCTCATTTTTCTCTCTCATCATCTTTTAACTGTCATCTTTTGAGGAGACCGTGCCAAAGTCTGTCATGGATCAAGGTGCAATGACTTCACCTTATCAATCCAACCTCTGTCACATTTATTGTGTTTTAGGAAACACTACTTGAATCCTCAAAGACCCAGCAGCTACACTCAGAGAGCTAACAACATTTGAATAGTGTTATAGTTTGCCTTGATGGGTACAAGAAGACATAAAGGTATCAAAGATGCTCTTTTACTGTACAACGACTAATGTTTATCACAGTTTGTGATGCTTTACATCCTCTCAGCTGTTATTTATTGTTAAATAACTGACATCAGCAGTCACAACACAACACAGAAGGCAGCGCAGGTCTCGTGAGTCACGTGTTTTATTGAACAAAAAAAAACAAACTATTGTTACACTTGTGCCTTTATCCTTTTTTAAACTTAGTAGGTGTTTACATTGTGGAGCCTTTTAAACTTTTGGAAACATAAGACTTTTATTGTGTTTTTATGGTATTTGTAAGCCATATTGTACTCAATGGATAAGCAGTGTTACCAGGGTAAATTACTATTTTCCCCCTTTAAGTCAGATTCAGTGTAAATGATCCAGCACTAACTGACATAAGAGAACAAGCAGTTTTGTCTGTGGAGGTGTTTTTATTTTTATGTTCATTGTTGAGCTGGATGCTGTTTATTGTTTGATCAGTTTCCAGGTGTTTGGAGTAAGTACGGTGTTTTGTATTCATGCTGTCTGTGCATGCTTATGTGTTAGATCAACGCATTGTTTCAGAGGTTCATGTGAGCAACAGACATGCAATGGAGACCTCATATTAAAGTGATTTTTATGCATACCAGCATCAGTGTGACTATTTGATTTTTTTTTTTTACTTTTCCATCTGGTTACAGTGACAGTTAAGATGATCTGGGGACTCTTCACAGGTGGTCCTTTCTGCATGATCATTTGAAATGAATTATTGATGTCACCAGTAGGGCTTGGTATTGCTGAAAAAATGACAATACCTGTACCAGTACCAGTTCCCTTAAAATGATACCAATACAATTATTTCCCAGATCTGGGTACAAAAAGAATTGAATACACGTATCATTTGACTGGAGAAGTTTCTATACTACTTGGTGCCGGGTTATTTCAGATGATACCTTAAAGGGATAGTTAAGATCTTTTGAAGTAGGGTTTCATAAGGTGCTTACACACAGTCAGTGTATTCCCTACAGTCGATGTCAGTCAGCACACCCTCAGGTTGGAGAAGCAGGCAGGAGTCCGACATGAAAGCAATGCACTGCTGTGGAGAGGTCAGCGACAAAATGGGTTCCCCCTAGGTAAAAATCAATATCAGTTTCAAGTGTATGCTTTATTTAGAATATTTCACCCCTTTACCTTTCTGTCAGACAGTGATCTCTGATGGGGAACTGAGGCCATTATGTTGCTCTCTTCAAAGTCCATCTCCAGTGAGAAAAACAGTGATTCAACATCACTGAACTGCTGGTCTACTCCTGCCTCAATCAGTTAGTCTGATGGTGTTGTTGTGTGACTCTGGCATTTAAAAGGTTTAGTTCAGATTCATCAAAGTCACACAATAACAACTTACTGACTGATCTAGGCAGCAGTGGACCAGCAGCTCCTGTGCTCTGCAAGCCAAAAATACTGTTTTTGTCAATGGAGTCTGGCTTTGACGAGAGCAAAGGTGGCGAACTGAAGTCGTTACCAGCTTTCCCGTCAGAACAGTTTGACAGCAGGGTACAGCAATAGAAATACTCTTAATATAGCATACACCTAAACTTTTATATATCATTTTAGCTGGGACTTTTTTTTGGAGGATAAATTACATTTTGCAGCTGCCCCCATCCACAGTAGTACATTGCTTAGCTTCTGCGTTGGCACTCCTGATGGCTCTCTAAACTGCTGTAGTGTCGACTTCCGTCTACTGTAGGTAACACACTGACTATGGATAAGTACCCTATATAACCCCACTTAAAAAAATCCAATATAGTACGAATACCCAGTGCTAGTCACCAATGACTCTCCTTACACTGCATTCCTAATTTACCAACATTAATTATGAGATAAACACAGCCCAAAACAGTATAGACAGAAAATGTAGTTTTTTCCCCCTTTTTTTTTAACGTATCCCTGTACTTGATCATTCATACAGTGATTAAGCAAGTAGTAATCACTTTATAAAGTCCAACCCTTTAATTTTACCCACAAAGATGAGACCACACTAAAGGATCTGCACGTAAGGCACACTGTTAATGTCTGCCTGGGCCATTACATTTCACATAATGCCTTGTTTGTCCACATAATGGCATGTTTTGGTTCATTATCTGGCGGTTAATGGGGTTTGAGTGCATCTGCTATGAGGCTATTTTCCCTTGTGTTTGACCTGTGCTCCTTAATTATCATGATTTAGAGTGAGTGCTGATGCCAGCACTGCTCCACAGGACTCCCTTTTCTGACACATGTTGACAAACGTGCAAATTCACCTCCAGCCATCACATACTGCACCCAGCTAAATTGAATTTTAAGATGCAGATCTTTGTGTGCACGTCTGTCACACCCGCCAAGGTCAGTCAGTTGTGTTTGTAGTGCTACACGACCTGCATGTATTGTGTGAAGGTAATGTCAGAGCAGTGAGCTTTCTGCACTTGAAGAGGCTGCTCTTCTGACTCACTGCTCCTTTATGCACGCTCTGGTACCTGCATGGGGAAACGGCAGTAAAGGGCGCTCAGTGAAAGCCATGCTGTGTTGTCATTCTATTTTTAGGGTTAGTATTTAAAATGACACAGCGAGGATGATAGCAAGTGACAAGTAAAGCAACAAGCCAACTTCCTACTGACTTTTACAATTATGAACAGTACAGTGAAAATGGTTCTGCTCATCTGCTTATTGAGAGCCAAAAGATATGTAATTAAGTTGCTTTATTTAAAGGGTCAGTTCACCACCAAATCAAAAATATATATATTTCCCATTACCTTTTGTGGTATTTATCAGTCTAGATTGTTTTGGTGTGAGTTGCCACGTGTTGAAAATATCGACTGCAGAGACATCTGCCTTCTCTCCAATATAATGGAACTCTGTGGCACTCTGTAGTGCTCAAAGTGCTCCAGAAATCATGACCTGGTTACTCAACATAATCCACAGACTTTGTTGTGGGTAGTTTCATGTAGGAACTATTTTCTCTCTAATAAACCAAACCTGCCAAACATATCACAGCGCAGAAGGAAGTATGCAATGCTAGTTCACCTAGCACCACTGAGCTAGCTAACATTAGGAAGAACATTTGCATCTACTCATGGACAAGAGTCAGCATGTAAACATTTATGGTGTCCTGCGCTAAGCTGTAATGTTAGCTATCTCAGTGGCGCTAGCAGTAGATGCATGATTCCTTCTGCACGGTGATACGGTTAGCAGTTGTACTTTGGTAGAAAGGAAATAGTTCCTACATAAAACTGCTCACAACAAAATCTATGAATTATCATGAGTATCCAGTTATGATTTCTGGAAAGAGATAGAGAGTGCTCCAGGGATGACTGTTTTGTGTAGGCCGACGGGGTAGTTTGCCATGCCCTTGTTCCCTCGTCACAAACCCTATGTGATTTTTCTGTTGGATTTTGGATGATTACAGAAAATTCAAGAGTACGGTATTTGCAGACATCTGTTGTAGACCAAAAGGTGAGCGTCTCTTAAGCTTGTGTTACTATTTCAGGCATCTAACCAAAAACCCACTGACTTTGAGACAAGGTACTGGGAGCGCAAAAATGCTTACTGGGTTTTAGGACTCATTCTTGGGGCACCACAAGCTGAGTGCCGCCATTTCCATTATATTGTAGTGGAGGCAGACATCTTAATAGCCGATATCTCCAATGCTCGGCAACTCACACCAAAACAATTTGATTGATACATTGCACTATAGTTACAAGGAAAAATATGTATTTTTGATTTTGGGGTGAACTACCCCTTTAAGAATGTTTTACCTTTTTTGTGTTACTGGGTAAAATTGTTTCGTCATCATTATAATATTGCTGGTGTGAGGCAAAATTTGAATTATTTCAGAATCCCACACAAACATCACAAACAAACATCTTTCACAAGTAAACACAGATGCCTCTTATTTTCTATCAAAACAAGGTTTTATTGCATAAACATATATGGATATATTTTTTTTTAGATTAAACAGATTAAACTTGTTGCATTTTTAAATATCCATTCAGTTGGCGACTATTGCTGTTTTCTTTCTCCTTTTCTAAGCAGCATGCCAAGGTTGTAGTACATATCTGTGTTTAGTTTTTATCTCTATACAATCTACAAGGTAAAAACATGTTTTGGTAAAAACAAATCTCAAAAGCAACTTTCAAAAACATGAAAATCATGAACTGATTCCGTCCTGTTACAGATGTACAGCATAATAATGTAAACTTCAAAAGTGTTGATAAAAGGTCTTTCAAACGAGTTCCCCTTACATAGCCATGCAAGGATGTCTGAATGGCACAATTATTAGAGAATTGTAAAGATAAAGTGGTCTATGCTGGTTTCAAAAGGACCATGACGCTATTAGACAAAGGTGAAAACATGGTCCATTGGTCAAATGTCAATGTGCTGAGAATATCAAAGACATAAACTGACTCACGAGGATAAGTGTAGCATACATTATACAGCAGTTTATACAGGACTATGAGGCAGTAAGAACATTCCATAAAAACCTAATGTGACTAAAACACACAATATATCGTAATCAGTGTCAATTTAACCATCCACAGTGAGGCCTACAGACTCTACCCTAGAGGACGTGAAACAGAGATGATGATGATGATGATGACGATGATGATGATGTGACCTTGTATTTGCATATTTATGAAAATGCCCTCTCCTGCACTCTGGTTTGATTAATAGCTGGTAGAAACTAGAAAAAATGGCTATTACAGTATAAACTGGAAAGTCAAATATGTGACAGTAGTACATACATACCTACATTTAAACCAAGGCTGTGCCACCACAAAGAAAGATTAAATGGATTCCCCTGTCTGTCAAAGACACGAAAATCTAAACAACAACATGCATACTGATTTACAGTATAATACATTTTTGCTGTGATACTTGATCTTACAAAGCTATTTTTTAATTTCAAAAGAAAGCCCTCTCCCTTTCATATTTTAAACTCACATGGCTGCACGTTAGTTTGATTGAAATATTTAGTTTTGCTTTCATTTGAGGGCAAATAATCGCTTCAAGGTAGGAATGAGAACAAACCACACTCTGAGCCAATAAAGTACAAGGGGAGCACCATGCAATTTAGGGATCCACATATGTCGCTGTTATGGCATATAACATTGCAATGAGTAGTATGAACACCAACGAGTGTATTTCAAAGATGGCATCAACATAGGCATGGGGGGATTATGAGACAATGGGCCCCTGGGCACAGATATGCAAAACCACCACCTGTCCTTCACTGGAGCAAGACACACAGACTTTGTGGTGGTTTTGCCTCCTCTTTTTTTTTTTTATCAATTTATTGTTTTGCATCTCTTTATAACCATTATGCATCTTTTTGTGATATTGTGTCTCTTTGTGATAAATTTGTATGTGGTTATTTTGGTCATTTTGTGTCTCGTTGTGGTTGTTTTGCCCATTTTTGTAGTTATTCTGTGTCTCTGCAGTTCATTTGCATCTCGTTTTGGTCATTTTGAGTCTCATCCTGGTTGTTACGTGTTAATTTGAGTGACATTTTGCAGGTGAAGGCCAGGGGGAGGCCCTGACATATTGGGCCTTTGGGCCTGTGCCCCGTAGGCCCATTCAGCAATCCATACATGAACATAGGGCTGGGCGATTTGGTCAATATTAATTGATAAAATAATATAAAAAAATTGTAATTATATATTTCAATATCACAATACAATACAATAATCATGTATAAAAGTTATGTTTATTGTGATGAACTGTGTTCTACTGACTATAGATGTGTTTAATAAAAACTTAATCTCAGGTATTTTAAGTTTTGAATGACAATTTGTTTAAAATCATTTGTTTGAACGTCAGAATTTTGGAAAACAATAGCAGAAGATGGACACATGATAACGTAGATAAATAATGACATTTCTTTATCGCCCAGCTCTACACCCACATAAAGAACATCCTCAAATTTAATCTGTGTTGTCACTGTGATGTTCAACCTCGAGGGGGCTCTATTATAAACAGAGGGAAGTGATTGTAAACTCCTACAAGGTCTTTCCCAAACTTTTCCCCCCAGTAAGCTTTATAAAATTGTAGTGCTATCAGGTCTAGACCATAAAACATAGCAATGACCACAGACACGACAGGTACTGCAGCAGTCACCTTCAGTTTCTCAATCCTGAGCTGTACTCTGGTGCAACAACACAGTTTGGGTTTGGGCTGAAAAATATTCTTGCTTTTGCCATTAAAAATAGTGAATGTTCACCAACACAGACCAAACTGCCCTTGCGACACTGACACAAAACATATCAAAGCTCAAATTCTCTGGTGTTGTTCTTCCCTTCTGAACACTTTGTAAACATGGCTGTTTAAGCTTTTAGCTGCAGTTCTCATTTTAACCACTAGACTGCAACCTTTTCCAAGAAAACAGCTGTACCAACAGCATGTCACAGCTCTGCTGTATATCCCTGATTTGTCTCACTAGTTTCTACCCTTCGTACATTCTGCTGTTGCAAAGAATAATACATTACACAAGATAAGTAGCACTATATATACACAGAGAAATTCATGGGAGTTAGAGTTAATGTTTGATATGGCAGTGTATATACTGGCATGCTTTTTGCGTGGTTTATATTAACCACAGTTGGGCAGTATTACAATGAGATGCTGAGGTGAAATATTTTCTACAAACACATTACTAAAAATATTATAATTTATCTCAGACTGGTCCTACTGTTAACCCATACCATCACTCCACTATTATTTGATTTAAAATCTCCTTCTTCATGCATTTTAAATCTCTCTGACAGCCTGAGCTCACATTATCCACTGTCTTCAACACATCCACACAAATATTAAGTGACCAGTCAATCAATCTATCAATCAATCAATGCTAAGACTTCATAGTAGAGATAACGGGACAGTGAAGATTCTTTACTGGTCCCTCACTGAGTATTGAGTTGTGCTCCTTGTAGATACACATAAAGACTTCATGTGCCCCAAGATTAGTGGACTGAGTCAAGGGTTTCGATGTTTTACATATAGTGTGATGTTTCCACATGACTATATGAGATGTGACAGATTTACTATGCATCTACTGTGCCCAACATTCAGTGCCCACATTCATTCACATTCAACGCTACTTCTCTAGGGTAAATATGCAATTGTCCATAATAACAATTGTTTGCTTTTTAAATTAGGAATGGCTTAAAGCACCTGATAAACATTTTCGGTAATTAGAAAATCAAGTTTAAAGGGTGGTCTCGGTCTTGAAAACAGCAAAATAAAACCCTCCGTTTATTCTCCCGGTTCATATAAAAACTTTTTTTTTTTTTTCCAGTTCAGGTTCCTTGTGACGGGTAAGTCCAGTAACTCTACATGGTGACATCTTCAATGCAAAACAAATATATCTGTCTTCATTTCATTCACATTGTCTGCTTCTATAAGGTAAGTTCAAATTAAACTCAAAAAACTCAACTGATTGTTTAGAGAAGTGCTCGGGTTGTGGCTGGTCCTGCTTTGGCTGCAAAGACAAGGTGTGAGGTCATGGCTGTTCTGTCCACTCCCCATGCTCACAGTGCAATTGGTTACTCCATGCCGTTCCGCAGCATCTGATTGGCTGCAATGAGCATGACACTGATGATGAAAGCCATAGCGAAAGCGCAGATCAGGCTTTTCCTTACACACGTCTGCCGATTCTTCTTCTTGGGATGAACTGAGAGGAGCCAAAGAGACGAGAGAAGACGTGAGACAAGAAGACAGTTAATTTCAATGTAGTTGATGATTTTAATGTAATTATACAAAATTAATATAAAACACAGCTTTAAAGGAATGGTTGACATTTTGGGAAATACACTTTTTTACAGAGAGTTAGGAGGCTTCCACATAAGGGACCCTGGCTCAGATCTAAGTACACTTGACCCCAAAGACCAGTTCGTTTGATTAGTGTCCACTTAAAAGGTGGTCTCAAGTGCAGTTTATGTGTACTCGGGTACACTTCACATCAGGTAGGGAAACCAACTGTACCAAAACACAAAAGTGGACTACTATTTAATGCGTGTAGCAGTCGGCGAACAGAGTCTCAAAAGCATTTCTCAGCGTGGTCTCCACAGAAACCTGACCAGGGGTCCGTTTCACAAAGCAGGTTCAACAAACTCTGAGTCTAATTCTGAACTCTGAGTTGATCTACTCTGAGATAGAAAACTCTGAGTTTCCGGTTCCAGAACAGCTGATTTGAATCAGTTTAATCAACTCGGAGTAGTTTCACCTAGAGTTAAGCGCGTGCATCACACACCTATAAAAAGCCAGCATCAATGGAGCTCTGATTCGACGAGTCACCATGGCAACGGGGATGGGGAGGGCTGCATTTTTCACCCCATTGGAATTAGAAATCTTAATGCGCTCATACGGCGAGTTTGCACATGTTTTTTTAAAAAGAAGTGCAACACCGCTGCAGCTGCAAAAGAGAGGGAGACGGCATGGTTTAAATGTAGTCCTTTGCAATCACAATAATATCACAGGGGAAAACTGCTTGAATGGTAACCTATTAATTTATTTCTTTTAGGTGCAATCCCGCGGGGGAGAAGCGCACTTGGCAGCAGTTTAGGATGAAATATAAAAACATTGTTCAAACAGGTAAGGCTCAGCATAATCTCACGAGGGTACCTCATTTTGATCATGTTTTACATTATAAAGTAAATATTAAGTGGCTGTTTGACTGTGCAGTTGTTTTATCCCCAACATAATGCTGTTTTCACACACATAAATGACTTCTCATCTATATCAGTTCTGTTAAATAGGCTAATTAAGCCTATTTAAACTAACACAGACTTCTACTCAGCCAACAGAAAGAAGGCAGATGCCCGTAAAACGAGCACACTTTTCTGACCGCCCTGCATACATGTACAGTTGCCTTACTCAAGTGCTCAGCATCTTCGACATTTTACAAAAAACTTCCATGTGCAAAGAAACACAGTGCAACACACAATATCTGCTGGGATGTGAGAGACTACGATTGGTATTGTTGCAAATGTAAGGACGGATTAGGTTGTGTATGTAGATAATGGACTGTGACGTGAAACGGTACCGCTCAAAAAGATAATTGTCTGGAAACGCTAAAACATCTGTGCGTGGTCTGATAACCATCTCCTGACGAATAATTAATTCTCTGCGCAGTAATGCTGCACCTTCATCCACGGGATCGTTATCAAAAGGACATGCCATGTTAGTGAAAAAAGTGCCTACTACTGTGCCTAATGGACTTCTAATATACTGACTCTGATTTTTTAATGATTTTTTTTTTAAATGACAGACGGCAGAACGGCTACGCCAAAACTCGCCTGCTGACTGAATGAATGAGGAAATCAAATGGAGTATGTGGCTCTGAAAGAGGGCGGAGACAGACTCGAGGTTCATTGAGAAAAACCTGGTCCCGACCAGGTTAGGTTCATAGAGTCTGTTACTACGGTTAGTGACTGACAGCTTAAGTTACCTCTCTCTGTGAAACAGGCTAGAGTTACCCCTCTTTCTCTGGTTTGAGTTACCTCCCTTTTTGAAACGGAAAACTCAGAGTTTCCCTCATTTCAGGGTTAACAGACTCTGAGTTTTCACTAAACCTGCTTTGTGAAACGGACCCCTGATCTCACTTTCTGAACTGCACAGCCATGGGTAAGATAGGGGTCATTCCTAACGCTGTCTCCAAAATACAGGCATAATGCAAAGGTTGACTCCAGTGTACGGGCTTGGGATTTTGTGATTGGCGTGCCTCGTTACATTTTAGCAACAGCATGAACAAATGTCATGTGGGGGGGAGAGACACACACAGTTAATAATCAGGCACGATTAAAACAAACATCGGATTTGCAGTGTGGCAAGGGGTGTGGACTGAAGCCTGGCCACCCTATTGGCCACCCCAGTCGTAATTTTATCTTGAGCAGAATGGTTTTCTGTTAGTGGTGAAACCATTTATGTACACTTATGTGTGCACCCTCGAGTGCCTCTGGAGACTTTATAACTGGCAAGTGACAGTCCAGTAAACCAACAAATGATTATAGACAGGCTATATCAGATTGCTTTCCGATGCTTTTATTTATTCCATCTGTGACTGTATCTGTTTAGCAAAGTTTAGAGCCCCAGCATGCCAGGAGGAAAAATAGCAAACAAAGTAAGGTAAAGTTAGCTCCCATGAGTACGCCACTTAAAGCTGAATTATATTTTGAATATTTTTATCAACAAAATTGAAGGCAATATTTTTGGTCACGTGTGATATCGACCTAGTGTTAGTGTGCAGGTGTTCATTCACTGCTCATTACTGCATGTTTGTGCATTCTGTTTTATTTCAAATAGTAATTCATCTGTGCCATTTCTGCCAAGCTTCCTAGTAGGGGCCTGCTTTAAGATAATCCAATAAAGTTACAGCAAACACACTCTAACCTCTGCTAGAGAATACGTTCATTTCCTGTAATATTAAACATATTGCTCCAGTAACTGATTAGATTAGCTTTATTGATATAAAACATAACAAGCTTGTTTTTACCGCGGAGCCATCTGTCATGGCTTGATAAGTAAGGCAGGCAATTTCATAAACATTCATACAGTTAACTTTGCTACGACTTGTTTTAATGATGGTAAGATTTTATGTACATGTTGATTATATTTATTGGTTACATTTAATATAATTAGACTTTGATTAAAAACTCCATTTAATGATGTTTCTGTCAATGTGTATCCCTGATGATACAGTGATAGAGAAAGAGCTAACAGTGCTGCTGAGCACCATACACTGTGCTGAACATCTGCTCTCAGAAGGGCTGATACGCTGTAGAATGGGACTCTTGTACTTTGTACCTATAGTGTAAGCTTCTTTGTTACTTTACCTGCAGGAGTAAGAAAGAAATGCTGGATTCACTGAATATAATTTGATCTATAGAGTTGTGTGTAGGTGCCTCAAATTGCCCCTTATTTTCTAGTTAGACCCGTTTTATGCCTCCATGCTGGTGATAGCCATGGTTGGAGGCATTATGTTCTCAGGTTGTTCATCCGTCTGTCCATCCCACTCTCATGAACATGATAACTCAAGAAGACCTTGAGGGAATTTCATCATATTTGGCACAAACATCCACTTGCACTAAGTGATAAAATGATTTGTATTTGATGGTCAAAGGTCAAAGTCAATATGACTTTGCATCCATCTCACTCTAATGAACCCAATTTCTTAAGAAGGCCTTGAGGGGATTTCATAGCTCAGGAATTCATGCTCTAATTATGACAATATATCACACAGATGTCTAATATGATAAAATGATAAGGTGGTGACATTTTATATCCCAAAGGTCAAAGGAAAGCTTCACTGTGACATCATAATGTTCTGCAAAAACACTTTCCTGGCCAATACTCACAGACATTTGGTCAGATACTAATCTAGTAACGCTAATTTTGGGAGTCCATCTTGAAACTGTGTTGATCGTACAGATCTCCTATGCCGTTGGGTTGAAGATGTGTGAAGGATTCACGTTTTAGAATTTGTAGTTTATTTTCAGTAACATACATATTTGAAGCACTGTCAACTGTCATGGCGACAGAGTCTGGACAGACGTGGATGTAAACTGTAACTGCAACTTGACTGGTTCGCAGAGACATACAATTGTGTTGCAGTAATTCTAGTTTATATTCATAAAGTAGTGATTTCTGTGCCACCCCAAAATGACCGCTGGACCCATCCTGGCCACCCTATTGAAAACTGCTTAGCTCCACCACTGGGTAAAGAGCAATCATACGTAATATGAGAAAACCCTCATTTGTTTAATTCATAAAAAATGACTTCAAGGCATAGGCAACCAACAGAGACTGCAGGAAGTGACTGCACCTGGCCAGGGATCTAGGAAATAACCCCCATAAAATCCCAGTTGGCAGTTTATACACTTTGGGTTTTGTATAAATTAAACAAACAAGATAAAACATTTTAATTAATAAGCTTTAAAGGTGTCAGTGGGCAGATTCTTTGGACACAGCCTGGATAGCTGTTTCCCAGTCTTTATGCCAAGCTAAGCTAACCATCTGCAGGCACTATAGCTTCATATTTAGCACACAGATATATTAGAATGATATCAATCTTTTCATCTGTCAACAAGAAAACAAACTGTGTTTCCCAAAATGTCAAACTTTAAACAGTAGCTTCAAGTAATTGAATAAAAATGTTAGGTACAAACAATAATCTTTGAACAATACAAATTTGCCAGTACATAAATTACAAAATGCACCATTAAAAAGAAGTCAGGGGAAATCAAGGAAACCATTTACGCCTGTCATCAAAGACCATCCTATAACAGTGCCAGAGCTTATGCTCTCCCGCCCACATCCACCTGTCATTATCACATACCCGCAGTTCATGTGATGACACCTGAGCCACTTCCACTTGCTGAGTGAAGACTGTGACAAGCTCTGCAAAAGCTAGTAAATAGACTTTTGAGTTATAGTGAATGAATCTAAACCTGTTTCTCAAGGTGCAACTCTGTTCTCTGACCCAAACAAATACAGTACGGATGCAATAGCAGTTGATATTTCTGGTTGCTATGTTTTGCTGCTCATCTCTGAGCCAAATCATCAGTGGATGTGTCTCTTGTGACGTACACATGAGGGGCACAAACTGGTTTTAAACTCTCTATGCTGCAGCAAAAACAAAGACAAGAGGAGGGAGGTGGAACTTTTCTGCTCTGCTACCTATGTGTGTGGGCTGAAAGTCAGTTTTTTCCCCCAAAGACATAATCTCAGGAGATTGAAAAAGGAAGAGGAGTAGAGACAGATGTGTCCTCCAACAGGCCTTGCAGCAAGAGCAACAACCAAAAGTTTCCTCTCTGTCAGCCCCCTTGTCTCAGTTTGTTAGAATCACACACCGCATCAATAAATCAACTCACAGCTCTGAGTCGTGGATCTAAGAGGGACTGTGAAAGGCGCTGAAGTCCCGATGGACAGGAGGAAGATGGGAAGGAAGCAGGCATGAAAGAGGGAAGTTGAGGATGTGGGAAGAGGGTTAAATGTGGGGAGTAATACAGCTGTTCTTTACAAGAGAGGCTCTTTCTACTGTTCTTATTCCTCTTCCTAACTCCTTCCCTCAACACCAAAAAGTTTGGGAAAGAGAGTGCCAAGCCAGCAGTTCCCTGATCCCTTCTTTAGCCTCTTATCTCCTCCTTCACTGTCCCTTCTCTGCTAACTTTCTCCATTTCCTCCCAGCTGTCTCTTTTTAGGCCTCCCTGAGACTGTAGGCCAATACCCAATGGATTCATTAAGACTTTCCCAATTTTGCGGCGTGTTTGATCTGTCTTTACCTTTGTCCTAGTCTGACTTTTGGATGTTTCACGGCAGAAAGGCAATTTCTAGCTCTGCACCATGACTAACACAGGGTCAGAATTAGGTTTTTTCCCCCATCTTCTCCCTAGAGCAACATAACTTGGTTTTATGTCTCCAGTAAAATGCCGTCTGTGTTTCACTTTGGCACTCATTAGCAACCCCACAACCCTCCCATTCTGGTTTTGGTACTTTTAAAACATTAATGCATGACCTTGAGATTAATAATCAAGTCTGTTTTCTTGAATATGCCTCAGCAGCATTCTTGACCTTGCTCCCAGGATTACTCCAGATGAAACCTGTGGTGGATATTCATGTTGGTCTAGCAGCAGATAAAAAATTGAGGATATCACCTTGAATGTTGCCAGGCAAGACTTAGAAAGTCATTTAAAAGTTTGTGTTCAAAAGTCTTTTATCACCCACAACTCTACACTTTGTCTTTTCCACTTTATTCTAACGGTCTGAAGAGAGACTTCAGAAAGAGTTTTATTCTGCAGCTGTGCGATCTCACTTTTCTTAACCTTTCTTCTTGCCTTCACACTCCTTAATATTTTCCTTTATTATTTCCCTCTGCTGAATCTCCTACCCTAAAATGTTACTCATTATTTTTCTGGCAGATTTAGACACCTGTGTTGACTTGTAGTCACATCAAATGGGATTTTAAAAATTCAGATCATTGCTCCATTCATGTCCAAGTGTGGTATTAACTTGTGTGTAAACTATACCATGGCTGACTATTGTTGCAAAGACACATTCAAAGCTATGAGTGTGTAGGCCTACTTGCTTTATACCAACAAATCTGCATCTGATACATATTTATCAGTTAGGCCTACTGACCACATTAGACTTCCACACATTACTCATCGCATACAGATGAGCACAATAATTTCTTTCTTATCAACAAACCAACATAAATCAATAATAGCCTATTTTTACACATGATCCATGATGATGAAGATACAGGCAAAAATATGCCTGGCAAAAATAGCATATTGTCAATAACATAGAGGCCTCTCTAAAACTTCACAAATCATGTTTTCAGGGCAGCTCAAGTCTTTTTATGAGGACCCAAGCTTCCTCTGACCGTCTGTGTTGGCACCCTGCTGGAGGCAGCTGTAGATTTATAAATTTGTCTCTAGTCTGACATTTTGGGAAATATGCTCATTTTTATTCACATGCTGTAAGTATTTGTTGAGTCTTGTCACTGTGAGGTTGCCAGGCAACCAGGGGAAACTGTACAAAGTCACTACACTTAGCCACTGGTCACTAATAAGTGGCAACAACAGCAGTAATTACATTTCTGTTTGTGTACAGGTAAAAAAAAGTAAATAAAATGTTAACTATAGTGAGCTTTAGAAGTGCGGGTAATCTGTCTGAACTTTGCAGAGTCAGAGACGCTCTGAACAGCAATTTAGTTTCACACTGTAATTTGTGTCCCAAATGCCAGTTTTGGGGCGTTGAAGCCTCAGTGAAAAATATCTACAATTAATCAAAGCTTCAGCCACAGGGGTAGGGGTTAGAACTGGGGACAAGGACATAAGATTAACTTTTTTGAAACATAAGTTTTCTGTCGATGCACCTAGAATACTGGGACAATGCATGCAGGTTGCAGTTACATTAGCCATCATAGCTAGAAAAGAAATATTTTGCAAGACGGCTGAGTTGTTACTTACAGTTTTCTGGTGATTTGCCAAGCTCCTCTTAGAGTTGTGACATGCCAGTTTCCTTTGCTGCATCTGGCATTTGATTTTTTGGGAGTCATCCTTGCACATTTTGAGACTATTCCAGATGGTTGACTTTTTGGACATCTCACACATGTGGTCAAACTGTCCCAGCTTCAGTAGTGACAGACTGTTGGTGACTGACGTTAGATGAGAGTGAGTTGGTGTCAAAAAACTATCCCAGAGTTTAAATGTCCTTGTCTGAGAACAACTATGAATAATTAATGTTGATACATAATGCATAATGATGGATTATTAAATATTAATTTTGAGGCTATTTGAGTATTTTGGGGTTATGCATTTGGACACTGATTTGAACGTTGATTACATGGCATCAATCAAAGGTTTGAAGCATTCCAGGCTACTATTTTGTATGTTCAAATATCGCCTCTTGGTCAGCGGGCTACATTTGACGCATTAGGTATCCTCTTGCATCTGTTGTTGACGTTGACGCCGTGTCAGTTTACACTTGTTACATGTAGTGCATCTTATAATACACTTCTGATTTCACAGGTCATGTACAGTGTCTGCTGGTTAGATGCATACATTCTTTTTCGATGTAAACTGACAACATCAGTAAAACACCTCGAATTCACATTTATGTTCTTGTGCAACAACATCACGTGGTTGGGTTTAGAAAAAAACATGATGTTTTGGCTCAGCATGCACACAGAAAGCGAACAGTTTGTTGGACCTATCCGCCACACCTCCCACCTGCCCTATAGGGAATTTCCAGCTGCTTATATCACGTTGTTACTGACGAAATCTGGAACTGATGCCATTCGGCGGCATTATAAACTGACACCTACATAAGATGCCTTTTTGCGTTGATGCCTGACACTGAAATCATTGACAAGGCAGCGGTATTTGATGACTTGGGAATGAGAATGGGCTGGTCCAGTGGACATAATTGTTAGATGATGCAATAGTTGTTGAGCAGCTGCTAGGAAGAGCAAGAGTAACCTGTTCAGCTGCGTCTTCTTTCACTCCTTCTCATGAACATAGTAATGTGGGAGGATGGTGTTCCTATTTCTAATCCACCTAGATCTAATTGGTCTATTGTCTCTGAGCTTAACATTGGACCTATTTGAAATGCTGAACAAATTAGAAATGTGGCTAGTAATTCTAATTTGGCCTTTCTTCCAGTATTTATGCTAAGCTAAGCTAATTGTTTCTTGGCTCTAGCTCCATACTTAGTGCACAGATTTAAGAGTGGTATCAATCTTCTCATACAACTCTCAGCAAAAAGACAAACGTGTACATTATTTTCCCAAAATGTCAAATGATTCCTTAAAGAGTTTGACTGAGGATACAGGTAATTATTCTGAGAATGTTTTTGGTCATGGATACGTTTTCTTAGCTCTGTGTCAAATTACTGCTGTAAAACATCACATAAATTGTATAACAAAATGTCTTTTTATAAGCATTGGTATTTATAACAGAAAAGTTTCCACGAGAACAGCTTCCTCACCTCCCTCATACTCAGGGCAGTTCCCTGAGGTTTCATTGAGGCTCTCCTCCTCGGTGATGATGATGTTCTCTATGTCCTTCATTGTCAGGTGGTCCCGGAAGGCGTGGAACAGCACCTGCTTCAGCTCATCCAGAGACAGCTGCTGCATGTCAAACTGCAGGGGCACAAGACGATCAATGCAGAGACACAGTCATCCACAAATGAGCTTTATGAGGGCAGATAAATATAGAAGATTAGAATGAAGTGAGAAATGTACAAGCTGCTGTATTTTATTGCCAGAATGTGTAATTTCCAGGTATCGTATATAAGTAGGAAAGGAGTCAGTTATAATGTAATAGCAGCTTGCTTGCCTATGCATCACCTGTGCTATTTTTGGGTGCCTGAATCAGTATGCAAACCTGCATGTGTGTATTGACAAAAAGGGATAAATGCAGGCAAGCTCAATTGGTTTAATGGATGTATCAATTACAATGGAAATAGTGGCACATTTATGTCCTTGTAGGTGTTTGTATTCTCAGTTGTGCGTGCATGTTTGTGTTTAAAATGATAAATGGACTCTAAACAATCACTGACTCCAAGTCTGTATCCTAGCCTCTGTCCTGTTCCCTGCCTGCTCTGAGAAAACATCATGTCCTTCCTGTCCCCTGAGCAGATCCCCTCTGCATATCCAAAGACGCACACACACACGCCATCTTCAAACCCACTAGCATCGATGTCCAGATTATTTACCTCACTGACAGCCGCAAATACAATCAGTCGCTTGGTTTAGCACAACAGATGGACATACTGAGGCAGGCGAGGCAAAGAGGAAGAAAATAGGGGGGTATATATTGAGATAGAGAGAGAGAGAGAGAGAGAGAGAGAGAGAGAAAATAGGAAAGTATGGAGAGGTCAGAGAAAATTGAGATGAGGAGTGTAGTGGGAGACACAGATGGAGAAAGCAGAACTGGCAGACAATTATGGTAGCTAGAGACGTAAAAGAGTTGTGATGGTAATGTGGAGATGCTCATTTCAACAAGGGAACAGCAATACTGCTCATCCTTTATTGCCATGCTCGCTAAGCACTAAGAACAGCATCTGTCATGCTCGACCACCTTAGGTAAAACAGCAGATACTGTTTACCAAAGGAAAACTATCTGACGAGAGGTTAGAAATTGTACTACTAGTAGGACTGGGTATCACACCTCAGTGGCCTACTGGTACCGACCAAAATGTGTGACCATCAAGTACCAAAACTTGACAGTGAATGCCTGTTTTGGGAAACAGAATCGCTCTCTTGCTGCAAGTTAGATGAAAAGGTTGATACCACCCTCGTGTCTGTCTGTTAAAGGAGCAGTGTGTAGGATTTAGTGGCATCTAGTGGTGAGAACTGCAGATTGCAACCAGCTGAACTTCTCCCATGTGCCAAGCCTGAACTCCCAGTTAGGATTCCCTCAGTGTTCATTACTCAGGAGGGTTTTACTGGGAGCTGAATTATCTGCAGAGGTCTCTCCCTCTCCCAACCAAACAGACCCAGGTCAGACCAATGATTCGTGGCGAAACAAGTTGAAACAGGCAACTACTTGCAATCTTCTGCAATGTTCCGGTTCACACCATTGCAACTAGATCAGACGGTGTATCTGTGTTCTGATTTCCAGCTTTTCAGGCTTATTTTGTGGCTGAATATAATTTGTAGCTTCTTAAAATATGAACGAGGACAGTGATAGTGAGATACTGGCTACAGCTGCATTTGTAGTAGTGATGAAACAGTGAAAAACAGAAACAATGCACATAGCAACCCACCATCCAACACCAGCACATGGTGAGAATGGAAACAAAGGGCTCAGCAGGGACGGAGCACCTGCTGCAGCAAGTGTATACACCATCTGCGGTCATTCTGACTCGACCAGCAGACTTCACTACAAGGTGACTGGCTGTTGAAACAGGTGATGTGATTTACGTTTTGAGTTGCAGGTGACACCATCAGCCAGCTTGAGTTGAACTCAGACCGGCCAGTTCACACTGCAGCAAATTTTCTCTGCAATGTTCTAAAACAGCTTCATCTCATCAGGAATGTTTGATCTGAACTGGGCTTTAAGCTGGTAAAAACACTGAATGAAGCAGTTTCTCACAAAAAATAAAGATAAAAAATCTTGTTTTTCCAATGCTGCTCATCTCAGAGGGGCTGCTAACTATAGCCTTTTTAGATAGGAGATGTGCAAATTTGCAGGAAAGCCCAATCAGTCTTTTTTCAGCATTGGCAGTATAAAAACAAAATCGCGTAATACAGAATGTGCCTTTTCCGGGGCAATGGGGGGTGTGAGCAAGTAACAAACCATGTAGCTCAGTGTGTGACGTAAACAGTGACATGGGAGGGAAGCCGCGGCTAGTCAGTCCTTAGGCGATTCTCTTGTAAGTTGGCCCGTTCTTCACTGTTCCTGTCATATGACGGTTAATGGCCTCTTCGTTTGCGAGGACAAGGAGGGCGCCCAATTCCTTGTCTCCCCAGTTGCTCATCTTTACAGTGTCTGTCAGGTTTGCGTTTCCCCCTTGCTACTACCTGCTTGCTAATTCCTGCTATCAGCTGTTTCCTGTTTATCCACCGCCAGTGGCTTGCACGTGCGGCGTCATCAACAGCTCCTCCCACAAGTCTTCAACAGCCCCTCCCGTTGCGGAAGGCTGCCTTGGTCTGTTTAAACTAAAAGGGTTCTGCCAATATGACTACCCTACGAGGCGGAAAATTGGGCACCTCGGATCAGCTAGCCAATCCGGCTCTGTGTGTCTAAACGCTTGCAGCTTGTCGGCAAAATGGACCAACTTTCGTGGCAAATCTGGCAGTGTAAAAGGGGCTTATGATCGCCCATGCAAAAAACATGACAACGTGAAGGGTCGTACCTAGAGCCATACTGGTCTACTGAAGGAATATGGCTGTGCAACATGGCAGACTTCTTGATGAGGACCCACTCCCTATGTACATATAAACATCTTATTTTCAGGCAACAAAAATAATGATTCTTATTTTCAGGTGATTTTGCACTGAAACACAAACATACTTATTATATCACATTTCTGCCCATATATCCCCCTGAATCCTGCACACTGGACCTTTAAAGATGAAGCATTAGCTTAGCAACTGGTAGCACGGGGAAACAACTATCTTGGCTCTGTCCAAAGGTAACAAAATCTGCTTACCAGACCCACTAAAGCTCACGTTATTTATGGGAGGTTATGTGCCTGCATTGACTTTATAGAATCTTTTCGTCACTGTGAGGTTGCCAGGCAACTAGCAGAGAATCCAGCAAGTCACTGTTCCTGGTCAAGAAGTCCAGCATATATCCCCTAGTAAAACCTCAACATATCTTTTTGAGTATGCAGTTTTTATAAGCATTAAACAAAGGAGACAACATGCTAATTAGTGACCTTTAAAGGTGCTGGTAGATGGAATGTTTTCAACTTTTGGAGAAGCCCAGCTGCTTCCAGTCTTTATGCCAAGCTAAGCTAAGCTGTCTCTTGGTTATAGACTCATATTCAACAGATAGGAATGTGGTATCAACGTTTTCATTTAACTCTCAGCAAAAAAGCAAATAAGCATATATGTCATATTATTCCTTTAACCATATATTCCGATTTAAAGCAAGATTTGGACATTTATTTTATTGAGCTTCTCAACTGTCAAGACAATATCAAGATTACATTTAATACTTGAAAATATTTATCAAAGTAAGGTATAGGAAAATGTTTCACTTCAATATTTTAATCTCAGGTATTGTTTTTGAACTTGACTTGAAAAAAAAAATCAAATTATACGCAGCTGTATTTATCAATGTTATCTGCAATGTCAGATAACAACACTACAACAAAGGCAATCAGTGGAACATGACTAAGATATTAATGATATCATCTACCAACAGGCATACACACATGATAAGAAACACACACACACATACACACACGAATATTGAGCGGTTTCTTATTTGTTTTATATTTTGCATGTCTGCTGGTGTGTGCACTGATGTGCAGCCATAATGCACTGCAAATATGTATTGATCCAATCTAACCATTCAGACTGACTTTTCAGGTGATTTACACTGTAATTATGGAAACATGCCTATGGATGCACACACACACACACACACACACACACACACACACACTAATAGCAAACCTGGGACACTGCAGTAAACGGAAAAATCTTCTCACTTATACAAAGACAAACACACTCATTAAATTGTGGAGTCTCTGTCTGGTTTTCTATCTTTTTCTCTTCCCCCTCGCTCATGCAGATACTCTATTTGGTAGCTACGGTAAAAAGAGAAAACCTCAAAAGAGTGTGGAATCAATATTATTCACAATTTGGCAAACTTGATGAAACCAAAATGACCTTTTTCTTTTGTTTTGGAGAGGGCTCGGTTTCTCTCCGAGGCTATTTTGAATAGCAAACAAGCAAAAGTGACAGGAGAGGATAAAGACAGAGGGTCTGTCTGACACAACAAACAAGATTCAAAATAACAGCATAATAAATTGCATGCACCTCAGCCACAGCGAATGGGAAAAAAATAAATCAAAATGTGAACAAAAGTGTTTCTCCACCTCCAAAGTCTTTGAAGGTGCTCCACGACAAAAACACAATCTCAGATTAATCTTCATAACAGGCCTACATTTTCAATAATGCTGATTTTTATCTATGTCTGATTTTTTTTTATAATTCACGTGATTATACTTCAGATTTATGCAGCCAAATAAAAACAGAGATTGGATGTTTAACTGCTCTGACTCATGCAACCTCGTGTTGCACTCCAGGGCAGAGAAACAGGGAGTGGCAGCCGCAGTTTGAGGGCCTGAGCTGCCTGATCTCTGCTCTCCTCCTTGCCAAAGCTGTCTCTGGGTTGAATGGATGCTGGAAAATGGAGGAACAACTCTTTGGACTGCAGCCGCAGGACAGACAACATGACAGCTCAGAGCAGGAGCACGGAGTATGTGTAATGTTCCTGTCTGTCTGAGGGGGGGAAAGCCACAGTGGAGCCGCTACCTGTTACCAACCAACAGAGTGATTTCTCCTGCTGCCCGGTCTCTGAAGGACATACACACACACACGCACACAGATGAACAGGGGATGCAAAGACTCTAGAGTTTGCCTGTCTGAGCATTTCATCTTTCACTGAATGAACTAAAATACGTGACGTGTGTGTGTGTGTTTGTGTGCCTGTGAGTGTGCATGTGACAGGAAAACAACAGGGGGCCGTGAGCGGTGACCGGTGACATACTGAAGGAGCCAGGACACATCAATCAGAAGAACAGGTGCTTACACGCCGTCCCTCCTGTCTAAGCCTGCCTGCCCTCATACAGAACAAGCTTGTTTCGTCAGTCGTCCACATGCTTTGTCTCCTGACCCTTCTCTAAAAAGTCACCCAGAGTGACAAGCTTCGAGCATTGTTTCTTTTATTCTGTACTTTCCTATTTTTCTGTCCGGCAGCAGTGTTGTCAGGGTTAGGTGGCACCTTCAAGTCCGAGTGAAGTTTTTGTCTCACTTTGTATTAAAGTGCTTTAACCAAAAGGAAAATGTTTACAAAATGCCCTATACTATGTACACAATACACACACACGCATAGAGGCAGTGCTGTAGTACTCGAGATACACTTTTTGAAGGTCTTGGTCTCATGACTTGACCGCAGTTTAAGTCGGTGTTGTCTCAGTCTCAGATAAAGAGGACTCTGGATTTTATTCTTCAGGGATAATTGTCCGTGCAAAAACAGAGGTGTCGAATAGAGATGGTTAAATTGATTTCAGCTCCTTGTGTGTTTGCTCACAGAAAACAAAGGAAAATTCCCACACATGAAAGAAACCTCTGCAATACCCTTTGATTATTTTTTAAAGATATTTTCATGGTACATTTATACATACACACATATATACAGTATGTCGATAAGAGAGATGAAGATGAGTACAAGGCAGCACCTGCTTTGTCTCCTTTGTGGTGAAAGAGGTGAATGGAGAGGAATCATTTGTTTTTTTGTGGTGGTTTTTATGGAGATGTCGATCTTTCGGGTCAGTTAGAGGAGTGCCTGTGGTTTGCATGTTCCACATTTTATCATGTGTCATGCAGTGTAGGACTCGCCCTGGTCTGACCTTGGTCTCGTCTCGGCCTCAGTTCACCCTGGTCTTGATCATGACTTGGTTTCAGTTTAGGTGGTCTTGACTACAATACTGCATAGAGGACACATCTTGGTATAAAATTGCAGGTACAATAAGTTATTTTTAACAAAGACAGCAGAGGCTACAGCCAACCACGAATGAATAATAGATGAATTAGGTCCACAGAAACAGAATCAGTCACAATTGAATGTGATGAAATGCAATCCGAAGCAAAATGTTCCACAGTCCAGGCACGGAGAGCGAAGAGTCCCTGTCCCAGTCCCTTTTTAGACACCAGAGATAAAATAATTGCACTCGTGGAGGTACACTTTGGATGAAACCATTCACCAAATGGCAGTTATTATGTAACGTTTAAAAAAAAAATAGAAAAAAAATTACTCTACATTTGGCATCAGCGGTCATCAGTATGAACACTGCAGACTGTCTCAACAGATGCAGACGGCAGTGATAAGCCTGTCACTGGCCGGATATTTCATTCTGCCTCCCTCATCCCTCTTTTTAGTCTCTGTTTTCATTGAAAATATTACTGACAGGTGGTCGGCAGAAAAACCCTGTGTAACTTAATATAACTTTAACCTAACACTTGTAATATGACTTTTGACATAAATAAGTGCAGACTGGATGTTCACAAGTTCAAAGAGTCTGCCATTTGATTTTCACACAGTGGAAATAATTGGACATCATTGCCTGCCTGGAGAGACTGACCTCAGCCAAAAAAAAAATGACAGTGTAGTTTTTCTAAAGTGCTTAAAATGACTTATGTTAGTTTACGTATTTCTGGCAAATGGCCTCTTTCGGTCGGACAAATAATGACTGTTCTGTCGTCTTCACAAAGGTGGGAGTAGAGTGATGATGATGATGATACTGTATATTATTTCAAAACGTCTTGGGCAGAAGGTCAGGGTGGATAGATGGCTGTGTGGTGTATGTTACTTTGACACCTGGAGACCATGACTGGCATCCCAATCTTTAATATCAGTCATTCTTTCAACCATGACCACAAGTTTCCTCTGGAGTAGTGCAGCATTTTGGGAAACGTGCTTTTTACTTTCTTGCCAAGAGCTAGATAAGAAGATCAGTACTACTCTCATATCTGTGTGCTCATTAAGCTGGAACCAGGAGACTAGTTTTCTTAGCTTAGCATAAAGAGTGTTGACACCACTGTGCGTCTCCAAACGGAGACTCCAGGAAGCAAGTGCACATGCACAAGAAATAGTCCTGCACTTAACTTTCACGTAAAAACTACAACTTACATAAAAAAACAGTAAGGTGGGAGGTGGACTGTTGTGTATTGTTGGACAAACCCAGGGTAGCTGATTCCTGCTGTTTACAGCCTAAACCAGTGACTGTATATAAAGATAAAAAGCATGACAGCTCCCCAAAAGTGAAGCCAAAACATCTAGATCGCACCCTGGTGGCTGGCTGCAGTATAGGTCATAAACTCAGCCCCCTTCATATCAGCGGATGGAACATGGGGCAAAGTAAAACATAAAAGTACACATCAAATACATTTTTTCCAAAGATGTTTCTGTCATGTTAGGTAGGTCTTATCATGCTGACGTATGTTCAAGTGTTCATTTTCTGATAAGTTTGGTTTTGGTTAGATATTTGATGCTGTAAAAATGGGGTGTGATGTCATGAATAAGAGCTGTGTGCTCACAATCAGTGGTGCTGTTCTCGATTGGGTTGGATGGATGTAGGCCTGTGGATTGTAACTTGATATCATCCCTCCACTTCCTGATCGCTACTGCGCAGACTCTGGCTCCAAGACCCGCAAAATGGCAGCATATTTTGGCTTCATTTTTGTACCCACTGGTTGGAAGTAGCGACATACAGTTTACCTTTAAAAACAGTCTATGGTCTAAGCTACACCTCCGGCTTTACTTGGCATCATTAGTGTGTGGTTGGGTGTGGTCAAAAGTGTGCTTTGTTGCACCTTAAACCACAACCAACAGTGATGTCACATGATCCCAGAGTACATCTGCACATCACTGCAGCAAGGAGTATGCTATTGTTATGGACTCTGTGTGTGCTTATATCGCTTCTACAAAACTCTGGTGCAGAAGATCTACCTCTGAATTTTGGAGATTGTGTGGAAAATATATTTATATTGGTGGAACTTTTATATTGAAAGAGAAGTGCTCTATCAAAAATATCACAAACACACTTAGCTATGCTTCTGTCCCTTCATCTAGATGTTTTTGTCTTCCTCATTTAATGATAAATAGGGGAAGAAAGCATGGAAAATTTGGGATGAACACTGCATCAATAACAAGCTTAAAGGAGTTTCTTTGAAGATGTTACACAGACTTTACCCAGTACAACTTCTGCTAGAAAGATTCAGACTGAATATTGATTAGAAGTGTGATTTTTGTGGACCTGAGTTGGAGAGTATTTCACATCTATTTCTTCACTGTTTATACACATGAATGTTTTTGGATTGATGTAGCCACCTTTCCAAAAAAAAAAAAGGAACTCAAGATGAATGTTGAAGTAAATGTTTGATGTAATGTGTTACTTCAGTCAAAGAGAGTTTTTGGAATATTCTATATTCATGAGAAAAAAATGGTCAGGAACCAAGCTGAATTTTCTGCACTTTATTAATGAATTTAGACCTATAGCACCATCTTAATATTAAAAACAAAAAAGCTATTAAGACCCTTAAGTCATTAAACAGTTATAATAGGATGCACCTAACACAAGCTCTGATGTTATACATTGCAAATGTAATTTTTATGCCTCTGGCCAGAGGCATTTTCAGGTTGTCCATGCATCTGTACTATTCTCCTGAATGTGATATCTCAGGAACGCCTAGAGGGAATTTCATTACATCTGGCACAAACGTCCACTTGGATTCAAAAATGAACTGATTAGATTTTAGTGGTCAAAGATCAAGTTCACTGCGACCTCACAAAACAAGTTTTGGCCATAACTCAAGAATCCATAGGCTAATGATGAAGTGATGACATTTTATATCCAAGAAGTCAAAGTTCAGTTTAACTTTGACATTATAATGTTCTGCAACAACACTTTTCTGGCCATTAGTCAACGCCATAACTCAGGAACAGAGGAGGAGACATTTGGTCAGATACTGAGTTGGTAACACTAATTCTGGATGTCCACCTTGAAACTGTGCTGATGGTATAGATCTTCTGTGCTGTCGGGTTGAAGACGTGTATGAACTTCAAACACCTCATCATCACTCACAAAGCTCTCCACAACCTGGCTCCCTCATACCTGTCTGAGCTCCTTCACTCCCTCCTGCACTCTTAGGTTTGCTGATGCCAACCGCCTGGAACTCCTCCTTACTCTCAAGAAAACCCTCAGAACACACCTTTTCAAAACTGCCTATAACCTCAAAGTTCAGTGTACTTCACCCCTTCCGCAGTATTTCCCTCCCTCCCTTCCTCCCTATGGATTTTGTTTTGACTGCTGTTGTTGTTCTCTGTGAAGCATCTTTGAGTATCCTGAAAAGCGCTATATAAATCCAATCCAGCCTATCCCAGCTGACATTGGACGAGAGGCGGGGTACACCCTGGACAGGTCGCCAGACTATCACAGGGCTGACACACAGGGCTCTAGTTTCCCGGCGCAGCGCAGGTGGTGCATGGTGGTGAACCCCGCGCAGAGCTAGTTTCGAGCAGCGCAACCCGAGGCGCGCTCAGTTTGGTAGTTTGGCAGACCGAGGTGCGCTGAGATGGGTGTGGTGGCGCAGCAGGGTGAGGTGTCGACAGATCCAGCTTGGCACAGTGGCAGTTTCGTGCCAAAAGGCTTCGCCGAAGGTGCGCTAAAAGCTCGCCAGCTGAAACCAGGTCTACTGTCAGCGCAGGCAGAGCGCAGCCGGTGTAAGCTGAAGTTTGGCTGACCGGCAGACAGTGCGCACACGTCACCAAAACCTCACAGGCAGGTTTCCAGAATGTCAGGCACATTAACGATGCAATAAATAGCCACAAAACCACTATTCAATGCAACTATCTGCTATCAGCACATAAATGTAACTCTATATCGACTGTCCTGTCACATCTGATGTCAGATCAAAGGGGATTGGCACCGTTTGGCAAGTTTGGCACGCGTAATGGAAACCGAACCTGATTTGATTAACACAGCTGCAAACTAATGAGTTCACATCCCTCTCAGCCAACCACAAACAGCCACAGCATCAGATAGGGAGTATATATTCAGCATCTGTCATCTTAGAAAAGTCAAAAGAACAGAAACAGAGTGAGACTGCAGAGAGAGA
The DNA here is from genome assembly GCF_041903045.1 of Epinephelus lanceolatus. Taxonomy (NCBI): domain Eukaryota; kingdom Metazoa; phylum Chordata; class Actinopteri; order Perciformes; family Serranidae; genus Epinephelus; species Epinephelus lanceolatus. Next base: position 31,720,631 of record NC_135744.1, read on the forward strand.
AAGAGAGAGAGCGCGCGCGCACGAGAGAAACGCATCATTGATTTACAATTGTGGTGACCTCCTCCCAGGCTACCTTTGCATCATCAGCCCGTGGAGGTCTGCTCGCAGTTCCGTATATTCGGACACTGCGAGTTTGGACCTCCTGGACCAAAACATCAGTTTCCTCCTGGGAGGAGTTTGGCCATCTGACGCTGCTGCTCTCTTCTGCCATGGCGAATTGAGTAAACTCTCATTACACCTTCGCGCGGCGCATTTAAGGGCGAGGAGAGGGGCTCATTTGATTGATGTGATGTGTGTAAAACCCACTCCACGCCTTCTGTCCTCCCTCTTTCCGACTTGCGCAGGTAGGAGGGACGGAGGTGGGAAAGAGGAGTAGCTGCGCCAGGGCGCACGGTGTGCCAAACTTACAAAATCCGCCTGGCCACACCCAGTTGGCGAAGCGCAGGTGCGCTGCGCCCCCACTGCGCCCAGTCTGCGAAACTAGAGCCCATAGAGACAGACAACCACACTCACATTCACACCTACGGACAATGTAGAGTCAACAGTTAACATGCATGTCTTTGGACTGTAGGAGGAAGCCTGAGTACCTGGAGAAAACCCATGCTGAACCCTTTTACTGTGAGGCGACAGTGCTAACCACTGTTCTACTGTGCCACCGCAATTGCATCAAATATGGTAACACCCTCATTTATTTTATTCATAAAAAAATACATCCAGGCATAGACAACCAACGGAGGAACTTCAGGAAGTAACTGCACCTGGCAACTTGACTGGTTGGCGGAGGCATTCAACCACAAGGCAGTCATTCTAATTCTCTTTTTTGTTTTGTTTTTTATTATCTATATATATCTGTTTTTACCTCTGTGCATGTATACAATAAATAAAGTGAACAAAAAACTAGAGAAACTAGAGCAAAGGTAAAAAGTTATACCTCTTGAGGTCAGCAAAAACCCAAACCTCTAACCCCCAAGAAAGAAACATTACTCTTTAAAAAGAGGGCTATACATGGTTTGGTGGTCCTTGTGGGGGCAGTTACTCAGGCGATAGAGCAGGTTGGGAATTTATTGTACGGTTGGCTCAATTCCCAGTTTCTCCTGTCTACATGTTGTATCAAGTAGAGCAAAACCCCCAAAACTGCTCCTGATACGTATTGTCCTTTAAGACAAAAAGCATCTGCCAAAGACACTGATAACATTTCTCGCTATTGTACACCGATTTAAGATTCTTCAGACCTCTCTCCAGCGCTATCTCAGCGTAAACATATTGCTTATAGACCATAAACATTGTTGTGATATTGGCTTGTGTTTGTTTTCCATCTTTAGGCACTCTAGCTTCATTTGCAATGGAAGACTGGGTGCTCCCTTTTTCAAATCTAATTTACTGACTGTCAGCAGAAAAGAGGCAACTTGAGTCAGGAGTTTTTCAAAGCAGATACAGTATGCATCTAAATCTCCCCAAGCTTTTACCCGGACCACGCTACAGTGGAAAATAAACAGGAAAACAGAAAGGTTTTTTAGATATTTTAACGGCACACTGAATCTAAACAAGCAGTGGACACACAAAATGTATTCAACAGATGCACAAAAATTCACTCACTGAGGTGAAATGCAATTACACACAAAACAAGCCAACTCCTTCTTCTCCTTGAAGAAGTCAATCATTATACATCTCACTGTGCCAGGAGAATATTATCTGAACATACTGAACTGAGTCATTATGGCCCACCATGATGTGCCTCCTTCTCTTCCATCTTTTTTTTTTTTTCTACACAATGACTCTCCCTCTCTTCCTGTCTCCCTCTGAGGTCTGTGAAATATAAACAGACACACAACATACACACACACAAAATGCTGCTCTCACTGTCCCCAGAGACACACTTCCTCCCACCATTTCCTCCCCCTCCTCCTCCTCCTCTCTCTTCCTATACGCTTTCATTCCTCGCTCCCTCTCCTGCTTCTCTCCTCTTCCGTCTCTCATTTTTTCCTTCCCCTTCTTCCTGTTTTCTTTTAGTCTCTCTGTCTCTTTGTGGGAGGTGAACATTTTAAATCACCCCTGAGACGAACACAGTCTGCGACCTTCATGAATCACAGCCTCCCGTACCTCTTCTTTCATTTTCTCCCACTCTCCTCCTTTGTGGTTTTCCTTTATATTCCTGTATCTTTATGTGGGGCATCCCCCTCGCCAGCACCACCAACACCACCCTCCCCATTCCCCACATATTGTCCAGCTCGCCGCTCTATTCTCTCATCTCTTTCAGCCGTGCTGGCTGGCACACTGTAGTCCGTCTTGCTCCATCCCTGCTTCATGGATGCAGTGTGTCTCATTTATAAAAGGTGTTCCATTTCACACGATGTGGAAAGAAACGGTCTTGATGTTAAAATCAGTCTCTGATGCGTGAATGGCATGGATAGTTTTTTTTTTTAAAGATATTTCCTGAAATGATTGCACAATGAAAACTAGGGTAAAAATGTCTATGTAAATGTAGCCCAGTATGTGTTTGTAACCTGAAACACACACACCTCCTCATTTCAGTGAGTCACCCTCTAAATGTTTCTCCTCTCATTTGACTCAAGGAAAGCAGAGAACAGCTTCCTGAGAGCTGTCACCCTGCTCAACCAGCCGTCCTCGCGCTCAACTCCCCCCCCGCCCCCTTCCCTACACACTCAAAACCCTGCACTTTTCATTATTGTCGCATGTCTTACCTAAGAGGCAAAGAAGCACTCTGAGAGCAGCAAATTTTCTGTCCGGAGTAATTTTCAAAAACAAAGCAAGCACGTTCAAAAGCATGTAGATGAGCTGCAGCCTTAATCACCACTGAGGCCATGTTTGGACACTTAAGAGCGCACAAGCTTAGACTTTCCTCATACAGAGGCACATCCCTGAAATCTTTATTATGGTAATACCCTCTGCAACAATGTGAATGATAAACACACACACACAAACCCAAACCCCAAAACATACACATACTCACATAACGAAACACATTTAATTCTCAGCAGGTCTCTTTTCCTTCAAGGCCCTGAGTCGAGAGAAAAAAAACTCTCTGTTTTTGTCAGAGAACAGAAGAAGCAGGTGGGGGGCCTGAGAGTGTGTTTGTGTGTTTGTGTGTGTGTGTGTGTGTGTGTGTGTGTGTGTATTTTTGCACTTTAGGTAGGTGTGTGCCTGTGCAGAGTCCCTGCAGAAACCAGGATTGTGCTTAAGGATGCAAGACTTGCTCTGACTGCTGAAATACACAGTGAGAGGTGAGGCAGAGTTAGTGAGCAGAGGCATAAAGGATGTAACTGATAAGCGATGAGGATTGTGAGTGATGAGAAACAGACTCCGGCGTCGGGAGGAGGAGGTTTTTGTCTTTCACCTGCCAGAAGATGTTGTCGATGGTGTTGCCCAGGAATCCTTCTCGGTTGTCGGATGACAGCAGTTTGGGCCCCAGTATCGTCATGAACTCCTCAAAGTCCACCTGGCCGTCCCCTGCAGGCAGGCAGGCACACACACACACACATACACACACACGTACGGAAAAGGGCAGGGAGACAGACCGGGACAAAAGAAAATCAGAAACACAGACAGGAAGGCTGGCAGACAGGAGCTAAATAATGCATTTTATGCTGAAGTTTATTCGCTTGCTGAAACAAAGAAAAGCGCCCTGAGGTAGATCAACAGATGGATGTGCCCCCATCCGTGACAAACACCCATGCATCATCAACACTAATTCACCTATCAAATAAGGTATCTGCACCTGTGCGAGTGCGCGCCTGTGTGTGTCTGCATGCGAGTGATTGCGGGCTCGTTTTTGCTTTGAAGCAACAATTCGGGGAACATTTCACAATTTTAAATTCAGGGGACACAACTTGTAAGTGCATTATGTATTCTACTCCTGCATGTTGCTGGAGATAGCAATCAACAACCAGCGTCCCGTGGAATTAATACTCACTGAACATCTCCACAGCATGTCTTATAGCCGAGTTACTGCATAAACTTATTATACTACATATTGCCAATATTGATGTTACCATCAGTTTACAGCGTTATCTAATGTTCTATTTGTTATGTGCTACAAGATGATGTAGAAGTAGTCTGCACCAGTCTCAGTGCTGCCGTGTTAGTATTGGTGGCAGGATAACTTTTTATTTTATGGGTCTGTAATTTCTGAATAATTTCCAAGAAGTTCTCTGGAAAGAACTGTGTAATTTGGTGCTAATTACAGGGAAAATAGAGACAACATTCAATTTGCGCTCTTGCACTGAATGAATTTTAATTAACTGCTGTGTAACATAGGGAGTGTTTTAGTCACAGCACAGTAGGCCAGCTGAACATGCAAGAAAATAGAGTTCAACATGTATGGAGAATTGAATTTTCAATTCTATTTACTTAGGTTTAAATGAAGCTGTTATTTCAAGGAACTCACCCCCCCTCCTATGATTAGTGCCAAATTACACAGTTGGTTCCAGAAAATGCCTCCGAAATAACTAGGAAATTGCAGAGCCGTAAATGGAAGTGTTACTTTGTAACACAGTATATCATTAGTATTAAACAGCGTCAGTTCTCTGCTCTGGATCCTGACTGCAGTTTCTTAAAAAATGCAGCTTTAAATTAACATAATAGAATCTTATATTTTAAGACTACTTTGCCTTAAACCTGAGGGCAGGACAAGAATATAATTGTAGAGATCAGTGGATTAATATTATTGAAGAAGGGATTTAACGGCACAAAATTAATCATCTGGAGGACCGTGCAGATTGTCTAACACCTGATAATAATTGACATTCCTAAACTAATTGCGCCTATGCCCGCTTTCAGTGCTTTATTAGCGACGACATCGAGATGATAGAAGTCAGAGGTAGAGGATTTTAAAAGATATATTGTCTCCCCTTGGAACAAATGGCAGCGCTGCTCTCAGATGGTCAGACTACTCAGGGAGGCAAAAGCAAAAAGCTTTTAGCTTTGACCTTTGATATTTATTGCGAACTGTGGAATCAAGAACAGGCAGATAAGAACGAGTTGAAAGATTGACTAGCTTGTTTGTGATTCAGGGACTGCTTAGGACTAAATGCAATCCTCTGTGGATTTACAAGCAGAGCTGGAGTTTAAGGAGCAGGAGCAGACAGGTTCTCTCTTTATTGTCTCCAGGGGAATTTATTTTTGACAATTGACCACCTGCTGCTCTTAAGGCAGTTTAGAAACAGGGGAACATAGGCTGTAACTCAAAAGCTCATTTTGCTTCAAGCAAGTAAAAGAGGCATTATGTTTTTGGCATCATATATTAACTTTTTTTTTCATTTACATCACATTAAAATTCAACACAGACAATTTGTCATTCAGCTTCTTTCTTTGGAAGGAAATCATTCTTCTTGTGCCCGTCATATTTCAACACAGACACAATGGTAAATAAACATTACACTCATGCAGTTTATGTTAAACAGCCCTTTATGAAAAAGGTTCACTCTGTGTGTTTGCGTGCATGCTCTGTGCATGCACCCAAGTGTGTGTCCTTATGTAGTGCCTCACCATCCATGTCCAGTCTCTGCATGATGATGGCCAGCTCCACTTCGCTGGGCATGTAACCCAGGGAGCGCATGGCCATGCCCAGCTCCTGTTTGGAGATGAAACCATTCCCATCACGATCCAAAACACGAAACGCCTCACGGATCTCTGCACAACAAATGGACAATATATCACTGTACATTACTGTCTGTCTGGCTTCATCTCTTTCCTTTGGGGATATAAGACATATTATTTTACTGTTGAAGATAATTTTGGCCAGTTTTTTTATTGTGTGAGTATTTAATGAAATCTACAGAAATAATTCTATAGATAAAAATATTGTTAACGTTGAGGTTGATCCATTTATTTTTTAAGTTTTACGTTTTTAAGTATGATTTGTCTGTCTTGGTGTATTTATTTTCTTGTTGTGTATGTGTCCTAAAGGTCAGGGGGTCATCACAGCAGATGAAAATATCTGTTATTAGTTCCTCAGTCTTGTCTACACTGCTTGCTACACTACAAATGTTAACAAGACAGAAGAACAGCAGTATTAGTCATTTGTTCAGGTTCATACACTTGACGCACAAATGACACACGTTCACTCTTTCCTGGCAAAGAGTTCTTGTCCTCGTGTGAAGGCAGAAATAGCATGATGTTGTCATAGTGATGTCAAACCTCTTAGGCAGGAGGTCAGGGTGGTTGAGCCATCACACTGTGTGACTGGTGACTGCAGTTTGTATCCCATCACTTACCCTCCTACCTCTATTCTATATCAGTTTCTTGAAATCATTACTACAATCAGTCACTATTTTTATACCAACAATGGATTAAATGACTACTTGCAGGTTACTCCTAATGACACACTCACAGAGAATTTTCATCTGACTCTGCAGTTTCCCTCCGCTTTTGTTTTCCAGCCCACAACTTATCTGTTTTAGTTCACTGTTTTCAATGATAAAGCTCTAAAAACCCACTGTAGTACACCACCTGTTCAGCACCAAACAGCAGACAGACACAGTAATCGACTCGCTGGTGCACAAAGTGGAGCATCTAGCAGCTAAAGAGACAGATATTTTCCTCAGGAGTCGGTAGAGACCAAAAACACAGCTAACAGGGAGTGAATGTTGGACTTGCATGCATCACATGGCCAGATACATGACTCCAAATGAATGATAATTTTGCTCTGTATCCACAACTGTTCGCTACTGTGTTCAACTTAAAAGGTGATGACATGTCAGTGTTGTGTTTACAGCTTGTTGCACTGCCACCAAGAGTCAAAAAATCAATTGAATGCAGGTTCAAACAAGCAGTTTTGGTGCTTTACCCAAACCAAACCTTAACCACAGTCTTGTCTCACTCCCAACTCGTCAAATACTGATGGTTGGTCAGTGGCCCTTTGGCGCCACATACCGATGCATCCAAAAACCCTTGTGCAGCAGTATGAGATACACTGGGTGGCTGCATTTTTTGATGCTCTGAGCAACAGCCGCAGTATAAAGAATAAACAAACTCTGGACTTTCACCCGAGAAACCACTGTTCGTGTCCAACCAAAAGTCAATCAGGTTATTTTAATAACAACACAGTGTGCTGGTATGAGTAGCAAATTATGCTAGTAGCACATGTCACATGACTTATTATGTTAGTAACAATAGCATTTTAAGCCAAACCTAATTTTTTTTCTACACCTAACCACATGATCTTGTTGCCTAAACCTAAGGAAGTCAATTTAAAAACAAAGTGTTTTACCTATGCAGGCTGTTCTCATGCATTGCTCATACATTTTCCTCCGTAAGGTAATGCACCAATACCCTTTCTGTTTCTGTTCCTGCCAGGCTTGTGTGTTTCAGGGGGCGTGACTGGCTCTTCCCGCTGCAGCTGACGAGGCACACCTGTTTCCACTCAGCTCATCAACCTGCCTACTAGATAATTCCGTCTGTGTCAGTTATGCTTAGCGTACTCCTTTCCTGTGCTGCTTCTGTAGTGATTTCGTGCCTTGTGCATTTTTGTGCTTACTTGTATTTTTGCCCTGTTTTCCATGTGCTCAGCCTTTGTGACGTTTCCAGAGTTTCGTCTCTCTTCACTCGTGGACAACCTCCTAGCCAGCTAGCACCCTGCCTCCACTGCCTGCAATTTTGTTTTTTCCTTCATCAATAAACTTTGTTTGTTTGTTTCTACACATTTGCGTCTGTCTCTGCTTTGGGATCCAGCCAGAAACCAAAACCTAACAATATATCCCACATGATCATTAGCCAGCAATTCTCGTCTAATCTACATATTTGGGAAGACTGTGATCATATGACTAATGCGCTGACGGGAGTAAAGGGACTGCTTAGGATGCTCCCCATAAAGAAGCAGGCTGGGGTGTTTGGAACTGTGTGAATTTTGAATGAACTTTAAGGCATTTTTAGGTACGTCCTCACCATGTTTCTTTTACTTAACCTACCAAAGTAACTCTACTTCTCTAAACCTAACTAATGTTATGCATGTAACTTTAAGTAACTTTAAGTAACGTCATTTGTGGGGGGCTAATTTGTAGAATATCATAAAAACTGTATGAGGATATGATGACCTATGTTCTAAGTTCATTTTTAAAAAAGACTGTATGCATTTATCAAGCAGAAACTGTACATTTCCTGTGAAAATGGAAGTTTATTTTGAAAAGACACAATACAAGTAAAGAGTGTAAATTGACACACCATCTCTGGGGGTCCAAAACAGATGCTAGAGGGGTACCTAGAGCATCATAGCTTGACATGTGGGACCACTAACGAAGCGTCAGTATTTGACGAGTTGGAAGTGAGAATGAGTTTTTTGACGATCGAGGCACCACATTAAAAAAATGCTGATATGTGTCAATGACAAATGACCCACTTGTTGTTTTGGTTTGAAGACTTGCTGATTTTAATAAGTTGTAACCATAAAAACAGCTTAAAGACTTTTCACAATGCAACAGCAAACCATCAGATGGTGTCCGTGAGATGAAATAAATGATTAACAGATTTTGGCAGGTCTGTAGATGGTGCAGAAGGGTGCTTCCCTGATGCTGATAACAGGCTCTCCCATTAACTGGAAGTGCTGGGGCCATTCTCTCAGGCAAATCAAGGTGAGGGCAATCTCCCGCTCTCCCTTCGCCCCTCCCTTTCCCTCTCTCTCTTTCTGTCTCTCTTACATCTTTATATACTTATTGTATTTTACAAACCCCAAGGGACCTGTACCAATCCCTCCACACAGCACAATCTCTACCAGCAGTGCCAAGAGCATTTCCGACTCTCTCCTCCCACATAAAAGGCTTCCTCCTAACTTCAAATTGTCAGTAAACGAACACAGCTCACGAGGCATCTATCTGTTCGTGCTGCAGAATTACTCAAACCTCCGAGGACCTTCTTACAAAACACCCTGGTCAATCTCTGGCTAATTACCTGTCAATCAGTTGGCACTATCTGAGTGGGGGTGGAGCTTTGAGCCGGGGTGAAGGTGGTCGAATGTATCGACTTGATAAAGACAGCAGGGAGACAGGACAGAAGTCTTTATTCAACATCTTTTCACAAGCGAACACTCCATTCTTTCTGTGGATCTCTACACTTCAGGGGTGGGAGAGGGTGTCATTTCGGCTGGCATTCAGCATTTGTGCAGATCTTTACAGGAGAAACACAATCGAGAAGAGTAATAGCCTGCTACGAGACAGAATTTAAATCACAATTTCGCCGAGACTAATCCTTTTCCTAACTTAAACAATGAATTTTACATGAAGTTCATCTCTCTCTCTGTCTCTCTCAGGCTGTGTGTCATTAATATTCTCGTCCTGACATGCTGCTCCTTCCTTCCTCTGTGTAATGAGTCCGTCTCAGATCTGCCTCCTATGACTGTCTTTGCTCTGTCAGCTGCGTGAGAGCCGAAGTTCACTCGCAGCCCCCATATAAGCCTGTGAATATCCCCAACGGCTGATAACTAGACTCGAGCGCCGAGCCACTGCCTCCCTTTCTCTCTCTCACTAAATAAAGTGAGAATCAGAGGCAAGGGATTGGGAATGCGGGCGAGCGTGCAGCCTCCCAAAACAAAACGAGATGTATTTGTATGCAGCTCAACAGTGAAGAGTACATTTTCAATAGGGTACGAATGAGCTGGTCCTTGATGTATTGCTGTGCGATGCCTGTGTGTGTTTGTACAAGCATGCAGCCCAGCCTGTGTGCTGCTGTGTATTACGATTTCATCCCCCCAGGACTGTACATGTTCTCACTCTGATTGATGAATGCCTCAGAAATCAGAGAAAAGGATAGCGGCGATCCAACACAGGGTTGATTAACTAGCCTTCTATCTACACTAACAGATGATCCTAGAAGAACCTTCAGCATCTCTCTGAAGTGGGATTAGGAGTTTTTAAATGCTGGCAGCAAACACCACGGATCTTTTGTCCACATCAAACACGCCCGTTGGTTGCGTTGGATTTGTGGCTGACAGGGCTTAGATAATACCCGCATCATGATGTCTGGAGTCTAGGAGTCCAAATTTAATTTATATAATTGCTCGACACAGGTCCAAACTATTTTACCCTTCTCGCTGCCCTTGACAAACAAACCCAGACAGAGGCCAAACGGACTAATGATGGTGAGACATTTCAGTCACTGTTCCAGCTCTGCTTTCAGTGCACCAAAGCAACTGTTTTAGTGAACTGGGTTGAGTCGAGATGTGCACAAGGGACATTGGATTAAAAGATTTATGCTACAAAGTACTTCATACCAAAGCTCATTCGAGCAAACTACAATAGACCACATGTATAAACACAAACAAACGGCCTCAGTCAGAAACACACTCTCATGCTCTCGGTCCTGGCTCGGTGACGAGATTAGCTGTTTCTTTCCCTCCAAAGCAACCCACGTAACAAATGTATGCACTCGTTGCAGAGTAGAGGTCTTTGTTTTGTGCAGCCTGTCATGCAGCACACATGAGGTTGACATCGGATAGGTCCCAAATGTAATGACATATAATGTGCTTCAGGATCCGACAGTCATGCAATCACTGAACACACACTGACTGCATCAGAGTAAAACCCCTCTGTGTCAGTTTAAGCCAATTTAAAGGATACCTGCAGTTTGGGTGTTATTTTCTTAACGCTGGCCAATGATTATGGTAAATTTGCACTCAGCAAAGCAATTGCTGAGCTCTGGGAAAATGCTTTAATTATGTCCAACAGGGCAAAAAGCACAAGCAGTCAGAGGATCATAACCTGAAAACAAGCTGACAATTTTGTCAGATTAGATACCTCTTTATTCGAAGGTAATACTGAAAGTGAGTACATCTGTAATGACGCTAATAATCCCTTATTCTGATGCACAGGAAAACTGCAATTGCACACAACTACAGCAAACACTCTAAGTCAAAACTGAACCACAAAGTTTGGCAGTTTGAAATTTGACTGATCTTGTTTGCAACCTGGCTGTGAGACAATTAAAAGAATCTTTCTTTTTTTGGTTTAATGCTGCTATCTCAAGATCCAACCCATTCTCATTCCCTGGTCATCAAATACTGACACTTTGACACACCCCTCAGAGTCTGATAGTGACGCACAGGGCACCATTTAGCGTATTTATGTGACGCACAGCTGGTTGAAATAAGTACATTTATTACATAACATTATGCGACATAGATATTACCTAATACATTACATTTAAAGTATGTGAGTTACGTAATGTTACGTTAAAACAACACTGACCTCTTGTTTCAAATAGGAAACGAACTGTGGTCTCCTGGGTGATTTTGTTTGACCCATCCACCTCCCCTCCCTCCCACTGTATGCGGACTTTCTCTCTCTTTATACTATGTCAGGTGCTCTCAGCATCAAATATCACTGCAGATGGGTTTAAATTGGAGTTAGTTGAATATAAGGTGTGTCTCATAAAGATGTTAAGGGTGCATTGGCATCAATGTCACATGCTGAGTGGCGTGACAAAGCATCTGTATCTGACCACTTGCAAATGAGAATGGGCTGCAAGATCACAGGTTAGTTATTATTATTATTATCAGGAGGGCCATAACAGCATGCACAGATGTTTTTTTGATAACTGTAGCAACTGATTTAAGCTGAAAATGTCATATCAGAGAGTACCCATTATATATTAACGCATCACACTGTACTTCAATCATCGGACAGTCCTGACAGGGATCTTGAAGGCTGAAATCAGGAGTGATCAAATACACCAGACACTCATTTTGGTGTTATCCATAATTATCCTATGATCTCAAGAAAACAAAAGACATTTTCTCAAGATAAATTATCTTCACAAATCGGCCTTTGTTTTCTAAATCAACCCATTATCATGAGAAAATGAGTTTTGTTATCTCAGGATAATGAAATAATTAACTCATGATCACGAGACAACAACATTGAAACTGCTGCTCTATTTTTTTTTCTTAGCAATGTTGCCACATTCCCAGATCGCCACTATATTCACTCATTTGGTGACTTATTAACATGTCATTGTATCTAATACAACCAATGGCCAGAGCTACAAAAATAAAACCCATGTTGTTTTTCTTTTATCATTATCATCTTGTATGAGACAACACTCACATAAGTCCTTTTTGAAGTGATCACGTTCAGACATTTTGGTAAATTTTGGACTTAAAATGCCTGGAGAAATAAATGTCATTAATACAAGTCAAGATGCATAATCTCCTTATAATAAAACTAACACAGCCCTATTAAGTCTAAATAAGCTTATCAACATTACTAGTAGGTCTAATCATTAGTATGTTTTATCATTAGGTGGCTACTCTGCAGCAAGGTATTTATGAAAAGTAAACAAATCTGTCTATGCACTACTAAATTCAATATTTTCCTCCAAGATTTTTCCTGTCTGGATTTGGAATCCACAGCTAAGGAGCTGCCAAGGAGACTCAGGACAAGCCACCACTCTTGATGTTTGGCAAAATTTAGAGACAAGGCGTCAGGGACAGGCAGTAGACATAGTTATGACTCACATTTTATTTGACGAAATGTTTAAGCATGTTTTAAAATTTGTTGTACGCCTATAGGGTAGCCTACACATTTTTACAATTGGATAATGTAAGAATCACTGTAGGCCTACAACAATGATAAATGAAAATGAAAATGTTCAAAAATAACCGTGATGTTTTTTCCATGTAGCCTAATTTTTGGTCAAAGCCACAGGGAGCCATTGGAGAGGGGGCCTAAGAGCTGCATGTGGCTGCGGAGTCGCAAGTTTCCTCGCCCTGATCTAACCAAACAACTATGGCCACATTAATTGAATGCAAAACAACATACTTTTGTTTTACAGAGGCTCCATTCAATACGAAGGATTTCACTTATGTTTTTGGTTGTTTACAAACACACTGGCTTCACTTCAGCTTCAATAGTCGAAGTCGAGTTTCATTTTCATACATTCTGTGGGTGTTGGTGGCATCAATTTTCATGCAAGACGGATTGAAAACTTGAATTAGGATACCAATACATTGGTGTCCTACTTCTGCCGTAGTCATATATATTTTATTTCTGACATACACTGCTTCACTCTGAGTCCTGTAACTGATTTTATTTCCTAAGCAACATAATTGGAAACCAATGCATCAAGTCAAGCTCTGACAAAATGGCTAAATGGAAAAACTTTTCCCCGGGAGAATTGACGCGTTGTAACTGCATTGTTCCAGCAGCGGAACATTAATTGCTAGTACCTCATACTTTACTCTGCACCCCCCACCCTCCCACCACCCCCTCTCTCCCTCTCTGTGTGAGCACACTCACCTCCCAGCTCCTCTGTGGAGATGCTGGTGAGCTGGAAGGCTTCGCTGCCTTCCGTCAGGGAGCTGCTCAGATAGTTGTCTGGATAGAGCAGGCCCGCCCGCACATGGTGGAATGGCATCTTCTCCCTGCAGAGCAGACACACACACACACAGAGTCTAAATAAACTTTGCATGTGTGTGCATGTGTGTGTGTGTGTGTGTGTGTGTGTGTGTGTGAGCAAGAAAACTACAGGTAAAAGGGATTTGTGTCTCAGTGTGTGCATGTGTATTCAGACTACCAGCACGGTCATGAGCCCTTTTTAGAAACACAAGCTCCTGCGGAGGGAGCATTGTTCCTCATGCTCATTCCTGGGAGAAACCGCTGTCTCCTTGTGGCAGAATCACAGTGACAAATTATGTAATCACATTATAATTCAATGGAGTCACAAAAAATATTTCGCTGTTATTGTTCAGATAAATACCATCAGAGTGCAATCAGGAACTCAGTATTATCTAGTGATAATTCTCTCGTTGTCTTTCTCCTGCTCACTCTTTGTTCAGGAAAAGCACTAAAGTCCTGTCACTTGCTATCCTTTCCTCTAACCCCCCCCATCAGATCTTATGTCCCCCCAGACGATCCCAGCTGCCACCTAACACCTCACCAAGAGACCTGCAGGGCTTGACAGGGCATCCATCAACCGCGGCCCCTTCTGTCGTATGATCAGAGTGACTCTTTGCTTTGATTCATGAGCGCTGCCCCTCTGAGGGCTTTCCCAGTGTAACATTTTGACACTGGCGATATGCTTCATGTAATATTCCTGCCAATAGTACATGCTGAACTGTCGAGGTGAGGGAGAGAGAGAAAGATAGGGAGGGAGGAAGAGATAGAGATCCCGGGAGTATTTCGTGAGCGTGCCGCTGCCAGACAGAAGAGATAGAGATGGGAGTGGGGATGTCTCTGTCATAGAAAACAAGGTCCAAGTATAAACCTCTCCTCTCCTCTCCTCTCCTCTGTCCACACTGTTATTTGAGACTTAAATCCTTTGTGGATCTCAATGAATCAGAGCCAAGGGAGGAACAGGACACAGACTGAGCGTAAAGACAAAGACAGTGTAAAAGGTTAAGAGCTAAGGGACAGGTGCGAGCCTGCTCTGGTGATCTGTAGAGGACACCAGGTGTGAAAATAGCTGTGTGTGCATGAGACAGAGACAGACAGCAGACACAGTGTATGTGCAAAAAGGTGTGTTTGTGCACATAGCTTGTGAACTCTGAAATTTGGTCTTCAGTCCATCTGGTCCTGGGTCTGCTCTTGTCCCACCTGCACAATAAAGGTACTCAACATTTATCTGTTCTGCAGACAGGAATTTCAGCAAACAAGATCCATACACACACACACGCTGAGGTCTTATTGTTAGATGGAATAGTTGTGTTATATATTCATGGATAGATTACTGAATGGGCCCACTGGGCACAGACCCCGAGCCCCAAAGTGTCAGGGACCCCCCTGACCTTTACCTGCAAAATGTCACTCACACTAACACGTCCTGAGCAGAGACTCAAACTCACCACAAAGAGACGCAATGTATCAGCAAATACATACAAACATTACTACAGAAATGGGCAAAGCAACCCAAAAAGACACAAAGCAAACACGAGACACAAAATAACCACAAATGTATACATATCAACCAAAAAAAAAGACACAAAATTACCACAAAGAGACACAAAAAGACCCCAAAAAAGACACAAAACAACCAAAAAAGACACAAAATCAACTCAGAGACACAAAACAAACACAATGGGACACAAAATAACAACAAATATATAGAAAAACAACCAAAAAAAGACACAAAATTACCACAAAGCGACAGAAGAAAACTTCAAAGACACAAAACAACTACAAAGAAACACAAAACAACCAAAAAAGACACAAAATCAACTAAGAGACAAAAAACAAACACAATGAGACACAACATAACTACAAATATATAAAGCAACCAACAAAAGACACAAAATGACCTCAAAGAGACACAAAACAACTACAATGGAACACAAAACGACCAAAAAAGACACAAAATCAACTCAGAGACCAAAAACAAATAAAATGAGACACAAAGTAACAACAAATATATACAAAAACCACAAAAAGACACAAAATTACCACAAAGAGACAGAAGAAGACCTCAAAGACACACAAAACAACTACAAAGAAACACAAAACAACCAAAAAAGACACAAAATCAACTAAGAGACAAAAAACAAACACAATGAGACACAACATAACTACAAATATATAAAGCAACCAACAAAAGACACAAAATGACCTCAAAGAGATGCAAAACAACTACAAAGAAACACAAAACAACTACAAAAAAGACACAAAATCCACTCAGAGACAAAAAAACAAACACAATGACACACAAAATAACTACAAATATATAGAAAACAACCAACAAAAGATACCAAATTACCACAAAGAGACAAAAAAAGACCTCAAAGAGACACAAAACAACTACAAAGAAACACAAAACAACCAAAAAAGACACAGAATTAGCTCAAAGACAAAAAACAAACACAATGAGACACAAAATAACCACAAATATCTACAAAACAACCACAAAAAAAGACACAAAATGACCACAAAGAGACACAACATGACCTCAAAGAGACACAAAACAACTACAAAGAAACACAAAACAACCGAAGTAGACACAAAATTAACTCAAAGAGACACAAAACAACTACAAAGAAACACAAAACAACCAAAGTAGACACAAAATTAACTCAGAGAGACACAAAATGGACGCAAAACCACAAAAAGATGCATAACGGCTACAAAGACCAGCAAAACAGCACAAAGGCCGTGTGTCTTGCTTCTATGTAGGAGAGGTGGTGGGGCCTTTTGCATATCTGTGCCCAGCAGCTCATTGTCTCATAATCTGCCCATGGTTATATGCAATCCTTAAAGTGTGACTATGTGACTTTGGAAAGAAGAAATAACACATTTTTCCTCTTACAAATAAAAAGAATTTCTGAACACTGGAACACACTGCTGTTCAGTTTCATACACTCAGGGCTTTTGTTGCTGCAGCCTTACTTGGTTTGGTATGACCTGAAGCTTGTTGTTAACTAATCTTAGCTGGTGTTAGTTTGCTGACTTTTTGACTCTTTTCTTCTTGTGTTCATACACTTAAGGTCAGATTTGCCCACTGTTAAGCAAAATAGTTTTGCCTCAAGGTGCTTAAAGGTGCAGCATGGTAACAGCAATGAAATATTGCCACATCAAGAGACTAAATTAATTTGAATAAATAAAGTTGAATAAATTAAGTTGAATAAATAAAATAATCACCGAGAAGATTGGCAGCCCCTCTGTGGCATCAGGTTTTTTTTTACAACTCAAAACAGCACAAAAGCCCTTTTCCTTAGTTTCTCACAATGGCAGACGAAACAACAGAAAGGCTGATTGGAAAAAGGATCACATCACACATGTTCATTTTAAAGCAATGGACAAAAACGTTTGACAGCAAGCAACAGGTTTATATGAAATATATGACTATAAATATTACCAAATGCATGAGGTAGAGAGAAATTGGCTGTTTTTTAAAGGCATCATATCTAATTTAACAATAATATATTGTTGTTTATTTCAACAGGTGACCAATTAGGCCATCAGGTGTACCAGTACACATGCATGTACTTGAGAAAACATGTTGGACACACTTTTTATGGTGCTAAGTGAATTTGTTGGAACGTATGTGCAAATACAGCAGAATTGTGCATTGTTAATCTATATGAATGCACACAAGCATGCATATAAAAGGTTAATTTTTGAGTGTATTTCAGCAGAATGAATACATGTCCATGTTTAAATTCCTACTGGTGCAAGTTTATATGTGCACTTGTGGATGTTGGGAGCATAGATGTAGGTTTTGGGGGTATGCGGAGGACACATTCCCCTAAATATTTGGAACATGTGCATTTGTCCCCCTCCAGTAAAGGCATGAAAGTAACATTTATTAAGTTAGTGAAATTTCCATCATGAATTGATGCAGAAAACGCAAAAAATGACCCTTAGAAATTCACCAGAATGCAGGAAATTACATGCTTGAGGCTCAAAGTTTCCTGGGGGAAGACCCCAAATCCCCCTTTTCGTACATGTCCCTGTCAATGTTGAAACAAAACTACGCCCTTAGTTGGGAACATGCATATATATGAGATGTACCATTGTTATTTTCTCCCCTTTAGATGGCAGTGGTGGGAGGAGAATTCACATTATTATGCATGAAGTTTGTCAATATGGATCAGTGATCTCTGGTGCATTTACAAGTGAATATGTTCATGGAAATGACCAAAGAAATGATCACAAGAGTCAAAAAATAATCATGATGAAAAACGATGAACATTTAATGGCTGTTAAATAAGCCACAGCCAGCTGAAAGCCCCCGATTCTTCAACTCCTCAAATTAAACAGGACCCAGCAATTACTTAATCAGTGGACAAATTAATAAGACATATGATATGAAATTAATATGAGAATATATTTTAACAGTCCATCTGCTCTCACAATTGTTCCACTGACAGAAACACCCACTCACTCGTGGCAAAAACCAGCAGACGCATACACATACATCAAACTCAGCCACACACTAATTCTCTTTCTTTCTACCTCTCTCACTCACTCCCTATTTTTCCTCCCATATATTTTTGGATTGTGGTTTTCCCACTCGTGAAAACACAGACTGTTGTCACAGAGACGGGCATGAGAGCTGACAAGGACAAGCTTTAGCAGAAAACCTCCATCTGATAAGCCTCATCGCCTGGCTGAGAGCGGGAAGAGGAGTGGCAGAAAGACAGACAGATGGACAGACAGGTGAGAGAGAGACAGAGAGGGAGGAGGGGGTGCAAAGGGGATGAAAGGAGCAAATGAAAGCGGTCTGGCTGACAGTGTTTGAACTGTTGGGTCACCTGCACCCCAGGGAGTCGAGATTCAAGTCCACAGCGTGGTGATCAGAACAAATTTAAGCTCAAACTGGAGGGAAGAGGCTGAGATGAAGGTAAAAGGAGCAACTGAGATTGAGCCAAAAGCTGGGAATAGGGAGAAAGGAGAATCATGTTTTCTCCTCACCTCCCTCTGTCCCCATGGAGTGGAATGCATTAGCAGGATGGCAGAGAAGAGCGGAGAGGTCACAACAGTATTTTTCTCCAACAGCACATGCACAGCGCTGCCATCACAAGCAGGCAGACAAGATAACAGTATTAACAGAATCAAACCGTATTCATCAGATCAAAGGAAACAGGTTGTTACTACTGCCGCAGCCACTGATTAACCATCAAAACATGCAAAGCTGTGTGATTTGGCTGCATCCAAGGACTGTGATGTGCATGCGATGTGTAAGCTGGCCAGGCAGACATCAAAATAAATCAACAAATTATTCTGTTTTCACTTCAAGCCACTAAACCGTCAGTTAGCTCTCCACATCTCCTCCACTTTTCAGAGATAAGGCCCCTGCTGCCTGCCAAATATAATGAGGGACCACAGTTGATCAGCTGAAGCACCATGTTATAGAAAGGCAAACTGCAACTCTGTGATTTGTCAAACAAACTGGACGGCAGACAAATTTTACACACCAAAGGACATGTTACCTCAACAGGCAACCAAGAATAAAATGGCTTCTTATTAGATCTGCAGCTAAATCAGTTATAAAGACAGTTGACAGAAATCAAATTCTAACTCGCTCTCTTTGCTGTCTCTGCTCAATGTCACACTGTCAGTGTCCTCCTGAAGTCACCTTGGGCAAAGACAAGCAGCCTCCACACAGCTGTGATCTCTGCTGTCTTTTTCTTACCCATCAAGGCAGTACGCTAAAAACATTTCCTGAACAGAGGCGCTGGATGGACTGCCCATCTTGTCGCCTACAGCCGTCTCTCCCGGAGGTCAACCTGGGTCATCCAACACGCTTTCTCTGACCCCACCACCAGCTGCTGCGTCAACTGAATAGTTCTGATGCTTCACCACCAGCAGCCTAGGCGGAGGTGATGTGGACGTGTGCGCCCTTGATCTTCTGTCAGGTGGTCTGAATCGACGCTCGTTGGGTGTTAAGAGTCCCACCCGACGGGAAAAGAGTTGGACACCCACGACAGTCTGCCACACTGCGCGCCTCTGCAGCAGAGTGAGCGCAGCTGGACTCACATCGCCTGATATTCAAATTCGCTGCTACATGTCCCCCTCATTGTACCAAGAATGGGGTGTCTGAAAATAAAATTTTAGAAAAAAGAAAAAGAAAAGAAAAAAAAAAAAACATTCATGCGCGCTACCCGCCAAAAATGCTCGCACTCACACCGCCCAACACCACGCACGTACCGTAACACCCTCCATCCGTTACCATCCACAGGCGGGTCCCCCCGGGGTATCAGATGATGAATGTGAGGCAGGTGACAGATTTGGCCATCACGCTTTATGACTGTGGAGTTCTAGAGCATCTGGCAATGAAAATGAATACAACTGGGCTTTAGACTGCAGCCAGCCCCCATTTATCACCACCAATATGTGAGCTGCTACAGCCTGAGTGAACAGGAGAGCGGCTGATAAGCCACAAAGCACGATGTATAGTGATGAAGTGCTTTACGTCCCACTGCGTGTTGAGACAATTATACTGTAATTACACTTATAGCGCGCGTGTGATGTACCTATAATCACCTAATCACACCGATCAAACCCACACAGCGCGCACAGACGCGCGCGACGCACGCAAACAGCTGGAAAGAGATTTTCAGGAGCAGCTGAAATAGTCGGAATTGCAAATAGACACAGACATCGTTACGTTGTCAGCCATAAAAACAACACAGCTCATCTCTACTGTCAACATATACACAGAGGTCTGTTTACACACGCTCGCGCACATGCACGCCCCGCACAGCCCTGATTACAACAGGTGCAGTCGCCTGCGCGGCTCTGCAGCCATCAGCGGCACCGACGCATGGGCGGGCGGTCGCGGTAATCACCTTTATCACCTTTAACACACCAACCCAGAGGTGGCACACTAATTAGCCGTCGGGGTATAGCCTACCTGCCTGTGAAACGACTGGTCCCCCGGTGTGAGATTCCCCCCGCTCGGTTACAACACCGTTGGCGGAGATGCTGAGGGTCTTTTGAATTGCCAAGATGTGTTTAGTCTGTTTGCATCCGTCCTGTGCTCTTGAGGAGTCCGTCCGACAGCCAAAGATGGACTCATTCAGTCTGTGTGTGGGACCTGCCTCGGGGATTCACCAGTGTGTCATGAGCTCCACACTTTTTAGATAGTTATTCAAAAAAATCAACTGGTTAGGTGAGGAGGAGGAAGAGGAGGAGGAGGAGGATGATGGTGGTGGTGGTGCTGGGAGATTTTGTCCGCTGTAGCTGAAGCCCAGACCCACATGAATGGCCTCCCATCCGTTTTCTACATCTCACTTCTCATCGCCATATCTTGAAAATTTGGGATGAAGCAGTTGGTAGGTAGAGTGCCAAATCTTCGTCCTATCAGCTCGCCCAGACGGACGCCACCCAGCCGCCCACGGGTCTGGGTCTAACAACCGAAGCTGCTGCTGCTGCTGCTGCTGTTGCCGTTCGCCTCTTATAAAAAATAATAAATCACGATTAAAATTCAATCTACTCTGTCGAGTCAACACCGGAGGATGCCCGGTGAAAGCTTTGAGCGCTGATCGGTGAAACAGCGGAGGGATGGAAAGGGATCTCCCGACGCTCCCGGTGCATTTATCTCGGCTACTCCCGGTGACAGGGTTAACCCATTTATCGGTCCAGTCCGGTAAGGGAGGGGCCACATGGGGGCCACGGCAGCAGAGGTGCGACTGTGTATAGGTGAGCCGGGAAGGAATATGCGACGCCGTGGCGCTCAGTGGGAGCAACCCTACTCGCAGGTGTGTGTGTGTGTGTGTGTGTGTGTGTGTGTGTGTGTGTGTGTGTGAGTGAGTGAGTGAGAGAGAGAGAGAGAGAGAGAGAGAGAGAGAGCGAGAAGGGGGGGGGGGGGGGGGTCCGAGCAATTAAGGTTTCAATGGATCAATGAAGCTACAACATTTCCCCTGGGGAAATGTGTGTGTTTGTGTGTGTGTGTGTGTGTGTGTGTTTTCATTTAGCCACTCTTCACAGCTTTAAGAGTCATTGATGACCAATTATGGTGCTTAGGAAATGACATCAGCCGCAGTACTTATATGATGCAGTGTGTGTCTAATCCCCCCCTCACCTTTCCTCCCCACCACCCATCCCAAATCTTCATCTCCTTCTTCTTCCCTCCACCCAAACCTGCTTTTCGCCGCTGTTAATAGACGTCCTCTCCAATCCTGTTATCTCCTGATCGGGCTGCCTGCGTTTTTCGCTCCCTGCCTCTAGTTAGAATACCCCGCCACTATCCCATTTACACCCCCCGTACTAATTATGTAATAGCCTTTGTGACGCCTCTGTTTTCCCCCAGCCAGTGGGACCGCAGCAGCTCAATTGCAGTCTCAGCCTTGAGGTTGAAAACTGTGTCTCCCGCGCTGCTGCCCTGTTATAATTAAAAGTGGTTACACCAACTTATTTAACCATGCCAATCGATCTTCCTCCTGCTGATCGCAATGGGTTAATGCATTTAGTGTGCGCCTCGGGGGGTTAACAGTGTGATGGGCCACTCAGACTGCTGTTTTCTCTGTGGGTTGAGGCATTACTGAAAAGTAAAGATAACACAAGACTGATGGATGTTTCACCCTGGCGCTCTAACTGCAGTGGGCATATCTAACGAGCCTAACAAAGGTTTTTGAATATTTTCTCGGGGAAATTAGGCCAATCTTAAACACACATTCATCCAAATTAACCCCTTAATTCTCCTGGAAACCACGTGGAAGAGGTTTAAGTTGTCTGAACACGTGCTCATCTGTGGTGCTGATTTTTTTTTTTTTTTTTTGGCGCTGTCCACGGTGCTGAAGGGCTTCCTCCAGCAGAGGCAGGACAGATGAAGGTGAAGTGATGCGCCTCATGTCAGCGTTTACAGACAACCTAAACTGCATGAGTGCGATTTATGCGAGTTGAAATTAGATCTGAGTTTGTTCAAAGGCACCAGGATATTATATTGAGAGGCGGTTAGAGGCTATTTCCTTTTCATACATCACCCCTAATTCTATAACAAACCCATAAACGTCATTTGATAGATACAATGTCACTTAGGATTGATGAGCCTTGTTATCATAACAATATTATAATACACTGGCCCCAAAAATATCACTTTACGACTACTCTCTGTCTTTTCAAATAACCAAAATTTCCTGTCTATTTGTGCACTGAGCATTTACAGCAGGGTGACAAATTAAAGGAAAAACCATCATAAGGTGTGTTAGTCTTTTACCCTCCAGTAACGGATATTAAATCACACGCAGCGACAAAAAAGGTCAAGGATGACACAATTAAGCCCGAGACTTATGTTCATTATGGTCCTTTGTGTAAAGACATTACGGCAGGACTAATGTGGCATTATACTAAAAACAAACCAAGACAATAAATGTCACAATCAATAAAATAACACTAAAAGCTCAAGATCCAGCTCAATGAGTAATATGTTATATATCCTCAAGCGTGTGTTTATCCTTTTAACCGAGACTTTTAACTTCTAATGTCTAAGAAATGAACCCAGGCGCTAGATCTTTGCTTAAATGTGCATGCTTATTCTTTATTTTTTATACAGTAGATTTAGAAACTCATGCATCTTAACTGGGTGCTTTCTGTACTTGGTCAAGAAATAATCCAACTTGAAGGAGGTCATAACATCAATTAATTAAAAGCATCCACAAGCACCAGTGCTCCTGTCACAGATTCAAGTCTCTTAAAGCTGGGGTAGGCAGTTTCATTTTGGCTTCACTGGGCAAAAATCCCATAATGATCTTTGTGCATATTGTAATTCAAGTAGACTGAGAGAGCACTAGACTTCTTCACCCCCTCTTGGCTCTGTTTCAGGCTTTAAAAAACTAGGCCGTGACAGGAAACTTTAGTCAATCACAGGTCATTTCAGAGAGAGGGCGTTTCTGTTACAAATGCAGATTCCTGTGCACGTCCCTTTGGGGAAGGCCTGATTCAATGGTGGAGGATCCTGCAGAGAAAGCTGCTATTACAGCATTGGCAACAGCTGCCTACACTGCAAAGCAACCCAAAATAAAGGCAGTCAACAATAAATGAAATAAAACACATGACAGCGTCGGGAAAGCATGTCAAGGATGGAGAAAGACTGTTGCTAATAGTTTAGCTTTCTGCTAACTGTAGCCAAAGCCTCATGGCTGCAGCCTCAAGTTCACCTTTATGTAGCCAACATCAGCGAGCGCCTCCTCCACCACTACAGAGACAGCCTCACCAGGAGGAGAGCAGGCAGCAGCATCAGAGACGGACCCCCTGTCAGAAGCCAGCCAGCGCAAACCAGGCAGCTGCAACTCCCTGCCCGATCAGCAATCTTCATTTTTTTTGCTGGCATTACACACTTTAGACCCATTACTGCCACTGACCACCAGCACTAGAGGCTTTGCACTGGCCGAATTTAAGCCACTACAGCCGCTGCAGAAGGTCAGTCTCCAGAGCTGCTGCCTGCTCTTCTACTGATGAAGCGGTGCGAGGCAGAGGGACCATGGAGCGACTCACTTGCTAATTCTTGTCTCACTTTTGGGCAGGGCAAAAACAAGCTGAGTCAATGACGTGCGTGCAACTCTACCATGAAATATGATTAAATAAATCAATGCATAGGAAACACTGGGTTACTGCATACGTCCGTGGTCGACTGGTGGGGAGGGCTTAGGACACAGAGGGGAGAGAAGTGAGCTGCAGGAGGAGGGTGTATTTTCAAATGTTGCTTTTATTTATTTTCTGTGTACCCCAGTTTTAACTCTACTAGAGGAATGGACACCATACTTCCAAAAGATATTCCCTCATTTTGTGTGTTCTAATAATGATGATGGAAAAGGCTGACTAACCTGTCGCTCTCAATCTGTCACAGGTGGTTATATGGGTAGAGATCTGGTGACTGTGAAGGCCATAGTTTATTATTCACATCATTTTCACCCTCATCAAACCATTCAGTGAGTCTTGTCACATTTCCCCTTCAATTTGTCGCCCACCGGTAGATTTAAAGGGTAGACTTTGACTTTTTAAACCAGTTTCAGCAGTGAAATATCAAAAGGTGAATACTGGAATGTAGCAATTGAAATCTATAACGTTCAATCTACTACTGGGTCCCATCCAGGTCCTTGTTCTCTAATTGTCGCCATATTACTGGAGTCCATCTGCCATCCTAATGGGACACAGCTGTGTGGCTGATATCTGGCCAGGTGATAATTTAAATCTCATGGCGAGTTGAGCACAATTTTCTCAGGTGTTAAGAAATCCAATCTAGTGCTTTTTTTTGTAGGCGGAGGGCGAGTTGGTCTTAAACTGTTCATTATGCTGCAAAGATGGTGCATTTGCAAATCATTCACGAGAAAAAAAATCACTCTGTCACATAATGACAAAATGTCAGGAGCTCCTCTTTGTGCTGTCCATCAATACAAACCTCTCCACCGAGTCAAAGAACTTGACTTATTTTCAGCCGTGTTGCAGCTCCCCGTTGACTGACTGACTAATACACTTCTCCCTAAGTATAACATGGATTTTACATTCACAGCTGGATCCTGCTAAGGGACCTGATCGAATTGACAATTGGCAAAACCTCAGGCTTCACAAATATAAAGAAAGGAGTCATGAGAGGAAAACCATCAAATAGAGCCACAGGGACGCGCTAACATGGCCTCTGACCTCACAGCAAATCAATACAGGGAGTCACGTCGGCAATCAAAAGTGGCTGCCCTATTTCTTCCAGTAATGTTTGCTCTGTCAGACCATTTATTGCTCACTAATAGAGATATGCTTTTATCCTGCCTCCTGAGCTTTAATCACTACATAAATGCGACCATGACTAAAACATAGCCTGAAGCGACAGACTTAACACTCTGGATTTTTCTAAATTAGATTGTTGACAGTGGAGAGTGCCAAAAAATATAAGGGAGCAACATGCAGTAAGAGGTCTTAGGGCTGCATTTGAATCTTGGATTATTTGTGATGATCCCATGACTCAAATCAAGTCCAATTTACTCAGTAAACAAGTAAAATAACAGTTTTAAATGGTCCATCTTTAAAAAGAGAAAAAAGGGAAACGTTTTAAAAAAGAGGAACGGGTCAGAGTGAATTTATAGACTGAATGAGTCTCTGTTGAGGTCACACTACAGCAGCCTTCTGAACAAGAAAATTAGCATTTCAAAGTTCAGGTTCAGAAATGGCAATTTATTTTCCCCACGACACTGAAAGGTGATGATAATGTGTTGCTTTAATAGCCTCTTTCGGAGTGGTGTATTTATGAAAATGAAAGGATTATCTTGCAGGGCGGCAAAGTTTGTGTGAGTCTTATGAAGATAAAAGTCAAACTGGAGATAATGGAGAATGAACTGTACCTTTATGTCTTTATACCGCAGTGTAAAGCTGTAGAAGACACGGTCCTCTTCTGTACATACTCGTGTGGTACTTCAAATACTCCTCATATGAATTCTGTCTAATTTGTAAAGTTGCAACTGGCAAAGGAGCGGTGCCTTGATCTTGTATCCTGCTCCCTCATGAAGTGGGAACCTGGCAGCCACGGGAACATGAGAGAGCACATTATGGTTTCAGATCACAACCCTGCTGTATAATACATTCAACATCTCTCCAAATCCAACCTCATTTTCATTAGCATTTAAATATTGTCATCATCCATTCCACTCCACATCCCCGCCATGCTTATTCAAAGTCCTGCAGCAACGATGACCTTCCATGGGGAAATAACAGGTTCCTGTCAGCCAGGATTTTGCGGCGTAGGCATCATCAAAAATTCAATTTGAAACCCCTAAAAGGAGGTTAATTCACATTCACCTATGTACCCAGGATTGTGAACAAGAGATACTAAAACAATCAGCAGATAAGTGTGATATTGGGTGTTTGTGTGCGTACATGAATAATTAAATATTTGGCGAATGAATTAAAGACAGAGATCAAGTGAAATCTGTGGTAAACAGGTGAAGCTGGAATTGGACCTGAAGTCAATGCATCATTTAATCGCAACATTACAGCTCAAAGGTCATCCAGCCCAACAATATGCAAGGCCATCATGCATGCTTATAAAAAATCTCTGTCTCAAACCGTTCCTCACATACAAACAAAAATGAATACATGACCAGTAAAAGTCTGTAAAGTCTAAAAGTCAAGCACTGTTTTAATGTATACCAATGAAAAGTAATGCCCCAGAAATGGTATACTAACCAACATAATCATGAGCCAGTAATTCTTATACCCTGTAAGAATGCGAACATGTGACCAATGTGCTGACCCGGATAAAGGGGGAATTAATATAAAGAGCAAAAGTCTGCATAACAAGTTGAAGTGGTGAATGGGTCAAACCAACACAGGACTTTCCCACAGAAGACCGGTGTCCGTGTTGTGTCCCGTCACAACGCCACTCGTGGGGCACTTATTCATTAGATATCATACAAACTGCTGTATGTGAATTTTCGAGGATACTTTGCCTGTAAAATACCTTCAAGAGCTGAGGGTAAAACTTAAAGTTGCAACACCACATAAATAATGCAACACTGACTTGATTAAACATGCAGACCTGTGCAGAAAAGACTGTGTGAAGACACAGAAACATTAAACAAGATAATGAGACGTCATAAAAATGACTGACATTGTGTAGGTTGTGGGGGCTGAGTGGAAAATTAAAATCTATTTTTCTCACATCATTTTGCCCAGAGCACTAAGGCTTAAGCCAGAGGCATCCTGTCCATGGTTGGGTAGTTATGTGTAAAGGCACTACATATTCCAAAAATACCCATAAATGTCCGGTAACTGCTACATTACTGAAAGACTTATGAGTTGTGTTGGCTGTGAGACTTTTTTTGGCACACCAAAGCAAGAACAAGATAGTCAAAGGTAAATGTTTAACAGATATTTCAGGAAATAAAATTAATGTTGAATGTTTTATCTGTGTGACAAGTAACTAAATGTGATCACAATACATCACTGAGCAGGATTACATTACTGGATATCCAATATAAGTACCTGCTTTATAAGACTGTGCAGCGTTTAAAGGAAGTAACCTTATTCTGTCAGTCAGTGTGTCCCCATTCCATATCATGTACAAATAGAGTAGCATACTCTATGTAGTAAATTGAGATATTTTGGCAGAACCATCACACCACCATCCACCATTTTCCCATCCCTTTTTTCCCCCAGCTGTGAGTAGCTCCTTCTTTGCAGACTGAATTATGGGGAAATGGTGTCCATCAGCACCACACTCAAAAATGGAGCAATTTTAGATTGCATGGTTGCATTAGTGAGCATATTTGATCTAAGCATTTCCCCCACTAGGAATATGCTGTGTTTGCATAATGAAAACACTGTCTGATTTAGTATATAGTATGCAACTAGGGCACAGAGAGTGCTTTTGAAAAAGTCAATGAAGCTTCAGGTGCTCACTGTTTGTAAGCCGTCAGCTAAATAACTACAGTGAAGTGTGTTTGACAGGCTGTAATGACATTAGCCACGGTAACTTTAACATAGTTTGGTGCCCTTGCTGTCCGCAGACCATAAAATTAGGAATTACCGCCAGCTCCAGAGTAGTAACAGGCAAAGCGAGAGGTTGGTAGAACTGCTAACGAGTTAGCAGTGCACTGCGACTACCCCGATGATGACCTGCAAGTACCTGCTGGAGACATGATGGATGTTTCCTGAAAATGTAACAGTGCTTCCATTTGGAGATTACTGGGTGACTCATCATCTCCCTGAAATAGATAGATACACTCAGGAATACACACACACACTACACAATATGTCACAACATATCATCCTGCTACTTGTCAGTCAGTGTCATTCACTGTGGACATGACTGATCCACAGATCCCCCCCTTGTGCTCTTTGCAGATTTCATTTCCTCATTTAATTATCCAGTAATGTTTTGGTAAATTAAAAGCTCAGTTTATCCCAGAGTCTCCCCCAGCATTCAGTAGAAGCTGCTAAACCCTGAAACAATTACATTTTTA
Source organism: Epinephelus lanceolatus (assembly GCF_041903045.1). Lineage (NCBI taxonomy): Eukaryota > Metazoa > Chordata > Actinopteri > Perciformes > Serranidae > Epinephelus > Epinephelus lanceolatus. The sequence goes on from NC_135744.1 coordinate 31,748,955, forward strand.
ATGAGGTTTCAGGGGAAGTTTTAGTGCAACATGATGGCCTAAATGCTATTTTAAAAGCTTTTTTCCACCTGAGGGAAAAAAATATGAGGTGATAGAAATCTTATCGTTTTTGGCATGAAAATGCTCAAATGTAAAGCATAAAATATCAGTCTCAGGAACCTTCAATGCAAAATATATCAAGAATCAGCCTTCAAAAAAACCCGTATCCGTGGAACCCTGGCAAACATACACACACCCACACACACACAGCATGAATAAATCTCACACCTTGGTAGGTTTAAGCTGTTCTAGTCTGTTTTCTCTTCTGAGCCAGGCAGCTGCCAGTCCATCATCCCTCCAGACACATGAATTCAGCTGGTGCAGCAGCATTCCTCTTATCCTGTCTGGTTCCAAATGGTTTGGGTTTGGATCAGCCTGAATATATATCCAAAAAGCACACATACAAACACAGAGTACGTGGACAGAGTCAACAAGCTGATAAAAAACATTTCAGTGAACACATTCTGTGTGAGTATTGTTGAATCTCTTTGGATCTTTGTGTATAACTGTATGAAAAGCGTCAGTAAAGTTGCGCATCCAACTCGATTTAATCCAGACTGTAGAAAGGTAAATACAAAAAACGCAGGAGGAGATGAGCAACAAACATAAAAACAGAAAGAGTTGCTGAATCAATGAGATGAGATAACAGTGAGAGTGCAGCACAGTAACAACATGTCTCTGTCTGAGCAGCAGTATGAGCACGTGTATGAGATGGGTTCCTTTAAAGACTGTTACTGGACTGACTGGATTTACTTATCACCTACACACACACACACACACACACACACCCCCAACACACAGTCATGTTTCCATCACCTCAGGAACTTACATTGACTTACATTAATTTCCTGAAGACTTACCCTAACCCCAACCCCTTACCTTATACTAAACGTAACTCAAGTCTTCACCCTAAAATGTAATGATTTACGTTGTGGGGGCTTGCATTTTGTCCCTGAAAAGAAGGCAAGTCCCCACAATGTCAGTAATACATGCAGTCACACACACACACACACACACACACACACTACCGCATGCTGGTAACAGACCTAAATGAGGTTTAATTAAAACATGATTACATTACTTTTAATTCACGATATGGTAATGTCGCTGGCATCACTGCTGCTCTCTGAAAAAGTCTGAGGGACAAAAATTAACGGGATTATGAGTTCATCTGAGCTAAAACTTCATGATTTATAAAGTAAACAAACAATTCTGAGTACATAACGGCAAATGAGTTGATTCTGACACTAAAAACATACATTAAACTCTACTCAAGAGTCAGTAAAATCCTATATTTTCCCATATTCATGTTAATTACTGAAAGGCTTTTTTTAATTAATTATGAGCAGCAACTCAACTATGTTGCACAAAAATATTGTATTAAATTTGCAAATAGATTAACTGCACAATTGCTTTATATTAGTATATAATATTATCTTTTATTATCTTGCAGGTTTGTTGCTACGATCAATTTCAAACTTTTGAATTGTATTTTTTGACAGGAATACTGTCTCACAACTGGAGCTACAGGTTAAACAGAATTGATAAAGCAGCTCTGTGCCCGAGGCATCTTGTTTCAGCAGATACATATCTCAGGTAATACTGCACGGACAAGATTTTACTTTATCTCAGACTTTCACATCTGTCCTCTGTAGCTTAGAGTAGATCCTTTGGGTTGAATTTAAATGTGCAATATACTTTTGTCTTCATAGCCAGCATATAGCAGCATGTTAAAACAGTCTGGAGATTATTGCAAGTGAAGACCATTCCCTGCAGCTAATAATTCTCTTGTCAATAATGCATGAAGTCATATAAATCACAATACGTCTGTTTATCTGGCCTCCCCAAGGTCGCTCCTCTTCCTCTGCTTCCTCTTCTCATCTATTTCTCATCCTGCAGCCCTCATTTCTCCCCCACAATGGCTATCTGAACATTATTCCTCATCATCCTTTCAATCCGGCTCTTCATGCTGTCTCCTAACTCTTACTCAGCCGTGTAAATAAGTAATGACCGTCTTGGCATGATTCTAAGTTAGTTTGTTTTCTCCGAGACAAACTCAGGCTGCAAAAATCAAACATTTCTGCTCCGCCGAAGGGCACATCTGTGCATGTGTGCACACTGCACGCCCATGGATGCACGCACATGCGCGCGATCACACCCAAACAGGGACACACACACACGCACATATGCGACAGTGCAGCTACACCCCCGAATCCCTGCTGAGCCATCACAAGTCACGGCTCTCTAAATTAAATAACATCAAATTAGATTAAAGTAAATGAAACATCACTGAGGAGCAGGGGGACAAGAGGATGGAAGGGTTGTGCAGGGACAGTGAGGGGAAGGAGAGCGGCAGAGAGGTGGGAAAGAGAGAGGCAGCAAAAGAGTTTATGTAGATTTAAGGTGAAGGAGAGGTTGTGGAGAGAAAGAGGTGAGGAAGAAGAGAGGAAAGGGGAAGGTGAAGTTGAGGAGAAAGAGTGAATGATGGAGGAGCGAGGAGAGGGGAAGAGCAGAGAGGTTACAGTAAACAGACATTTGATGAGGAGCCAGGAGGACGTGTGTGTGTGTGTGTGTGTGTTGGTGTGTGTGTGTGTGTGTGTGTGTGTGTGTCTAAATCTAAATCTGTATAACATAACATCTCTCTTTGTAAACCAAATCTGAATAGAAAAAATGTGATGGAAATACATGTCGTTTCATGTGTGGCCAGCTTGTCAGACTCAAGCAACAGGAATATGCAACTCAGCTGCCATGGGAATTGCCATGGCAACATATTAGCTTTCTGAGTCATATGTTGATAATTGGACCAAACTCGCAGCTGAAACCAGAGCTAATTTCTATGACAACGCTGTCAAACGTTTTGCAGTAAATGCACCAGTCAGACAACCGTTTAAAGAGTGCAGTGCAACAACAAAAGGCTGTTTTGTTCCATTCAAGTTCTGGTGAAGGGCCATAACCACACTGTGGAGTGTCGCTATTGGAAAGCAGAGAATATTTTGCAACTACAATAATACCCTACACTTTTTTTGTGAGTAATGCTCTTCCTCTCTGGCAGCGAAGTGCCCTATAAAGTCCCCACTGCAGCAGGTGAATAAGAGCACCGTGTTTCCTCAGGTATTAATATCACCCCTGGGAGGGAGCACTAAACTGGTGACGGAGGCAGGCGACCGTGCAGGGGATCTTTATTCGGTGGTGGGCAGTAAATCAGCTCCTGCTAAAGGCACAAGGATGCAGAAACCAGAGAGAGTGATGGAGTGCCACCTGCCCCATCACCTCCCACCCCCATCGGCTGCAGACTGTTCCACTCACCCCAATCCGTCGACCTTTCCTCCCCCTTAATTTACCTGTTTCCCTCCACTTTCCTGCCTTCCAGCCTTTTGTCTTTCACATGCATGCCCCCTCTGCAAGTCTCCTCGCCCTCCTCACCTTATTCCAGTGCTCCTGCCTTAGATTTAATTTAACTCCCTTACTCCACCTTTCCCTCCACCAACCCAATTTTCTCAGCTCATCGTCTACAGTTGCCTTTTCTCATCATCCATGTCTCCCTCGATTCCTCCCCTACACTGTCTTCTCACCTCCTGCTGGCACAATCCCCAGAGACGCGGAAAAGGAGGTCAGCTTTGTCACAACACAGGTTCACATCTCATTGCCACAGCATTGGGGCTGCCAGGACGCGGGATTGATGGTTTGGGGGTTTTCCACTAGCCCAGAGAGTAGCTGCACAGAGCAAAAATCATCTACTGAGAGATGAATACAAAGGGAGCCAAAGATAGCTAGAAAGTGGAGAAGGAGAAAAATCAAATACACTCTATGGGAGATTAGTTTAGAGGGAGATTAGAGGACCAGGTGGGAACCACCGGATCTGTTTTTGAAAGGGTAAACCTGTCAATGGGTAAACCCCTGAGTTCTCGCTCTTAATGCAAAGTCAATAAACTCAGTGTAAAATAAATTAGGTAATTAAAGGAAAACTTCACCGACACAATGATCATTTGTATATCAATTAGTCATGCTGTGTTACCTTGAATTTGTGAAGCAAACCTTCCTGTATGCCTCCAGAGAAAACAGTGGACATATTGATTTATTGATTGATTGGGAACCACGTTTAACAACAACAAAACTATATCTAGACATCGGTTTACAAACTCTCACACAACTCATCCATATAATCCAAGTGTCATTTATCCAGTCGTGCACTCGGTAGGCTACTTCCCAAGCACATGCATTTTTGCAAATACCTTACTATTAAAATCTGAACTAACGGTGAGCCTTATCTATGCTTTCTTCACACAAATTCCAACACTAAGGTATTTTATGGAAATTGCATGTGTTTGGGAAGGACTGAACAAACAACTGATAAATGAGACTTGGATTATGCTGCATGAGTTGTGTGAGAATTTGTAATGGATGTTTTGATATAGGTTTGCTGTTGTTAAACATGGTCCCAAGTCATTCAGTAAATCAATATGTCCACCATTTTCCATGGTGGCAAAGTAACACATTGTGATTAATTGATATACAAATGGTCATTTTGTGGGTAGTCTTCCTTCAATAGTTAATCTTCCTTCCTTTAATTTGTACCTTTCTATAAAATCTTGAAGCAGCATCAGCAGTTTGTTTGCCAACTCGAGTGTTGTAGAACAAACTCTTAATACAATACTGAGTTATTATGGTGCACATGTTATCAAACAGTTGCCGATTAACACATGCAGCAGTAGCATTAACTTGGAATCGTGTTTCTGTCCACAGCAGCCCAGCAAACTTGTGATTGGCTCCAGAGAAAATACTTTTTCTTGGGCCGTCGCTTCATCCCACAAATGCACGCTCACATGCGCACACATGTAGGAACACATATTGGGCTGAGATTGTCTGGGACTAAGCCCCAGCACAGAGGCTCTACTAGGGTGGCTCACCCAACTTGGGCTGGTGGCCAGCAGCCGTGAATCTAACCTGTGCAACAACAGCAACAGAATGTTTGGGAGTTTGTTTGGGTGTCGGGGGCAATCCAGAATCAGACCTCCCCTCTGTTTGGGCTGGCTGAATTCAAGGTGCTACAGCCGCAGTCTATCTCGGGATCTTGTTCATGAGTGAGGGTAGGATGGAGCGGGAGATTGACAGGCAGATTGGGGTGGCATCAGCAGTGATGCAGGCGCTTAACCGGTCCATTGTGGTGAAGAGGAAGCTTAGCCAGAAAGCGAAGTTCTCAATTTACTGGTCGATCTACGTTCCAACCCTCACATATGGTCACGGGCTCTGGGTAGTGACCGAAAGAACGAGATCGCGAGTACAAGCGGCCGAAATGAGTTTCCTCCGCAGGGTGGCTGGGCTCAGCCTTAGAGATAGGGTGAGGAGCTCGGACATCCGAGAGGGACTCGGAGTAGAGCCGCTGCTCCTACACATCGAGAGGAGCCAGTTGAGGTGGTTCGGGCATCTGGTAAGGATGCCTTCCGGACGCCTCCCTTGGGAGGTGTTTCAGGCATGTCCAACCGGAAGGAAACCTCGGGGTCGCCCCAGGATGCGCTGGAGGGCTTACATCGCCCGGCTGGCCTTGGAACGTCTCGGGGTTCCCTTGGAAGAGCTGACGGAAGTGGCTGGGGAGAGGACTGTCTGGGCTTCTTTGCTGAGTCTGCTGCCCCCGCGACCCGGACCCGGATAAGCAGAGAATGACAACTACAAGTACAGTCTGTAAGCTCCCAGCAAAATACACCACTGCCCAATGGCGTGTATCAAAACAGCAGCCCCTGTTACTGGACTGAAAGGTGTCCCTTCCATTCTGCAAACCAGCCTTTGATCAGCACCATGGACAGCAGCCGAAGTACCAAATTTGATCTAACAGCCTGCCCTGGACTCGAACTATCATGGCCTGATTGCCTTCCTACATGGGCTCCTGACAGCTCCTGGGCCCCACTGTGCGGCACCTGTTGTATCTATATTTATTATGTTGTCTGTCCACCTGTCCAATATTCAATCTTTCACTCACTCGCTTTATGATGTAAAATTGACGTGTTTCCTTGACTGACAGTGATCTCAGGTTAATACACTATACTGTGGTCCTTTTAGCAGTCATGACTTGTTACACAGCCTATGCTGTGTCTTAACATGTTTCCTGTTTCAGATTTTGCTTCATGTTTACTGACAAACAATGTCTCTTTGAACTGCACTGAATTGAAAGAGACAGAGATAATGAACAGGATGCAGTAAGTGTGTGATTCATTAATACTAATGAGTAAAGCGTCGACAAACAGCATCAAGCAGGTGTGAGCTCTCTCTCTCTCACACACACACACACACACACACACACACACACACACACACACACACAGCAGGGCTAGGCCAGGGACAAAAAAACAAGGTAGAATGATGATATTTGCCCTTGTTTGAACTACAACAGCGGGCAAAGGTCTCCATCTGTTGCCAGTTTAATGCCCCATAATAAACTCCCCACTCTATCTGTCAATAATGCCTTCATAACACTGCTTTTATTGCTCTCTATCCTACCAAAACAGACGCTTCTCAAAATCTCAGTGTCTCGTCTCAGCTACAATAATGTCTGACTAGGAAGTCTGAATATGATGGATGTTTGTTCGGCAGTGTTCACAGTGAAATCAAGTAAAAAAACAAATACTTTCTGCGCACGTCTGCGTTGACATTGAACTTAGCCACCACCTGCATGTCACCATCTGTCAACAGCTTGTGGGGAAGAAACAAACATACATGTACTATTACATGCAATCAAATACACACGAAATAACAAATCTAAACATCTTGCGTTGTAAGTTTTAGTGATAATTTCACAATTTTCAACCAGCTTTGTGTCATAACAATGTGGGTAGTATGTGTAAATGAACTGTGGTAAACTTGCCTACATCTTATAAACACAAATCTGCTGGATGACAATGGGGCTGTTGCTCAAACTACAGATTTTATGTCCACACTTCAAACAAGGAAATTTTACAGGCTGCTTTCTGAATCACATACTTATTCTTTTTACTTTAAATAGGAACTGCAGCTGCCCGTAAAAAGCATGTACTGTTGCATACCGTATGCACACAGTCAGGACATACTACTTTTTCATAACATGACGCCCTGAACTTTGACCTTCTTACTTTTATATCCGTTTAACTTTAAAGTTATAACTGCATGTAGATTCTAACATTATCATTGTCATTTTTCTTAGTTATGTCCTACTGTTGTTGGTAATTTTATGATTGTTTCATCACTTAATCAATTAATATTCCTCACTATTTGACTGCTCATCAGATGCTTGAATGGGCTGTTATCCATCATTACAACTTCATCCGTCATGCCGTCATCTGTTTGCAGCTCAGTGGATGTGACGTAGCTTTCGCTGTGCAGAGAATTGTGGGTCAGAATAGCCAGAAAAGCATGGCTGAATCCAAATGTCCGCACTTCACCACACTTGCACACTCGCAGACTGTGTGACACTAGGCAGGGTTGATCAAATATGAAATATTCTGGCACTGCATTGCCTATTCCTCATGAGAAAGTCTGTGACCCAGCCGCCATGCTGAAAATAGTGGAGCCGAAACCGCCCACCGGCTGGAGCAAACTTTCTTATGTTACAGCTAAAGAGTCCACTAAAATGTATTTCTAAAAACATTTAGGCGTGAAATAGGCAATGCAGCAACAGAATTTTGATTCATATTTGATAAGCGCCATCTAGTTGACAGTTTGACCGCAGTTCACGAGCAGATTGACATGATTGGCAGCTACATTAAAGGCTCCTGGGCTCTGGCTGTTTTCTTTCACGTGCAGTAAGGCCATCAGAAGCAGGACAAGGCAACAAAGTAGACAGAGGAATATGAAATCTTTCACAAATTTGACTCATGTTCTACCTCGTGGATATAGTGACGGTTTCAGCAAATATGACAAAAGTTATTTTTTATACAGTAAAGTTAGTAAAGTATAGCTGGAAAGCAATAATTATAGTTGGGCAGCCTTTATGAGCTTGTTTATTATTTATTTTTTAGTTAGACGTTTTAACAAACCAGCACATAACACTGATGCTGTGCAGAAGCCAGATGTCAAATCTTCCCATCAGCGCATGAAAGTAAAGAGAAGCGAGCACACGTAATTGCCACAGCTCGGCGTCCTGCTGCCACAGCCAGTGACACACAAACAGGGTGGGGTAGGCATTCAGGGGCAGGCTCACCTTGATGTGGGACAGCCAATCAGACACCAGTATGTCTGTACATCTCATGTGTGGCAGCAGCTCTATAAAAAAGACCTCTAACCGTCCTGGACAATGGACCAGGAAAAACAACAAGCAGAGGAGCGGGACAGATAGAGATGATGCACTACAGTGACACACACCGCGTCTGACGTCCATCTGTTGTGGGCCTGAATTAAGAATTACCTGCAACTCAGACAGTACTTTTTTTTTTCTTCTATTCAATCTTTATGAAAGTCAAACAAAACACTGAGAAACTCTTTGCTGCAGCTACACTAACACTGGTATGAGAAGATTGAATGTCCCAATCGATTTCCTGCAAATATCAGTGTATGCGCACGCGCGTGTGTGCCCTTGTTTGTGACTGTGTGCATGTCAGTATGCATTCATGTGTGTCTGCTCACACAGTATTGATTCTGCAACAAGAGGATCAAAGACACGCGGGAAGAAAGATTTCTAGTGAACAATTAAAGGCTAGTTCATGTCACTCAGCAGGTTCTCATGGAGCTTCACCCTATTGCTAATATTCATTCGATCTTTTCATGTGGGGCAGACGTACCAAGAACATGAAAGACTGCTTGGATTAATGAAATGATGAGGAAGGAGAGAGAGAGACAGGGAGAGAAAGATCAATCACTTGTTCTTTACAGGGGTTCAGACTTAAATGGAGCATGTGAGGAAGAGGAGACAGCGAGGTTTCTCTGCAATTCTAATGTCGCTGGTGCTGTGAATGGAAATAATGAGGGTTGTGTCTAAACTAATTTTTTTCATTTCCTCAGTCTTTGTCTGCTTATTAGCTTCGTCATGAAAGGGAGAGCGTGAGCCAGCGATATAATGGGGTAAGAATTGGGAAGTGATAAGAGTGTGGCTACGGTTGAGTTTGAGTAAATGACGTGTTTGGACTTTGGAAAATGTAAAACAATGCTGGAAAAAATGTGCCTCTGTGTTTGTGTGTGTGTGTGGGTCTTTGTATGTTTGTCACGCACGTCTGTGTTGGTGTGCACGTTTGAGTGTATGTATAATCTGATTCAGGACCACATCAGTAGAAGGACAGAGAGATCAAGGGCATACTTAATATGGAGAGGTGCTTTCCATTAATATGACAGCTAACTGCAGAGTAACAAAATCTGAAGTCGTACTTTAACTCTTCTGTTTTTATAATCCACTCAGTTTAGCCAGAAAGGGACAATTGAGGATGTTTCTACCTTTTTATTGATTCCCAGCTCAGATTCACATTTATCAAGATCCTCGCTTTAATGTAAGCAGCTTCCCGGGTTCTCTGTGTTTACTGGTAAAGCTGAGGTCAAGGACATTTCAGCAGCAGCTGTTGTAGGTGGGGAGATGTACTCTGACTTTCCCTGGGGATTTGCAAAAGCTAAAATCAGATATTTGGAGAAGCTCTCAGGATTCCACAGAAAATGTTGAATAGAACAGTAAAATAATAGAATTTGTTGTGTTTACAATATGTTTTGGCGTAACTATTCTCAGTGAATTACAATCAAATCTGAATTTTGAGTGATTTTTTTCCAGTCACTGCACATAAATCTCAAAGCTATTTGTAGTCAGTTTTTGTACAACTGGAATGTGCTCGCCTGTCTTGGTATCCGAGGTGGGGTCCAGTTTTCAATTAAAGATATAGTACGCAGAATTTTCCTTAAAAAAAAAAAAAAACAGCAAATAAACAATGGACTCAGAAGCAATCCCTCTCAGTCATCACTTATGACTTTCCATATGTGTTTGGGTGTATTGGGTCTTATTTTCTGAGTTCAGGAAGTTTCTGCAGGCATCCAAGACACACAGTTCAAATAAAAATGCAAAGAAAGCAAGGCGAAACGCCAAACAAGAATGAATGTGGGGTTGACTTCTACTTCCACTTCACTGACAAGTGTGTTAACAAACATTAACTGACAATCCTCTGGTATACCTTTAAGTGTATCCAGAATAATGTGGCTTGTGAAACACAGTGGAAAAATCAGGCACAACCCAAAACCAACACCTTACAAGTTCTGAAAAGTTCAGGTTACAGGAAGCTCCAGGTTAAAGGTGCAGTGTGTAATGCCCGACCACATGCTCAGAACTAATACGTGCAGCATGTCACCTCCAAGCCAACTACAAACTCTCTTTGTCCCATGCAGGCAGGTGGACCCAGATGCAGAGACAAACGGCAGGCAACGGGAAGAAACTAATTATTTCATGAAAGAATCTGGGAATAGGCAGATGAAGGCAAAACAGAACTGGCTGGCTTGAAATACAAGGAGCCAAGAAGAGAAGCAAAAACAAGAACTGAAACACCAGGACACACAGCCCGCTCCCAATTTGTCAAATACCGCCACTTTGTCAGTGGATGTCAGCATCAGACACTGACGCACCCGAGACACTCTTGGTGGCAGTATGATACACACTAGGCAGTGGATATTTCTGACACTGTGGCAAGTACCATAGTATAAAGGGCAAGAATGGGCACACTGGACTTTCACCCGGAAGCCCGCTGTTCATTTCCTGTGTGAGCCCAAAAGGAAACTTTTAATAGCATTGTAGTGTACTAGTATGTGTAGCACCCCACACTAGAGATGTACATCATGTGACATTACAAAAGTAAGAACCTTAAACCATTTTAAGCCAAACCATGATGTTTTTTTGTTGCCAAAACTTAAGCAACCTAAAAAAACACCTACATAGTCAGTAACTGTACATTTCCTGTGAAAAACGGAAATGTATTTTGAAAAGACACAATGCATGTAACAAGTGTAAACTGACATGCCATTTGTGAACGTCCAAACCCAACACAGGAGACTCCCTAGTCTAAAGTTTCTCTCTCCTGTCTTACCTAGTTACTGAATTAACTATCAAAGGGCGGTGGGTGGAGTAAGAGCACGGGGACAGCTTCTTTGGGTAACTTGATCCACTTTAATGTCTGTAAAAGAACACAGGAAAACTGAACATTAACAACAATAGTGGCATCTCACATCTTATATATGTATCACTCCACCAAACTCAATCATAACTCTCATTACCTTTAAGGTGCACAATATCAAATAGTTCCAAATTTAACGTAAAGAGCAAAAATAAGATATGTTAACAATATATGAATGTAAATAAATTATGTACATGCAAAATAATGACATGAGAAAAACAAGACAATCTACTGGATACGTCCTCACGAAAATAAATCTCATCTTACACTAGCATGTCATATTTTGGCGTTTAGGTCCACTGACAAAGTGGTGGTGTTTGATGAGTTGAGATGATAACGGGTTGGGATATGCTGACGACAAACTGACAAGGAACAAAGGGAAACACACGGGTATTTACTTTACTATATTTACTGTATATACACACAGAGAACAAGTCACAAAAACAAGACAGCTGCTGGAGTACGAGGACTTTGGAATAAGGAGAAAAACAAGAGGGCCGGCTAACAATGGAGACGATGAGGGGGTAATAGGTAACAACACCAGGGCGGAGCAGACGAGACTGATACAAGACAGACAAACCCTGGAACACAGAACTGACGGACTGAAACAGTGATATGAAGCAGATGTGTCAGGAAACAGACAAAGATTAGGAGGTTAAACAGGACTCGAGACATGTGGCAAGTGACCTTCAAAACAAAACAAGACCTTATAAACTCAACCAGCAATAAGGTTAGCCAATCATCTACATATTTGTCCAGTCGCCCAACCCTATTGACAAGTGCTTGAGGCAGATCTACTTCTTTATCTTCTCATGTTGGACTGAGGGCACACTGGACGCTACAGTGACTCACTATCACCTCTCAACATACAAGACAGGACGGGACGAGGCTAGCTGGTTAGCTGCTCATTTAACCTCGAAAACACAATACATAGACGTCTGGACGTCAAATCAAATCTGTTACTTTTTCACATTCTGTTTCCCTTTAAATATTTTAAACAAAAAAGTCTGGTTCTATCTCACACACTGCACCTTTAAGGGTCGTTAACTTCTTGTAGTGGAGAGTCTGTGTTGAGAGGTGATGTGAAAGACGTTGTGAGGAGGGATTGTCGCATTTGCACTGAGGAGGATCATTCTGTGATTCAAAGGTCACCATTTCAATCCGAGCACAGAGTAGCTGAATACCTTGGAAGTCATGAGTTCCATCTTAGAGCATTTTAGCAAGACACTGAACTCTCTTTTTAGTTTGGATGAGTACAAATTCCATAAAAGGAAAGGACAGGGGTAATTTAAAGTGGGGGATCTAATATGAGTAGACACAGATCTTGTTAGCAGACTTAAAGTATTTAACATACAAATAAGCAACAACTGGAGGTTTAGACTGAAAACGTTGAACAGCTCGTCGCAAAAATATTCTCTCTTATATGTGCAAGCAAAAATCAAAAAACACACAGTAGCCTCACACACACACACATACCAGAGGCAGTGTTCGCTAATTACTGACATGAGGATTCTCAAGGGGGCAAAGAAAGCAGAGAGGTGCCCCTCGGCATCCTGGGACCTGTAGTGCCCTCCGGCATCACTGGACCTGCGGTGCTCCCACTTAATCACCGCTGCTCCCAGCTGGTCACATGATCAGGAGGAAGTAGGCCATAATGGAGGAGCAGAGGTGTGTGTGAGAGAGAGAGAGAGAAAAGGAAAGAAGAAGGGACCATATTAGCATAGTAAGACTTCCAGCAAATAATAACACACACACACACACCGACACACACACACACACATTTTAATATCTAAATATATGTGTAACAGACAAACAGGGAGAGGCTGCCAAATCTCAGATGATAAGATGAACAGCCTGAGGATTTAGGAGGTTGAGCCAAAACACACACTCACACACACACACATACTCACACACACATACCCTTTCTTGCTCTCACTCTCTAAGCTGAATCCATTGAAATCTCTTAAAGATAAGCCGCAACCTGGAATTTATTTTACCGTCTCCATTTTGCTTTTATTTGCATATGTTGTTGAAAAGTGTGACATGTAGATAATCAGCTTTTCTTCTCAAGTTCTCGTATCAGAAAATCAAAACAAGCTTGTTATAGAAGGCGTCCTCTCACAGCACAAATGCACGCAACACATTTTATGGTTTCAAAAAAACACAGAAAAATCCTTTACACACATGTCAGTCTCCGACAACATCAGAGGCCAGGCTGCAGCTTGTTGTTCTGTGCAAACATCTATCATTCTGCTGTTTCCTCTGCTGAGTCATCTCCTTCAAATTGTCTTTGTTCATGCCAAACCATCTTTTTACAAGAAACAACTGAAATTTTGACACTCTGGTGGCAGAGTTGGAGCTCGTGGAGTAGCTCAGATTGGCTCCTCCAGATGACATCCTTAATGTTTGACAAGTTAAAGACAAGGAGTTCATATGGACTCTGTAATTAAAGTAGATATATAATTCATTTTTTGGAGACTTGTTTTTACCCCTTTTCCACCAAACTTAGTGTTAATGCAGTTTTTTTACACATTACAGTGGTTACTACTTCTATTTTTATCTGTTATTTATTTAGCCTCTTATTCAAACTTGGGGCCTATTAATTCGGAACAACTTCAAGCACTGCTTGGACAGAGACGGACAGAATTTGTGGCTGAGTTGAGAGTTGCAGAATCGACGTTTGTGCCAGGAAAATAGCAAAAATTACTCCTCAGTCACTGCGGATCAGAGATGGAGTCACTTGTCCCGGGAATGAATTCCAATTGTAACCCTTTCCACGAAAGATGCAAGTCAGATGTTAGTGGGAGAGGGGATTAATATAGGGGAGAGCGGGGCCACTTGGGACATTTTTGTATCGACATGAAATAAAACCTGCTACTGCTACTCAAAGACTACTTAAAACAGTAATTGAAATAATCCCTGAACAGATACAAGTATCTGCTAACATTTTTTTTTTTAATTTATGTTTCTTGGAGCACAACTAAAATATCAGGCACAATGGTGGACTCACAAATGTGGACTGAGACGAAATCCATACTTCAAGGTTTTTAATACAGTCAGGGTCAGTACACACGCGTCACCGCTGAAACGTTCACTTATAGCCTCTCTTTGGCGTTTGAGCAGCTTTATAAAACTCTTGAACATGTAATGGCTCCTTAATTAGCAAGTTGACTTTACATAGACGGCATATCTTTTCAATTTCTCCTGACATTGTGTTGTTTGGTTTGTTCACCGCTCCGCGACATGCGCGTTAAGGCCCGAACATACTCGGGCGGAACATACGCGGAACGGACTCTGCTGAGATTTTACGACCGCGCAGACTCTGCTCCGCGCACCAGTGACTGCTCGGCATGTATTTTTCACATCGCGGGGATTTTTCACGGACATTTTTCCAGGAAACTACAACGTGGAAGTGCGCTCGACTATGAAAGCCCGAATGACTGCGGACATTCCTCGCGGACGGAGGCGTTGTGCTGATGGGCGATCGGATCGCCCATCAGCACAACCCTACCGGAAAGCTCACACGAAGGACAAGACAATCTAGCGGAGAAGAAAGGGAAGACACAGACTTATAAACACTCTGCAAGGGGACATAAGGAGACACAGGTTAAAGTAATCAGACGATCAGGGCAGTGGGAAACTTGAAAGGACATGAGGAGACAAACAACAGACTTTCAAAATAAAACAGGAAACAGAACATCACATTCAAACCCTGACAAAAAAACAGTAGTACAAGAAAAATAACAAAGGGACAAAAAATTACCAACATGCTGTAGATTTGAAAACTGAATGTGAGGAACTTTGAGCCTGAAGGTGAAGAGGGTGAGGCTGAGTATGAGCACAGTGAAAGGCATAGGCATAGTTGCTTTCTAAGCTACTACAAAAGCACTGTCCTAACTGTCTGAACCAAAAACGCTCTCCCCTACGCATCCAGCTGACATGAACATCAGCATTCATTTCAATTCACATTTCTGGCCAAGTGGTAAATCTAAGTCTCTCTCTTCCTCTCTGTTTCTGGTCTCCAGAGGGAAATATCTGGCTCTCAAGCTGCTAAATGCTCCACTATGTTCACCAGCTAGTCACTAAATGTGTCTGTCTGCTGTTTGGTGCAGAGCAGGTAGTGTACAGTGGGTTTTTAGAGCTTTTTCAGTGAAAACAGCTGACTGCTGCAGCCAAAAACACCATGAGAGAGGTGAGACTGATCCAAAACTTGTGGGACAGGCAGATAAACCACGAGCTAAAACTCACAATAAAGCTCTGGAAAGCACAAAGGGAGCTGCAGATTCGGTTGCTAATAATCACCATGAGCGATCCCTTTTACGTTGTCACACTGACTATGTCTGCATGCACAAAATATTACGGTTTTTGCCCTTATTCCAAAAAAGAAATATTCCTTCTAAGCTGTTTATATGGCTAATGAAAATGAATATTCCACTAATATTCCCCTTTATATGCAGTCGTGCAGGTTAATCACATCAAAATATGGGAAAATGACATGGCTATTGCTTATGGCAGGGTTTTTTCCACAAGTGGTGGACTCCTTCTTTAATTTCTTTAACCACCTCCTTTATAATGATATTTGGATATGTGATATTTGCACATATCCAAACATCTGTTGATACCTAAATGGAATATGCTGTTGACATGACCCGTACCTTCAAAATATTGTCATATTCAGAATAATAGTGGAATATCAGTGTGCATATAAACACACTCACTGTTTTCACATTGTCATTTCCTACATTGCTGTTATGATGTATTATTTTACAGACCATGAAAAACTTTCAACATTTGAATCGAAGTTCAGTGGAAAGATCAGTGAAGAAGTGAAGAAGTTTGATAATCATGTCTAAATGGTCATAAATAAAATGTTTCTGACCACCGCACCTCAGGAATTAAAATAAAGACGGTAGTAAAAATCTCTCTGTGTATTTTACTGCTGAAATTCTATGGAGAGAAAAACAGTCTGTAACAGAAGACAAAGAGTTAGACTTTGTAAAATCACAACGATTGAAATATAGGATATTATTTGATAGAAAAAAGACATTTACATCTTCAAATTTAAATGCAAAAAAACTTTATAGTAAAAGGAAGTGAGGCCTGAAGTTGTTTGCTTGAATAAACTTAGCCGAACCTTTATATCCAAATTACAGTTAAAACAGTTTTGCACTAAAACAAGTTCTAAAAAGATCCTCGTCTTTGTACAAAATTACAGTGCGCACCGAACAAAATGCAATCAGAATGGCATCAGTAAACACATGATGCTGTGAATGTTTGAGGAGTCTCATTATCTCCCGGCTTGACAGTATCCTGTCCTATTGATCCATCGTCAAATCAACAGTGTCACCTCCTGTTTGTGAGCTGCATAACAGATGAAAGGAGGCCTCAACCTTCATGTACAGGGGCTGTCCACACAAGGGAGAATCAATCCACTAATATTTGTTGAATGTAAGACACACACACACACACACACACACTTAAGGAACAGAGAAGACATTAAATATTCAGCAAGCCACTGGCTAATTACAACATGCCCTGAGGAACTTGATATTAAAGAGGTTCACAGGTGCTTTTAACGCTTTTAGATAAATCGATTATAGGGAGACTGGAAAAACAAGACTACCCCGAACCCACACACACACACACACACACACACACACACTTAAGATCAATATCTAATTTGACACAGCCTTCACCTTCACCAGATGTGCAGAGCAAAGCAAAATGCAGTGTGACCTCCAATCACTGAGCAGTGATGGTCACCATATACCTCACTTTTTTCTTTTGATGCAGGATGACTTCTTGTAAATATGTTACTGTAGCGTAGCTTTCATACTAAATGTGTCAAATTTATCAAAAAGGTGTTTTCTCAAGGGGACAGAAGAGTAATGCTGGACAGTGTCAACCCTATAACTATGCAAATATGTTCGGAGCAGTCCAGAAATGACAGATGGGCATGGCAATTGCTCATTTTATCCTTTGTAGTGTGTCATAAAGTCGCCCACCTGTTTTATGCACATTTTAATTTCGAAAAACAAAGTGCACTGGAAACAGACGTGCGAATAAGTCATAACATACATAAAGCATGTGACTTAAATGTTAGTCAAACCTCCGCTCCACTTAGAGATCAAAAGCTGCGGCAGGTGAAAATATCAGGTTTGTGTGAAGTGATGTGACTGCAACATGCCTCAAATTAGGACATGAAGGTAACACCATATTTCCCTCTAGTCTGGGGCCATTTAGTGGCCGTTTTGGTAAGCAACCGGAACCAGGGCGAGAGAGATAGGATCCAGAATTTGATGGATGTGCCTTTCTGTCAAAACAAAAACACCAAGCTAATAAAAATGTGGTGAAACTTTTTAATTCAAAGGTATAATATGTAGTTTTTCCACATAAAAATGTCTAAAAACGACTACACCAATATTATATATTTTTTTTAGTTGTGTACTTTGATTATCAGAAATGTTTCCAACAATTTTTCAAACCCAGATAAATATGAAATATTAATAAAAGTTACGGACCGTGTCATTAGGTCACGTGTCATTAGGTCACATGTCAATGGCGACGTAACTCCAGTTACCATAGCCATTAAATGAAGGAGAAGAAGAAGAAGCAGACCGGATGAGACGTCAGAGAATGAACGTTACTGTTGCTAGGCTAAGCTAACTCGTCATGGATCATGATTATGCATTGACGGTTGCTGCACCTTCTGACACCGAAGCTGTCCCGGTTTAAAAAGCTGGTAAAACGGAAAAGTACGGGTCAACCAAGCGATCCCAGAAGAATTTGGGATAAGAAGAGAGCTAAATCAAGGCTGCCCGCTGGCTCCGGCCAGCGGCCTCCGCTGCGGAGCAGTGTGGAGTGGAGGCTGGCTAACCACAACATCTAATGATAGGTTTCGCTTTCACAGAGTGAGGAACATCAAATCTGTATCTGTTATATGACTACAACTCCCATGATCCCACAGTACTTTGTGACTTCATCCAACTCTGTCTTCTGTTATTGTTTTGGTTTCAGACCCCTAGCGGCAGAAAATTACATATTGCACGTTTAAAGAATAGAATTTACAAGAAAAGCCCCAAACCATTAAGTTAACCTTTTTCTTTTATTGTATTTAATTGTATTACAAGTTATTGTCTATTTCAGTTGTCTGTTTTATTTAATATAGGCACTTGATCCCACTTTTGTACATTATACCTGTAGTTTGTAAATGCATTTTTTCGATAAAGTTTGGGGTGGTGGGGGCGGAAGAGAGAGAAAAACTGTGTGATGCTCGCCATGTAGCATGCTCTATCAACCACAACAACAACAACATCCACAACAACAACAACAATATGGTACTAAACCGGAGACGGAAATCGATGGTGTGCCAGAATTTAAAGTTTTACTTTGGTGAACACTTTTACTTTGGTGAATTTGGTGAATTCCGGATCCGCTCTCTAGACCGCAACCAGAATCCAGACAAAATTCAGAGTGAATGGAAACCAGGCTCTTCGCCGTACGTGAAGAGCCTGGTGACGCAAGGCTAATTTCTGTCATGTTTTCCACATCATGCTGAAATTTGACTGGTGTTTTTTTAATGATGTCATCTCTTCTCCCCTCTTCTGCAATGGTTTAATGGCACTGGACTGGACATTTAGCAGCATCAGCTTTTTGTCTCAACTTTACAGATTATCTGAAATTTCATAAAAATTTGCACCATATTTGGATGGAAACTTGCCTGCAGTGGAAGACAATCAATGCAGCACCTTACAACATCTCAACATAAAGCTAAAATCTATGCATTTTTTTTTTTTTGTTTTGCCTTCTCTCTAAAAAATTATGACAACCTCTAAGATAAGTTAAGTGACATGGCCTGGACCTTAAGTGTATAGATCAGTATCAAAACCAAAAGTCCCCCATCTGGGGGACTTTGAGAGCGACTTTGCAAACACAGTGTGAAACAATACACTGATCATGAAGAATATAGTGATGTTGCACATCAAATTAAACAGCAGAACCTTACATGCCCCAAACACAGCTCAAACAACTAAATAAACAATAACATATCCCACTCAATGCGGCACCGATATCCCGACCCACTCGGTATATTTCAGGCTCTAACTCGACCACACATTATGCAAAACACACACCGTTCATCTCAAATGAAAGCTGAGACTCCTGTTTCCACACATGTGCACCAAAGCACTCTACCCCAAAGCATCAGAGAGCTCCAGGCCAAAGAACAACAACAACAGAAATCTTTTTGCCAAAATATATTTGTAATATCTCTCTTACCTTGTTGTTTTTGCCGTGAAAAGCTCATTCTGCCCTTAAATCACGCTTCTTTTCCGTTTACCAACTTGTTGTCCGTCATTCAAATGAATCCGGGTGGAAAAACTTGAAGGCTGGATTTTCCGTGGATAAGTATAACAATGACCAGTCACAGCAGCCGTCATCTCCCCACGCGTTCTGCTGACTCTGATTGGCTTACAGTGCTGTCAATCTCGTTTTGGTGGGTATAGCGTCATTCTATTGGCTCTAACGAATCAAACGAGGTGTCAATCACTCAAATCGGCCAAGCCCTCAGGGAAATACGAGCCTCCAAACCTCAGAATAGAAACTCAGTTTCAAATGTAGTAAGTGTGTATTGGTCAGTTTGGAGTGGGAAATGAGGAAAAAAACGAAACAGATGTATATGTATATCCTAAACATCATTAGGGATTTACAGAAACAAAAAATGAAATATATAGGATTGTACGTGACAAAAATCACATGCAAACATGGTGCAATTTTGGAGAGCTCGCCTAAATTTTCTGTACTAAAACCTCTCTAATATTGTTCTGCTTCACTTCATCAGAATCAACCTTTGCAGAGTTCATGTTCACATATTGTACTATGATTTGATAGAGGTTTAGAGCTGCAGCTGCATCATTCCAAAGGGATGCTTCTTTTTTTTTTAGGGGAACCTCAGAATGTTTCATTTGTGCTGGGTGCTTCATTTACTCTTCACATATAACACATATACTGATATTTACACATCTTAACAAATCTCACAAGTGTTCCCTTTACCATGACAACAAAAGCATTCAAATAGACCTTGTGGTTGCAGAGATATATTCATTTCATTGTGGGTATACAATTTTCGAGCACAGGCCTGTAAAATAGGCTTAGCTTTACATACAGTAACACATACATTTGAAGTAGGCGCTATCAGGTGGGAAGTCGGTCAGTCACGGTGAAGATTTATGTCTCTGACGCTGCTACCATCTCAAAAAATATTGTGTAACATGATCTCGGTATTAGTCTCACATCAAAAGCAGCAGAGAGAATAAAAAGCAAATTATTTTTACACCTACTGATATTACAGTTAATTTGATAATAACCATACATCCAAACTGAAGCACCAATCCACTGGAGACAAAATGGCATAAATTCATGGACACCAGTGGTGGGACTAAGTCATTGTTTTGCAAGTCTCGAGCCAAGTCCCAAGTCAAGACTGAAAAGTCATAAGTTAAGTTCCAAGTCCTCAGCAGGTCATAAGGTGCTTCTCACCAAATGTAATGCCATTTTAACAACAGAGTTATAATGTATTAAATTTACAAAAATCATAAATGCTGCAAAAGTTGTCTTTATCTATTAAAACAGGTGAAACTGAACTAAGTGCTGACGTTGCACTTTCATGTAGCACTATTAACAAATGGCACAACAGAGTTCATTTTGTATGTTTCTGTCCTATCTTGTTGTATTTGACTCATCTCGTATTAGCAAATCTCTATATGTTTTTCTTCTTAATTTAGCTTCCGGGAAAGTATCAAGTATTTTCCATTTAACAGTGATTGAGAGAATAACTTTTACAGACTAAATCTCATTTGCTTCAATCCCACTGAGTCAGCCGAGAACTTTTGGTTATGATGTATTTTGTAGCTGAAATGGATATATCATGTTTTGGAATACAATCCTTCTGTTATTGAATAAAGCCCCGCACGGAATACCTGCATGGCAGAATGATTGGATTTACTGAGGATGATTGGCTTGATTCAATTTGTGCACAGGATTGCTCAGACAGCTCTGTGTGCTGTGGCTGACACCGATGGTGTGTGAATCACTAAGTGACTGATCAAGAAGAAAGGAATCTTTACTATGCAGTGCCTTGGTAGATGCATGCATGTTTGAAGCGTTTGAAAAAAAAGTTAGGCTGTAATGTTGTGTGTGCACATGTGTGCATGCAAGGGTGTGTGTGCATGCATGCAAGCATGTGTGTGTGTGTGTGTTTGTGTGCGTGCATGCAGTAGCCCTGTTGGCTCTCTCTCCTCAGTGCTGCATGGATTTGCATCTCATTGACAAAGTTTATCAGCTAAAGAAGCCATTCTCTCTGTAAGTTGCACCAGAAAGCCTCTATAACGGCCCATTTGAACCAAAATAAAAGCATCTGTTTCTTCTGTTATTCTCACTGCGTCAATTCACACCGAAAGGATAAACAGTAACGGATGAAGTTCTCATTATGCTGCCTGGTTAGTCCCCTCTGAGGCTGCAAAGTGGTTACAGTATAACCACAGAAATGCCCATGCATAGGTTTGTCTCAACAAAGCATATGGATATAGCACACACACAAAGTCAGACACATATAAATCTCAGTGAAACAAGCCCTGTAGATATAAAACACTCCGTCTGCATCCACCATTTGTTCCGTGCAGTCAGCTGTTGCCAGAGTTTGACAGATTAGAGAAACCCCATCTGCCTAGATGACTGATGTGCAGCGTTGACCTTGCCAGGTACAGACGAATGGCACGCACACCTAGACACACACAAATACACATGCACATACAGTATACCCATACGCAAACACACTCAGACATGTCTTCCCCATTATATGATACATGGAAACACCCCCAGTCAGTGTGTCATTCTGTCAGTCAGTCATTCATTCTACCAGTGCGCCCTACTTTTACGTCAATACAACATATAAACACTTTAACTATCTGCCTTTCAACGTGCTACCTCAACTACTAATGTACAGTTTTAGCCCACTAACTATCCCATTAGTGGCAATGGTACTACTGTACTTTCAGTAAAGCAATTGTACTATCAAATCCACAAAAACTCTGTCTGAATACATTGCTCTTCTTAATGGGTTCACTTAACTATTTAATCTGCAATTTCCTATGACCTGTATCCCAAACACACACCATGTGAAACTGTACGTGGGCAACTGTGCACTCAATGGGTATGGACTAGTTCACTAATTAAACATAGCTATGAATATTACATACCTGATAAAATATTGGTCAAGTAGTCTTAACTCTTGCAGCTCCTGTCAATTACCATCAACTGAATGAGGATGAATGAGAATAAGCCTGCCTAGTCCTTGTCCTATTGTTCTTTAAACCACAGCCCAGTTGCAGTAAGAGTAGGTCAGGGGATTACATTCAACTGTTCTGTCTCTATTTCTTTCTCAGGCATTCATTCATTCCTCGCCAAGTTCACCAGGACGACACCGAGCGGGAAAGCAGCTTGCTATCATCTGCAGCGGAGCAGAATAGCCATGAAAGGATCAATATCTCTGAAGAAGCAATACCGTGTGTAGATCCCCTGGTACCGATGTATAACTTGGCTTCTTCCCAAGATACAATTCTGCAGAAAAAAATGCCCTAATTCTGTTTATATTGAATGAACGGTGTTGTGTGAAAGAAAAGATATTAAAATCCTTTGGTTGTGATTTTACTGGATGACAACCCCTGTCACCTGACTTTACCTCCTCCACATGCCTCACTCTCATGGAAAGAATGGGGTTTGCATTCTTGCTTTTGCTGAGACGAGGCCTCCAGCATCCAATTATTTCACTCCTTTAAATGCATTCACAGCAAAACCCTTTCAAAGGCCTGTTCTCTCTTTCTCTCTGTGTAGGACGTGATTTCACTCCTTTATGTCTTTGTAGCCCTTCCTCTCCAGTCAGCGCTGCCTAGAATGCAATTCACGGTCTCTAAATGTGCCGCTGCCCCTTCTCTCCTATTACTCTAATCTGTGTGCCAAATGCCATGGGACAGATCACAGCTAAAACAGATGGGAGAATGAAACTCAGGGTTTCCATAGTTAAAGAGGTAGCAAGCCCATCTCCAGGGAAAATGAACTCTCTGAGTGATACTCATTCTCCCCAATCTGATATTCCTGTGGCTGCTGGACATCACGCTGTGATGAGTCCCTGTGAGGGAAACCCTCTCCCTCATCCACTTATCTCCCTCACTCTTCTTTAGTTCTTAGAAAATCCTTTTTTGTGTGTAATCATAATCTCCTCCGAGCAGATCCATCATTGCCATTGAGACAGTTTATGCAGCAAAATGCCCTTAAAGTGATTTAGTAATGGGGAAAGTTTCTTTTCCTACCACTGTGCAGCATCCAGACTTCCTCATTTCAGCTTTATTTTACACATATTAGAAACAAAAAAGAGAAGAGGCACTAAAGCAAAGACGTAGTCATTTGGGTGCAGTGTTTCCAAACAGTAATGATTTTTATTTCTCCGTACTGTGTTGGACTGTCTATGCACTAACACACCAAGGCTGATGGGTTCATTCACACTAACCTTTCTGTTGTATATTTAGAATCAGAATCAGAATCAGAAATACTTTATTGATCCTCGAGGGGAAATTATTTATTTATTATATTGTTTGGTTATTTCTTACACATCAAAGTTACATCTCTTCTTACTATCAGTGCCTCACTGGTTTATTAGTCTTTCTGTTCCATGCATTTTTTATATAGCTATTAACATACAGCTTCTATGTGCAATGACAATAAAGCTGAATCCAATCTGATCTAGTGTCCATGTTAGAAATGTGTGCAGATAGTTCATCCCAGTGCAGATCATATCTTTATTGTCCTACAGGGAAATCCTTTTGTAACAGTATAGCTTAAAAAAGATAAAATCACAATGAAGCAATGAGATCATATCAGACACTAAAGGGGTAGCCAGGATTTTCTGAAGTTGGGTTGTATGAGGTACTTATCTATAGTCAGTGTATTACCTACAGTAAATGGTGGTTGGCACGCTCTGTGTTTGGAGAAGCAGATGGGACTAGTACCACAGAGGCTCAGCTATGCACTGCTATGAATAGGGGTTAGCAGCAAAACATATTTTAGCCCTTAGAAAAAAGATACCTAAAAATCAATATTAGTCTAAGTGGATGTTATATTGAGTAGGTGTATATTCACAGCTTTACCTCGCTGTCAGACAGTCCTTTCCTTTTGGCACGCACTGTATTACACCGCAGGTCAGGTGTGATTCCTCCAAACTGGGAGAGTGCAGACTGCCATCTACTGTAGGTAATACACTGACTATGGATAAGTACCTCATAGAGCTGTCACTGTCACTTTAAAAATGCATGGACATGTTTTTATATTATCAGTCTATTATTTTCTTCTTATATTTTCTTTTATTCTTTTTCTTTACATAAGAACACCATAGATTAATCACCTTTCACTAACTGGAAAGATACATGTTATGCTGTAATTATGCCTTTGATCTGAATTAATGACATGAATAATATGAATAAAGAGTAGGCTATTAAAAAGACATTAAACGTGTGTATAGATTCAGTAAAAAATGGTAGAGTATTAAGACACTGAGACATTCATTGTTTCTAAATATCCATTTAATGAACTAAAAATCAACTCGAGTAGAGGAGAGAGACTAAAAGATGTGTTTTGTATTGTCACATAATCAGTTTTGAAAGGATGGCATGAGTGTCTGAGGGTGTAGCACTCATTATTGGTAGGCAAACTGTCTTGTAAAATACCTGCACGCACCTTCATTCATTCTTTGTCTTTTCTGGGTCATGGGTGTCTGAAGCCCAGAGCTGGAAATTACTAAATACATTTACTAAGGTACTGTAAAGCAGCTTTAATGCAACAATGTTTGCTGTCTTCGGCTTTACAGCATTATGAGCAATTTTTCGGCAACTTTACTGATTTGGTTCATTCTCATTGTTGTCATATGTTGTTTTCAGCCACAGCAGGAAGGTGTTTTCAGTGAGGGGACAAAAAAGCTCTCAGGAACCGCTGTACACTACCCGCTCAGCACCAAACAGCTGACAGGCAAAGTTAGTGACAAACTGCATGACCAAAGGTCCCATAGAAAAGCTCAGGAAAGTGATCTGTAACGGAGGTGGGGCAGTTCATCAGATGTAGGCCAATCAGCTGTCTTCATCCTCAGAGTCCCTTACGTTGTATCACTTTGGGTAAAGCACCTCACCTTTCCCAGACCAGTTCACAAGTTGTGATGTCATAGTGGGTTTTCTCCAGGTACTCCAGCTTCCTCCCACAGTCCAAAGACATGCAGGTTAATCGGTGACTCCAAATTGCCCTTAGGTGTGAATGTGAGTGTGAATGGTTGTCTGTCTCTATGTGTCAGCCCTGTGATAGTCTGGCGACCGTCCAGGGTGTCTCACCCAATGTCAGCTGGGATAGGCTCCAGCCCCCCCCGTGACCCTCAACAGGATAAGCGGTTATGGAAAAGGATTGAATAATATGTTGTAATATAATATAGACAGTAGCTATTTTTCAGCATACTTTTACTTTTAATACTTTAAGTAGGTAACATTTAGCAGATAGTAATCCTTTTTGTTGTTTGATTGTTTGTTTGTTTATACTGAAGTAAGATTTTAAATGCAAGACTTTTACTTCTGAAGTATTTTTAACAAAAATGCATCAGTATTTTTAGGTAAATGATCATAATACTTTTCCACCACTGGTGCTGTTAGATTCATTCAACAACTTTGTGGACTATTGCCATTTTGAAAATAGGAAAAAAAAAAAAAACCCACCAAAGCTGAACATTCTTTAGTTGTAAGAGAAAGAGAGTCTATGGGTAGATTTTTGGCTTTGGAGAGAGGACCCAGGAGGAAGCAAATCGATATTTTAGGTAAGCTCTTTAAAACCATCATACTCCTTAACCTGTGAAATGTAGGGAGGAGACTTACTGAATTTAAATCAGTAAAGACTGCATATAAATGCAGAATCTGTAAGCAACAAGATTTTGCTACTGGAAGCGTTCTGGTTTCCATTTGTAGTCTGAGTAGTATTGAACCAATCATGTTTGAGCGGGTTTTGGCTGCCTGCAGGTAAACAGTCTTTGTGAAGAGCAAAAGAGGCGCAACCCATTGGCAGAAATGTAATCTCTGAAGCCGTCAGCTGTCATCTGATGACAATGTCGCTTTTTATTAGCTTTATTCTAATTGAGCTGCTTTCATATGCAGATATCCGTTTATGGAGATTGGCCAAAATGTTTTCTCGACCTCTCTCAAGTCACTAATCAAACTGTAAACAATGAGCAGCCCATGGAAAAGGAAGTCTTGGCCCAGATACCTTCTGGCTACACCTGAGGTGCATCCAGCCCAAGTCCTCAGGAGCAGGGACAGGCATTGAAGTCATAGTGGCCAAATGTGGAATTACAATGACTGCGTCCATCTCGTGATTCCACAGGGCCTAAAAATACCTTTTCCCATAGACTTACATTGTAAAGAGACAAATATCAATCAGTGGATACATTTCTTTTGAGCGTCACAACCACTGCGAATGATTAACTTCATGATCAGGATTTAATCCACTCGGTCTAATAACATTTCAAAAGTCTAGAAGAGCTGCACGATTACAACATTTTATCCCCATTCAAATTTGTAAAGCATTAAAGGGAAGTAGCCCGCTCGGCCGCCAAAAGTCTCTAGTGTGCCTGCTCAATGGGTCTCATGATGCTGGAGATACGGGTACTTTTACATTGTGGAAATCAAGCTTTTTTTTTGCTTTGTGCGCTACTGAGGAACTTTTTCTAACGCTGTATCCAGTCCTTTTTATACCTCCATAGTTCAGCCCTGATAAAATGTAACAGGAAGTTTATTCAAACAGAAACACTGGTGCATCAACACCTTGTTGTGCATGCAAGCATGCTGCCTTCTTCTCCTTTACATCTTCTTGGATTTTAACAGCAGTTGGCTACCAGCATATTAGGAGCCTTACCGCTATGTGAACTGCCTGTTATTGCATTTTAACTATATGTGCCTGCTGACTGGGTAACACCTCTGACACACCGACAAAAAAAAAGGAAATTGACCTTAAAGTCTGTTGAACGCCGTTTCGAGGAAACATGTTGTTCAACCCAAAAACTGTAGCAAAACAGTGCACACAGTTCTCAGATTGAATATGCCCCTGATCTCTCCAAATATTGGCCATCAACCCCAGAGTCTTTATCCTCATCATCAGACAATAGCTGGTGGGTTCTGATGGGTTTGGAGACTGGAGTTAATATATCTCAATAACATCTCACTCAGGCTCTACAGCATGGTTTGACCCTGTCACAGTTACAGTATGTGAGCATCAGTGGAGCTCATGTAAAATTTATATATGAAGACCTATACTCAGTGATAACAAACAAAACTTCAATGAGTCTTTGATTTATTTGAATATTGTTTTCGTGAGAAACACAAGAGGGAAGTCAGATTCAGGATCACATTACAGTATTTGATATTTGTGGTAACAACGTGGTTACAGTGTGAAGAGAAGAGAGCCACTGAAGGTGTTGTGGTTATTTGAATCATCATAGAGAGAATAATCTGATGGGAGAACCAGATGAATTTCATCTCCTGTCATCAGCTCCAAGACAACAGACTTCGTCAAATACTCAAGACCCACTTCTTCCTTCCGCTCATCATTATACATGATCCGCTGGTTGTTCTTGTATAGTTGTACACCCATTTTACCTGTGAGGTTACTACACACAGAGAACTGGAGATAGTAGACCCCTTTGACTGGTGCTGTGAAGAAACCTGCAGAGTAAGAGTAGAACATGAAAAACAGTGACAAGAGATACATGAACACACATGATCATGTGACCTGCAGTATATTACCTGTAGCTGGATTGTAAGCATTGCCAATGTTGGTGAAGACTTTGCTGTATTTCAGTGTGATGTCTGTGTTGTATGGTCCAACATGTCCTGCATCAGTCAGAGCTGCGTAAAAGGCCACCTTTGGTCTCTCTGTTAACACAAAAAGTCAATGTATGAATTTAAATTTTACCTGGACTAAATAAGTCATGTATACATACATATGTGTGTATGTGTGTGTGTTACAATCATCACCTGCATTTTCTCTCTCCAGCTGGTCAATCCTGGACTTGCTGAGGAGAAGTTCTCTCTCACTGCTGCTCAGTCTGGTCTGTAAGTCTGGAGTTAATGCAGTGACACTGAATTACAGAGCAGAGCAGACTGTTAACATGCACAACAAGTTATATACACTGTCCTGACCTTCATGTCATCTTTTGACCCAATTCTCATAAATGTGGTAGCAACTACTGTAAATGTCCATGACAACATCACACACTTCAGTCAAACTGTTAAAGGACGGCATCATCAACTCTTAACAGGAAGAGTAACCAGTCTGTACCAGAGTTCTCTCTCTGCAGCAGCTCCACGTGCACCTTGGTGACCATCAGCTCAGCTTTCAGGTCATTCACCTGGCTCTCACTGTCCTTCACTCTGGCCTCCGTGTTCCTCAGCTCCACCTTGAGCTCCACCACCATGTCTCTCAGTGCCCTCACCTCCGCCCAGATGTCAGGGGTGGTTTGCTCTGTGGTCTGCTTGCTTGATTCCTCAGCTGCATCTCTTGGAGCTGTCTCCTCAAACTCACTGATCTCACCCACCTGTCCGAGGCCTCCACCTTCCCCCTGAGCCCCTGACCCACACAGAGCCAGCAGCAACAACAGCAAACCAACAACAACCCTCATTGTCCACTTACACGTCTTCACAAAGGTACAGTGGTAGAGTTGGCCTGTCTTATGTAGTCTCCAAACTTCAGCTGGCTGAACCAATGGGAAAAACAACAAGTGTTTGTGTTTGATAGTTTGAGTCAAGGCCTCAGATGATTCAATATGATCTCTGTGCTGCTGAGAAAATACAAGCTGCTACAGGCTGCTGCAA
The DNA here is from genome assembly GCF_041903045.1 of Epinephelus lanceolatus. Taxonomy (NCBI): domain Eukaryota; kingdom Metazoa; phylum Chordata; class Actinopteri; order Perciformes; family Serranidae; genus Epinephelus; species Epinephelus lanceolatus. The sequence goes on from NC_135744.1 coordinate 31,778,038, forward strand.
CACTTTGACTATGATCCCCTCTCATGCAGTCACAGCTGTGCATACACCCTGTTTATTAATACACACACAGACAAACAGTCACAGAAACACACTTATCCTAATGCTGAGGCCTTTTAGTGTGACTGAGGGTTATCTGATTCAATTCAGAGAAGGCTCTGTCTCACGACTCACCTCATTCTCTCTGATATATTATAAACCTAATATCAAAATGTCATGGGGTCAGCTAGTCATGCAGTCACTCTCACTAGGTATGAGGTAGGAATTCTCCTGTAGTATTTGAGTGAGTCACATTGTCATGGTTTTGTTTAGATTGTTGATTATGCAGTATTTTATCGTATTTTAGTTTTTTTCATCACGTACCTCAGATACATTTTTTAGATTAGCCTTTGCTTTGACATGAAATATTTTTCTCATGAATAAAAACTTAAAACAATAACTCTATAAATAATATTTCTAGCAGCACTATAGATCAACACTATAAATGTTTTTGGCTATGATTTATATGACATAAAGTCTTAGACATGAACACACCATAATTATTTTTCAGTACTCTTACTTTGATGCTGATCCAAATGCAGGTTAAATAATAATTTTACACAATATATTTCCAATATTTACGTTCATGTGTACAGACTGTTAATTGGAATAAAAGCTGAAAAGTTAATGCAATCTCCAATCTGTATTCAAAATGAGAAATATATTTTTTCAATGCTGTACCCTATCACTGAGGTACTCAAAGGTCTTAACACTTTGATGCAGGATCAAACTTTTGTCACTGGAGGGCGATATTTCCCTGCTGTATGTAATGTATCAGCTGAAGTAAACCATACAGACTGCAATCACCTCATATTGTGTTTCAGTGACAGAAACACATAGCCTGTGATTGATGATTGATGTGTTTTGTTTTTTTATTGGAAGCATGTTTATTAGCAGTATAATCAGGTTACCTGACCTTCATGTGTTGGAGGAGTAAATCCATGCAGACATGTGGAGAACATGTGGACTGCACACAGTGAGAAGAAGCCAGTCCAGTTTGAAACCAGCAGCTTATTTCTGTGATGCTGCAGTGCTGAGGGCTGCCGTCTTTCAATGTTGCTAGTTACTTTTAACAACAAGAGTTTACATACAAAACCTATAATCACTTCATAAATTACAGTGAATGTCTACAAAGTAAATAATCAGCTCCACTTCAACAAGGTACATCTTCAAAATGTCGCTTACACATTAACACATCAGTAATCCAGTCATAATATTCATTACACTCACAGGGACTTTTTTTCTACCTAATGAGTAGCCACTTACACTTTTGACATTGCAGGTACATTTAGCTCATAGTAATTATGTTATTTCACATAATTACGTTTTTGAATGCAGGACTTTTTACTGGTTTCTTAATTGTTGAAAATCTTGTTTTACTGACTGCTGACTCGTCATACCTCTTATCAGCCAGTAGGGGGGACAAAATTTCCAGAAATTGGATCAGCTGAAAACAACAAGTCATACATTCTGATACAAACCACATTTTTTGCCTCTTTTGATAATGTTATTTCCTCCTTTGTTGTGCTGTAGCCAACAGATAAAGGTAAGGTAAGTTTGTCATGCGTCTCGGATCAAAGATTTGTGGCTGTGGTTTACTTATTAAAAATAAATACTTCCTTATATTTATGTTCTATCTTTATTTCACGTACAGTGCACGTTGGCAGGAAATCTCAATCTGTTCCGTGCAACACTGCGGCTGCGATCGACCTGGGCCTCCACTTGAATGCCTGGCTGATATCTGAACTCTACTGAGTGCACTTTTCTCATTACTTAAAGGAATACCTCATCCACATCAATATCAATATCAATATCAATTATTCTTGCCGTATTATGATGAATTCTTGAAAAAATATTTTGTCTTTTTTGGATACCTCCAGTGAAGAATCCAAAAACAGCAGTCACTGTTAATCAATCAAAGTAAATGGGGACCATATTTGACAACTACAAACACACAAAACCATCTGTGTACAAATACTCACACAACTCATACAGGATAAACCAAGTCTCATTTATCCAGTCGTACCCTCAGTACTTCCCAAACACACTGCATTGCCTTGCCTTAGCGCTTTCTGTCTGGGACTACAAGGGAAACTTATATGCTTTTGCTTTTAGTCCCGTTTAGTCCTGTTTACTCGGAGTAATTTATTTATTTTTCTGTTTTTCGGTGTAATTTTTTCTGTTTTTCTGAGTATTTTTTTCCCTGTTTTTCGTGGTAATTTTTTCTGTTTTTCTGAGTATTTTTTTCCCTGTTTTTCGTGGTAATTTTTTTTCCCGAACGAGGAGACGAGATACTTCAAAATCTCGCAAGAAGCTCCCACCTGACACCTGCAAGTGACCCCTGCATCCATGGTGACTCCTGCTCATGGATGTATTTTGCATCCGTGCTCCTGCTCCTAGACAATTTCAACTACAGGATCAATAAGGGTAAGGCACGTAATTAGTTACACACAGGGTATGATAATCTAGCTATGTTTTTAACTGCATCCTTCTAGTGTAGGCCTATCGCTCAATGTAACAGGTTAGGTTAGTAACAGGTTGTAACAGTGTTACCTGACAACTGAAACCATGCCCATACACATTTGTCAGCTAACGCGAAAAACAGAAAAAAACAAAAAAAAATTCCCACGAAAAACAGAAAAAAATTCCCACGAAAAACAGGAAAAAAAATTCTCAGAAAAACAGAAAATATTACTCAGGATAAACAGAAAAAAATACACCAAAAAACAGAAAAATAAATAAATTACTCCAAAAAACTGAAAAAATTACTCCGAAAAACAGGGCTTTTTTTATTTGTCAAGTGAATGCAATACGCTTCCATACGTTTCCTCTCCGTTCACCGGAGGTATGCAGGAAAAAAACAAGTTTTCTTGACAAATTCAAGGTAACATGGCAAGATAACTGATATATTAATCATCATTTTGTGAATGAAGTTAACCTGGAAATCCAGACCCAAATCTAGCTGAGCAAATTCAAATTGTGCTCTCGCGAGAACTCTGGATTTGCAGGGTAGGATGAATTAGTCCTTTACAAGAAAGTGGAGTGCAGATCTCTGCCAGGCGACGAAGCCGCCACCAAGGCTGATTACAGCCACTGTAGACAATTCTTGTAATTCCAGCGGACATGGTGCAGAAGCGTCCAAGAAATACACGTCACAGATTTAAATGGAGCCACAGCATGTTGCACAGGGCAGATCGAGTTTTCCTGCTAACCTGCACTGTATGTGAAATATACAATATAATTATGAGGATGAATGTATTTTTAGAAAACATTTATATATGAAGACCTACACTCAGTGGTGACAAACAAAACTTAAATGAATATTTGATTTATCTGAATGTTGTTTTGATGTGATGACACAAGAAGGAAGTCAGATTCAGAATCACATTATTTGATACATGCAGTAAATGTACAGATGTTTGTCTTGGAGGCAGCATATTCTGAAGAACTGCAGTGTAGCCAGTAACAACAGACTCTGTGATGAATCAGTGACACAGCAGCCTGAACAACATCTTTACAGTGTGAAGAGAAGAGAGCCACTGAAGGTGCTGTGGTTATCTCCATTGTTATAGATAGCATAGCTGGATGGAAGCACCAGGTGAATTTCATCTCCTGCCATCAGCTCCAAGACAGCAGAGTTAGTCATATACTTCAGATGTGAAGCTTCCTTCCACTCCCCATTGTACATCATCCTTTGCTTGTTCTTGTACAATTGTACACCCATAAGACCTGTGAGGTTACCACACACAGTGAACTGGAAATAGTAGACCCCTTTGACTGGTGCTGTGAAGAAACCTGCAGAGTAAGAGTAGAACATGAAAAACACTAACAATTACTTTATGCACTGTAAATGAACATGAGCACACATGTTCATGTGACCTGCAGTATATTACCTGTAGCTGGATTGTAAGCATTGCCAATGTTGGTGAAGACTTTGCTGAATGTCAGTGTGATGTCTGTGTTGTATGGTCCAATAAATCCTTCAGTCAGAGCTGTGTAAAAGGCCACCTTTGGTCTCTCTGTTAACACGAAAAAGCACATTTATTAAACTTAACCTGGACTAAATAAGTAGTGTGAGAGTGTGTGTGTGTTATGATAAGAAGATTCATCACCTGCATTTGCTCTCTCCAGCTGGTCAATCCTGGACTTGCTGAGGAGAAGTTCACTCTCACTGCTGCTCAGTCTGGTCTGTAAGTCTGGAGTTAATGCACAGAGACAAAAAAAACAGTTAACATGCACAACAAACTATATACAGTATCTTGACCCTCATCTTATCTGTTGAGTTAATACTCAGATAAGTACTAGAAACTACAGTAAATGTCCATGACAAGATTCAACCACATTCAACTCTCAAAGTCCATCAGGTCCTCAGGTCTATTGGTCTAAATGGCAAAACTTTTCTCACCCTACACCTGTGTGGCTCCTTGTAGCTCAGAGATTTGGTTTAAGCAACTAAACTGAAATATCTCAACAACTACTGGAAGTTTGCCTTTACACTTGGTACATATTCAGGTACCTCTCAGGATAAACTGACACTTCGGTGATCTCTTAACTTTCCATCTAATACTATCATCAGGTAAAAATCTAACCTGCTGTTGAATAATAGCATGGACAATAAAAGGGCATGAAACTTATTAAACCATCATGTTTGTCAGTGAAATACCTGCATTCTCTTTTTCTAGGTCACTTGTTTTGCTCTCGGTAGCAGCCAGTCTAGTTCCCAAAGATATCAGGTCTGTGGCTTGGACTGAAAACAGAAGAAGTTCGATTTATGTTTGTGATGGTTATTGAATTCCAAAAACATCTTAAATGACAACAGCGCACTCAGCTGAGTGCATATTTCCACCAGGCATCCAGGTGGAGGCCCAGGCTTATCACACACACTCTTGTAATTCCAGTAGACAAAATGCAGCCCGGCTCAGAACCTGTGACATATTGCACAGAGCAGATTGAGTTTTCCTGCTGACATGCACTGTATGTGAAAAACTGATAAAATATCATGAAAGAGAGAAATGTATTTTAATAACTGAAACATAGCCATAATTCTTTGATCCATGTCATACATAACTGGAATTTCACCAGTAATAACTTTGTCTATAAGCTACTGCACAACAGAGAAGGAAATGACACCATTAAAACAGACAAAACAAAAATTACAGCCTTGCAGTTTATACCACCACAAACCAGTCAAGCTGCAGTTACAGTTTACATCCATCTCTGTCCAGACTCATATGTAGCCATGGCAGAAGACAGTGCTTCACATGTGGGTGTTGCTGCTAAGAAGCTACAAATTCTAAAATGTGGATGCTTCACACACATCTTCAACCCAGCCTGCCATAATCAGGACAGTTCTAGGTGGTCACCCAAGATTAGAATCACCAAATCAGTGTCCAACCAAATGTCTCCCCTTCTGTTCCTGAATTATCTATCCATCCATTTTAATCCCTTTATCCACGGCTGGGTCACGGGTGCAGCAGGTCAAGCAAAGCTCCCCAAATGTCCCTCTCCCCAGCAACACCTTCCAGCTCCTCCTGTGGACCCCAAGGTGTTCCCAGGCCAGATGAGATATATAATCCCTCCAGAGTGTTCTGGGTCTGCCCTGGGGCCTCCTACCAATGGGATGTGCCCCCAAACACCTCCAGCAGGAGGCGCCCAGGAGGCATCCTGATCAGATGCCTGAACCACCTCAACTGACCCCTTTCGACGCGAAGGAGCAGTGGCTCTACTCCGAGCTCCCTCCGGATGTCTGAGTTATGGCGTTGAGTAACGGCCAAAAAAGTGTTTTGCAGAACATTATGATGTCACAGTGAAGGTGGCCTTTGCTCTATTGGACATAAAATGTCATCATTTTATCTTGTCAGACATTTGTGTGAAATGAATGCTAAATATATGTTTTGTGAGGTCACATTGACCTGGACCTTCAATCACCAAAATCTAATCAGTTTATTGTTTTTCCTCAAGGTGTTACTGAAATATCAAATTCATGAGAATGGGACTGACAGACAAACGAACAGATGGACGGACAACCCAAAAACATAAGACAGCTAACACAGGCGTAGAGGCATTAAAATGTGGATTTCTGGAAAACTTGGGCCCCTTACCGACCATTAAAAAGAAGTGAGGAGTCAGCAGTCAATAAAATAGGATTTTGAACAACTATGAATCAGCGCAACAATGAGAGGTCCTTGAGCAACCAGTCATAAATGTACACACAAAATATGAGGCTGACAGGATAGGTCCAGTGTTATGCAAGATTAGCTGCAGACAGCCGAATACACACACACACATACTACATGTGCATGTGAAACTTAGAATTAAAGTCAAAATAATAGCATATAAAATTACAAACCATGAAACTTATTAAACCATCATGTTTGTCAGTGAAATACCTGCATTCTCTTTTTCTAGGTCACTTGATTTGCTTTCTGTGGCAGTCAGTCTAGTTTCCAAAGATGTCAGGTCTGTGGCTTGGACTGAAAAACAGAAGAAGTTTGATGTTTGTTTTCTGTTGTATTTTTATATTTTTCATTATTAACCTGTCCATACCATAAATGATTTTTAAAGATGTATTCTGGAGCTCATAATAAGTGCATCAGTGCACTGACACATTTCATCACCTGCATTTTCTCTCTCCAGCTGGTCAATCCTGGACTTGCTGAGGAGAAGTTCACTCTCACTGCTGCTCAGTCTGGTCTGTAAGTCTGGAGTTAATGCAGTCACAGTGAATTACAGAGCAGAGCAGACTGTTAACATGCAGAGTCTGTTAAACTAGTATTCAAACAGCCACTGTAAATATCCATGACAAGACGACACATCAAACTCTTCAAGGACAACATTATTAACAATCAACAGGAAATGTGCCCAGTCTTTACCAGAGTTCTCTCTCTGCAGCATCTGCACAAACACCTTGAGCTCCACCACCATGTCTCTCAGTGCCCTCACCTCCGCCCAGATGTCAGGGGTGGTTTGCTCTGTGGTCTGCTTGCTTGATTCCTCAGCTGCATCTCTTGGAGCTGTCTCCTCAAACTCACTGATCTCACCCACCTGTCCGAGGCCTCCACCTTCCCCCTGAGCCCCTGACCCACACAGAGCCAGCAGCAACAACAGCAAACCAACAACAACCCTCATTGTCCACTTACACGTCGTCACAAAGGTACAGTGGTAGAGTCGGCCTGTCTTATGTAGTCTCCAAACTTCAGCTGGCTGAACCAATGGGAAAAACAACAAGTGTTTGTGTTTGATAGTTTGAGTCAAGGCCTCAGATGATTCAATATGATCTCTGTGCTGCTGAGAAAATACAAGCTGCTACAGGCTGCTATGTAATCCAGAATACTTTGCCAGGTGGAGGGAGATTGAGGTTGCTAAAACAGAGGAATATCCATTTCAAGCTGCAATTGGGGAAAAGAGTTCACTGCATAATTTTGACTGATTTGAGAAATCTGTGGATTTGTTTGCCACTTAAGTTGTGGAACAAGTTCGTAGCCCAAAATGATTTAAAAGAGGCTGTCAAAGTATTGAGATGGTCAGCATATGACCCAGATTTTGCACTTGATAGATTAGATGTAAGATTGAAGGAGTGGGTGGCTCAAGGCTTAACAGAACACTGCAATTTACTTAAATAGAACAGCCACAAAATAACAGGAGAGCTATTATATTATGATTTTCGCTATTTATGTTCATGTGCACAGACTGTTAATTGAAATGAAGTTGAATATTTAATGCAATCTCTAATCTTTATGCAAAATGAGAAACACATATTTTTTCCAAGCTTGTATCCTCCCCCTGAAGTACTCCAAAGTCTGTGCAAACACTTTGAGGCAGAACTTTCATCACTGGAGGGCAGTATTTCCCTGCTGTATGACATGTATCAGCTGTAGTAAATCAAATGGTAACAAGTGCTCATGATAGCAGGTATATTCATATTATCTCTGTACTCACAATGACATACACCGACACATATGGTTGACTGACTGATGTCTGATGAAGTGGGGGGCACATTTTATTGTGTTGATTTGCAATATGACCGGAGCACCAGGAGAAAACCCAGAATTGAATCCAAACAGTCACAGTATGTAACATCAGTGTAGTTTATTCTTAGTTTCTCTGTGAAGACCTAAACACAATGAGAGCAGACACAACTTCAATGAGTCTCTGATTTCCTTAAATGTTTTCATGTGATGACACAAGAGGGAAGTCAGATTCAGATATGATATATGAAGTAAATGTACAGACATTTGTTTTGGAGGCAGCAGTGCAGAGATATATCAGCGTCTTCTAAAGAATCACAGTGTATTCAATAACAACAGAGTTTGTGACAAGTCAATCACACATCAGCCTGAACAACATCTTTACAGTGTGAAGAGAAGAGAGCCACTGAAGGTGCTGTGGTTATTTGGACTGTCAACGACAGAACGGCCTGATGGGAGAACCAGGTGAATTTCATCTCCTGTCTTCAGCTCCAAGACAACAGAGTTAGTCAAATACTCAGCACCTCCTTCTTCCTTCCGCTCGTCATTATGCATAATTTGCTGGTTGTTCTTGTATAATTGTACACCCATATAACCCTGAAGGTTACCACACACAGTGAACTGGAGATAGTAGACCCCTTTGACTGGTGCTGTGAAGAAACCTGCAGAGTAAGAGTAGAACATGAAAAACAGTAACAACCTATTTCTGTAGATCTATTAGACCACACATGATCATGTGACCTGCAGTATATTACCTGTAGCTGGATTGTAAGCATTGCCAATGTTGGTGAAGACTTTGCTGTATTTCAGTGTGATGTCTGTGTTGAATGGTCCAAGAGTTCCTGCATCAGTCAGAGCTGTGTAAAAGGCCACCTTTGGTCTCTCTGTTAACACAAAAAGTCAATGTATGACTTTAAATTTTACCTGGACTAAGTAAGTCATGTATACATACATATGTGTGTATGTGTGTGTGTGTGTTAGAATCATCACCTGTATTTGCTCTCTCCAGCTGGTCAATCCTGGACTTGCTGAGGAGAAGTTCACTCTCACTGCTGCTCAGTCTGGTCTGTAAGTCTGGAGTTAATGCAGTGACACTGAATTACAGAGCAGAGCAGACTGTTAACATGCACAACAAGTTATATACACTGTCCTGACTCTCATCTTATCTGTTGACCCTGTACATGTACTAGAAACTACTGTAAGTGACGAGAGAAAACCACATTCAACTCTCACTGTCCAGGAGGTGCTCATGCCCAAATGGCAAAATAGATAATCTGTCAGTGCTGCCCAAAACAACCAATATGACTGTTACAAATGATTCACATAAGACATTTCTCATCTGACACCTGTGTGGTTTCTCTGAGCTCGAGAAACATGTGAAAATGTGTGAAAGAATGATTTGATATCCAGTAGGGTTTGTTATGTTTTGATAGCATTAGTATGTGTAGAGGAAGTTTTTGTTTTTTAAATGTAGAGTTAAATGAACAAAATATGGTTTTGAGATGAAAATGAAATATTTCTCTAATTAATGTGATGTAGGTGTGTTGCTGTGTTAAAAGGTCAAAAAAGTAGGCCTATCTTATGTAGACATTGGTTAGCAATTTTGAAAAAAAAAAAAGTACAGAAAAAATACACCACAAAACTTATTAAACCATCATGTTTGTCAGTGAAATACCTGCAGTCTCTTTTTCTAGGTCACTTGTTTTGCTCTCGGTGGCAGTCAGTCTAGTTTCCAAAGATATCAGGTCTGTGGCTTGGACTGAAAACAGAAGTTTTATATTTGTGTTTTATTTCTAATAAAATGTTGCTAAATTAACCTGTCCATACCATAATGATTTTTAAAGATTTATTCTGGAGCTCATATTAAGTGCATCAGTGCACTGACACATTTAATCACCTGCATTTTCTCTCTCCAGCTGGTCAATCCTGCACTTGCTGAGGAGAAGTTCACTCTCACTGCTGCTCAGTCTGGTCTGTAAGTCTGGAGTTAATGCAGTGACAGTCAATTACAGAGCAGAGCAGACTGTTAACATGCACAACAAGTTATATACAGTATCCTGACCCTCATGTCACATTTTGACCCAATTCTTAAAAATGTGGTAGCAACTACTGTAAATGTCCATGACAACATCACACACTTCAGTCAAACTGTTAAAGGACGACATCATCAACTCTCAACAGGAAGAGTAACCAGTCTGTACCAGAGTTCTCTCTCTGCAGCAGCTCCACGTGCACCTTGGTGACCATCAGCTCAGCTTTCAGGTCATTCACCTGGCTCTCACTGTCCTTCACTCTGGCCTCCATGTTCCTCAGCTCCACCTTGAGCTCCACCACCATGTCTCTCAGTGCCCTCACCTCCGCCCAGATGTCAGGGGTGGTTTGCTCTGTGGTCTGCTTGCTTGACTCCTCAGCTACATCTCTTGGAGCTGTCTCCTGAAACTCACTGATCTCACCCACCTGTCCGAGGCCTCCACCCTCCCCCTGAGCCCCTGACCCACTCAGAGCCAGCAGCAGCAACAGCAAACCAACAACAACCCTCATTGTCCACTTACACGTCTTCACAAAGGTACAGTGGTAGAGTTGGCCTGTCTTATGTAGTCTCCAAACTTCAGCTGGCTGAACCAATGGGAAAAACAACAAGTGTTTTTGTTTGATAGTTTGAGTCAAGGCCTCAGATGATTCAATATGATCTCTGTGCTGCTGAGAAAATACAAGCTGCTACAGGCTGCTTTTAGACCTTTGGTGTGTTTATGCAATCCACAGTACTTTGCTAAGTGGAGGGAGATTGAAAAGGCTAAGACAGAGGAATATCCATTTCAAGGTGCAATTGGGGAAAAGGGTTCACTGCATAATTTAACTGATTTGAGAAATCTGTGGATTTGTTTGCCACTTAAGTTGTGGAACAAGTTCGTAGCCCAAAATGATTTAAAAGAGGCTGTCAAAATATTGAGATGGTCAGCATATGACCCAGATTTTGCACCTGATAGATTAGATGTAAGATTGAAGGAGTGGATGGCTCAAGGCTTAACGGAATACTGTACTTGATTTCATCACACGTCAATGATGAGTTGTCAAAATTGCTCCATGTGGTTTATTTGACATAAACACCCATGAGTGTTCAACAAACCATACTTATTTTCCACTAAATTTATTATGATGCAGATCTGAATGCAGGTAAAATAATATATTTAGAGGACTTTGTTGCCTAGGCTGACATGTAGCTCTCCTGTTATTTTGTGGCTGTTTAAGTAAATGAAGTATCTTTGCTATTTATGTTCATGTGCACAGACTGTTAATTGAAATGAAGTTGAATATTTAATGCAATCTCTAATCTTTATGCAAAATGAGAAACACATATTTTTTCCAAGCTTGTATCCTCCCACTGAAGTACTCCAAAGTCTGTGCAAACACTTTGAGGCAGAACTTTCATCACTGGAGGGCAGTATTTCCCTGCTGTATGACATGTATCAGCTGTAGTAAATCAAATGGTAACAAGTGCTCATGATAGCAGGTATATTCATATTATCTCTGTACTCACAAAGACATACACCGGCACATATGGTTGACTGACTGATGTCTGATGAAGTGGGGGGCACATTTTATTGTGTTGATTTGCAATATGACCGGAGCACCAGGAGAAAACCCAGAATTGAATCCAAACAGTCACAGTATGTAACATCAGTGTAGTTTATTCTTAGTTCCTCTGTGAAGACCTACACACAATGAGAGCAGACACAACTTCAATGAGTCTCTGATTTACTTAAATGTTTTCATGTGATGACACAAGAGGGAATTTAGATTCAGATATGATATATGAAGTAAATGTACAGACATTTGTCTTGGAGGCAGCAGTGCAGAGATATATCAGCATCTTCTAAAGAATCACAGTGTATTCAATAACAACAGAGTTTGTGACAAGTCAATCACACATCAGCCTGAACAACATCTTTACAGTGTGAAGAGAAGAGAGCCACTGAAGGTGCTGTGGTTATTTGCATTGTCATAGAGAGAATAGCTTGATGGGAGAACCAGGTGAATTTCATCTCCTGCCATCAGCTCCAAGACAATAGAGTTAGTCAAATAATAAGAATGTCCTTCTCTAATCCACTCATCATTATACATAATGCGCCTGTTGTTCTTGTACAATTGTACACCCATATAACCCTGAAGGTTACCAAACACAGTGAACTGGAGATAGTAGACCCCTTTGACTGGTGCTGTGAAGAAACCTGCAGAGTAAGAGTAGAACATGAAAAACACTAACAACCAATTTATGTAGATCTATTAGAGCACACATGGTCATGTGGCCTGCAGTATATTACCTGTAGCTGGATTGTAGGCATTGCCAATGTTGGTGAAGACTTTGCTGTATTTCAGTGTGATGTCTGTGTTGAATGGTCCAAGAGTTCCTGCATCAGTCAGAGCTGTGTAAAAGGCCACCTTTGGTCTCTCTGTTAACACAAAATGTCAAAAAGTCAATGTATGACTTGAAATTTTACCTGGACTAAATAAGTCACGCATACATACAGATATGTGTGTGTGTGTGTTTTTTTTGTGTGTGTGTGTGTGGGTGTGTGTGTGTGTGTGTGTGTGTTACAATCATCACCTGCATTTTCTCTCTCCAGCTGGTCAATCCTGGACTTGCTGAGGAGAAGTTCACTCTCACTGCTGCTCAGTCTGGTCTGTAAGTCTGGAGTTAATGCAGTCACAGTGAATTACAGAGCAGAGCAGACTGTTAACATGCACAACAAGACCATCAGCTCAGCTTTCAGGTCATTCACCTGGCTCTCACTGTCCTTCACTCTGGCCTCCATGTTCCTCAGCTCCACCTTGAGCTCCACCACCTTGTCACATGAATCAATGTTCCTACACTGGATCATTCATATTGTTCTATTATAACTATTGGCTCATTAAGTAAACAAGTGGGTTAACTGCACCTTGTTCAGAATTAAAAAACTCCCACACAACATCTTCCATCATTTATTATTTAACATGTAACACTTAGCTCCCATGATATATCAGCTGATATGCCTCATTCATTCATCATATGTGTTCACAAGAGCACCAAGGACATGACTGTAACCCCTAACATCACAATATATTCATCTAAATCTGCAATATCAAAATGGATCTGTTGTAAAACACTGACACATTAAGAGTCACTGTTGTTACTGTAATATTTTGACAGTTTCTTGGCTCTTTTTCCTTTCTAAATAAAATAAATATGAAATTATGCTTAACAATATGTATATGGAACCCTACCACAGGTTAAAATAATTAGATAGAAAATAATAAACCATGAAACTTATTAAACCATCATGTTTGTCAGTGAAATACCTGCATTCTCTTTTTCTAGGTCACTTGTTTTGCTCTCAGTGGCAGTCAGTCTAGTTCCCAAAGATATCAGGTCTGTGGCTTGGACTGAAAACAGAAGAAGTTTGATTGTGTGTGTGTTTTATTTTATTTCTAATAAAATGTTGCTAAATTAACCTGTCCATACCATAATGATTTTTAAAGATTTATTCTGGAGCTCATAATAAGTGGACCTGCATTTGTATAGTGCCTTTCTAATCATCTAGTGACCACTCAAAGCGCTTTTTACACTTCAAGTCACATTCACACACACATTCATACACTGGTGGCCGAGGCTACCATACAAGGTGCCACCTGCTACTCAGTTTTAACACACTCACACACCGATGGAACAGCCATCGGGAGCAATTTGGGGTACAGTATCTTGCTCAAGGATACTTCGACATGCAGCCTGGAGGAGCCTGGGATCGAACCACTGATCTTTCGATTGGTGGACGACCCGCTCTACCTCTGAGCCACAGCCGCCCACGAATAAGTATAATAATGCATAATAAGTGCATCAGTGCACTGACACATTTCATCACCTGCATTTTCTCTCTCCAGCTGGTCAATCCTGCACTTGCTGAGGAGAAGTTCACTCTCACTGCTGCTCAGTCTGGTCTGTAAGTCTGGAGTTAATGCAGTGACAGTGAATTATAGAGCAGAGCAGACTGTTAACATGCACAATGAGTTGTACACAGCATCTTGACCCTCATGTCATCTTTTGACCCAATGCTCAAAAATGTGGTAGCAACTACTGTAAATGTCCATGACAACATCGCACACTTCAGTCAAACTGTTAAAGGACGACATCATCAGCTCTCAACAGGAAGAGTAACCAGTCTGTACCAGAGTTCTCTCTCTGCAGCAGCTCCACGTGCACCTTGGTGACCATCAGCTCAGCTTTCAGGTCATTCACCTGGCTCTCACTGTCCTTCACTCTGGTCTCCATGTTCCTCAGCTCCACCTTGAGCTCCACCACCATGTCTCTCAGTGCCCTCACCTCCGCCCAGATGTCAGGGGTGGTTTGCTTTGTTGTCGACTCAGCCGATTCCTCAGCTGCATCTCTTGGAGCTGTCTCCTCAAACTCACTGATCTCACCCACCTGTCTGAGGCCTCCACCCTCCCCCTGAGCCCCTGACCCACTCAGAGCCAGCAGCAGCAACAGCAAACCAACAACAACCCTCATTGTCCACTTACACGTCTTCACAAAGGTACAGTGGTAGAGTTGGCCTGTCTTATGTAGTCTCCAAACTTCAGCTGGCTGAACCAATGGGAAAAACAACAAGTGTTTTTGTTTGATAGTTTGAGTCAAGGCCTCAGATGATTCAATATGATCTCTGTGCTGCTGAGAAAATACAAGCTGCTACAGGCTGCTTTTAGACCTTTGGTGTGTTTATGCAATCCACAGTACTTTGCTAAGTGGAGGGAGATTGAAAAGGCTAAGACAGAGGAATATATATTTCAAGCTGCAATTGGGGAAAAGAGTTCACTGCATAATTTAACTGATTTGAGAAATCTGTGGATTTGTTTGCCACTTAAGTTGTGGAACAAGTTCGTAGCCCAAAATGATTTAAAAGAGGCTGTCAAAATATTGAGATGGTCAGCATATGACCCAGATTTTGCACCTGATAGATTAGATGTAAGATTGAAGGAGTGGATGGCTCAAGGCTTAACGGAATACTGTACTTGATTTCATCACACGTCAATGATGAGTTGTCAAAATTGCTCCATGTGGTTTATTTGACATGAACACCCATGAGTGTTCAACAAACCATACTTATCTTCCACTAAATTTATTATGATGCAGATCTGAATGCAGGTAAAATAATATATTTAGAGGACTTTGTTGCCTAGGCTGACATGTAGCTCTCCTGTTATTTTGTGGCTGTTTAAGTAAATGAAGTATCTTTGCTATTTATGTTCATGTGCACAGACTGTTAATTGAAATGAAGTTGAATATTTAATGCAATCTCTAATCTTTATGCAAAATGAGAAACACATATTTTTTCCAAGCTTGTATCCTCCCACTGAAGTACTCCAAAGTCTGTGCAAACACTTTGAGGCAGAACTTTCATTACTGGAGGGCAGCATTTCCCTGCTGTATGACATGTATCAGCTGTAGTAAATCAAATGGTAACAAGTGCTCATGATAGCAGGTGTATTCATATTATCTCTGTACTCACAATGACATACACCGGCACATATGGTTGACTGACTGATGTCTGATGAAGTGGGGGGCACATTTTATTGTGTTGATTTGCAATATGACCGGAGCACCAGGAGAAAACCCAGAATTGAATCCAAACAGTCACAGTATGTAACATCAGTGTAGTTTATTCTTAGTTTCTCTGTGAAGACCTACACACAATGAGAGCAGACACAACTTCAATGAGTCTCTGATTTACTTAAATGTTTTCATGTGATGACACAAGAGGGAATTTAGATTCAGATATGATATATGAAGTAAATGTACAGACATTTGTCTTGGAGGCAGCAGTGCAGAGATATATCAGCATCTTCTAAAGAATCACAGTGTATTAGATAACAACAGAGTTTGTGACAAGTCAATCACACATCAGCCTGAACAACATCTTTACAGTGTGAAGAGAAGAGAGCCACTGAAGGTGCTGTGGTTATTTGCATTGTCATAGAGAGAATAGCTTGATGGGAGAACCAGGTGAATTTCATCTCCTGCCATCAGCTCCGAGACAACAGAGTTAGTCAAATAATAAGAATGTCCTTCTCTAATCCACTCATCATTATACATAATGCGCCTGTTGTTCTTGTACAATTGTACACCCATATAACCCTGAAGGTGACCAAACACAGTGAACTGGAAATAGTAGACCCCTTTGACTGGTGCTGTGAAGAAACCTGCAGAGTAAGAGTAGAAAATGAAAAACACTAACAACCAATTTATGTAGATCTATTAGAGCACACATGGTCATGTGGCCTGCAGTATATTACCTGTAGCTGGATTGTAAGCATTGCCAATGTTGGTGAAGACTTTGCTGTATTTCAGTGTGATGTCTGTGTTGTATGGTCCAAGAGTTCCTGCATCAGTCAGAGCTGTGTAAAAGGCCACCTTTGGTCTCTCTGTTAACACAAAATGTCAAAAAGTCAATGTATGACTTGAAATTTTACCTGGACTAAATAAGTCACGCATACATACAGATATGTGTGTGTGTGTGTGTTTTTGTGTGTGTGTGTGTGTGTGTGTGTGTGTGTGTGTGTGTTACAATCATCACCTGCATTTTCTCTCTCCAGCTGGTCAATCCTGGACTTGCTGAGGAGAAGTTCACTCTCACTGCTGCTCAGTCTGGTCTGTAAGTCTGGAGTTAATGCAGTCACAGTGAATTACAGAGCAGAGCAGACTGTTAACATGCACAACAAGACCATCAGCTCAGCTTTCAGGTCATTCACCTGGCTCTCACTGTCCTTCACTCTGGCCTCCATGTTCCTCAGCTCCACCTTGAGCTCCACCACCTTGTCACATGAATCAATGTTCCTACACTGGATCCTTCATATTGTTCTATTATCACTATTGGCTCATTAAGTAAACAAGTGGGTTAACTGCACCTTGTTCAGAATTAAAAAACTCCCACACAACATCTTCCATCATTTATTATTTAACATGTAACACTTAGCTCCCATGATATATCAGCTGATATGTCTCATTCATTCATCATATGTGTTCACAAGAGCACCAAGGACATGACTGTAACCCCTAAAGTCACAATACATTCATCTAAATCTGCACTATCAAAATGGATCTGTTGTAAAACACTGACACATTAAGAGTCACTGTTGTTACTGTAATATTTTGACAGTTTCTTGGCTCTTTTTCCTTTTTAAATAAAATAAATATGAAATTATGCTTAACAATATGTATATGGAACCCTACCACAGGTTAAAATAATTGGATAGAAAATAATAAACCATGAAACTTATTAAACCATCATGTTTGTCAGTGAAATACCTGCATTCACTTTTTCTAGGTCACTTGTTTTGCTCTCAGTGGCAGTCAGTCTAGTTCCCAAAGATATCAAGTCTGTGGCTTGGACTGAAAACAGAAGAAGTTTGATTGTGTGTGTGTTTTATTTTATTTCTAATAAAATGTTGCTAAATTAACCTGTCCATACCATAATGATTTTTAAAGATTTATTCTGGAGCTCATAATAAGTGGACCTGCATTTGTATAGCGCCTTTCTAATCATCTAGTGACCACTCAAAGCGCTTTTTACACTTCGAGTCACATTCACACACACATTCATACACTGGTGGCCGAGGCTACCATACAAGGTGCCACCTGCTACTCAGTTTTAACACACTCACACACCGATGGAACAGCCATCGGGAGCAATTTGGGGTACAGTATCTTGCTCAAGGATACTTCGACATGCAGCCTGGAGGAGCCTGGGATCGAACCGCTGATCTTTCGATTGGTGGACGACCCGCTCTACCTCTGAGCCACAGCCGCCCACGAATAAGTATAATAATGCATAATAAGTGCATCAGTGCACTGACACATTTCATCACCTGCATTTTCTCTCTCCAGCTGGTCAATCCTGGACTTGCTGAGGAGAAGTTCACTCTCACTGCTGCTCAGTCTGGTCTGTAAGTCTGGAGTTAATGCAGTGACAGTGAATTATAGAGCAGAGCAGACTGTTAACATGCACAACGAGTTGTACACAGCATCTTGACCCTCATGTCATCTTTTGACCCAATGCTCAAAAATGTGGTAGCAACAACTGTAAATGTCCAAGACAACATCGCACACTTCAGTCAAACTGTTAACGGACGACATCATCAACTCTCAACAGGAAGAGTAACCAGTCTGTACCAGAGTTCTCTCTCTGCAGCAGCTCCACGTGCACCTTGGTGACCATCAGCTCAGCTTTCAGGTCATTCACCTGGCTCTCACTGTCCTTCACTCTGGCCTCCATGTTCCTCAGCTCCACCTTGAGCTCCACCACCATGTCTCTCAGTGCCCTCACCTCCGCCCAGATGTCAGGGGTGGTTTGCTCTGTTGTCGACTCAGCCGATTCCTCAGCTGCATCTCTTGGAGCTGTCTCCTGAAACTCACTGATCTCACCCACCTGTCCGAGGCCTCCACCTTCCCCCTGAGCCCCTGACCCACTCAGAGCCAGCAGCAGCAACAGCAAACCATCAACAACCCTCATTGTCCACTTACACGTCTTCACAAAGGTACAGTGGTAGAGTTGGCCTGTCTTATGTAGTCTCCAAACTTCAGCTGGCTGAACCAATGGGAAAAACAACAAGTGTTTGTGTTTGATAGTTTGAGTCAAGGCCTCAGATGATTCAATATGATCTCTGTGCTGCTGAGAAAATACAAGCTGCTACAGGCTGCTTTTAGACCTTTGGTGTGTTTATGCAATCCACAGTACTTTGCTAAGTGGAGGGAGATTGAAAAGGCTAAGACAGAGGAATATATATTTCAAGCTGCAATTGGGGAAAAGAGTTCACTGCATAATTTAACTGATTTGAGAAATCTGTGGATTTGTTTGCCACTTAAGTTGTGGAACAAGTTCGTAGCCCAAAATGATTTAAAAGAGGCTGTCAAAATATTGAGATGGTCAGCATATGACCCAGATTTTGCACCTGATAGATTAGATGTAAGATTGAAGGAGTGGATGGCTCAAGGCTTAACGGAATACTGTACTTGATTTCATCACACGTCAATGATGAGTTGTCAAAATTGCTCCATGTGGTTTATTTGACATGAACACCCATGAGTGTTCAACAAACCATACTTATCTTCCACTAAATTTATTATGATGCAGATCTGAATGCAGGTAAAATAATATATTTAGAGGACTTTGTTGCCTAGGCTGACATGTAGCTCTCCTGTTATTTTGTGGCTGTTTAAGTAAATGAAGTATCTTTGCTATTTATGTTCATGTGCACAGACTGTTAATTGAAATGAAGTTGAATATTTAATGCAATCTCTAATCTTTATGCAAAATGAGAAACACATATTTTTTCCAAGCTTGTATCCTCCCACTGAAGTACTCCAAAGTCTGTGCAAACACTTTGAGGCAGAACTTTCCTCACCGGAGGGCAGCATTTCCCTGCTGTATGACATGTATCAGCTGTAGTAAATCAAATGGTAACAAGTGCTCATGATAGCAGGTGTATTCATATTATCTCTGTACTCACAAAGACATACACCGGCACATATGGTTGACTGACTGATGTCTGATGAAGTGGGGGGCACATTTTATTGTGTTGATTTGCAATATGACCGGAGCACCAGGAGAAAACCCAGAATTGAATCCAAACAGTCACAGTATGTAACATCAGTGTAGTTTATTCTTAGTTTCTCTGTGAAGACCTACACACAATGAGAGCAGACACAACTTCAATGAGTCTTTGATTTCCTTAAATGTTTTCATGTGATGACACAAGAGGGAATTTAGATTCAGATATGATATATGAAGTAAACGTACAGACATTTGTTTTGGAGGCAGCAGTGCAGAGATATATCAGCATCTTCTAAAGAATCACAGTGTATTCAATAACAGCAGAGTTTGTGACAAGTCAATCACACATCAGCCTGAACAACATCTTTACAGTGTGAAGAGAAGAGAGCCACTGAAGGTGCTGTGGTTATTTGGACTGTCAACGACAGAACAGCCTGATGGGAGAACCAGGTGAATTTCATCTCCTGTCTTCAGCTCCAAGACAACAGAGTTAGTCAAATACTCAGCACCTCCTTCTTCCTTCCGCTCACCATTATGCATAATTTGCTGGTTGTTCTTGTACAATTGTACACCCATAGAACCTTGAAGGTTACCACACACAGTGAACTGGAGATAGTAGACCCCTTTGACTGGTGCTGTGAAGAAACCTGCAGAGTAAGAGTAGAAAATGAAAAACAGTAACAACCTATTTCTGTAGATCTATTAGACCACACATGATCATGTGACCTGCAGTATATTACCTGTAGCTGGATTGTAAGCATTGCCAATGTTGGTGAAGACTTTGCTGTATTTCAGTGTGATGTCTGTGTTGAATGGTCCAAGAGTTCCTGCATCAGTCAGAGCTGTGTAAAAGGCCACCTTTGGTCTCTCTGTTAACAGAAAAATCAAATTATATCAGTAAAATTGTGTGTGTGTGTGTGTGTGTGTGTGTGTGTGTGTGTGTGTGTGTGTGTGCGTGTGTGTGTGCGTGTGTGTGTGTGTGTGTTACAATCATCACCTGCATTTTCTCTCTCCAGCTGGTCAATCCTGGACTTGCTGAGGAGAAGTTCACTCTCACTGCTGCTCAGTCTGGTCTGTAAGTCTGGAGTTAATGCAGTCACAGTGAATTACAGAGCAGAGCAGACTGTTAACATGCACAACGAGTTATATACAGCATCTTGACCCTCTTGACATCTTTTGACCCAATTCTCAAAAATGTGGTAGCAACTACTGTAAATGTCCATGACAACATCATTCACAGAAGAAACATCAAAATAACAAACTATGAAACTTATTAAACCATCATGTTTGTCAGTGAAATACCTGCAGTCTCTTTTTCTAGGTCACTTATTTTGCTCTTGGTGGCGGTCAGTGTATCTTTTTGATCTGAAAAAGAGAAAAAGGTTGATTTTTGCTTGTGAATGTTTAAATTGATTTCTAAAAGAGTTCAGATAAAACACTGTGCTGTTTTATTCTTCATTAAAATTAGATAAATTATCCTATACATGCCAATTTATGTCTAAAGATTTATTCTGTAGCTCACAATAATTGCATCAGTGCACTGACACACTTCAGTCAAACTGTTAAAGGACGGCATCATCAACTCTCAACAGGAAGAGTAACCAGTCTGTACCAGAGTTCTCTCTCTGCAGCAGCTCCACGTGCACCTTGGTGACCATCAGCTCAGCTTTCAGGTCATTCACCTGGCTCTCACTGTCCTTCACTCTGGCCTCCATGTTCCTCAGCTCCACCTTGAGCTCCACCACCATGTCTCTCAGTGCCCTCACCTCCGCCCAGATGTCAGGGGTGGTTTGCTCTGTGGTCTGCTCGGTTGATTCCTCAGCTGCATCTCTTGGAGCTGTCTCTTGAAACTCACTGATCTCACCCACCTGTCCGAGGCCTCCACCTTCCCCCTGAGCCCCTGACCCACACAGAGCCAGCAGCAACAACAGCAAACCAACAACAACCCTCATTGTCCACTTACACGTCTTCACAAAGGTACAGTGGTAGAGCTGGCCTGTCTTATGTAGTCTCCACACTTCAGCTGGCTGAACCAATGGGAAAAACAACAAGTGTTTTTGTTTGATAGTTTGAGTCAAGGCCTCAGATGATTCAATATGATCTCTGTGCTGCTGAGAAAATACAAGCTGCTACAGGCTGCTTTTAGACCTTTGGTGTGTTTATGCAATCCAGAATACTTTGCCAGGTGGAGGGAGATTGAAGTGGCTAAGACAGAGGAATATCCATTTCAAGGTGCAATTGGGGAAAAGGGTTCACTGCATAATTTAACTGATTTGAGAAATCTGTGGATGTGTTTGCCATTTAAGTTGTGGAACAAGTTCGTAGCCCAAAATGATTTAAAAGAGGCTGTCAAAGTATTGAGATGGTCAGCATATGACCCAGATTTTGCACCTGATAGATTAGATGTGAGATTGAAGGAGTGGATGGCTTAAGGCTTAACGGAATACTGTACTTGATTTCATCACACGTCAATGATGAATTTTCAAAATTGCTCCATGTGGTTTATTTGACATAAACACCCATGAGTGTTCAACAAACCACACTTATTTTCCACTAAATTGATTAGGATGCAGATCTGAATGCAGGTAAATTAATACATTTAGAGGACTTTGTTGCCTAGGCTGACGTGTAGCTCTCCTGTTATTTTGTGGCTGTTTAAGTAAATGAAGTGTTTTCTCTATTTATGTTCATGTGCACAGACTGTTAATTGACATGAAGTTGAATATTTAATGCAATCTCCAATCTTGCATCAAAATGAGAAACACATATTTTTTCCAAGCTTGTATCCTCCCACTGAAGTACTCCAAAGTCTGTGCAAACACTTTGAGGCAGAACTTTCCTCACCGGAGGGCAGCATTTCCCTGCTGTATGACATGTATCAGCTGTAGTAAATCAAATGGTAACAAGTGCTCATGATAGCAGGTGTATTCATATTATCTCTGTACTCACAAAGACATACACCGGCACATATGGTTGACTGACTGATGTTTGATGAAGTGGGGGGCACATTTTATTGTGTTGATTTGCAATACGACTGGAGCACCAGGAGAAAACCCAGAATTGAATCCAAACAGTCACAGTATGTAACATCAGTGTAGTTTATTCATAGTTTCTCTGTGAAGACCTAAACACAATGAGAGCAGACACAACTTCAATGAGTCTTTGATTTCCTTAAATGTTTTCATGTGATGACACAAGAGGGAATTTAGATTCAGATATGATATATGAAGTAAATGTACAGACATTTGTCTTGGAGGCAGCAGTGCAGAGATATATCAGCGTCCTCTAAAGAATCACAGTGTATTCAATAACAACAGAGTTTGTGACAAGTCAATCACACATCAGCCTGAACAACATCTTTACAGTGTGAAGAGAAGAGAGCCACTGAAGGTGCTGTGGTTATTTGGACTGTCAACAACAGAACGGCCTGATGGGAGAACCAGGTGAATTTCATCTCCTGCCATCAGCTCCAAGACAACAGAGTTAGTCAAATACTCAGCACCTCCTTCTTTAATCAACTTGTCATTATACATAATGCTCTTGTTGTTCTTGTACAATTGTATAC
Source organism: Epinephelus lanceolatus (assembly GCF_041903045.1). Lineage (NCBI taxonomy): Eukaryota > Metazoa > Chordata > Actinopteri > Perciformes > Serranidae > Epinephelus > Epinephelus lanceolatus. The sequence continues at coordinate 31,801,185 of NC_135744.1, forward strand.
CTGTATAGCCTCTAAGGTGACCATACAAAGTGAACTGGAGATAGTAGACCCCTTTGACTGGTGCTGTGAAGAAACCTGCAGAGTTAGAATAGAAAATGAAAAACAGTAACAACCTATTTCTGTAGATCTATTAGACCACACATGGTCATGTGGCCTGCAGTATATTACCTGTAGCTGGATTGTAAGCATTGCCAATGTTGGTGAAGACTTTGCTGTATTTCAGTGTGATGTCTGTGTTGTATGGTCCAAGAGTTCCTGCATCAGTCAGAGCTGTGTAAAAGGCCACCTTTGGTCTCTCTGTTAACAGAAAAACGTAAATTATGTAATTAGAGAGAGTGTGTGTGTGTGTGTGTGTGTGTGTGTGTGTGTGTGTGTGTGTGGTGCTGTTTGTAAAGTGGCTCACGCTGAAAATAACATCAACATTTTGCCACATTTAGCTTCAAACAATGTTTAAAAAAGTGTTGTGAATTTTTTAATGTCACCTTTTACCACATTTACAGCAATATTTGTTAACTTAGAAATATATTAAATAGTTAAATCTAAATATTAAATGTGGCACCTAAATGTTATATGTTAAATCTAATTATTAAATCTAAATCTAAATATTAAATCTAAATGTTAAATCTTAATATTAAATCTAAATCTAAATGTTAAATCTAAATGCTAAATCTAAATGTTAAATGTTAAATCTAAATGCTAAATCTAAATCTAAATGTTAAATCTAAATGCTAAATATAAATCTAAATCTAAATATTAAATCTAAATGCTAAATCTAAATCTAAATGTTAAATCTAAATATTAAATCTAAATCTAAATGTTAAATCTAAATGTTAAATGTTAAATCTAAATGTTCTGGGTGAAACTAAATATTTAGCTAATATGCAAATTCACACTGCCGGTCACCGGAAGTAACAAAATAAAAGCTTGAGATGGTCAGACTGTGTTTATAGAATCAAATAACGAATTAAAACCAACTTATCGGGGGAAATGGACATACATTAGTGTGATAATAACTACCTAAAATAACAAGAAACATGTTTGGAGAATTTTTATTTGATGTGTACTTTGAGTTGTTAGTGTCCCTTTGCAGGGAATCAGCTTGTTGTTTACAAATACTTCCGGGTAGAATACCAGCGGAGTTTAGCTACATATACAGTACAGGCCAAAAGTTTGGACACACCTTCTCATTCAATACGTTTTCTTTATTTTCATGACTATTTACATTGTAGATTCTCACTGAAGGCATCAAAACTATGAATGAACACATGTGGAGTTATGTACTTAACAAAAAAAGGTGAAATAACTGAAAACATGTTTTATATTCTAGTTTCTTCAAAATAGCCACCCTTTGCTCTGATTACTGCTTTGCACACTCTTGGCATTCTCTCCTTGAGCTTCAAGAGGTAGTCACCTGAAATGGTTTTCCAACAGTCTTGAAGGAGTTCCCAGAGGTGTTTAGCACTTGTTGGCCCCTTTGCCTTCACTCTGCGGTCCAGCTCACCCCAAACCATCTCGATTGGGTTCAGGTCCGGTGACTGTGGAGGCCAGGTCATCTGCCGCAGCACTCCATCACTCTCCTTCTTGGTCAAATAGCCCTTACACAGCCTGGAGGTGTGTTTGGGGTCATTGTCCTGTTGAAAAATAAATGATGGTCCAACTAAACGCAAACCGGATGGGATGGCATGTCGCTGCAGGATGCTGTGGTAGCCATGCTGGTTCAGTGTGCCTTCAATTTTGAATAAATCCCCAACAGTGTCACCAGCAAAACACCCCCACACCATCACACCTCCTCCTCCATGCTTCACAGTGGGAACCAGGCATGTGGAATCCATCCGTTCACCTTTTCTGCGTCTCACAAAGACACGGCAGTTGGAACCAAAGATCTCAGATTTGGACTCATCAGACCAAAGCACAGATTTCCACTGGTCTAATGTCCATTCCTTGTGTTTCTTGGCCCAAACAAATCTCTTCTGCTTGTTGCCTCTCCTTAGCAGTGGTTTCCTAGCAGCTATTTGACCATGAAGGCCTGATTCGCGCAGTCTCCTCTTAACAGTTGTTCTAGAGATGGGTCTGCTGCTAGAACTCTGTGTGGCATTCATCTGGTCTCTGATCTGAGCTGCTGTTAACTTGCGATTTCTGAGGCTGGTGACTCGGATGAACTTATCCTCAGAAGCAGAGGTGACTCTTGGTCTTCCTTTCCTGGGTCGGTCCTCATGTATGCCAGTTTCGTTGTAGCGCTTGATGGTTTTTGCGACTCCACTTGGGGACACATTTAAAGTTTTTGCAATTTTCCGGACTGACTGACCTTCATTTCTTAAAGTAATGATGGCCACTCGTTTTTCTTTAGTTAGCTGATTGGTTCTTGCCATAATATGAATTTTAACAGTTATCCAATAGGGCTGTCGGCTGTGTATTAACCTGACTTCTGCACAACACAAATGATGGTCCCAACCCCATTGATAAAGCAAGAAATTCCACTAATTAACCCTGATAAGGCACACCTGTGAAGTGGAAACCATTTCAGGTGACTACCTCTTGAAGCTCATCGAGAGAATGCCAAGAGTGTGCAAAGCAGTAATCAGAGCAAAGGGTGGCTATTTTGAAGAAACTAGAATATAAAACATGTTTTCAGTTATTTCACCTTTTTTTGTTAAGTACATAACTCCACATGTGTTCATTCATAGTTTTGATGCCTTCAGTGAGAATCTACAATGTAAATAGTCATGAAAATAAAGAAAACGCATTGAATGGGAAGGTGTGTCCAAACTTTTGGCCTGTACTGTATATATACATTTATGCACATTATTGATATACCACGTTCAGGATAGATTCATTTCATCTGGCTTTACAATACCTCATAGGGGGATTCTGACGTAATCATCATCATTAAGCATCATTATGTGTATGCCAAATCCACTGACATGTAGCCCACATGTAATATCACAGTAGGACTGCTGTACATCAAATGACCAGCAGATGTCAGTACTCCTAAATGAGCTGTTCAACAGGGCTTTGTGTGATCGGCCTTTTGGCGAAGCAATCCGCCTGAAAGATTCGACACATTCAAGGGCTTCATCACACCATCACTAGTTATTATCACGCTAATGTATGTTCAAGTGTCCATTTCCCCCGATAAGTTGGTTTTAATTCGTTATTTGATTCTATAAACACAGTCTGACCATCTCAAGCTTTTATTTTGGTACTTCGGTGATCTGCAGTGTGAATTTGCATGTTAGCTTAATATTTAGCTTCACCCAAAACATTTAGATTTAACATTTAGATTTAGATTTAGCATTTAGATTTAGATTTAATATTTAGATTTAGATTTAGATTTAGCATTTAGATTTAACGTTTAGATTTATATTTATATTTAGCATTTAGATTTAACATTTAGATTTAACATTTATATTTATATTTAGCATTTAGATTTAGATTTAGATTTAGATTTAATATTTAGATTTAACATTTAACATTTAGTTGCCACACTTAATATTTAGATTTAACTATTTAATATATTTCTAAGTTAACAAATATTGCTGTAAATGTGGAAAAAGGTGACGTTAAAAAATTCACAACACTTTTTAAAACATTGTTTGAAGCTAAATGTGGCAAAATGTTGATGTTATTTTCAGCGTGAGCCACCCCATATGTGTGTGTGTGCACGCGCGCAAGAAGATACAATCATCACCTGCATTTTCTCTCTCCAGCTGGTCAATCCTGGACTTGCTGAGGAGAAGTTCACTCTCACTGCTGCTCAGTCTGGTCTGTAAGTCTGGAGTTAATGCAGTCACAGTGAATTACAGAGCAGAGCAGACTGTTAACATGCACAACAAGACCATCAGCTCAGCTTTCAGGTCATTCACCTGGCTCTCACTGTCCTTCACTCTGGCCTCCATGTTCCTCAGCTCCACCTTGATCTCCACCACCTTGTCACATGAATCAGTGTTCCTACACTGGATCCTTCATATTGCTTTATTATCACCATTGGCTCATTAAGTAAACAAGTGGGTTAACTGCATCTTGTTCAGAATAAAAAAGCTCCCACACAACATCTTCCATCATTTATTATTTAACATGTAACACTTAGCTCCCATGTTATATCAGCTGATATGTCTCATTTATTCATCATATGTGTTCACAAGAGCACCAAGGACATAACTGTAACCCCTAAAGTCACAATACATTCATCTAAATCTGCACGATAAAAATGGATCTGTTGTAAAACACTGACACATTAAGAGTCACTGTTGTTATATGTAATATTTTGACAGTTTCTTGGCTCTTTTTCCTTTTTAAATAAACTAAACATGAAATTATGCTTAACAATATGTATATGGAACCCTACCACAGGTTAAAATAATTAGATAGAAAATAACAAACCATGAAACTTATTAAACCATCATGTTTGTCAGTGAAATACCTGCATTCACTTTTTCTAGGTCACTTGTTTTGCTCTCGGTGGCAGTCAGTCTAGTTTCCAAAGATATCAGGTCTGTGGCTTGGACTGAAAACAGAAGTTTTATTTTGTTGCTAAATTAACCTGTCCATACCATAATGATTTTTAAAGATTAATTCTGGAGCTCATATTAAGTGCATCAGTGCACTGACACATTTCATCACCTGCATTTTCTCTCTCCAGCTGGTCAATCCTGGACTTGCTGAGGAGAAGTTTACTCTCACTGCTGCTCAGTCTGGTCTGTAAGTCCGGAGTTAATGCAGTGACAGTGAATTACAGAACAGAGCAGACTGTTAACATGTACAACAAGTTATATACAGTATCCTGACTTTCATGTCACATTTTGACCCAATTCTTAAAAATGTGGTAGCAACTACTGTAAATGTCCATGACAACATCACACACTTCAGTCAAACTGTTAAAGGACGGCATCATCAACTCTCAACAGGAAGAGTAACCAGTCTGTACCAGAGTTCTCTTTCTGCAGCAGCTCCACGTGCACCTTGGTGACCATCAACTCAGCTTTCAGGTCATTCACCTGGCTCTCATTGTCCTTCACTCTGGCCTCCATGTTCCTCAGCTCCACCTTGAGCTCCACCACCATGTCTCTCAGTGCCCTCACCTCCGCCCAGATGTCAGGGGTGGTTTGCTCTGTGGTCTGCTTGGTTGACTCCTCAGCTGCATCTCTTGGAGCTGTCTCCTGAAACTCACTGATCTCACCCACCTGTCTGAGGCCTCCACCCTCCCCCTGAGCCCCTGACCCACACAGAGCCAGCAGCAACAACAGCAAACCAACAACAACCCTCATTGTCCACTTACACGTCTTCACAAAGGTACAGTGGTAGAGTCGGTCTGTCTTATGTAGTCTCCAAACTTCAGCTGGCTGAACCAATGGGAAAAACAACAAGTGTTTGTGTTTGATAGTTTGAGTCAAGGCCTCAGATGATTCAATATGATCTCTGTGCTGCTGAGAAAATACAAGCTGCTACAGGCTGCTGCAACACTTTGATGTGTTTATGCAATCCAGAATACTTTGCTAGGTGGAAGGAGATTGAGGTTGCTAAAACAGAGGAATATCCATTTCAAGCTGCAATTGGGGAAAAGGGTTCACTGGATAATTTAACTGATTTGAGAAATCTGTGGATTTGTTGTTCGTAGCCCAAAATGATTTAAAAGAGGCTGTCAAAGTATTGAGATGGTCAGCATATGACCCAGATTTTGCACCTGATAGATTAGATGTAAGATTGAAGGAGTGGATGGCCCAAGGCTTAACAGAATAGAAGAAGAAGAAGAAGATTTATTTATAAAGCACATTTCATACAGAAAGCAACACAATGTGCTTCACAGAAGACATGTATAAAAACATAAAATATGAGCACATATTTACAAGCAAGCAGACAGACAACAAACAAGAACATGAATGTATGCAAGCGTACATGGATGCATGTTATTTAAAGTGCATAGTGATTCTAGTATTTAGTGACAGTTAAAAACAATACCAATTAACAGGCTAGTTAAAAACAGTGGTAAAAAGAAATGTCTTAAGTTTACTTTGAAAAGAGCTCAGTGTTGGCGCATTTCTGACATTGCTTGGAAGGGCATTCCATCTGCTAGGAGCATAGCAGCTGAATGCTGCCTCTCCAGCTTTAGTGCGCACATGGGGAACAACGAGGAGACCATTAGCTGATGTCCTGAGAGTTCTCATTGGCTCATATGGCACAAGTAATTCTTTAATATAATTTGGGGCAAGGCCATTCAGTGCCTTATATGCAATAAGAAGAATTTTAAATTCAATTCTGGCCTTCAATGGGAGCCAGTGTAAGGACTGAAGAACTGGGGAGATGTGTGTATATTTCTTAGTTCTGGTTGAAATACGTGCAGCAGCATTTTGAATAAGTTGCAGTCGTTTGATGGATTTTTGAGGGAGTCTGGAAAAGAGGCTATTGCAATAATCGAGTCTGCTTGTTACAAATGCGTGAACCAGTTTTTCAGCATCTGAATTTGTCAGAAAATCTGGGATTTTTGAGATGTTTTTCAAATGGAAGAAGGATGATCTTGTGACATTGTTAATGTGAAAGTGAAAGTTAAGATCAGCATCAATGACAACACCAAGATTTCTGGCATGTTCTTTGCACTTGAGAGCAGATGAACGAAGAATGGCTGAGATTTCCTGTCTTTTTGCTTTTGGACCTATCATAATGATTTCTGTTTTATCATTGTTTAGCTGGAGGAAATTTTGGTTCATCCATGTATTAATGTCATCGATGCATTTGAGTAGTGTTTCCACAGGGCTCAAATCATCAGGAGAGAGGGAGATATAAAGTTGTGTATCATCTGCATAATTATGGTATTGTATTAGCCTGAGTGTCAGACTGAAGCTCCCAGAACCTTCAGTCTGACATCACTTCCATTGAAGGCGATTTACAAGGGGGAGGGAATTTGATTTTTCCCTAACCAATCAGTAGAGATCAGTGACTCACCCAGAATCTGACATCATTAGTATCCATGCATCGGGGGTGCCAAAAACAAGTGAGCATTGCCTGTTTAAAATGTCTCCGTCATCGTGCACGCCCAGCTGCATCGCCGTTAAATCCAGTTTAGCAGCTTCCTTAATTTGGTCCTCCATTAACGCGAGTAGTGGCAAAATACCTCGATAGCATCGTTAATGTGGTCTGTAGGATCTGTAGCGGTCGCCATTGTTGCTATCCTCACCAGTTACCCACCGGCGTACAACTTGACATCAGCGTGGCGCTGATTGGCTAATCGCTAGACCCGCCCCCACCCCCGGCGTTCATTGGTCCGTCCATCGTTTGGACGAGATAAATCGCAAATTCAATGCAGTATGCCAGACCAGAGATGCAAGCCTACTCAGTTGAGTGGGCGGGGTCTATGGTCTGGAACCAGGCTAGTATTGTATATTATGATTCTGTATAATGTGCCCAAGCGGAAGCATGTATAAATTAAACAGGAGTGGACCAAGGATTGAGCCCTGTGGAACCCCACAGGTCACAGCAACCTTGTCAGATGCATAATTATCGATGGACACAAAGAAATCCCTGTCTTGTAGGTAGGTAGTGAGCCAGTTTAGGACAGGACCGGAAAGTCCCGCCCAGTTATGCAATCTGTCAAGTAAGATCCCATGATCGACAGTGTCGAACGCGGCACTGAGATCTAGGAGTACGAGGATTGAGAGCTTGCCAGTGTCCATGTTTAAGTGGAGATCATTTAAGACTTTAATAAGGGCAGTTTCTGTGCTGTGGTGAGATCTAAAACCAGACTGAAAAACATCAAATAGGTCATTTGTTATCAGGTAATCATTCAGTTGACTGTACACATTTTTTTCAAGGATCTTGCTAAGAAAAGGGAGATTTGAGATTGGTCTATAGTTGCTTACAACTGAGGGATCTAGACTGTTCTTTTTCAACAATGGTTTTATAACAGCAGTTTTAAGAGCACTTGGGAAAACACCAGACTTGAGGGAGCAATTGACAATTTATAGTACCTCTGTGCTTAAACAGCTAAAAGTAGTTTTAAAAAAGCTGGTCGGAATTGTATCCAGGCAACAGGTGGAGGACTTGAGCTGATGCACAGCATCTGCAAGGGTTGTAGAGTCCACAGGAGCAAAATATGACATATCAGAGGTTCTATTCATGTAAGTAGGTAACACATCTTTGCCAAGGCTCAAGGAGCTTATATTTTTTCTGATTGTGGTAATTTTGCTAATAATAAATGTTGCAAATTCCTCACATTTTGTAGTGGAGAGTAAGTTTGGGTGGGTAGAAACAGATGAATTTAAGAGCCGATCAACGGTAGAGAACAGAACTTGTGTATTGTTCAAATTATTATTTATGATATCGGTGAAAAATGATTGTCTGGTAGTTTTTATTGCCTTGATATAGTTGGAGAGGCAGTCTTTGTAAATGTCATAGTGAATTTGAAGCTTGTTTTTTCTCCATTTGCGCTCTGCTCGTCTACTTTCTTTTTTTAGTTGTTTCACAAAAGTATCATTTATCCAAGGAGCCTTTTGTTTTCCAGAGATTGTTTTTGTTTTCAGGGGTGCAATATTGTCAATGAGGTTAGTCACTCTCAGATTGAAGTTGTCTACCAGGACATCTGGGGACATAGATATAGACAGAGCCAGATCGGACATGGATGTGGTAAAGGATTCAGTGAAAGATTTAGCGGTATCAGCACCAATATAGCGTTTTTTTACTGTCTGCATCCTTAATACTTTTTGTGGCGTAAATGAGGCATCAAAAGAAATACAAAAATGATCTGATATGGTGATATCCTTGATTGAGGTGATTGTAATATTGAGTCCCTTTCCAATAATCAGATCCAGGGTATGGCCTCGGTTGTGAGTGGGGCCAGACACATGCTGAGAGAAATCAAAAGCCTGTGAACTCTGTTGAATCATAATCATTTGGATTGTCTACATGAAGATTAAAGTCCCCTGAAATGATGATATAATCAAACTTGGTGGAAATTGTGGATAATAGTTCAGAGAACTCCTCAAGGAACTCAGGTTTACATTTTGGTGGATGGTAAATAATGATAGAGAGAACAGAGCTTGTAGTACAGATAATCTTAAAAGCAAGTATTTCAAAAGTGGAGAAAGCCCCAAAATGGACAGAGCTGCAGTTGTAGTGGCTCCTAAAAACAACAGCTAGACCACCACCACGGCTATGGGATCTTGGGAAGCTAATAAATTTGTAGTTTGGAGGGCAAAGTTCAATCAGCTGACTCTGTTCATCACATCTCACCCAAGTTTCCAGGAATAAAAAGTCCAGGTTAAAGGAAGTAACAATGTCATTGAAAATAAAAGATTTGTTTGAGAGTGATCTTGCATTGATCAATGCCATTTTAACATTGATATCACAGGGGACAACAGCCATTTTTTCTGATGAAACAGTGATAACTCTGTGATTCCGGGGGTTAACACCTCTAGATCTGTGGGGTCTGGCAGGCCTGGTAGTTAATATGGTCTGAATAGGAAGTGGAGTTACTTGAGAACAGTGTGTAGTTAAGGGCGCCGGACCACAAGGTGGAGTTATTGGGGTACAATCAATGACCGAGTGAAGTGAAGCAGTTGACTGTAGTGACACCGTAGAGGTAGAAGAGGGGGGGCCAGGTGTGTGTGTGACATCAGATGAAAACAGGGGCGTAGTGCACAGCGAGTTGGATGTTGATTGCTAACCAAATACTGCAATTTACTTCAATAAAACAGCCACAAAATGACAGGAGAGCTATCTCCTGTTATTTTGTGGCTGTTTAAGTAAATGAAATGTCTTCTCTATTTATGTTCATGTGCACAGACTGTTAATTGACATGAAGTTGAATATTTAATGCAATCTCCAATCTTGCGTCAAAATGAGAAACACATATTTTTTCCAAGCTTGTATCCTCCCACTGAAGTACTCCAAAGTCTGTGCAAACACTTTGAGGCAGAACTTTCATTACTGGAGGGCAGCATTTCCCTGCTGTATGACATGTATCAGCTGTAGTAAATCAAATGGTAACAAGTGCTCATGATAGCAGGTATATTCATATTATCTCTGTACTCACAATGACATACACCGACACATATGGTTGACTGACTGATGTCTGATGAAGTGGGGGGCACATTTTATTGTGTTGATTTGCAATATGACCGGAGCACCAGGAGAAAACCCAGAATTGAATCCAAACAGTCACAGTATGTAACATCAGTGTAGTTTATTCTTAGTTCCTCTGTGAAGACCTACACACAATGAGAGCAGACACAACTTCAATGAGTCTCTGATTTACTTAAATGTTTTCATGTGATGACACAAGAGGGAATTTAGATTCAGATATGATATATGAAGTAAATGTACAGGCATTTGTCTTGAAGGCAGCAGTGCAGAGATATATCAGCGTCTTCTAAAGAATCACAGTGTATTCAATAACAGCAGAGTTTGTGACAAGTCAATCACACATCAGCCTGAACAACATCTTTACAGTGTGAAGAGAAGAGAGCCACTGAAGGTGTTGTGGTTATTTGAACTGTCAAAGACAGAATAGCCTGATGGGAGAACCAGGTGAATTTCATCTCCTGTCTTCAGCTCCAAGACAACAGAGTTAGTCAAATACTCAGCACCTCCTTCTTCCTTCCGCTCACCATTATGCATAATTTGCTGGTTGTTCTTGTACAATTCTACACCCATAGAACCTTGAAGGTTACCACACACAGTGAACTGGAGACAGTAGACCCCTTTGACTGGTGCTGTGAAGAAACCTGCAGAGTAAGAGTAGAAAATGAAAAACAGTAACAACCTATTTCTGTAGATCTATTAGAGCACACATGATCATGTGACCTGCAGTATATTACCTGTAGCTGGATTGTAAGCATTGCCAATGTTGGTGAAGACTTTGCTGTATTTCAGTGTGATGTCTGTGTTGAATGGTCCAAGAGTTCCTGCATCAGTCAGAGCTGTGTAAAAGGCCACCTTTGGTCTCTCTGTTAACAGAAAAATCAAATTATGTAATTAGAGTGTGTGTGTGTGTGTGTGTGTGTGTGTGTGTGTGTGTGTGTGTGTGTGTGTGTGTAACAATCATCACCTGCATTTTCTCTCTCCAGCTGGTCAATCCTGGACTTGCTGAGGAGAAGTTCACTCTCACTGCTGCTCAGTCTGGTCTGTAAGTCTGGAGTTAATGCAGTCACAGTGAATTACAGAGCAGAGCAGACTGTTAACATGCACAACAAGACCATCAGCTCAGCTTTCAGGTCATTCACCTGGCTCTCACTGTCCTTCACTCTGGCCTCCATGTTCCTCAGCTCCACCTTGAGCTCCACCACCTTGTCACATGAATCAAAGTTCCTACACTGGATCATTCATATTGTTCTATTATCACTATTGGCTCATTAAGTAAACAAGTGGGTTAACTGCACCTTGATCAGAAAAAAGCTCCCACACAACATCTTCCATCATTTATTATTTAACATGTAACACTTAGCTCCCATGTTATATCAGGTGACATATCTCATTTTATTCATCATATGTGTTCACAAGAGCACCAAGGACATAACTGTAACCCCTGACTAAAGTCACAATACATTCATCTAAATCTGCACGATAAAAATGGATCTGTTGTAAAACACTGACACATTAAGAGTCACTGTTGTTATATGTAATATTTTGACAGTTTCTTGGCTCTTTTTCCTTTTTAAATAAACTAAACATGAAATTATGCTTAACAATATGTATATGGAACCCTACCACAGGTTAAAATAATTAAATAGAAAATAATAAGCCATTAAACTTATTAAACCATCATGTTTGTCAGTGAAATACCTGCATTCACTTTTTCTAGGTCACTTGTTTTGCTCTCGGTGGCAGTCAGTCTAGTTCCCAAAGATATCAGGTCTGTGGCTTGGACTGAAAACAGAAGAAGTTTGATTTTTGTGGTCTGTTCTATTTCTAATAAACTGTCGCTAAATTATCCTGTCCATTCCATAATGATTTTTAAAGATTTATTCTGGAGCTCATATTAAGTGCATCAGTGCACTGACACATTTCATCACCTGCATTTTCTCTCTCCAGCTGGTCAATCCTGGACTTGCTGAGGAGAAGTTCACTCTCACTGCTGCTCAGTCTGGTCTGTAAGTCTGGAGTTAATGCAGTGACAGTGAATTACAGAGCAGAGCAGACTGTTAACATGCACAGTCTGTTAAACTAATACTCAAACAACTACTGTAAATATCCATGACAAAATCACACATCAAACTCTTCAAGGACAACATTATTAACAATCAACAGGAAATGTGCCCAGTCTTTACCAGAGTTCTCTCTCTGCAGCATCTGCACGAACACCTTGAGCTCCACCACCATGTCTCTCAGTGCCCTCACCTCCGCCCAGATGTCAGGGGTGGTTTGCTCTGTGGTTGACTCAGCTGATTCCTCAGCTGCATCTCTTGGAGCTGTCTCCAATTGGCCGATCTCACCCACCTGTCTGAGGCCTCCACCCTTCCCCTGAGCCCCTGACCCACACAGAGCCAGCAGCAACAACAGCAAACCAACAACAACCCTCATTGTCCACTTACACATCTTCACAAAGGTACAGTGGTAGAGTCGGCCTGTCTTATGTAGTCTCCAAACTTCAGCTGGCTGAACCAATGGGAAAAACAACAAGTGTCTGTGTTTGACAGTTTGAGTCAAGGCCTCAGATGATTCAATGTGATCTCTGTGCTGCTGAGAAAATACAAGCTGCTACAGGCTGCTGCAACACTTTGACTATGATCCCCTCTCATGCAGTCACAGCTGTGCATACACCCTGTTTATGAATACACATACGGACAAACAGTCACAGAAACACACTTATCCTAATGCTGAGGCCTTTTAGTGTGACTGAGGGTTATCTGGTTCAATTCAGAGAAGGCTCTGTCTCACTACTCATCTCATTCTCTCTGATATATTATAAACTGATATAAAAACTGTCCTCTGTCAGAATATTGAGATGATAGTCTTTTACATCTTACATTATGATGTTTATATCTTCTAAATTATTTGTGAAATCACTGAGGACCAGAGAAAGTTAATATCTGCTCTCTGAAGCCCTCTGGTGCTAACAAAAATACTTCAACCCAGTTTTGACAATACAGATTGCTGAACTGTGGTCAGGGGTCAAAGATCAGGCGGTCAGATAAACATACATATGCTCACACTGAGTACGAGGAAGAAACCCTCCTGTAACATTTGATTAGTAACATTGTGAAGATTTTGTTTAGATTGATGATTATAAAGTATTTCATATTATTTTAGATGTTTTTGTTTAATCTAGATTCATTTTTCTAGATTTGACTTCACTATGACATCAAATTATTTTCTGGTTATTAAAAACATTAAGTATTAAAACATAAAAAAGTTATTTCCATGGGATCATTTTTTAACAGATCAACACTGGAAATTCTTTGGCTGTGCTATATTCAGCATACACTCCCATAAGTGTTTATCACAACATAATTATCTTCCGCTACATCTACTTTGATGCAGATCGAAATGCTGGTTAAATAAAAAAAAGAGGATTCTATTGCCTTGTCTGAGATGTAGCTCTCATGTTGCTTTTTGAGTGTTTTATTTCACTAAATTAAGTATTTTCACTATTTGTGTTCATGTAAATAGACAGTATTTTAAATTCAATTTGAAAACTGGATGTCTAGTCTTGACTCAAAATGAGAAATACATATTTTTTCAAACACATATCCTCTTACTGAAATACTCTAAGGTCTGTGCAAAGAATTTGGTGCAGAGTGAGCTATTCATCTGCTGTATTATATGCATGAGCTGCAGTGAATAATACAAACTGCAGTCACTTTATGTTGTGTTATGGGGGAAATGAATAATTGGGTCATTTTTAGTTTACATAAAGCCAAATACATTAATATATGAAAACTTGCGGTCAAGTTGTCATGGTAACAAGTTCAGAGGATATTTTGTTTTTGTTTTGTTTTCCACATTTTGTTTTATACATGCAAGACCGTAAAACTGTTGTAAAGTATGTTTTTTTAATCCCATGAGTGAGTGATTATATTATCTCTGTACTCATAACAACAGATACCAACACATATGATTGACTGATGATTAACATGATTTTTCATTTATATTTAATTATTCTTATTTACAATATAATGATGTTACCTGACCTGCATGTGTTTGGAGTATGAGAGGAAACCAGGGCACCCAGAGTAAACCTACGCAGACATGTAGAGAACATGCATAATGCACACAGAGAGAGGAAAACTGCAGTTGGAAATCAGCAGCTTGTTTCTGTGAGGCTGCAGTCTTTCCATGTCACTACTTATTTTAGTTAGTTTACAAACAAAACATATGGGTTAAGGTCTTTAAAAAATGATTCATAGAGTTAGTGAATAATGCTTAAAATAAAGAAGTTTTTAGCATAAAAATTATCTTTGTTACATTCAAGTATTTTAGTCAGTTGATATTAAAAAAGTTGGTCAACATCAAAAACATTTTTGAGTAGCACTGACTTAAAATAATAGAATAACTTTTTTTAAAAAAATAGTTAGACCACTAAATATCACCACAACTTTTGGATAAATATTTAGCTGGTTCAACTAAATTAAGCTTTTTGAGTTCAAAGCAAATCATGTTGGTTGCACTAGACTAATTGAGTTTGTCAGATTAAAAAAGCCTCATCAGACTGACTCATTAGTGCCAGAGTTGGAGCCACTTAAAAAGATGCATGCAAACTGTTAACTTCAATTTTTTAAGTTTAAGTTGGATTTTTTTTTTTTTTTTTTTTTTTTTAGTGTGTGTCCACAAAATTAGTCTCCCATTCATTGTCTAGACTTGACATCACAGGTTTGAGACTTACTTCTCTGGTTTCTGGCTTTGAGAGAGAGAGCTCCTGTTCACAAACACTGATGCCTTCAAAGTGTTACATGTGTACAATGACATAACTTACATCCAGGTGCCAGTGATTTTACTGGACAGCAGTATCAGCTCTGAGCTTGCTTCCTCTTATGTCAGGATTACAGCCAAAAACAATACAGTAACAAACAGCATAAGAATTACTGTACTACAATTAAATCAATATTAAACACACATAACATTTACAGCCTACACACTCACAAACTCTTTATTTTTAGTTGTGTGCATACACTTGTATGCAACAAAACTGCCCATAGTAGCTGCTTATATCTGCTGCTTCATGTTTACAAATCTCTGAACGTGATATTTATTCACACAATAAACAATACAAGTACAAGATAAGACCACTAGTATTACTTTCCGACGCAATTAACTAGTGTTTACGCTCAGCCGACGGCTATGGCGGGCACGACATGCCTGTGTTAGCAGCTGAGGCTAGCAACCGTTAGCTGCCTTATTTACGGACATTAAGCACACTGTAAACATAGGCTAAAGATATGGCACCACAACTTAAGGACAAACTTAACATAAATTTGTAAGGCGCTTTGCTCACCTGCCAATAGAACAGGAAAACAGTCTTGGATGAGTGTGGGCTCTCTGTGCTGCTGTCTCGACTGTCTAATGTTTAACCACTGAACTTGCTTACTGCTATGTCAGGGTTACAGCGCCACTCAGTCACATTACACAGCCAATCTGTGGCGAAAACAGGTGTCGCCCTACAATTACTTCAGGTGAAGTAAGTGTGTTTTTGATAGTGACACGCAGCGTTTTAAACTATTAATAAGAAAAATCATGGTGGAGGGGGGCAAGTTACTTACAATAACTAACAAAGAAATAAATCAGGACATAATCTGAAACTGAACTAACAGAGTGTCCAGGGTGCAACAAAAATGACATTTGAATTTATAATTTAGGTGCTGCTCCCCTTTAATGTATCAGCACGACAATCCAATCATATATTACTGCAACACTCCCAGGGACTATTTTCCTGTTGAATGAGTACTTTTAAAATTTTGAGTACATTTAGCTGGTAGTGATTCTGTCCTTTTCCTTGTCCTTTTTTAATGTTGTTGTAATGATAATAATAATAATAATGATAATACATTTTATTTATCAGCGCCTTTCAAGACACTCAAGGTCACTGTACATAGAGCATAAAAAATAAAAAATCACAGCAGCAATTATAAAACATTTAAAAAAGTTAGCAGCAGGCAATGACATTTAGCAGTGATGGGCTTGTTTAAACAGATTTTGATGTTGGATTTGAAAGTGTCCAGGGACTGAATATATTTAGGGGCTGAAGGCTCTGGACCCCATGGTGGTCAGGCGTGCTGGAGGGACAGTGAGGCTGATTGAGGAGGAGGATCTGAGAGACCTGCTGGGTTGTAAGCTATTATCATTACTGTCTGCCCTGCATCTCTCTCTGTCTCTGTCTCTCTTTATGTATCATTTTGTCATATGGATTACTGCAAATTTGTAATTTGATCTGTTCTGTACGACATCCATTGCACGTCTGTTCGTCCTGGAAGAGGGATCCCTCCTCAGTTGCTCTTCCTGAGGTTTCTACCTTCTTTTTTTTTTCCCCCTGTTAAAGGGTTTTATGGGGGGAGTTTTTCCTTATCTGCTGTGAGGGTCCAAAGGACAGAGGGATGTCGTATAAAGCCCTCTGAGGCAAATTGTGATTTGTGATATTGGGTTTTATGAATAAAATTTATTGATTGATTGATCCTATCCCTTGAGTAAGATCTTCAGGGCTGTTACTTATAATTCATTAATTTTCTGTAACAGCTTATCCTGTTGGGGCTCGCGGGAGGGCTGTGGCCCATCCCAGCTGACATTAGGCAAGAGGTGGGTACACCCTGGACAGGACTATCACAGGGTTGACATACAGACAAACAACCAGTCTCCCCCAACACACACCTACAGCCAATTAAGAGTCACCAGTTAACCTAATGTGCATGTCTTTGGACAATGCAAGTTCCTCACAGGGGGCTCCCCCACCCTGGGTTCAAGCCTCCCATCCTGGGTTCTAATGGTTCCTGTTGTGAGGCGACAATGCTAACCACCAGGTTACTTTACTACCAATGGTGCTGACATTTGTTATCAACAATGGCATTCTTATCACTTTGAAAATAGGAAAATTAATACCAGAACTTAACATTTTGTTGTTAGAAACAGAGCATATAGGCAGATTTTTTATCCCTGAATGCAGAATGGGCTTTAATGAGAGGCCTCGAGAGGACACAGACAGATATTTTAGGTCGTTTTTTTTTAAAAAGAAAACAGCATTCCAAAACCTGTAGAATGTACAGAAAAATATCGGATATAAATCAGTGAACAACAACTTAAAGTACAAAGTAAGTGTTGTTTGAAATACCCTGTTTTCTTCTGTCTACACTGCACAGATGGTGACATTTCATTTACCGACATAGATTCTGTTTTTCATTTACCAGCTTGCATCCTAGCTTGTGTTAATATGGCTCATGGAGTGTATAAATGAAACCTCACTCAAGCTTTATAGTGTAGTTTGAGCCACATTCAAATCAAAAAGTTCATGGAATTGTCTCATGTAAAGTTTCTATATGAAGACCTAAACTCAATGAACAAAACTGCAAAGAGTCTTTGATTTATCTGAATGTTGTTTTCATGTGATGACACAAGAGGGAAGTCAGATTCAGAATCACAATATTTGATACATGCAGTAAATGTACAGATGTTTGTCTTGGAGGCAGCAGTTTCTGATGAACAACAGACTCTGTGATAAATCAATCACACATCAGCCTGAACAACATCCTTACAGTGTGAAGAGAAGAGAGCCACTGAAGGTGCTGTGGTTATCTACATCATCATAGATAACAAAGGTTGATGGGAGAACCAGGCGAATATTATCTCCTGGCATCAGCTCCAAAACAGCAGAGTTAGTGAAGTACTTATAATGTGCATCTTCCTTCCACTCGACATTAAACATGATCCGCTGGTTGTTCTTGTACACATACACACCCATGAGACCTGTGTGGTTACCACACACAGTGAACTGGAGATAGTAGACCCCTTTGACTGGTGCTGTGAAGAAACCTGCAGAGTAAGAGTAGAACATGAAATACAGTAACAATTACTTTATGTATTGTAAATTAACATAAGCACACATGATCATGTGACCTGCAGTATATTACCTGTCGCTGGATTGTAAGCATTGCCAATGTTGGTGAAGACTTTACTGTATTTCAGTGTGATGTCTGTGTTTTGTGGTCCAATATATCCTGCATCAGTCAGAGCTGTGTAAAAGGCCACCTTTGGTCTCTCTGTTAACACAAAAAAGTAAATGATGTAATCAAAATTGTGTCTTTGTGTGTGTGTGTGTGTGTGTGTGTGTGTGTGTGTGTGTGTGCAGTGAATAAAATGTTACAATCATCACCTGTATTTTCTCTCTCCAGCTGGTCAATCCTGGACTTGCTGAGGAGAAGTTCACTCTCACTGCTGCTCAGTCTGGTCTGTAAGTCTGGAGTTAATGCAGTCACAGTGAATTACAGAGCAGAGCAGACTGTTAACATGCACAACAAAGTATATACAGCATTTTGACCCTCATGTCATCTTTTGACCCAATTCTCAAAAATGAACTATACTGAAAATGTTCATGACAAAATTAAACCATCCGTGCCGCCCAAAACAACTGATGAGACTATTAAAAAGAAAAGGACACACACAATTCAGTTCTCATCTGACACATAATAGGTTTGGTTCAGTTTTGTCAGCAACCTAGAAAGGTGGGTTTTTTTTTGACCATGTAAGATGGCTGTCATCTATGTTAAAATATTAAATGCGATGCCAGTAACTTTAGTACAAACATTCGTGGTCTTTTTCTTCTAGCACCTCAGGATGAACTGGATTCACTTTAGTGATCTCTTAACCTTTTAATCTTGTGCTGTCATTAGTCAAAATTTTGGTTTTTGACCAAATCTAATATCATTCTCATCAGCCTAAACTATACTTTGTGTTTGATGGTAATCAGTAAATGTTAGTATGCTAACACAATGTTAGCTGATGATAGCATTTAAGAGGTCCATTGTGTTTTACCCTGCATTCATTTGGCGTTGTAATAATCAGAAAAATGAGCTCCCAACTGGAAAAATGCACGTGAACACAAAGTTGGAACATCAGCTTAAAGAAAATGTTGGTGTATGAGTTGAAGAGTTGGCGTCATATTACACAGAAATCTGACAGACCAAAGTAAATGATTGGTTGATGGTAAGAAAGTTTTTATTAATTCACATATTGCCTATGATTTTTTTACTCTCACATTATTTGTAATATGGTATTAGCTTGTAGCCCTTTGCTGCTGTCCACATAAAGTGAGCTTAATCAGTAATAAAAGTTATTTATTAGCATTAACCCTGATAACAAGTCACATGAAGCAATATATCAGTAGGGATTGTGCTGGTGCAGGAACACGCCTCGGATAAAATCAATAATATAAGTTTCCATCTGTTATAAACATGCTGTTTAAATGCTCTGAGCAATAAAGAACAACACATCATCTTTCTAACCTTTTGTTTCCACATTATAACTTAAGTTCATGAACACACCAAAGTCAGAAGAATTACTTCAAGTACAGCCTACAGAGCTGCTGACGTCACCCTGGACTCTGAGTCACTTATATAATATATATTTTTTAAGAATTTACCAACACTACAACACATTGTTAAATGACCATGTTCTGTAGAGGGTTGCTGCATAATTATTTTACTCATTAAGATAGCCAAACTAATTTTTTGCCCCCACTAACAGCTTAGTCCAGCCATGACTCACAGTTCCTTCACTGGATCCTTCATTTTAATCCATTATTATCACTGGCTGATGCCCTTACCCTAACCACTGGTAGTAGTAGAAAATAACAAGCCATGAAACTTAATAAACTATGATATTTGTCAGTGAAATACCTGCATTCTCTTTTTCTAGGTCAGTTGTTTTGCTCTCAGTGGCAGTCAGTCTCATCTCTTGGTCTGAAAAACAGAGGAATCAGAGTTTTGTTTGTGACAGTTTAAAAATACCACAATGAGCTCTCTGTTGTGTTTTTCATTAAATGTTAATAAATTATCCTATCCATAACATATACTGTAGATTTTTAAGGATTTTTTCTTGAGCTCACACAATCATCATCAAGTTCACTCTCACTGCTGCTCAGTCTGGTCTGTAAGTCTGGAGTTAATGCAGTGACAGTGAATTACAGAGCAGAGCAGACTGTTAACATGCACAATCTGCTGAACTAGTACTCAAACTACTTTAAATATCCATGACAAGATTACACATCAAACTCTTCAAGGACATTATCAACACTCAACAGGAAAAGTGCCCAGTCTTTACCAGAGTTCTCTCTCTGCAGCAGCTGCACGAACACCTTGAGCTCCACCACCATGTCTCTCAGTGCCCTCACCTCTGCCCAGATGTGGGTGGTTTGCTTTGTGGTTGACTCAGCGGATTCCTCAGCTGCATCTCTTGGAGCTGTCTCCTGAAACTCACTGATCTCACCCACCTGTCCGAGGCCTCCACCCTCCCCCTGAGCCCCTGACCCACACAGAGCCAGCAGCAACAACAGCAAACCAACAACAACCCTCATTGTCCACTTACACGTCTTCACAAAGGTACAGTGGTAGAGTTGGCCTGTCTTATGTAGTCTCCAAACTTCAGCTGGCTGAACCAATGGGAAAAACAACAAGTGTTTTTGTTTGATAGTTTGAGTCAAGGCCTCAGATGATTCAATACGATCTCTGTGCTGCTGAGAAAATACAAGCTGCTACAGGCTGCTGCAACACTTTGACTATAATCCCCTCTCATGCAGTCACAGCTGTGCATACACCGTGTTTATTAATACACACACAGACAAACAGTCACAGGAACACACTTATCCTAATGTTGAGGCCTTTTAGTGTGTAAAAATTGTAAAGTGAGCAAAGTATAATCTTAACTCAAGACTAACATTAAGACATGTCTAATGTGCAAATACATGTTCAATTCTTCAAAAATTAAATGAAATTATCAGTCCTGACTCCAAATGAGAAATGCATATTCTTCTCAAGCCCATACTTTCTCACTCAAGTCCTCAAGATGTTTGTTTTGCATTTCAATTTCCTTTGAGCCGTGCAAACTGTACAGGCTCTAAAATTACTTCAAATTGTATTCAGGTGAAATGAAGGGTCATTTTTAAATTTGTTCAGAGTCGGAAGAGAGTAGATAGGTGGTAACGGGGTAAAGGAGTTGGGGTAGTAGAGGTGTTAGGAGGGTTTAGGGGGATTAAGAGGGAAGAAGGAGTGTTATTCCTTTCTCCTGTTTCCCCTTTTCTTTCATTCAGTGTTGTTTTTTTAGTAAGTCATTCAAATCCTTTTTCAGTTATAAAGTCTCGCTGCTTTATTGGCCTTAAATTGAAAATGAGTGGCCTAGGATTTATGTGACCAGATCTCCCTGCTGAGTTACAAGGCGCATGACTCTAAATTATTCTCATCTAACTTGCCTGTTTGTTTGATTAAAGATTAAACCGACAGAAATGGAATATATTATTCACTACAGTGTTTCCATTAGTTTATAATTACCTGAAACTAAGAATTGTTGTGTTTTTGTTACCTTAAATGAGCTGTTTACACCTGCACACAGGGCTGGCACTCTTCCACAGAGTCCGCCATTTTGTCTCTACAGTAGCCCAGAGCTGAAAAACTAAACACTGGCCTTTAGACAGAGTCATTTGTTTTCGGGAGAAGTTTCAGTAACTGCAATTGCAATCTGCAACCTCGCCACTAGATGCCACTAAATCCTACACACTGGTCCTTTAATGTGCGGTGAAAACTGATGCATTACGGACACATACGTAAGTTACACCTTCACATATCACACAGTTATCATGTTCATCATATCATTTTTTACTAGGAAGACTTTACTGCATATCCACAAGATAATGTACATCTTTAGTAATCTGAAGTGTTTTTTCAGATACCAATTTTACTGCAGCATGAATATTGTTAAACATGAAAATGAAACATTTATTCATCAACATTTGGAGTCTTATATTTACATTGGCGACTGGAGCTCCATATCTTTATTTTGTATCTTCTTCAGTTGTTGTGTACCTTTGCTGATAAGATGTCCCATCATCATTGTCCTGCAATGTACTATAGTTGTAGTCTCTTATAAAGGTACACAGCACCAGATATATAGCCGTCCTCCTGCTCCGACACCGCTCTCTCCCAGTCTTCCACCTCAGTGACCTCTACACAAGTCCAGAGCCCTGCATCCTCCATCAGCTTCAGCTCATACTCCAGGGCGGCTTTGTACTCCACATTGTCTTGGTTACTTCTAGTTGTCATGCAAATATAGCCACCTAGTGGAAAAGGGTGAGAATGCAGGGGTGTTTTTAACAGAGTTCAGTTTTTCACAATTGCTAAGACATGCTTAATGGAACTGGGATCCACTTGATCTTCATCATCATCATCATCATCATCATCCTCTTAGCAAAGCAGAAGTTCTCTCTTAAAATGTACTGACACTTTTCCATTGGTTTCACACATTCTTCACACCCTTTTTCAAAACCGTTAACACAGATCTCGTAAAAAGACCCAAAACTCTTTTCGACAAACATGTATTTACAGCTGATAGAACTTACTTACATAATTATAAATCTCTAACACACCTGTGTGAAACGCCTGTGCTCAACTCTTCAATCAACAATCAGTCCTTATCCATTTGTAAAAGGTACCACCTCAGTGTTGCTATTTGTAAGCAAGGATCAGAGAGGCCAAAGGCATGTAAAAATGAACACTGAATGTAATACTGTAAAATGAATGAAGGAAACTCTACTAAAATCATCTTTGGAGAGAAGCACTGATTTAATATCATGCTGTTTTGGCACGTACTACAACTATGTAAAGTATCAACGAATGGCACAGGCACAAATAAAGGTTGAACCGCCTCATATTGGCAGCTGCATTTTGTTGTCCACTGTGTAATGATTAATTGAAAGAATGCATTGATTTGAGCACATGTTGTGTTGACTGATGGAAATATTTGCTTTTTTTAAGATTACTTTTTGGGCTTTTTGCCTTTAATGACAGGATAGTTTGCAGCGTGAAAGGGGGAGAGAGTAAGAGAGCATGATGGGGTGCCCGCTCCACCCACTGAGCAACTGGGTGCCCCCAAAGATTTGCTTTTGTTGCACATTTTTAATGTTTGTTTTAGTGTTGGAGCATTTTGCGAACAAAAACATGTGTAATTTTGGCCAGAAACTTTCAGTTTAGGCTTGTGTGTGAACTGCTCTGAATTCTGAATGGACGAACATGTTCAAGCAAATGAAAAAAACTGTAAAGCTCACTTTCAGTGAGGAGATGCTCATTTACAACCATGGATCGGAATTACGGTTAAGACATCATCAGACCTAAAAAATATGCTCTCACCTGGTTTGGTGGACTTGCACATCTCTCTGACGACACTAACCGGGACCTGACCAACACTCAGTGCTCCAATGATCACGACCACATCAAACAAACCTGCAGGGAAGAGGAGAGAGGTGAAGGAGTAAAGATACAAGAGAGTTTACATCACTACTGATAATGACAATAAAGATTTATAATATTCAATAGTTGTAATATCATGTAAGACAAGAGTTTTGATTTGTGTTTTTCAAAATAAGTTTATAAAGTCTAACCTGCCCCCTTGATGATCACCTATTGAATCACAGTAATAAATGACCCATTAGAAATAATTCAAATCATTATATTACCCCACTGGACAGGTAGCGGCCCCTCTCCTAGCATGGACTGCTTCAGGTCCTGGTACAACCCGCTCTTTCTGGCCATCTCCAACATAGCTTTACTTCCATCAATACCCACAAAATGTCCAAATCCATGTCTCTTCATCTGTAAAACAGAGACACATTGGCTGTTTATCAGTCCTACTGGTTAAATCAACTTAATGTAGAAGCTAAAAACTCATAGTGATGAGGTCTCACGAGACCAAGAAGGGAAAGGTTTTGAAGTTTTGATCCAAACAATAAATTAGTATATGTAAGGAGAGAGGGGAAAAGAAGAGGAAGAAAGTCTTTAAAGCCACTCCTTGTTGTCTGTGCATACGAGTTAAAAAAAAAAGATACACTGCATACAATATTAAAAAGCATACTACAAAAACCACAATTCACATAATGTAAATGAGGTAACAATAAAAGTACCAGAGTCAATAAATGCCACATATTTGACTGGATATACTTTATCTTCTAAACTGAAACATACCAGGCATCAATACAGATGTCATAGTTTAAAGAAATGATTATTTTATTTTTAGTGTTTTCAGAAGCACAGAAAAAAGGCCTTTGTCAAATATTAAATTACATACAAGCTGTGAATATGCAGTTACTCCTCTAGATTCAGTTTTCCTTTGACTATAATCTCATAAACCAGGATCTTGTGAGTGTACCTGTTTGGCCATCAGTCCTGTGCCACAGGCCAAATCCAACACTACAGCTGCTTCACGGTCACCGCTGAAATGAGAGGAGATGCTGTCTGCTGCCAGACTTGGTGCACGGTACTCCAGAACTTCCAGATCCTACTCAAACCATTTTTAAGAAAGAACAATGATTTTTAAAACAAAGAAACAAGATAAACATGGCACTGCAAGACTACATTTGGCTACATACAAAGGAAATAGAGGCCAGTTTTTAAAACATTTTATAAGATACACAGGGAGCCACATAATGATATGTATTTTGGGACTTCATTGACTCAGTGTTGTTTTCAGTCGGACATGTTTCACTTCATCAGTTAAACCTTTCCCATTATTTAACTTGACATAAGAAATACAGCCAATATTTACTGATATGTTACTTTACTTCAGTCATCTCACCTGTTCATAGTTCTCTGCCCAGGAGTTGTAAAAGTCGACCTTTTCTGCTGATGTGGTGGACTTATGAGCTGATAAGACGGCCGCTTTCACATTTTCAAATGTGTTAGTGGCAGCTGCCATTGTATAAAAACCTGTTCAGAGAAAGAACGAACCAGGGACAATATAGTCAAGTGTTAACAATAATAACAACAGATATCAGAATATGTATCATAGATTGGAAGTTTAACGTGTGAGTTAGTATACCATACTTGGTTTTGATTTGGCTTTTCAGTGACTCCTTTTGTGATTTCATGTGCAGACAAACAAATCTGAAAATATCTCCAAATCAATTCTGGGAAATCAATTGGTAATTGTGTTACGCGTTATATTAATATGGAATATGTGGGGGCGATTTAAAACACTGTGCAACTGCTACACTGAAAACCACTTCCTTGCTTCATGTTTCTATTAGCAAAAAATAGAAAATTATTTTAAACCCTGAATTGCACTGTGTAGGAGCCTGGACTTTGGCCGACCTCAGCCTGCTGCTACAACTATTAACAGTACATAAGAGATGAGCATGCATGGTAGTGACAGAGTTACCTGCATTAGCCTTTTGTTGTTGTTGTTTTGTGCAGTTTCCTCTTCGGTCAGGTTTCAAGTTGCTTCCCCCAGCCGTTGCCAAATGTAGGCTACTGTAACGACATAAAACTCTGTGTTTTTCATTCACAGCTCGGTGTACCAGGAAGCAACACCACTAGCCTACGTGTTTGCCCTCCTGCTGCTGCATTCACGGCCACCATACTATTTAACCTAAGCCGCACAGATCTTAACAACAACAATAATAATAATAATAATAATAATAACAATAACAATAATAACAACAACAACAACAACAACAACAACAAACGTTGTTCGTGTAGCAGTTCAAAGGTGATTTACAGCTAATAAAAGTGTATAGTGGTGCACGACATAAAAATACAGTTTCAAAAACAGAAACAGATAATCAACAATAAAAGCAATATAAAGAAACACAATAAAAGGCAAATAAAACCAAAAAGAAACAACAAACATATAAAAACAGCTCATACACGTGTTTTTTCTAAGGGTTTTTTTTTATGTGGCACAGACTCACTGACCTGACAGTGAGAGGGAGGCATTTCCAAAATGTTGGAGCTAAAACAGTAAGCACGATGCCCCTTTATTTTGAGACTGTAAGAGTAAGTGTTTAGAAGATAAGAGTTAGATGTATAATTTCTATTAGACCATTAAACGCATGCAAAACCTATATTTCCGACAATTCCTGAAGGCACCATTCATTCTTCCAGATTCCTGCACATGCGCAGTGGCGTTATCCCAGGCTGCTATTCGTGTTCCCACCTGTAGAGTGACCAGGAGTCAAAACAAAAATCTTCTGGAAAGTCCTCTTGATTTTTTAAAGCAAGCTAACCAGCTAAAGCACGTAGCCCCCGACAACGTGAGCAAAGGTGGTTCCAAGTGATATCCATGACAGTTTAAATAGCTTCAAAGTAAATCCGTGCGATTCATTTCATTATGGAGTTCTCTCAAAAGTTCCACTCTTTCTACAACTTGTTTTGGTCCGTTTTCGTGGCATAGCTGGGAAGCTAACGCTGTCTAGTAATATCTAGCTAGCTAGCTTAGCTTAGCACTCCCCAACAAAACAGCCCAGCCTCCACTGAGTCTCGTCGGACGGCAGAAGTCTAACTTTACTCGCAGGTAACGGGCCTTTACTGTATTTCAGCTGCCTGTTTTGTTTTCTACCAAGAAGTAATTTTTGTTTTTCTGTAAAACTACTTAAAACATTAAAATCTTGCTGTCTGGTGGCTAATTAGCAGTAACAGTTGAGGTCAGCTACCTTGAATCTGTCATGTATCTTGCACTTAAACGTTCAGTTATCTGTCTTATCGCTTGTAAAATTTCATGTTATGTCGTGAAATCAGGTTTACGCTTATAATTCTTCAGCTGTGTCCTTTTCCTCAGATTTCTTTGGCAGCAACACCTCCAACATGTCTATCCTAGGGTTAAAGAAGAAACAGCCAAAGACTTTTAAAGTCAAAGTCATCACCATGGATGCTGAAATGGAGTTCAGCTGTGAGGTACGGATTTATTTAGGCAATGGGGCTGAAAGGATGCCGTATCCATTGATGGATGGATGGATGTGTGTGTTATTTCAGTGTCTAGGTCAGTGTGTAAGCATGTATTGTATGTTTAAGTCTTTTTGTTGCACATACAGTTAGCCCTCTCAGATTCAGGGACAAGCTCACTAAGGAATAGCGTTAAACATCCTTGCATTTTAAATATTTGTTTTGCATAAGTGATGATGTGCAGACTTTTCAGATGCCTCATGTCTCAGGTGTTACAGCCTCCATACAAACAGTAACAAAACCCAGCTCAATAGGGGCAGGAGGCTGCAACATATAAAAGAGGACGCCACACCAAAGGTAACAGTTTACCCACCAGCTTTATTGTATACCCCAAAACATTAAACAAAGACACAAACAAACTAAAAGGAAAACATAAGGGACTGGAGACCCCGGCCAAAAGGAACAAAAGGAGGGAAGACGCTGGGCCAACCACACAGTGGGCCGTCGTTCCCAGCGTCTCCCCCTAAACTACCTAAAACATGAATTACACCTAAAGAAAACAAAAGAGACGAATAACGTGACTACTGGCAAACTCCAGCCCAAACTAACACAACAAACTAAAAGAGCATGGGGGGAAAAAGATTCCTCCCTACCTGATCTGCTGTTTGTGAGCCATGTGCTGTGCCACGCCTCTCTTGTCTCTACACTCCCTGTCCCTCTTATGCCCTCCTCCTCTCTCTACCTGAGTGCTAATTGCACTCAGGTGCGAGGCAGGCAGAGGGAGGAGGGAGACCAGGCTGGCAGAGAGAGAGAGAGAGAGAGAGAGCTAGAGAGAACAGGCTGCTGCACATAACAAAAGGTTCTAGCTCCTGAGAGCTGAGCGCGCGCACACACGCACACACACATATACATGTATGTATATGCTGATCAGCCAAAACATTAAAACCACTGACAGGTGAAGTGAATAACTTTGATTATTTTGTTCCAGTGCATTGTTCTGCTGGGAAACCTTTGGTTCTGGCAGTCATCAACCTGACATGTTCCACCAACTCAAACACCGTTGCAGACCAAGTACACCCCCTCATGGCAACAGTACTCCCCACTGGATAATGCACCCTGCCACACTGCAAACATCTCGCAGGAACGGCCCAAGGAATGTGACAAAGACCAGTGTCAACCTGGCCTCCACATTCCCCAGATCCCAATCTGAATGAGCATCTGTGGCACGCGCTATTAACCCACCTCACAACCCACTGGACTAAATGGATCTGCCACCAACGCACTGGTGCCAGACACCACAGGACACTCCCAGAGACTCCTGTTCAGAGCCAAGTCTGATCCAAGGAGGCCCCACCTTGGATTAGGGGTACTTCTGTTGTACCGCCACATAACAAGAATCCTTGAGCAGATTGGGACCTGGGAAATTTAGAAGCCAGGTTGACACCTTGAGCTTTTTGTCATGCTCCACAGGCCATTTCTGAACAGCTTTTTATAGTGTGGCATGCTGTGGGACTTCCAGAACCAGAATGATACCAGACTGGTTTTAACATATGATCCATTTATTGTTGCAGTCTGCAGTCTGCATCCTGGTGCATCTCAGTTTAGCTAGATAGACCGGGCCCAGATTTCTCCATAGTCATTAGTTCAAGGTCCGCATAGTTTAAGGGTGTTTTCACATATAGTCCTTTTCAAATAAACCAAAGTGGACCAACAGAAAAGGGACTCAGTTCTTTTTGTATTCACACTGTCAGGACTCAGTTCTCTTTTTCTCAGCCATGTTGAGTTTGCTGTCTCTAGTGAGTAGCTGTCTGTCATTCACTCGTCTACAGCAGCATGTGGCATTTCAAAATGAAAGCTCTGTGTTGAAGATTCATTGTACTTTAAAATAAAGTGTCTTTTTTACAAATTTGACACATTTGTGAGTCACTTGCGGTCCATTCAGAATGGACTCATGACCCACCAGTTGCAAACCACTAGTCTAAATGATAGCCAGCCTCATTAAATATGTGGCATTTGTCGTGTGAAATAGTGCCTGTGCTTTTTTTTTTTCTCCTGGTAAAGTGTATTAATGTTTTATTACTAGTTTGTTAGTGAAGGTTATCGCCACCCTTGCTATTAAATACTGAAGAAATCTTCACAAAACCATCACATCAAGACTTTATCAGCAAGATTTCTATTCAAAAAGAGCGTGAGTTATTAGTTTATATTTGGGTTGATTCCAGCAGTCACTGAAATGGGTACAACACAACAACTTCAGAACAGCGCATTTGCTTACAGCATCTTAACTTACTGGTCTCTTTATCACTCACTTTTTATTTCAGGTGAAGTGGAAAGGTAAAGACCTGTTTGACCTGGTGTGTCGCACTGTTGGTTTGAGGGAGACTTGGTTTTTCGGACTCAGGTACACAGTAAAGGACACCTACGCCTGGCTGAAACCAGAGAAGCGGGTGAGTGAATTAGTGAACTTGTGAAGGTCAAACTGGCTAATGAGGATATAAAAACAACACAACTTGAACAATATTTCAGATGCTATGTGGTTAAAATGTTTTGCACAATGCAGCTGATTTGTATGAAGTGCCCAAAATTGAAAGATGAGGCTATTCTGGATCATAGGGCTGCAACTAATGATAATTTCCATTATGAGGCATTTTTTACCATCAAACAATTGATGTTCAGTCAGAATATAGCACAAAAAATACCCATCACAATTTTCCCAGAGTACAAGGTGACATCTTTGAATTGCTTGTGATCTGACAAACCAAAAAATGCCCATTCACAGTGATTTAAAACAGGAAATCATCACATCACTCAGCTTATTTAAATTGATGAGGAATTAAAAATCGACCAGTTAAGCAATTAACTGCTTAACTGTTTAGTGTGTTGCTAGTAATAATTACTCAGACACTGATCATGACATGATTTAGTGAGGGCCTGGTCTGATAAACATATTATTGTGCACTTTTCTTCCAAGGTCTTGGACCAAGAGGTTCCAAAGGACTCTCCCATAACATTTCATTTCCTGGCAAAATTCTTCCCAGAAAAAGTAGAAGAAGAGCTGGTTCAAGAGATAACTCAGCACCTCTTCTTCTTGCAGGTAATCTAACAGATAACCTTTCTCGTGAAATCACCTTTGGCTCGATTGTTTTTGTAAAAACATTTATAGTAAATTTCTGATCTCATGCTTTAGAAAACTAAATGAAAAATGTTCACTTGGTTAAATACATGTTCTTACGTGTCCTCAAATTCTTGTACAGGTGAAAAAACAGATATTAGATGAAGAGATATTCTGTTCCCCTGAAGCATCTGTCCTGTTGGCATCGTACGCTGTCCAGGCCAAGGTGAGAAAGCCAAAATGTTTTGATCAGCTTTATGCAAAGATGCTCTCTGTGTATGGACACAACAGCACAGATGGTATAAAGCATGAAAAAACATTTCTTCCTCTTGGGTACTGATGTTTTTCCTCACAAGAAGATGCAGGGCAACTTATTGACAGAGGAGATCTATGTGATGGTGCAAACAAATCTGTTTTATTTTCAGTTAGGCTCATACACAGTGTATGCTTCAGAGGACTAATGTGTAGGATTTAGTGGCATCTAGCAGTGAGGTTCCAGATTGCAACCAGCTGAAACGTCTCCTGTGCACCAAGCCTGTAGGAGAACTTTGGTGGCCGAGGTGAAAACGTGAATGGCCAGTGTGTGATTTGTTGGTTCTGGGTTACTGTAAAACAATATGAATGACTCCGTGAAGGAGGACACGCTCCGTATGTAGAAAGAAACAGCTCTTTCTAAGGTGATTGAAACAAACTGTTCTTATTTTCAGGTGATTTATAACTAATGAAAATGTAGTTATGAATATTATTTACCATTTTTGCCATTCTACACACCAGACCTTACGTTTCGATTTTGTGCAACAATAATGTCCACATATCTTTCTTTTGCTTTTCTTGTTTTCCACTGCCTCCCCCTCAATCTCAATCACAGTATGGGGACTATGACCCAAACTTTCACAAGCCAGGCTTCCTGGCACAAGACGAGCTTTTGCCAAAAAGAGTAAGTATACAGTACTATGTGTACATTTGTCTCTTTATTGTTACAGCAGTTAGCCAGTGTTTGTGTGCTTGTGTGTAGGCATACAGTATATAATGTCTTTCCTGTGATCCTGTATCGGTATTCCAGGTTTTGATGCAGTACCAAATGACAGCTGACATGTGGGAGGAGAAGATCACAGCTTGGTATGCAGAACACAGAGGCATCGCCAGGTAGGACCGACAAAGGAGTGCTCCTGGAATCCAGCATAAAAAGAGAAATGATCACTTTGCAGTAGGGGTGTCGTGATTCCAATGCTAAATTGAGAATTTGTCGGAATGAGCTTTCAATTTAGATTATTTATCCTCACCCTTATCCTCACCCCCACCTTTACCCTGCTTTTTTGCATGTGTCCAAAGAAGAAAAAAAAAACACTTACCTGTAGCCTGCAGCTGTACTTTTCTTTTTCTTTTCTTGAGTCAGAGATGATAGGGAAACTGGAAAGCCACAAAGCCTCCCAGAAGTCAGCAGTTTGGCAACGTTTTGCCGTCCCCTTAAGTTCTGTTAATTACAAATCTGTGGTTGAAAGGAAAACTACAATTTGTAGGCTGTGCTTGTGATGGAAAAGTAAAGCAAGGTGACTTTTTGGGGGTGAGGAACCTGAAGCTGTTTTTATAAAGAACCTTTCTGCCATCTAGTGGCTATACTTTTTGTTCCCTGGGGCAATAGGTTATTGTGATATTTTATTTAAATTTTACCATTTGGCCCTGGTGTTGTACATTTCAAAGAGATATGACAGTTAAATTACACTTGATACCATGTGGCCTAACTTTTTAAAGAAGAATTTGGAAATGTAAATGACAGTTGACGGGGCGTAAAACCAATGATTTGTTAATCTTTACGAATTAAGACTCAATAGTCAAATCAGTCAAGTCATAGAGTCAAATCAGATTGTGGATCTTAAAAATCATGACACACCTACTTTAAGGTGTAGTCTTAGATTTTGTAGATAAAGTGTGATAAACGTATATGCCTTCTCTTCCTTATTTTTAACCGTCCATACAGGGATGAGGCTGAGATGGAATACCTAAAAATCGCTCAGGACCTTGAGATGTACGGTGTCAGCTACTTTGCCATAACTGTGAGTGCAAATTACTGTGCCTTGTTAATGTATTTTAAAAACGCAACATTACTGTCATGCTGGTTTACATTTCTGTGTTACACATCTCATCGACAGCAAAATAAGAGGGACACAGACCTCTTACTGGGAGTGGATGCTCAGGGTCTTCACATCTACAGTCCTAACAGCAAACTCAACCCTAACAAATCCTTTCCTTGGAGTGGCATCCGCAACATCTCTTACAGCGAAAAGGAGGTAATGCAAGTAGTTTACTGTCTTTTCCGATCTTCCCTAGATCGAGACTTTGTGCTTTTTTTATGTCACATTCCTGTCACTTTGGAAGAATTGTAAAAGCAGGTGCCATATCTTGTTCTTTTGGTTGTTTAACTGGATGAAAATTCAACATCCATAATGATCACATGAGGGAAATAGGCTGAATCTTTCGTCGCTACAGATACACTGCCAAAGACAAAACAGCTGTCTATGCCTTAAGGCTGTTTAATTTTCCCAGAGCCTTCAAATAGTATCATCTATCCGAACAACAATCCACAAATCCAAATCTATTCAGTTTATTATCATGTATGACAAAGAAAAGCATCAAATTCCCACATTTATTAAGCATGAATCAAAAAAAGTTTTACTTATTTCCTTTTAAAAAAATGACTAAAATGATTATCCAATGAGCAGAATAGTTGACAATTGATTATTCATTGCAGTTCTACGATGCAGCTGCTCAGTAAACCTGCAACAATTCAGTATAGGATTTTCACTCTAACCAGTTAACTGTATTGGTGTAAAGGCATCAAAGCTGTGCTGTGTTTCGAGACAATGCTAAAAGAAAGTTGTCAGTTTTGTAGAAGAACTGATTTTAATAACTTCCTTATGTTGCAGTTCACAATCAAACCCCTGGATAAGAAGAAAGATGTTTTCAAGTTCTACTCGTCTCAGCTGCGTGTCAACAAACTGGTTGGTTTACCTCTTTAACTGTGTAAATGTTTAACTATTGAAAATTTAGATGAGAGTTATGTTAAGTAAGATGGTGCTGGTTTGTATCGGCTTTGTCTTTAGATCCTGCAGTTGTGCATCGGTAACCATGATCTATTCATGAGGCGGAGGAAGGTGGACTCCATTGAAGTGCAACAGATGAAGGCTCAAGCAAAAGAGGAGAAGGCCCGCAAGAAGGTCAGCGCCCTCTTAGCTCCATCGTAGCAATTAGAATAACAGATTAAGCGTGATGTACACCATGCGTACATCATCATGGTTTATTGTCTTATATTTAATCTGATTTCTCGGCCTTGATCTAGATGGAGCGTCAAATCCTGGCACGGGAAAAACAGATGAGAGAGGAAGCAGAACGGGCAAAAGAGGAGATGGAACGTAGACTTTTCCAGCTGCAGGACGAGGCACGACTGGCCAACGAGGCTCTGGTAAAAGCTTTATGTACATGAGATAATTGACCTTTCGTTTATACCTGCCCCTTTGTGATGATTGCATTAGAGTCAATGGAGCACAGCTGTGTTGTTGTGGGACCCTGGTCTGAGCCTGCCCGATGCTACATAATGATCGTCCAGTCTGCATCCAGGGGCAGGACTTAGCTACGGGTTAATTGTTGAATCTCCCAGACAATTGAGTGAGCTCCTGTTTGGGCAACAAGCTTTACACCCCTGTTGTTAATATATGTTATACAGACAGATTCCTCTGTCATGCTAAGCCCTAAACTCTTGCATGATTTATCTTAAATTTTCTTCATGAAAATTCTTTTGAAATATTTCTCCAGCTGCGATCTGAGGAGACAGCGGACCTGCTGGCAGAGAAGGCCCAAATTGCTGAGGAGGAGGCCAAGCTGTTGGCCCACAAGGCTGCAGAAGCGGAGCAGGACAGGCAGAGGTTAGAGGTCACCGCCATGAAGACCAAGGAGGAGAAAAGACTGATGGAGCAGAAGATGAGGGAGGCAGAGCAGCTGGCTGTCAAACTGGTGGAGCAGTCAGAAAGGAGGTCTGGATTCAATTACAGCTTTTCTGTATGCATAACATTTATTATATTTTTCAATTAAAAAGCCATTGATAGCCAACAGTACGTTCTTTCTACCCCTGCATCCAGAATAAGTGAAAAACACACACAGTATTCTGCTTATAATACTCCCAAGCGTTACCTGTAAATTAATAACACTCTTACTGTTTCCCACCAGTCTTGAAGTAACCAATGCTCTGGTTCCAGGTTGAAGGAGGCAGATCATCTGAAACAGGACCTGACTGAGGCAAAGGACGCTGAGCGGAGAGCCAAACAGAAGCTGCTGGAGATCACCAAAACAACATACCCTGTATGGTGATGATGATAATGATGATGATGCTGGTCTGCTCTTTATGATACCTTTGTTATTTATTTTTGTGAGTGAATGCAACTTCTTAGTGTTTAAAATAGACTTGGGAGGTATCAATTTTTTCATACCTTCCAGAAATTTCACCAGGGTAAGTAGAATATGACGGTATTTGTGTTGGCATACATTAATTACCTGCTGTGCTTTGAAGGTAACTTATGTTAGATACATCAACTTTATAAATCCCCAATATGGCATGTAATCTGAACAGAAAATGAGGAAATATAAGCATGAATGCAATGTGCACCACCAACCGAGTTTTGAAGTGCTTTATTATAGGCTTGATTTAGTTGGATAAGAAGCTTGCTTTCATTTTTTGTTGTCGTTCAAAATAAGAGCTGTCAAAATGTAGTAACAGTACCATAAAACAAAAAAGTATAATGTGCATAAAGTTAAACTTTGAGATCACTGTCAGTTTTCGCCATGGTGTAACCACTGACTTGACACCCGTTTGCCTGTCTTCCAGCTCATAGCAGCCTACTCTACTCCTGCTCCCCCCGCTCCTCCTGAAGCAGCCGACTTTGCCTATGAATCGGCGTCAACGCGCCTCGACTTCAAGGACTCTGACATGAAGAGGCTGTCCATGGAGATCGAGAGAGAGAGGTGAGTTTAAATCCCCTGCGGCAACACTTTAGAAAGACAGCTGAGATGTGCTCGTGTATGATCTCTTGTCACGGGTCAATGCAGGCTGGAGTACATGGAGAAGAGTAAACACCTGCAGGACCAGCTGAAGGAACTGAAGACAGAGATCGAGTCTCTGAAGCTGGAGGAGCAGCAGCAACAGGCTGGCCTCTACAGCCTCCGCAATGAGGCAAGGGGATACATCCAGGAGCCTGTCTACATACCTCACAGCAACGTACGCATGAACACTTCATATGATCTTCTTCTTAGTGTTGATATTACTAATATTATATGTTTTAGTGATGATTGGTTGCCTTTCAGAATGTCTTAGTAGTGTGTATAAACCTGTGGATCTAGCTAATACTATCGTTTCATAATAACATGCTTACATGTAAACCACAGCCAGTTTACTTCACTTTCTGACTTTTTATTTGCATCACCCAAAGCATAATAGGAATTGTAGTGCCAGAAATATTTCTTCTAAATGGAAATAAGGAAAACACTGTGTCAAAACCCATGATAGTGATGTTTTTTTGTTTTTTTTGACAGTACAAAGATGTTAAATACACCAGAAATCTAGAAGTCATTACTAATACCAGTAGAATTCCACAATCTCGATACCCAACTTGATACCACGGTAAAAAACAAACAAATTCATGAACTTAAAAGTACACTCCTTAATTAAAACATTACCACCAGTTGATGTGGTTTTGTTAGATTTCGAGGGCAAGGAAACATATTAATATATAGCCTGCAGTATTTGTAACCTATTTCTTCACCATTGATTTTAATGATACCAATGCAGTCATCGATTGTGCTTATTCCTTCAACTCTTTATCGATTCCCTTAATGATTCCTGATCAGTTGTCTGTGTGGGCGGCCCATACAGGTTTCAGGGTCAGTGCAACAGTTTTATAATCTCTGAGCCTGAACACAGTGTTGACACAGAGTAGAAAATAGGCATGCATACGACTCAGGTGGGCAAGAGCTCCACTGTTGAACAGTTTTCTTTGTTAAAGAAAAACCTGCTAAGCCTGCCTGAGTGGCATAAATGTTATTATAACAGGATATTTACCCTGGGAAGCAGTGCGACACGTGCAGCGAGTGTCAAATACATGACATTCCTGGAAATTTAAGCCCATGTTGTGTGGAGAGATGTTTCAGCACATTGCTGGTTTTCCACACTTATTGATATTATAATTTTACAGACATGGCAAACAGCACTGTTGTAATCTCTCTTTGACAAATGAAGTCATGCTTTGGACCATTTTATCCTCTCGCCCATGTTGCGTGTTTTCAGCAGCGTAGACCCATGTGTTTGGCATCATTGTCTTGCAGTGCACAACTGTCAGAAAAGCATGTTGGCATTGCTAAAATGCAATCCGCCCATTTTCCCCTGTGATTGGATGGCTGGATAAGAAGTGACAGTAACGAGTGCAGTGTTTTGCCCAAAATTGAACAAAAAAAACAAAACAAAAAAAAAGCATAGTGCAAATATGCGGCACTCGCCTTGCAAAAAAATCTAAATAAATACACAGGCCTTAGGCAACAGAGCCTTTCTTTTCCAAACGTTGAGGCGGAGCTGTCGCTGCAGCTGTACTTTCTCTGTTGTTGTTCTTCCGTGCTTATGGCTTGTAACTGCAGACACAACACTTGTAGGCATATAAGTAGTGAAGAAAAACGAACACCAGCACATTTTAAGAGTTTTGGCATTGACTTGGTAGCCAAGTCTCAGTTCCCCTGACATTCCTACTCTATACATTAACAGATATCTTTTGAGTCAAACCAGCCAAAAGTTTAATGGGTTCCTGGCTTAAATATTCTGTTGTGGGATGACAAAATATTCAAGATGTGATTTATATGAAATACAATAGTATTTGTTGTATCAGTAGTGACGTTTAGGAAACTGTACTTCTTGTTGCTCTCTCAGACGGCTCATACTCCTCTTGTTTTGCAGCGAAACTCTGCGTACATGTCTCAGATGGCCTTCTTTGAAGAAGTGTGATCCTGCGAGATGAGGAAGGAGGGCACCGGCTGTTGTGACTCAGTGCTTTCTCCAAATGTTGGGTTAATTTTTTTACCTGGCTGAAACTAACAAACAGACACTCACATACACCACGACTGTGTGCTTTGGAAAGACTTTAAATCAATCCTCGACAACAAACAGCCACTTTGGGCTCCCTGCACAGGTTGTTACGCTAGATTGTACCACCTGCTACACTACAGCGCCTTCCGCATTTCTTTTTATATATAATGAACACATTAATGTGTGTATCTAACACAGATGCAGGACATGGTGCTGAAAATGGATGTATGATGGAGTTGCTGATGTTTTTGTGTGTGTGTGTGTGTGTGTGTGTGTGTGTGTGTGCGCGTGTGTGTGTGTGTGTGTTTGTGGTTTTAAGGGATACTTAGCTGTAAGGTGGTCTGATTTAAGTTCATAACTTAATCACAAGTTATAAATGAGTGCCTTGACAACTTTTTGGGATAGGGATCGGGGTTCAGATTTATCAAAAACCGGCTTTAGGCAAGGTTCCTGCTTCGCATGTAATTAAGTAAATTATCTTATTCAGGCTGGGGAATTTCTGAAAAGTTAAACATATCAGTATAGATTTTGTAGATATGGTCATTTTCTTTCAAATCAGCAAAGTGCCTCTCAAATTTTTGAAAACAGAATGTCAAAGAAATCCAAATGCTCAAATTTCTGATTATACTTTGACCAAACTATCGTAGCTTTGAACGCTAAAATTCCACTTAAGACAACTCTTGATTAGTGATATGTAATATGAGGATTAACATTGTGATCTTGTGCATAAAACTAATTTATAAAAGTAGTAATTGCAACTCACAGAAAAGTCCAAATTTGACAAGCAGACATGTGCAGGGACAGTGTCTAGATGTGACACTCCATAAAAAAATGCAGTGTTTAATCTTTGTTTTGGTCTTTTGCTTGTGATTGTTTGCTGTTTCTGTTACTTGGTTCATGAACTGCCTTCACTGATAACAGCAGTCTGGTGTCTTCATCGTCCCTAGTGCCTCATGGTGGTAGTTAATAGAAATGTAGAATACAGTTACAAGCTTGAGCTCTGCCATTTCAGATTTTTATATTTTGTACGCTAGACTGTTGATGTGCCTTGGACTTTATTTTTTACTATTGTGATCTGAGTTGCTAAGGTTTTATTTGGTATCGTTGTACTCATGTGTCTTAGCAGTAGTATGGGGTCATACCCTGACCTATTTACAGAGTAGCAGACTGATGGCTTTCCTGCTTCCTTTTTTGTGTTTTCTCTGCTCATGTACTTCTCAGGGTTAGTGTTGGAGACAATCACTGCAGGTAGACTCTTTTGTTCTTCCCCTGAGATAAACAGTATCTTTTAATGTTTACCTTTTTGAACAGGCTATTTTCAGTTAACTTAGTCCAGTAGTATTTCACAGAGTTTTTGACAGCAGTGTGTGTGCTGCATTTCACAGATAAAAAGGTAGGTAATCTGAGTAAACCTTTAATCGACTACAGTCCTCATTACATTCTTAAAAAGGGAGAGGCTGGATGCCAAATATACAGCCGGAGATTCTGCATGTTTGTTTATTTGGACCGGCCTGTGACAAACAATGGTTGCCCTCATGATTGGGTTATAAATGAGAAATGCTCACCTTGGTCTTTTCTAAATGATATTGTGTCAAATGGCCCAGTGGAAGTGTTTTTTTTGGGTTTTTTTTCATCAACACATTGCTTAAGTGCTTCGATTTGCATCTTTAACTTTATTTATTTGTGCTATAAATCCTTAAATAACATCACCATGCCTGTTTTCTTGAGCTCTGTCATTGTGTGGGAATTTCATGTTCTTTTTGTTTTTCAGAAATGGGATTTTCCTGCCAAATTCGAGTCCAGTGTAAACAGTGATTTTCACTCAGAACATGATTGTACATTAGGGGACGCCTTGGGTTTACGTTGAAGTGACAAAAATACTACAATTTCACATCGAAGTTGTGTCAATGATTTATTTGGTTTATCAAGTTATATCAGTTCATTACAACAGTGTATGTGCAGACATAAATGAGCTGTCTCACAGATGATTTATTTTTTGCTTCCTCATGTGTCAATAAAACCAGTCGTCTTAACTACAGAGCAAAGTCCACACAATCCTCTACATTTTTTACAATTTATTTTAATATTAGAACATGCTTAGAAATTCATAATGTGCACCAAAATACACACATGTACAGACAGTGTTAATGTCTGATTGGGTGATGTTGGCTATGATATTTGCAGAAAAATCAAATCCTGCCCAGCAGTATTGGTCGTTTGTACACAATGTCATAATCAGGTTTTGCCATTTCCAGTGATCATGTCACTGACTGTGTTTACATGCACAAAATGTTCTGGATTTTGCACTTATTCAGAAGAACACAATATTCCTACCAAGCTGTTTACATGGCCAATAAAATAATAATATTTTGGTAATATTCCAGGTTACATGCAGCAATGCAGAATCTGTTAAACCTGCTGTTGAATGTCCTTCATCATGTCAATATGTATATATATATACTATACTATAATATAGTATAGTGAAACAGCTGGAGCCACTTGTGGCATTTGCTTCTTTGCATCAGAATAGGAAGTTTCCACTGGTGGCCAACTTGTTTGATCATGCAAACATAGCTTCCCTCTTTTATTAATTAAACCACCTTCTTTAACAGGTAAGTGTTGAGATCTCCATATCCAAGTCTTTCATAACGTTTCAAAGTAGGTGTGTTGTTCTGACCAAAAATGTGGGCTTTCTTTTAGGCATGCATCTCTATCCCCCAACCTTGTGTGTTGGTTTGTGTACGATGCATCCATGACAACGCACAGAGCTGACTGTAAACATGCAAGACGCCATGTGTTGCAAACTGGTACAAAACTTAAGTTGAATTCCAAATGGGCTGTATACGTGTCCAAAGAATGCCATTAAAACCCAAATAATACCAGCACATCTCAAGTCTCAATCGGAAAATGCTACATTCACACAAAGGCCTAAATTGGAATATCCAAATGGAATATGCTGTTCACATGACCTGCATCAAATTCAGAACATTGTTAAATTCAGAATAATAGTGGAAAATTGGTGTGCATGAAAACATAGCCACTGTAGTGCAGTCATCAGGTGAGTTGCCACCAAATGTTAGATGTTTTGAAAAGCTGTTACGAAGGACTGGACCCTAAAATTCAATAGAGGTAGCAAGTCTGCACTTAAGTGTTATCAGTAGGTCACAGATCTTTGCAAATCCAGCAAATTAATTTTAACTTTAAAGACATTACATTGCTATTTATAGTATTTAGTGGCAATCAAATGCAACCAATTATCACAACATACAGCAGTTTCTACCAAATCCTCTTTTTATTTTCAACACAGTTTGCGTCAGACAGATTAGTTTTTCTGTTTTTCATAGATAAAGTGAAATCAAAAGGAAGACAGCCTATCAAGAGCCAACAGCTGACTGCTCAGGAACTAACCTGAAGCAACTTTTTAGCACAAAAAGGGTTTTCAAATGGGGAGATACTGTACATGTGACCTGCAGAGAAACACTAATATTGCAAAGACACGCTCATTTTGAACTAACACTAATGTAAACTGCAAAGTGTCTATGCATTCAGAAATATTCATATTAAAACATTGTAAAAGGCATTTTTGTGGTCACTTAGATTGTTTGGATTTGTGTGAAATAAAATGAAAATGACACACTCCATTGAGTTCCAACCTGGCCTTCAACGGAGAAACAGTGAAAACAGAGCAACAGCCACTAACAGCAGAACACAGAATAAGAGCTCCATATTTGTGTCTTTCAGTCACTTGGGCAGGTGCAGTGTGAAGACGCTGGCCAGCAATATTGTTCAATAATATTGGCTGTTCCGAATATTGTTCGGAACAGCCTAGCACGAAGGGTGCTGCATCACCAGTGTGCTCTCAGCAGAGTCCTGCGACAAGCCCTTCTGGACCCCAGAAAGGAAAACAAGGAGCTGGCTGCAGAAAATGCGGCTCTGAGGGAGAGGACAGCCAGCAGGGAGCTCAGCTGGGAGCAAGAAAAAAAGGTGCTGCTGGATGAAAGGGACTCTTTACTTTCCACTCTGAAGGCTTTAGAGCCCACAAGAGCCGGTCAAAAACAGTTCCATACTCCGTGCGAGGAGATTAACAGATTATTTAGAGAAAAGAAGGAGGAAATCTGCTCTTTAAGAGACCGTCTGCACTTCCAGAAGATGGAGATGGAGAAGGTCAAGAAATCCTGGAAAGTAGAGCAGGACCAGTTCAATGAGATGAAACCTTCCTTTGACAAAGTAGCGACACAGTTAAATGAAGAGTGGGAAATGCGGTGGATTGTTAGACAGAGGGAGACAGCCACCGAGCTGGAGACTCTGCAGCAGGGCTGTGAGAAGAAGGTGAGCCAGGTCATCCAGGACAAGGATGATCTGATGACCAGTGTCAGAAAGGGAATGATGGCATTGGAAGAGGGGAAACGTGGCCGAGCTGAGAGCAAAGGAGATGGTTACACCACATCAGCTGATCATTCTCAAATGAATAATAACTTGTTGGATTATGACATATATTTCAGATTCAGCCTTTCAGAGAAAATACTGAATTATATGCTGTCTCTGCCTTTTCAGCAGCTCGCTTTAAAAATGGACAAAGAGAAGGCAAAGATGAAAAAGGAGAAAAAGAGTGCAAAGATGACGACAGGAAAGATGTTCAGGATTCTGACTTTATTCTCAGAATGCAAATAATTTTTTTCACAGGTGGCACTTTGGGCCTCTTAGTACTAACTGAGCATGGTTTAAACACCACAGCCTACCTGAGTATTGTTGCTGACCGTGTCCATCCCTTTATGACCACAGTGTACCCATTTTCTGATGGCTACTTCCAGCAGGATAATGCACCATGTCACAAAGCTCAAATCATCTCAAACTGGTTTCTTGAACATGACAATGAGTTCACTGTACTCCAATGGCCTCCACAGTCACCAGATCTCAATCCAATAGAGCACCTTTGGGATGTGGTGGAGCAGGAGATTCGCATCATGGATGTGCAGCCGACAAATCTGCGGCAACTGTGGGATGCTATCATGTCAGTATCTCTTAATCTAATCTAATCTCTGAGGAATGTTTCCAGCACCTTGTTAAATCTTTGCCACCAAGAATCAAGGCAGTTCTGAAGGCAAACGGGGTTCAACAGCTGCTATACAGAGGTCAGCCACTCAAAACAAACTGTATAATAATAAATACTGTATAATCAACAATCTAAACAAACCTTCACCATGTGAATCGTTCAAATGCTACAAGAGGGTTTCTACCTTGTATCTAGTGAGAGTGTATGATTATCAGACCCCCTGACCTTTGACCCCTGACCACAGTTGAGCAATCTGAAGGTCTTATACATTTTCCAATGAGTTACAGTAACTTGTTTTACCACCAGAGGGTTCAAGAGAGCAGATATTAACTTTCTCTGGGCTTCAGAGATTTAACAAATAATTTACAAGATAAAACATGATATAAGATGCAAAAGACTATCATCACGATGTTCTGACAGAGGACAGTTTTTATATCAGTTTATAATATATCAGAGAGAATGAGATGAGTAGTGAGACAGAGCCTTCTCTGAACTGATTCAAATAACCCTCAGTCACACTAAAAGGCCTCAGCATTAGGATAAGTGTGTTTCTGTGACTGTTTGTCTGTGTGTGTATTAATAAACAGGGTGTATGCACAGCTGTGACTGCATGAGAGGGGATTATAGTCAAAGTGTTGCAGCAGCCTGTAGCAGCTTGTATTTTCTCAGCAGCACAGAGATCGTATTGAATCATCTGAGGCCTTGACTCAAACTATCAAGCAAAAACACTTGTTGTTTTTCCCATTGGTTCAGCCAGCTGAAGTTTGGAGACTACATAAGACAGGCCGACTCTACCACTGTACCTTTGTGAAGACGTGTAAGTGGACAATGAGGGTTGTTGTTGGTTTGCTGTTGTTGCTGCTGGCTCTGTGTGGGTCAGGGGCTCAGGGGGAGGGTGGAGGCCTCGGACAGGTGGGTGAGATCAGTGAGTTTCAGGAGACAGCTCCAAGAGATGCAGCTGAGGAATCCGCTGAGTCAACCACAAAGCAAACCACCCACATCTGGGCAGAGGTGAGGGCACTGAGAGACATGGTGGTGGAGCTCAAGGTGTTCGTGCAGCTGCTGCAGTTTTATATGAATGTGGTGTGACTTTAATCAGTACACTTGTAAACACATCAAAAGTATGAAAGAGAGATATCAGCACTAATAGAACGAGGGAGGTGATGGTCTTTGTCACAGTTTATATAATGAATGATGGAAGTTGCCGTTTTGAAAAAGCATGAGGGTCAGGTTACTGTATATAACTTGTTGTGCATGTTAACAGTCTGCTCTGCTCTGTAATTAACTGTCACTGCATTAACTCCAGACTTACAGACCAGACTGAGCAGCAGTGAGAGTGAACTTCTCCTCAGCAAGTCCAGGATTGACCAGCTGGAGAGAGAAAATGCAGGTGATGATTGTAACACACACACACACACACACACACACACACACACACACACACAATTTTAATGACATAATTAATGACATGATTTACTTTTTTTGTGTTAACAGAGAAACCAAAGGTGGCCTTTTACACAGCTCTGACTGATGACAGAGATCTAGGACCATACAACACCAACATTACACTGAAATACAGCAAAGTCTTCACCAACATTGGCAATGCTTACAATCCAGCTACAGGTAATATACTGCAGGTCACATGATCATGTGTGGTCTAATAGATCTACATGAACATGTTGTTACTGTTTTCCATTTTCTATTTTTACTCCATAGGTTTCTTCACAGCACCAGTCAAAGGGGTCTACTATCTCCAGTTCACTGTGTGTGGTAGCCAGGCAGGTCTTATGGGTGTGTATGTGTACAAGAACAACCAGCGGATCATGTCTAATGTCGAGCGAAAGGAAGACATAGGTTCTGAGTATTTGACTAACTCTGTTGTCTTGGAGCTGATGACAGGAGATGAAATTCACCTGGTTCTCCCATCAGGCCAGTCTGTCTTTGACAATGAGAATAACCACAGCACCTTCAGTGGCTCTCTTCTCTTCACACTGTGAGGGTGTTGTTCAGGCTGATGTGTGATTGACTTGTCACACACTCTGTTGTGCCTCCAAGACAAACATCTGTACATTTACTGTATGTATCAAATAAAGTGATTCTGACCTCCTTCTTGTGTCATCACATCAAAACAACACTCAAATAAACCCAAGACTAATTGAAGTTCTGGTTGTCATCACTGAGTGTATGTCTTCATACATAAAAGCTATATTAGAAATTTCCATGAACTTTTAGATTAAAATCTGAATCGCACCACGCTGTAAAGCCTGATTGAAATTTTTCTGATACACCACATGAGCCACATTAACCCGAGTTGGGATGTAGGCTGGTAAAAGAAAGAGACAAAATCTATGTTGGAAACTGAAATGTCAGACATTTGTAGAG
The DNA here is from genome assembly GCF_041903045.1 of Epinephelus lanceolatus. Classification (NCBI taxonomy): domain Eukaryota; kingdom Metazoa; phylum Chordata; class Actinopteri; order Perciformes; family Serranidae; genus Epinephelus; species Epinephelus lanceolatus. Next base: position 31,845,674 of record NC_135744.1, read on the forward strand.
TTGTGGAATTCTTAAAGTATGGAATCTTGCAATGATATACAGGTTAACCACAGGATGGCAGCGTTTGTGTTCATGTAAATAATTTTTATAGGCAATCATTGATCTTACAGACATCTTTCTAGTCAAAGATGTGCACTAATACATCAAAAAATCGTGTTAAAAACAAATATCTGTTCATCAATGCATCAAAATACAAAACAAGCAACAACTATGTACAGACACAGTGGATCAATGGTGTTCTAAGCCGAGAGTGAAGTCACAGTGCCTCTGTGTGTATTAATCTGAGTTTCTCTGTTCTTTGCAGAGGTGAAAAAAAAGTACTAGAATATTGTACTCAAGTAAAATTAGGCCTACTGTTGAGTGGCATCACTCGGTTACGTGTGCTAGTGGAATAACATAAGCAACATGACTCTCCAAACCAACAGTACATTCAATCTCTATAGACAGCACTTCACAGCCTGTACATACAACTAATTATCAGCTAGTTTTAATTAACCAGAAAAGAGACACCCCCTGCATAAATGATCAACAATAAATTAAAAGTCTTTGGACACCAGACTTGCAAAGAGCAATATTAAGATACACAAATCAAATAACTCGACACTACTTATAGAAATAGCAGACTTGCAAAACACATGTACACATGTACTCTTGTGTCCTGTCAGCAAAGTTCAAAAGCAAATTGTGCTGGTGTTGTGTGATAATACATGCAAATAACATAAGATGCTGTAGCTATCTTTTTGGCAAACAGAAATGTCTTTGATGTTAAATATAATCAGATATTTCCCACTGGATCACTACAAATCTCTCTTAGTATGTTGGGGACAGATAGATGAACAGATAGATGGAGATTTATTGAATTATTCAACAATTTGGTGCAGTATATTTTTGATCTGACGGGGTCTAATGTTTTTGTGTGCACCACTAACCACGAGATGGCAGTGTTTTTATAGTGCTATGAGACAAGCATGAACATCAGTCCTGATAAGTGGCCTACTGGTGGGTCAGAACTACAGAACTTTATTTCAAACATTTTTGGCTTTCTTCAGTGTAGTTTTATTTTTAAATAACCTGCTCATGTATGTAGATACAATTTTAGGAGTTTTTGTCAATCTCTCCAAAACACAAGGTTGTCTCTTAAGTAAAACTTATGTGTTTAAGACAACTGTCAGGCTGAGATTATGACTAGATATGAATGCTACTCCACATCTGAATTTACAAATCCCCAACAACAGATGTTTCATAAACCTGATTAAAAGACAGAGTCTGAATCCTCCACAAACACACCGTGCCTCCCTCCTCTAACCCTGCACACCTGCGCTGTCAACACACTCTCTGTCAAACCAGTTTGTCCTGTAGATTTTAATAGCCAGAGAGAGGACTGAAAGTCCAGGGGGATGCTGTAAACTATAGAGCAAAGGTTCTTTTCAGGTCATGTGTGACATGTTAACATGTTTAAAACATTTAGATCAGTGAAAAAGACTGGCTCGATTATATTACAGTCATTTATTAAGAAGTAGGTACGCAGATATTCACCAATAAAATCTGTACATCAAAATAAACATAAAATCTCATTTCACAGTTGTGACAAAAATATGTAGAGCTCATCAAACGAGCACACATGCTTGAGTATAAAATTCCTTAGTATCAAGTTAATGTAATGATGGAAAATAGGCTCAAATTTGTTGCATTCAGGGTGCTGTACATCCAGCAGAAACAAACAAGCTAATAAGTTTGAGGTAAAATTTGTACTGCAGACGGAATCATCCTCATTTAGTGCATTTAAACAGTGAGAATGAAAAATAGTTGATATCAGTGTAATGCTCCACATTAACAGGTCGAACATAACATGCCAAAACAAATGTCAGTGATGTAGAAGTCCATTTCTTAAAACAATGACAAAGATAGCATACTTCATTTGCACCAGGATTGATTTTGTCACTGTATTTGCTCTTAAACTCAACTTAAGCTGCTATTCTCCTTCATATTAACAAATGTAGACCAAACCTTTTCCCTTCTGTCCTTCTATCAAAGCAACATGGTGAAGTATGAGGATAACTGTAGTTAAAAACCATGAACTACTTTGCATGTAAACAGTCACAAAATAAGTGAACTACTATTTCTAAATAACTCTTAGTATGAAAGACTTCTATTGTGTGTGTAAACATAAGTAAGTATAGATGTGCTCTGCATTTGTGTGTGTGTGTGTGTGTGTGTGTGTGTGTGTGTGTGTGTGTGTGTGTGTGTGTGTGTGTGTGTGTGTGTCCATTTTATAGGTATGTTCTTGCTGGATTTGTGGACACGTCCTCATTGTCACTCTTGACTGATAAAGTCTCTTCCATCTCTGCTCGTTTGAGCTGAGACTTTGTAGACGGTGCCTCACTGTATTCAGACTTTGTTGACTCCGGCCTTTTCAATTGAGACTTCGTTGATGGTGCCCATGATGTCTCTGACTCAAGCCTCGAGTTCTGCTCGGACCCATCCTCCCAGGGAGGCCTTGTGTACAGCGGGGGCTTTGTCGATGCCCCATCGTAGCTCTGAGACCTGGGAAATACCGCTCCAACAGGCTGAGCTGTTGCTCTGCTGCGCTGAGAGCCAGTCTGGTGGGACCCGTTGGAGGAGCGGACCACCAGGTAGCGGACAGAGGGGCTCTTGTCTGCGTCGTGGGCTTTGAGGGGGCATGTTGAGCTGATGAACAGACCCCCTCCCAGAATAAGCAGGATGGATGCTCCCCAGCCGATGTAGAGGCAGGCTCCAATCTCCCTGCGCTGAGCATCTACAGAGGCACTGTAGAACTTCCTCACCACAGCCCCAGCTGCCCACGAGGTGGGAATCAAACACAGCAGCCCTGTGACAATCAAAACTGCCCCTGCTGCTACAGCCACCTTGCCCTTAACCCCACCTCCTTCTTCATCCAAGAAGCGAGTGCACTTCCCTCCAACAAAGGCCAAAATGAGGCCTATGCTGCCCGTAGTAATGGCGAGGACGATGAGTGCCCTGGCGGCCTGCAAGTCTGCGCTGAGAGCAAGGAGAGACTCATAAGGTTTACACTGGAGCTGCCCTGTGCTCTGGACCACACAAGTCATCCAGATCCCCTCCCAGATGGTCTGGGAGGTGACGATGGTGCTTCCCACGAAGGCCGTGACCCGCCACATGGGCAGTATACAGCTGATGATGACCCCTGCCCACCCCGCGAGGCACAGGGCACTGGCGAGCATCTGTATCCCCATAGAGGCCATGATGCAGAGGTGGTAAAGAGATCTCTGAGGCTGCTTGAGAAATCCTCACAGACTGGTGAAAAGTGTTCTGATGTTTTTATGTTTCTCTGTGGAGCTTTTCTTACTTTCACTCCTGGTGACTCTTCTCCTCTCTTGTATTTCTCCGTGAGCTTTTGTTTGTCTTTCTCAACGTGTGATGTTGCCGTTGTCACATGCCTCCATTTTCTCTTCCCACAGTTGCAATGTTGTTTAAGTATCTGTCCCAGGAACGCAGAGACTTCTCTGGCTATTTCAGTTGCCCGTCTGGCCTTCAGCAGCTTTTACTTGACTCCAGGTGTGTTCCTGTTCAGTCTCAGTTCATTTGTTTACAGCCTACTTTTCCTTTGTCTCTGCCCCTCCTCCTTTGTATCCCTAACTGCTGTCCTCTCCTCCCCCTCTGTCTCCCTCTGTCCCCTCTCTCTTTATTTCTCTACCTGAGAGTTCTCTTTCTTTTCTGTCACCTGAGCGGCTGCCTGTGTGCTACTGGCCAGGTGCACATGCACCACACCTACTCTATAGGGAAACAAAAGGGGAGGAGGTTGACAGAAAACCAGAGCAAGAGAGAGAGAGGTAGCTGTGAAACCGTGACATCATATTCCCTCCCTTATTATCTTTGTCTGACAAGATTATTTTGGAAACGATGAGCTTTAGATGAGGCAGAAAGAACGATAGACCTCTGGGCTTCAAACATGTTTGAAGATAAACACTCATGAGACATCGTCTTGATTCTGTCACACACCATCTTTCTGTTGAAACGCTGAATTGGATTGAACATTTTAAAAAAAAGAGGGATTTGATTTGGTTCAAAAGTTAATACTTGTGTGGGCTCAGTGTGTGTGTGTTGCATCCTCTGGCAAGACTTTTGTGCATGTAAATTATGCGTGTAAGCAGAATGCATTCGTGTAAGCAGAAACGCAGGATGCAGAATGATGTGAAACACAATCTCCTGGGGGAAAACCAGTTTCATTCTAACAGCGGTGACTGCGCAGAAAAAAACCCTGTTTGAAACATGGAAAACCTGTCTCTCTCCACACACACACACACACACACACACACACCCTAGCCTTTTAATGAGGCTCAAAATAATCTTTAATCTTGCTGTCCTTGTAAAGTTCAGAGGGATACTTTGTTCTGTCTATTCATTTTGCCCCTCACAACATTTATGACAAACTCAATTTTAATTTCTGTACAATTCCTTACTCTTAAAGGACACAAGAAATCTTGCTCTCTTGTGCAAAAGTTTACAAACCTGACCAGTTTTACAGGAAAAAAGAGGGATTACTACACACACACACACAAACAGACAGGTATCACTCAGTCTCTTTGTTTATTTAACAACGTCTCTTTGGCAGGAAGCTCACATTGTGACACAACCTGTTTGCAAGGATTCTTTCATGTACACTGGAAAAACCAGATCCACAGTTCAGCCAGTTCTTTGGCACGTTATCCCTGTAACTGTTCTTCCCTTCAAAGAGAAAAAAACACAGTGACAGGAGGTCTCAAGAAAACAGTCTCACACACTCACAGCAATGCGTTTTACAACTGATTTAAATGTTAACAGTATACAGATAAAAACACTGACTCAGAAAGTTATATTCAAACAGCTTCTTAGTGAATCACTTACATAATCATTCTAATTTGATCGAGAAATAGCAGAAATCATCAGATTTCAACAGAAACAGTGACTGCACAGGCAGATTTCATATAAATAGATAATGTATTTCACATATAGCAGTCATATTCTGAATCTCTCATGCCATGGAGAACATCATGTGTGAGTGTTTGAAACATAAACAAAAAACTGTATGAAAGTGTCCAACTTATAAGATAAAAAAATGCAAACATTTATGATTCTTATGGATGTTTTTAAGACTAAAACACATGCACAAGTTACACGTTCATATTGCAAAAGTTCCCAACCACATCATAAACATTATTTTTCTGAATGAACTTATCCTCATGGGACAAACAGAAGGTAAAACTTTCCTAAACTCTTTGTCTTATCACTTTCTAACAGACTGTCCCAGTTCTGCTTCTCACTGAAGATCTAAACGTAGGCCTTGCTGCTTTCCATAGAGCGAGCCTTGGCGTACTTCACATCATAGTCATTCTCATCTCTGGGGGGACAGGAGCTGCAGAGGAGGCCCCCACCCAGGAACAGCAGCCCCGCGGAGCCCCAGCCGATGTAGAGCGAGGCTCCCAGCTCCCTCCTCTGAGCGTTGGTCATGATGGGGTTGTAGAAATCACGAATGATTGTGTTGGCGGTCCAGCAGACGGGGATCAGCACCAAAAGGCCTGCGATAATAAAGACAATTCCGGCAGCGATGGCCACTTTGCATTTTTGCCTTTCGTCCTCCACAAAGTTGGTGCACTTGCCCCCGACCACACCAAGAAGGATCCCAAAGACCCCAGCGATGATGGCGATGATGGTGAGTGCTCTGGCAGCCTGCAGGTCTTGGGGTAAGGCCAGGAGAGAGTCGTAGACTTTGCACTGCATCTGGCCTGTACTCTGGGTCACACAGTTCATCCACAGACCCTCCCAGATTACCTGAGAAGTGACGATGTTGGCTCCAATGAAGGCTGTGACTTTCCAGGTGGGGAGAGCGCAGATGATGATGCTGCCCAGAAAACCGATGATGGCCAGGGCCAAACCCAGAATCTGTCTTCCGCCAGACACCATGCTGAAGCTCTGTCTGTCTCTTCAAAGAGGTGAGCCTGCGTGCTGCAGAGAGCTGGAGTAATTCGTCTGTGAGGAGCGGGCAGAGGTTTTTATTGCCCACTTAGAAGAACAGGGCTACCTCACTTACAGGTTTTCTGTTGTTGAGGGAGAAGTCAGAGGAGGAGTTTGCCGCCGTCGCCTCTCAGCTGAAACTGGTTTGTGGAGAAATGTCACCTGACCAGATTTCCTGTCAACAGAGATGCACATAGAGCCCCCAAAAGGTCAAATATCACTGAAATACAGCACGCAGACAATTTGTCTCTCATCAACACACAAGCAAGATGATTTTGAAATAATTTACCAGTAATGAAGACACTCAAACTGTGTTTATTTGGAGGATATAAAAGACTCAGTTTCAGTCTTAGTTTCTACTTTATTGTGATTCATTTCAAATTAAATGAAACTGTTTTTCACACCTGTGAGAGCATCCAGGTGTGATTTATTACTCATGTCACCCAGTACAATTATTCATGTTGCCTTAAAACAAAAAAAAAATCACCTCTTAAATCCTCAAGTAATGAAGCTCCTCTTGAGAAATCAGAATTCTTACAATATCAGTAACAGGTAACAGTCATCCACTGTGTGTGTAAATGCTCATGAGTCCCAGACAGAGCACATCACTTCCTGAGTGATTACACTCACGCCTATCGATACCAGTAGAGTACAATGACATGTAGGTGTTTGAATGCACACATGACAACATCCCCGCAGGGAAATTCCCTCCTGTTCTTCTCACAGCAGAGGGGGGTCAGCAGAGCACCGCCTGTAGATGTGGTCAGTGTTCACTATGCTGCTCAGTGACACAGCAGATAATGCAGCAGGTAATGTGCAGCAAAGGTTTTCCTCTAACGCAAATCTGACACTTCAGCAAGTTTGTGGCACTTTAAAGCTGTAGCAGAGCTTCAGTCATTCATTCACAAACCAGAAAAGAGTATGAAATAAGGGTAAAGTCTTTTCCACAGTCTTCAGATTATGATTGCTGTCTTACAGGCCTGTGATTTTACCCCTAAAATACAAATTGGCACCAGGCTACAGCAAAAGTGAGTATTCATACTTTTATTTTAATCTAATAAAAATCTATTTTTTTTCAAGCACAACTCAGAAAAACATGGAAATGTCATATATGACTTGTGTGCTACTATGTCAAGAGTGATGTTGCCATATATGTTACCTGTGAGGCAATATATTATTCTCACATACATGCATTGTCTGGATTTATGAAAATATATGTTCATAACATATATGAAATACCTATAGTAAAATCTGTATACAGCAAAATTTCAATTAAAAGTCCCTTTTACTAGCCCAGTGTGGCTACACGTTTTTACAAATAAACATCTTTCTCAATAAGAAGCCTGGTCTGGTTGCCAAGCAGTTAATTTTTTTGTTTGTTTGTTTGTTTGGTTTTTATAGATGTTCTTCGGGTGTATAAAACCGGGTTGTTGGCCACCTCAAATTACATGTCCAATTTCAACAGATCAAAAGAATTAAAAGGGTTTTTTTTAATAGAAATTACTCACAATTTTAAACAAATACTATTCATACTGGTTTAAACAAACAATTTGATTGTATTTTTTCATCTTTGCTGAGCAACAGTTTTTGTGTGAAAGGAATGAAAGGCCTGTACCAAATACAGACCTGGTGAATTCAGTGATTTAAACAAATAAAAGCCCGAGTTTTACAGTATGTAGATATATTAAAAAATATCTATATGATAGATTTTTATACAGTGTTTTATGTTGCTACTATATATGTTATGGATATACATTTAATTTACATATGCAAGTTTATTACAATAACATAATATACAAAAATAGGCAAGACATACATGTTAGTTAATAAAATTGTTTCAATAGGTTTCATTTTTCGTTTGTTATATATTCTGTGACTTCATCTGTAAATGCATTTCATATATGGAAATTCAATATTTGTCCATAGTATTACATTTCCATATTGGCATTATTGTATTATTATTTAAGTGTGGTTAAAGAGCAATGCAAGTTATAAAATTAATCTGTTAACATACCATTTAAATGACGGTATTGAATTGAATTTCACTAAATTGAAATTATTTCACACTGTTAATGGATGTCTTGTTTCATCTTGTACAGTACCAGTTCGTCATTGAGGTAAATTAAGTTTATGTTCAAACCTAAGACTCCATTTTTTTATGGCTGCACCATGAAAAATATACTGGAAGTGTTTGGGATATTTTGAAACTCCACTAGAATTAGAAAGCAAATTTTCCAAGTTAGAAAAATGTTTGGCTGCACAGTATGAGTTTGTAATGACAGCTGCTTGTAAACCCAGAAATCACAAGTAATAATAACAATGGTATCAAATTTTATTGATCCCTCCAAAGAAAAGATCAAGACAGTGAGCATTAATTAACATGTGAACAGAAACAATCAGTGACACAGTTAAGTGATTGCTGTGTTCAGTCGTTCTCAGAGCAACGATCCAGGCAAATCCATCCAGATTTATACAGAATTAAAATAATATTCACTGCGCACTGTTGTGGCTCTGCTGGGAATGTCACGCACCAGATTTGGATTCAATCCCATGACTAAGCCCTTTGCCTTGTCTGGTGTCCCTGATCTGTATGATGGATTACGACCAAATGTCCCCTGCTCAGATCTTGGTGGTGTCCGCAGAGGCTGATAATACCGCCCACTCTGAGCTTGATTATGTTCATGCACTTGGGCTTTGTGCTCTATCATCCTACTTGGCGTACGATGGTCAGACATCCTTGAGGAGTTTGGTCCTATAACATCAGACCTCAGAGTGGCCATGTGAGATGCAGGGCCGCTGTATTGAGTGTTGGTGCTGTACGGCATGTAGGTGTAACGGGGAGGTGGGTTTATCTGCTTCTCCCCACAGACGCAACAGATCAAGGCACCACCGAGCAGGAGCAGCGCAGAGGAGACCCAGCCTATGTAGATGGAGGAGCCCACCTCTCTCTTCAGGGCTGCAGCCACTAAGGGGTCATTGTAGAGTGAGATGGTTGCTGCTGCTGACCAGCTGACTGAGATCAGGCAGAGGATGCCTGCTAGGATGCACAGAGCTCCACCCACTAGACACACCTAGAAATACAAAGGATATCAGTGAAACCATATATATCTATGCTCAGTGAATATGTGCAGAAATTTTCAGATTATAACATATTAATGTTATTTTGATGGCCTCAGTTGTTTATAGAGAAATGAGTGAGACCATAAACTGGATGAATTAGACATGAATTAGACATTTTTACTTAATTTTAAGGCTCTGTTTTGCAGAAGGACCACCTTTAACATTTGTATTATTTATTTTGATATTATTCTTACACAGTGCAAATTCTTAAATACATTTGTGTTTCTTCAAATTACCACTAACATACAGGATCCATAGCCCATAGCTAATTTTTCACCAGAGGTCCTCCATTTGTGTTTTTTTTTTGGGGACAGTAGAATTCTTAAAAACTAAAATAAACTCATTGCCACAGTGTAAATATTATAGTGTTTTCTTGCAAATCCCCATAACACCCAGTCTACATGATATGAATACAACTTCAGCACTTTTTTGCTGGAGGAAGAGTTGGTTGGAGGCTCTGAGGGATCAGGTGGAGCGCCACTACAGTTGACTACATCTCCTCCAAGCAGGGTGACGATGAAGCCCAAGAGGCCGGCGATGATGGAGATCAATGTGAGGGCCCGTCCAGCTTGGATGTCAGAGGTCATAGTGATGGATGTTGTGTGTCTCTTGCACTGCATCTGACCTGTGGCCTGAAAGATACAGTGTAACCACAGACCATCCCACACCTAAGACAGAGTCAGAGAGAGGGACCTTTCAGCAAGATATAAACAAACCAGACAAGATGTTCATTAAGTTTTGTTGTAGGTGGATTGGTCCATAAACTCTGTAGAGCTATTAAAAGAATACCTTTGAAAAACTCAACAGCAATGTCTCTTTCTAGAATTCATGAACTGCTTTTTCAAGATAATCCATGGACCTTGTTGTGAGCAGTTTAATGTAGGAACTATTTTCTTACTACCAAACTACACCCGCCAACCGGATCACCGTGCAGAAGGAAGCGTGCATCTTCTGCTAGCTCACCTAGCACCACTGTGGCAGCTCATGTTACAGCTCAGCCGAGGAGGACGCCATTGGTGTTTACATGTCGCATTGTCACAAACACGAGCCTCTCATTCATGAGTAGATGCTCACTTCCTATTGCACTGTGATGCAGCTGGTGGGTGTAGTTCGGAACAAAAAAACTAGCTCCCACATGAAATGCTCACAACAAGGTCTGTGGATTATCTTAAGTAACTGGGTCATGATATCTGGGAAGAGACATTGCTGTTAAGTTCTTAAAATGTATTATTTTGATGCTTTGGGCACCACAAGCTTAGTGCCATCTCGTTCCACTATATTCAAGAAAAGGCAGACATCTCTACGGTCAATATCCCCATCACTCTGCAAGTTACCCCAAAAAAATCCAGCTTGATAAATAGTGCCACAGATAAGAAGAAAAATATGTATTTTTGATTTGGGGGTGAACTGTCCCTTTAAAGCCCTTTTATATTTTATGTTGTGTCATTTTGTAAATTAAAGTGACGAAACCGAGCATTTAAATGTAATCTAGCATTGACAAATGTAAATTTAATGACTTTCGTGTTACATAGCCGACTCTTCACACTTTCATATCGACCCTCCATGCTTTGCTGAGTCTAACCCCCTCAGTTTCAATCTGTAAGGTGTATCTGTGGTTATGGACACAGCATGATCCCAGTTAACTTGTAGCATGTGAAATGAATTTCTCTGTGATGCATATGGACTTACCGATTGTGCTGTCACAATATTTGCTCCCACAAAAGATGTCTCGCGCCACATTGGCAGTCCACATGCCAAACACACTCCTAAAACACCAATCAGCACCAGTGCCAGACCCCCGATCTTCATACCCTTTCCTCCCATTTAAAAAATATTAGGTTATATAGCAATTAATTTTAAAAAGGAAGCTATTCCGCCAAAAGTATCCACTGTGACTCCAGAAAAGGCATTTCTCTGGTCTTGTTTTTGCTGAAATAGAGAGTTAACTGCTCTTTCCAGCTGCTATGTTTTTCTGTTACGTTCAGTAGTCAGATGACACAAAGATCAACAGGGATATGTAAACGTGGTCCCGAGTTGTGACCCATCTGTAAATATCACAAAGTATTCAAACACCTCTGAGCTAGAGCCAAACCAAGTTTTTCAGGTTTTTATACACACTGAGAAGGCTGATGTAGAGCACAGAGGTTTCCTCAGTGACATATTTTTCTTTTATCTAGGCATCATATCACTTAAGATAATCTTCATTTTTTTCTTTCATTCAAGCAACTTGTGTTACTGGCAATAGGCTGAAAATTGCAGCTGTATAAATAATAAGACAGAAAAAAATGCAGAGCTTGTGCAAAAATACAAATATACAAAGTGAATTTATTGTTTTGTTAAGATATAAACATACAAACATTCATAGTTTCCTTCATTTGACATGGCAAAACATGCCCATAAACAGCAAACATGTCATTCAACTACTCAAGTGGGAGGAAACAGATGGGGAAAAAGTCGACTAGTGAACTGAGACGTTGTGTCATTTACAGTTTCACAACAGTTTTACAGTTTCTATATGTGAATCTAAAATGTGAATGTCCCTATGTGAAGCCACTGTTGGGTTTGTCCTATCTGGGCTACTGTAGAAACAACCAGGCTGACTCCTTGGAAGAGGACCTGCTCCATAGGTAGATGTAAGTGGCTCATTCTAAGGTAACAACGACACAACAGTTCTTATTCTCAGGTGATTATACACTGATGAAAACATAGTTATGAATATTCTATAACATTTCTGCCATTAAATGTCCCTAAATGCTACACAGTGGACCTTTAAAATATAATGTTTAAGTCTGTGATTAAACACGACAGCAGTGATCTCTCAGGGTCTTATTTATATCTTGCTCTGTACATATTAAAAAACATCACATAAACCCAGATCTCTGCATGAAATATATATAAAAACACAATATACAAACTATTGGCTCAACCATTTCATCTTCATTTTTCATTCTTCACTTTAAAATCAAACATAAACACTGTATGTCCTGGTCATGCAATTCACTGTACACTTCAATGTGCTACACACTCTAATATTTTACAAAGATTAGTTGTAAAAAGTCAGTATAGTGCATTCAATTAAGGTTGAAATTAACATTAAAAGAGGCTTTGATCAAAGACTTAAGCAAAGAAAGTCCATCACAGTAAACACAGTATTTTCAGCTGCAGTATGTATTTGACGCCATGTCCTCTCCTCTTCTCTCTTCTCCCTGTCCTCAGCATCTGTAGGTGCTACACAACACCCCTCCTCCAATAACGAGCAGAGCTCCAGACGCCCAGCCCACATATATGGAAGCCCCGAGCTCTCCCCTCCTCTCCGTGGTGGGCAGAGGGTTGTAGAAACCTGTGATGATGCTGTGAGCTGACAAGCTGACAGGAATAATACACAGGAGCCCTGCCAATATAAACACCAGACCTCCAGCCAGGCCAATATTAGCTTTGGTCAGCCAGTCACGATGAAAGAAGTTGGTGCAGCGGGCCCCGACCACAGTGAGCCCGATGGCCACCACGCTGACGCCGATGGAGACGCAGATGAGAGCCCTGGAGGCCTGCAGATCCTGTGGTAAAGCCAGAATGGAGTCATAGGCCTTACACTGCGATTGACCCGTGCTCTGGATCACACAGTTCATCCATAAACCTTCCCAGAAGACCTGAGAGGTGACGATGTTTGCCCCAACAAAGGCCGTCACCTTCCACATAGGCAGTCCGCAGATAAGGATGGTGCCAAGAAAGCCGATGATTGCCAAACACACACCAACTAGCTGAGTCTGCATGTTGCCAAAAAACAAGTCCAAGACATGTATCCAAGTTTGCCACAAAGTCAAAGAAGACAAAACAATCCCCCGTCAGTTGAGCTGGAGATCATTTTACCACAAGCATTCACTCGGCTGTAAATGCAGCAGTGGTTGTTTTGCAATGTGGTTTTGCGCTGCATGTTGAGAAGGACGAGCAACAGGGAGGGGACTCTGCTAGTTTGTGGATCAGGTTTCCTGCTTGTCCTGATTCCTGCTCTTTGTGATAAAGAGGAGGCGAAAGCTGTTAAAAGCTCTGGTGTGTGAAAGACTGCTCTGTGAAGCAAAACAAAGGACTCTGATCACAAATCTTAAATGAAGTACTCATTGTAATCATTTCCAGGAGGAAAGCTTTCACATATCTTTAGGTCAGACTTTATATAAGAATCATTTTAAACCTGACATGACATTAAACAAATGCCTGAACAGCTTCTTTAAAAAAACTACAAAAAGAGCTTGGGGAAGAGGAGAAACACACACTGATGAAGAGAGAGTAAAGTATATCAACACCTGTGCACCAGTGTGATTCAATCACCATGCACTGATTGTAAAACTTTGGGTGCTTTCTCACCTGTAGTTCAGATCATTTAATCGACACCAGAGGGAAAAATGGTACATTCTTGCATTTCAGTTCTGGTTTGGTTCCTGCTCACACTGCCTTGACACACTTGTTTTTACAAACAAACAAAAGGAGTAGACATGGCGTTCTGTTGACTGATAGGACAGTTTGGCATTTGAAATCCTGCATCATTAGGACCCACGTGGGAAAGTCAAATTCTGTTGACTGAGAGAGGTTTATGCACTAAGTGTTTATATTTATGATCTTTGGTGTCACAAAGAGATCATTGTAAGCATTATTAGTAGATTATGAATAATGACTGACATAGAGACAGGATGAAAAGGAGGTGTCTTGCACCGTAATAATTCGGGGGTTAACACTGTGGGATCAAAGTCACACATTTGGACTTAATGAGTTGACAATGGAAATGGAGTTGGATACTATCATGGCAGTTTTGTTTTGTTTTTTTAAATATGTTTTTGGGCATTTTTTTGCCTTTAATGGATAGGATAGGTAAGTGTGAAAGGGGGAGAGAGAGGGGGATGACATGCAGCAAAGGGCCACAGGCTGGACTCGAACCCGGTCCGCTGCGGCAACAGTCTTGTATATGGGGCGCCTGCTCTACCACTAAACCACCGACGCCCCTGTCATGGCAGTTTTAACAGCTTTTAATCAGGGAAGATACCCATGCTGACGTGCATATGTGTTACTGTGGTTACATGTATGCATTAGCACAAATAAGTTATGGGATATACATGGCCTTTATCAGGATCAATTATGAGAATGCAGATAGATTTCACAGTCAGCAGATGGATTTATTATTGGTTGTTGATATTATTCATGCTAAAGTCACATAATTATAAAATCCTGTGACTGGTTCGTTTTCTTTCAAACCACAAACAAACAGCAGAGACAAACGGACGTGAGTTCATTCTATCCAAACCAAATGGGATAGGTGTGGAAGCACCTTAGAGAAACTTAAAGACTAGGAGATCTTTCCAGAAGTGTCATACTGGTTTTGGAAATATACTGCAGATAATTAGATCTACTGCCCGTCCTAAACTTCATGAATACGGAGTGAGTTGTTTAATCTCTAAACCACTCACACAAATAGTGTCATATTTTGGAAATCATGTTTTTGCTGAGAAGATTGATACCACTCATGTCTTTACAGTAAATGATGTCAAAGCTTAGCTGGTTAGCTTAGCGCAAAAACTGTCCCAACAGTAACAACCTCCACCTAACATTTACAGGAGGATGTGAGGCAGATTACTTCATGGGCAGACCATTTGTACTTAAACATAATGTACCAGGTTCATTTGTTGGTGATGGTAGGAAGGTTGTTATTTTTGGACTGAGCCAGGCTAGCTGTTAAGAAATCTTGACCTGTCTTGGGAGAAAAAGCATTAGTGTAATTAAATTAACCACTGTATTTACCCTCTTCTTGACTTGTCACAGGAAAAGCTCAGGTGCAAATTAAGTGTCTGAATTCCAGTTAGCTTGTTTATATTTTAGGTTTCTGGTATTTTGCATGCTTGGTCACTGAACACTTAAGTCTGTTAAAGTTAGTTAAAATGTCTTCTGAGAGAGAGGCCGATAAAACTTCATTCTAGATACAAAAAAAAAAAAAAAAAAAAGTTCATGCAAAGTTAAGACAATTCTAAATCAATGCCCTGCTCCAGAGTAAGTGAGGCTGATGTCAGATACAATGTCTCCATAATTAAGTGGAACACACGTGCTTTTCCTACCATGTCCAAACATCTGTCAAAGACCAATTGCATGAGTGGCACGTGGAAAGTTTCCAACCCTGCTGTAATATGACGGCAAGTGACAGATTTTCATCCACTACAGAGACCCTTTAATGAAAAGTTAACTTAAAGTGACTCACTAAAACACTTAACCTAGAATGAACTGCAGAGTAGTTCCTGCTGGCATTTACTGATCAGTTTTTTTTAAAAAGTGGTACAACTTTAACACTGGAATTAAAGAATTTAGGAAATGTGGATGAGGCACCAACTAGGTTGAATTCAGCCAAGAATTAAAGGCTTTAAAGCAAACCACCATCTTAAAACCTTTGTCTTTCACCTCCCACACAAACAAAGGCAGTGATCATATAAAAAAGTTTGATTTATTAAAAACAGTTAAAAACACCTGGAAATTAAAGTTGAGACTATAAAACAATACTTGAGTTCAGTCCAGTTTCTCGGAGCAAGAGAAGCATGCAGTCATTTTAAACATAGGCTCCTCCACTTGCTGTTGAGCGTGGGGCAGAATATTTCACAGAGTACCTGCTATCCTTATTCTGTGGACACTGGCAACAGAGAAGTGCCCCTCCAATTAACAGGAGACCTGCTGATCCCCAACCGATGAACATACATGCTCCGAGCTCTCTCCTCTGTGGGTCACTCAAAATGGGGCTGTAGAAGTTCCTGATGACCGCATTGGCAGACCAACACACGGGGATCAGGCACAGGATACCACCAACGATGAAGAACACCCCCGCAGCAATGGCTACCTTGCTCTTGGCCCCCTCATCTTCAATGCAGTTGGTGCATTTCCCCCCTGCGACAGCGAGAAGGATTCCCATGAGGACGACCAGGATGGAGATCACAACCAGGGCCCGGGCCGCTTGCAGGTCACGGGGCAAGGCCAGCATGGAGTCATAAACCTTGCACTGCATCTGTCCGGTGCTCTGCTTCACACAGTTCATCCACAGGCCCTCCCAAAAGGTCTGCGCTGTCACAATGTTGTTTCCGATGAATGCAGACACCTTCCACATGGGCAGGGCGCAGATGATGATGTCTCCCAGGAAGCCGATGGTGGCCAGAAAGATGCCCAAAATCTCAAGACCTGCAGACGCCATGTTTGTCTCACGTTGAGCAGCAGCGGCAATGAACAGCAGAGATTGGAGTTCCCACCTGCAGCCTTTTTACTCATGTGGTAGGGCTGTGGTCTCTCCTGATTGGGTGTTCAAAATTGTCCATATTGAAAACACATGTGATCATTAAGTTGGCCCCATATTGTCAGCAACACACTGGTGGAAGTTGAGATTGCAGCTTTACACATATCAAATGTTTTGCTTCAAATGAAAATATAAACTGCATCAATCATTTCTGAAATATCTCCACCCGTTCACTTTGTTTATTAATCTGAAATAATTTCTATTATCTAATTTACTCTCCATTATTTTTTTTCTCTTGATTTGTGAAGTATAAGCAAAACATGAAGAAAGGCATGTGCCCTTTTATTTAAAGTGCATGTGATGATTTATTGTTCAGCTTTCATCTGACTCATGAGAAGAAATAAGACGTGGTAGGATGTATTTTCTTTCTTTTTTTGCATTATGTAACAAGACTGAAAATATTATCTTGTTTTACATTCTGAAGTGTCTCTACAGACCTTAAACATTACATTGTATTGATGGCTGCCTGCATGCCACCTTATTTCATGCTCTTTCACCAGTGCAGCAATCAAGCAGAGTGACTCCACCTGTGCTGATTAACAGTGAGCCTCAGTTGACCTGTTGGGTTTGTTTGTTCTTACTCATGCTGATCTGAGTTTTTGAACATGTGCCAAACATCTGTATCAGAATGAACAACAAAGATGTATCAAAACAAAGACAGTAAAAATATGAAGGATAGTCCTGGAGATATTCCACAGAGAGTAAATATGAGATGATATTAAAACAGCAAATCCCTACAGGAACATATAGTGTAGGCCTAGATGTTAGTATTTTACCAAATAAAAACATGTTAAGTTTTATATTTCGAGCTTTTAGTAAACTTCTATAAGACAGAATAAAGTTTAATAATAATTAACTACATCTTATAGCTTATCACACTGGCTCCCAATCAATAACACAATGGTGACTGAACCTATAGCCCACTGATTAAAGTACTGCAATATTAATGTATTTGCAATATTATGAACTTGCATTATGTTACTGCTAATGCAAACTGAACATTTCCTCCTGCTGCACCTTCACATTAAAAGCATTTTGGAGGAGAGACATAGGCTGACTTTTATTGTGAAGTACTCACTGGCCATGCAGTGTTTGTCAGTGAGTTAGCACTTACTGCTGTCATTCATCAAGAATGTATCTACAAAACAAGACAACAGTCATTTTCGGCATTTGCATAGAGTAACTGAACAAGGAGGAACAGTGAGTTGTCAGTTGAAGAGCTGCAGGCGACAGGCGGCACACCTCCTATTTAGCGAGGTAACCGTTTCACTGTCCACAGACTTGTGCCATGTGCAGCATGCTAGAAAAAGGCCAATTACTGTCTGAACTCTGTGACCTGTAGTATTAAAACACATTTACTGTTGCCACAGTAACTACAGGTGTTGCCATATCCACCAGGTCTGAAATCTAGAGTGGCTATGGCTCACGAGGTAGAGTAGGTTGTCCACTAATTGGAAGATCTGTGGTTCAATCCCTGGCTTCTCCAGTCTGTATGTTGAAGTATTCTTGAGCAAGACACTGGACCCCAAATTGCTCCCTATGGCTGATCTGTCACTGTGTGAGTGTGTTAAAAACTGAGTAGCAGGTGGCACCTTGTGTGGTAGCCTTGATATGAATGTGAATGTAACTTGTGTAAAAGGTGCTTTATGTGATCGGATGACTAGAAAGGTGCTATACAAGTGCAGCCCATTTACAATTAATATATACATATATATATATATATATATATATATAAAGAGCCTTAAAGTAGAGCTTTTCTCATACATTAAAAAACAAGTGCAGGGGAGGATTCCCCAGACCTACCAGCAGAGGTCCAGGAACGTCCTCAAATCCCAGCAATCCTACTGTGTATCTGACCTGTGTGGGGCTGCTGCGACTGGATTTGCCTCTGGGCAAAGATGAGTGAGGACAGCAAATGTCAAAAGGTTGAAAACAGGCAATTAATTTATTATACACACTGATAAATAATATTAATGTTTGTTTACTGACTGTCCCCTGGTCTCTTGTCATTTTGCAAAAGTGGCTCCTGGGCAAATCAAGTATCCTTGCTGTAGACACTTTGCCTGATTTAGCTGTTCTGATTTTTTTGCGTATTGATAGTTTCCACAAACTGTCAAGTGCAACATGTGGTGCTAGAGCTGACTCAGTGTCTTGTACATTCGGCCTGTACTAGCAGGTGGTTTATTGGTTACTGTGACAACCTCAAGATGAGCACTGCATCAGTTTATACTCCCTTTTTTGTATTTATTTTCCTCCTTAACACAGATATGTGGATATGAAACACACACACACGCTGATGAAAATGAGATTATATAGTTAAACAAGGTTTAATAATATTAAAATATATATATATTTTTAACCGAATTAACGTTTCTACTTTTCATACAGGCAGAGCTTTTCAGTCTCTCAACATACTGAGGCCCCTGCTTGGATCCACATCCTATTAATAACCCATTATTGTTTGACATTACTGGTTTGCAAAAGACTTGATATTAATATTTTAAACAAAGTCCATATTGTACAGTATTTTTTCACTCTATTAAGTTAGTTTTTCATGTTTCAGTTTTTACAACATCAGACATTTACTGTAACAAGCTTTTGACTGAGCCACACTGTTTAAGCTTGGTTTCTCTCTCAGAGCTCTGCTGGGGCACCACAGGGCCTCTTTGTAGGAGAGAAACACCTCTGAACCCAAAGGCAGCATGATGGATGTTTACATCTGAGCAATGAAGCCAAAGCTCACCCAGAGGCGGGGGCTGCTTCGAGGCATCTGTGGGTCATATAAAACTTTGCCTCAGTGGGAGAGCTTTCAGTTGGCAGCCCAGTTTAGAACTGAGACAGCAAGAAAGACAAGGAGCACCACCGAACAGCAATGGCATCTTTAGGGCTGCAGATTCTGGGCGTCGGGCTGGCGGTGCTGGGATGGATTGGAAACATACTGATCTGTATGCTGCCTCTGTGGAAGGTGTCTGCTTTCATCGGGAACAACATCGTGGTGGCTCAGACTATCTGGGAAGGACTGTGGATGACCTGTGTGGTGCAGAGCACTGGCCAGATGCAGTGCAAGGTCTACGACTCCCTGTTGGCCCTGCCTCCGGACCTCCAGGCGGCTCGGGCTATGGTGGTCATCGCCATCCTGTTCTCTCTGTTCGGCCTGCTGCTGTCTGTGGTCGGAGGGAAATGCACCACCTGTGTTGGGGACAAGGTAGCAAAAGCCAGAGTGGCCATGTCCGCAGGTGTTTTCTTCATCCTGAGTGGAGCTCTGTGTCTGGTGACTGTGTCTCTGCCTGCTAATACTATCATAAAGGACTTCTACAACCCCATGGTCCCAGACGCCCAGAGGAGGGAACTGGGTGCGTGTTTGTACATGGGCTGGGGAGCATCAGGACTACTGCTGATCGGTGGTACTCTCCTCTGCTGTCAGTGCCCGACAGGAGGAGACCGGTATAATGGAGCAAAGTACTCTGCGCCTAAATCCACAACGCCCGGGAAGGAATTTGTCTGAGTAGCTGCATTACATGAGAAGCAGCACCCTTTGAAAAGCACCTGACTTTACATACAGCACAAACCTGTTGCTTATCAATTTCTGATTTGCATTGTGACTAACTTTTGACTAACACATTGTGGCCTTTTGTTTCTGTGACATGCAAGAGACCCTATAAGACATGTGCCATGTTACAATAATGCAACATGAAGTTAAGATTGAAGCTTAATTTGTTTGTTTTGTTTTGTTATAATTTCGATATTAATTCACTCTCAGACTCTTCTGATGTTTTCATTCATCTTCTTTTGTGCAACATAAGCACTTCAGAAAAAGTCATGTATTCATCGTGTGATTTGTTTTCATTCAGACAATAAACTGAATTTTTGTCAGCAATGTTTTTTTGATATGCCTGATCTGGTGGAATATAAAGTACATTTACTTGAGTACTGTTTTTACATAATCAATTTACGATACTTATCTTAAACTATTATTCTATGCCACATTTCAAGGGGAAATATTGCACTTTTCACCCATTACTTATTTAACTGCTATAGCTTTTTTTTTTTGTTAAATATTAAGATTTTACACACAAAATGATGTTAAACTTAGATGGCGTGATACATTTTTAGAGATTAAACTATCTCACAGGATCTAAGGATAGAGGATGTTGTATGCCGTATGGATTTTAAAGCTCCTTGTGGTTTGTGATATTGGGCTATATGAATGAAATTGACTTGACTATATAAAATAGTTTAATTTAGCTCCACCTTGACCAACTTAAACATTAAAATGTTGCTCCTACATTCACATTACAACCCAATATACAACACATGAAGCACACAGTCTTTTAATGATTCAGCCACTTTAATAAAGGCTTTTTGGTATTTTCCTTTCCTGTGTATGCTTTTGGCAGTGGTTGTTCTGCAGAATGAGTACCTTTACATTTGATATTTTAATACACTTTGTTGATAATACTTCTGTACTTTTACTGTGAAGTAAATATAATTTTAATACAGGACTTTTACTTGTAATTTACTATTTTGCGGTACTGCTGCTGTTACCAAAGTGAAAGATCTGAACACTTCTTTGGCCTGCTCTCATCCGAGTGGCCAAAATGAAAACAGACCTGAAGTGAAATATTACAGGGACGTATTGTTTTTTCTTGTCAGACTGGTTTAAACTGAAAACCATTAAAGAGGTTCAGGATAGATCAAGCTGACAAGACTTGGCAGATGTGTTCTCACTGGGCAAAGTGTAAATATCCATTCTTTGGAGATATAAAACAGTTCCTTAGCAACATGAATCGGAGCATACACAGCGCACTGTTGTCTCTGGCAGTGACGTCCATTTTACTCAGGACAGAAACCCTAAATTACCATCTTAATACAAGGGCGGAGGATTACACCATGGCAAACATCTCAGGCAGATACAGTAAATTCCCAGGAGTCTACTCCCCCAGATTCCTGAATGCCTTATCACGTTTATTGAGAAGTTCAGTTTCAGTTTTATTACAGTGTTGTCTGCAGGTGCAGAGTGAACAGCAGAGAGGAATGTATGAACAAAGAAGCTTTATTTCTGACGGTTTAAAGATAGTGACTAAAATGCATGACTAAAAAACACTTTACAACCGGATTCAAGCACATTGTCTAATATCAAAATCTGAATTCATCCAAATTGTTTGGCTTTCACAACTTCTCTAGGCAGCAGTCTAGACAATAACTTATAAATCAGAGAAATTTAATAAAGGATGTACAGTATGTATTCAGGTTTAGAGCATCACTCCCTTTATGAAGAAAACAATTCTTGATAGTGGGCATGTTGTCCCGAAAAATAATATTGTTTCAGAGAAATGTTACAGGTTTTCAGCCTTCAGATTCACAATAGGGAAAATATTTATTTGTAACAAAAGAAGGAGAAAAAATACATTTCTTTGTGAAAAATGATAATTGACAGCATATGTCAACCTTTTGTTGGTACACATTTTATCTGGAAAAAAAATCAACTACCAGACAACAACTTTACTGGGCTGTCTTTTGTACCTTTAATGGTCCAAATTGTTGATAGAGTTTGTGAAATATTTCAAAGACTGAGAAGCTTTTTCTTCTTTATTACACCGCTTTCTCGCTCATGTCAGCCTTAGCATCAACATTTTTGAGAAACAGATCCTTCTGTGAAACTTTTCATGGGAGCCTTTACAAATTTTAATAAAAATCACTGAGACATTTTATTCTGCAGTTCTAGCCCAAAAAACTCACACATAGTCCACGTTTGAAGATACGGTTCTTACAGGGGCAAACTTGGCAGGCATGTAGGGTCTTGTGTCATCTTTTGGGGGGCAGTTGTTGCAGAGCAGGCCTCCTCCCAGCAGCAGCAGCCCAGCAGAGCCCCATCCGATATAGAGTGCAGCCCCCAGCTCCCTCCTCTGAGCCGCGACCACCAGGGGGTTATAAAAGTCCCTGACCACTGCGTGAGCTGACCACGACACTGGGATCATGATCAGCAAGGCGGCTATTATGAAGATCACTCCGGACACGATGCAGGCTTTGGCTTTGGCCACTTCGTCCTCCATGCAGTTGGTGCACTTTCCTCCTACTACAGCCATGAGGATACCGAACACCCCGACGATCACAGAGACGACCACCATGGCCCTGGCAGCCTGCAGGTCTTGAGGCAGAGCCAGCATGGAGTCGTACACTTTACACTGCATCTGGCCCGTGCTCTGGACCACGCAGTTCATCCACAAGCCTTCCCAGATCACCTGGGCCGTGACGATGTTCGCCCCAACGAAAGCGGTGACTCTCCACATGGGCATAGCGCAGGTGATGATGGTGCCCAGCCAGCCGATGAAGGCGAGCAGCACACCCATGATCTGGAGGCCCTGAGAAGCCATGATAGCGCCACTGCAGCCAGGACTCAACCTCTACACTGGAATAAGTCGCTCTTACAGAAATGCTCACGTCTTGAAGGTTTTAAGATTGCGAGTGCATAAAAACCCAACAGGGGTTATAGCTGCTCTCACATACTCCTCCACTCTCACACCTGCTTGAGGAAGTGTTTGCTGTGCTCTGATGCTGCGAGGTCACACTGTGAGAAGATAACTGATTCCCATTGTGGTTCAGACTTTCAGGGTGGAGTTTCTGTGCTCCCAGACAAAAGGGGAAAACTGAGATCTGATATCCACAAACCTTGTTCTCTCTCTGTTCATTGTTCCCACACATACAAGCTTTGTTACCTCAAGCAAGACTTTGAGACTGGGAACAATGGCTCCAGATCCCACCTGTGCTCGCACACAAACACATACCAACCCATTCACACAGATCAAGCCTTGAGCAAACACAAACTCTAGACTTAAGAGTTGGGGTCAGCATATTCAACTAAAAACAGATCAGGAAGTGGATGTTTCTAAAACAGGAAAAAGTTGACAAAGTTCTTAAAAATGCAATTAAAATCAGTCACTCAATCTCAGACACACTATTGTATTAAGGTTTGCATATTTAATTAAGGGACTTGCATCAGATCGGTCAAAATAGATTCCTCGAGGCAGGAAATGCTGTTAACTTTACAAGATCGAAGCAAAGGGATGTGGATATTTCCTGACATACTATGTGCTCTCTTAACAAATGAAAAATTGGTCCTGTGAGTCTGTATAAAGCACAAACACCTTTGCCCGTAGGCTCACAGTTTAAACAAAGACCTGTTTCCAACCACCTTGCCTCTTTTTTTTTTCTGCCACACCTAAACCTGATCTACAAGAATGTCAGACAATAGATGCTTCTCAAACTGTCTGAGGGTGTTTTGTTTGGAAAAAGGGTCCTTGTTTTGATGTAATGCGGGGGTGAAGAGACAATTCTGTGTCGCTAAATGTGTCAAAAAGTATATAAAAAACAAAGAATACAATAAAAGTTGCAATTAGAATTTGATGATATGGTGATTTGCTTTGTTTTAAGACCACTGGATGAAACATGTTTAACAGCTGTTGTGTGAATGCATGTGAAAATAAAAGGCAAGCACAAGTGATCTCTCATTTGTAAACAAAATATTTATTTACAATTTAAGTGACACATCATGAATCTCATAGACATGGTTTACAAAAATAACCCACATACAGCATTTCAACTTAGGTTATAGAATATTCATACCACTCAGAAAAGACTTACAAATGACTAATATTCATATCATAAATCATACATACACAAATGACTGTGTTAACATATAAAATTTAATTTCCTCTTTGGGTGTGGTTCCCTTCTTGCTGCTGATTTCATCCAAACACTCTCATGAGGAGTAAAACTCAGGAATACTTTTTGCTCAAGTAACATCCTGAAATATCAACACTCAAAACCCAGCAGCACCAGTGCATCTGTCCCAGTAAACATTGCTTTGTGGAAGATATTTACTGACTTCTAGATCTGTTTCAGACATAGTCTTTCCCGGACGCTGGTGCTGAGGCCTCAGATCTGCCTGCTTTGTACCTTGCAGTGTAGGAGTCGTCATCCTTAGAGGGACAGTGGCAACAGAGCATTCCTCCTCCGATCAGCATCAAGGCAGCCGCCCCCCACCCGATGTAGAGTGCAGCACCCAGCTCTCTCTTCTGGGCGCTGACCATCAGTGGGTTGTAGAAGTCTTGGATGATGGTGTGGGCCGTCCAGCAGACAGGGATGGCTAAGAGGATCCCAGCAATGATGAACATAACTCCAGCTGCAATGCCCACCTTGGACTTGGACACCTGATCCTCCACACAATTGGTGCATTGCCCCCCAGCTACGGAGAGCAGGATAGCCATGATGCCCACCACGATGGCGACGATGGTCAGGGCCCGGGCGGCCTGGAGGTCAGGGCTGAGGGCCAGCATGGAGTCATAGACTTTACACTGCATCTGGCCCGTGCTCTGGTGCACGCAGCTCATCCAAATACCTTCCCATGACGTCTGCGAGGTCACGATGTTGCTGCCGATGAAGGCAGTGACCTTCCACATGGGAATGGCGCACACGATGATGGCACCAATCCAGCCCAGGATTCCCAGGGCTGCACCCAGGATTTGTAGCCCAGCGGACACCATCGTTGACGGCTGATTTGTTCTTTGAGTTGTTCTTGACTTGAAAGCCTCTCTGTAGACTGTAATTCCTCTCTGGCAGTGACGTGAGCCTGTGAGTTGTTTGTCTCCTTCTGTGATGGAGGCAAGTCCTTTGTCAGTCAGGTGAGTTTACTGAATGGGAGAGGATTCAGAGGAACAGGTACATATGATCTCCTCCCTCTGAGAGAGGAGGGGCCATGGAGGAAAAACAGCTAACCATCATCAGTCCCTGCTCTTCAGCTCCACTCCCCCAAACTCCACAAACCCATAACCTGTTTACCCTCCCCCACCCATTCTGTCTCATTAAGTCTAACAAAAGAAAGCAGGTGAAACTGCTTTACATGTAGCACCACATGCATGATAAAACACACAATTTAACACAATATAGGCATCTTATCAGAGAAAAATTATAGTAACATAACATTTATTTACTTCATCTTCCCTCTGATAATTACCCCTCCCCCATTTTCAGTTTCACCTCATGCAGCAGGAGGGTGGAGTAACGTCCTGAGTGAAAGATGACTCAGTCTGTTTTGAATGACGATACCTCTGACAGAAATTTCCGACGGACCAAATTTGGTCTTGTGCTCAGTTATTTTGTTGTATTACACCTTCGCAAAGTATGGCTGACATGCTGCTGGAGTCCAAAAAAATATCTAGAATGTCGTTACTCAACTGTGTCCGTTTTACTGTGTGAAAGATGATTAAAGGTCTAGTGTGGAGGATTTAGTGGCATATTGCGGTGAGGTTGCAGATCTGAAACTTATTCCATGTGCTAATTATGTAGGAGAACTATGGTGCTCAACATTAAAATGCAAATGGCCATAACTAGGTCAGTGGTTTGGTTTGTCCATATTAGGCGACTGTAGAACTACATGGCAGACTCTGTGGAAAGGGATCCACTCCGTATGAAGATTTAAACGGCTCAATCTAAGTCTAATCCATTAGACTATCTAATCCATTCAAACAAAACTAATATGAAAATTAACACGTTGATACTGAACGTATCAGTGTTCACTGACAATGTATTTCCACCAAAATAGCCAATCTCACAACACAGTATCCACTCTTACAGACAACAGCATTCTTTTTTTGTTCCATTATTTTCATTAACACTTAACAAAAATCATGATCTTTCCCAATCACAGCCAAAGTGCATTTGTTGCCTAAATCTAAAACAGGAATCTGTTTGCTAACCTGAAGTGTCAATGTCCTCCAATTTTTACATTGCCACAACAACGTGATTAAGAAAGCAGGTCAGTAACATAAACAAGTAATTTCTAGGAGACAGGGTTGGACTGGAAGGAAGACTTTAAATTAAAATAATTATCATTTGTCTGCATGTGTTGAAACTGTCTATATTTGGGGTCAACCTTTGCTTGAGTTTTGGAGGGAGACATTTTGGTGTCTGTTACAGTTATTTTAGAGTGCTGTTCATCACAGCTTTAGTGTGTTGACAAGTTGCACGGTCTGTTAAATGTGACATAAAGAGCCAATGTTTATGCTCTGGTTTCGCAGCCTGGCTGGAAAATTTTATTATTACTAAGACTGGGGAGGAAATCCTTGTGGGTAGTTTGAGATCCCCTCTATAGTCATAATTCAAAAAAGTTTAGTGGATAGCCCCTTGAGATAAACAGTCTCGAACAGTCTTTTCAAGGGGGTTCCAAAGCAAAACATGTAAAACACTTCATTACAATGGACACAATCACAGCATAAAACATAGGCTACATCTAAAGCTCTCATTTACCAACAGACCTCCACATCATTCCCATAAGCCTGCAATATCCTCACATACGTAATAAAAGGGACATATATGCCACAAGACACCTGGAACATCAATATATCACTACTACTACCAATTCGCTCTTTGTGTTCTGTTGGTCATTATTTTGATCCACACACACACAAACTCACTTTCAGATTTGCTCAAAATTGCAATCATGGCAAAGAAAACAGTTTGAGGTTTTGTGAGGCCGTAAACTTCCAGAGGAAGAGGTTGGCACTGTGTGGAACTGAAACTGTGTGTAAAACTGGAAAAACTTTCAACTTGTTGCTTCAGCTAACAACATATTATCAATTCTTGGTGACTCTCTTTGTATCATTTAGTAACAATTTTCTTTTCTCTCACATGGTAGGTAGAGATGTGTGTGTAAAAAGCAGAATCCTTTATGTGCTTCACTGTAGCTGTATTCAGTTTTATAGCAGGCCTTCTGCATTCCTCAGTGCTGTTGTTGACCGGTGTGTACACAGACAGTGAAAAAACCTGACGCACACTTTGTCACATACTTGCAATTAAATCACTTTAATAAGGAAACACACAACGTGTGAGGCATGTGACCCCTGATATAACTCAGGTCAGTCATCCCACAAGAAATCAGACACCAGCATCATTTCATGACACTCGCTGATGTTAGATAAATACAGAGTTCATGAGGTAATGAACTGTGCCTTTTAGGTGTTCTGTTACTTTAAGAAATAACATTTCTCAAAACAAATAGAATTGAGGTTAAAACTGAAGAGGCTGTGCGAAATACAGGCTGAGGTCGGCTCTGAGAGAAGCTCTGTCATTTCCAGTCTGTGTGTGTTCTGTGAATCAGACTGAAGGCCGATTGTAAATGTGAACATATAAGGTTTTTTTGTTCAGAGGAGATCACAGAGATGTTTATGTGAAATTGGTGTGGGCAGAGTTGGGAAGGGCAACAAAGAGGAGTCAGTTTAAGAGCAAGTACTATGATATATGACGTATCTGACAGGTCTGGATTTTGCAACTTTTAAATATTGTAGCCTGACATGAAAGAAAAAGTTGAACTCTCGTCAGGTCAGCTCCTCTGTCTGCTGTTCACTCCTCTGTCCAAAGGGAGGCAGCAGCTTCTACTTTCAAGATGTCTCTGTCATTTTACTTTGTTTTTGTGGTGTGTCTGTTTGAGTACATGGAATACGGGAAAAAAAGTCCCTTGGAGGGTTAACCTGGACAAAGAGGAAGCAGAGGAAAACTGTTAACAACATCTTATCTGATTGTGTCATCCAGTGTGGTGTGAACATGTACATTTCATTTTTATAATGCCTATTATGCACCAATAAAGTAGTCCACTATGGTTTTGTTTGATCTACTGGTGCTTTCTATGCACAAAGAGAAAGAAGAATGCCTGGGTGGTTGTAACAAAGTGGCATCAAAGAGCCTCTGACTGCAGTTTTTAACGTGTCCATAAATCTCTAAGCAGCCATTAAATCCAAGGCTCTCTACCTCTTTCAAAGGACTTATTACTTAGTAACTGAACATCCGCTTATAGTGGTGTTGCCACCGACCAGTGACCTAGTAAAATCCCCATCTTTCTTTGAAAAGGGCAGTTTGAAATGAAAGGCTGTGATTGGTTAAGAGATATTTCAAAGATAATTGCAGATATACAAGTGTGATTTTGATAGAGAAAATATTCATTTGACACAGTAAATTTAATCAATATAGAACTAGTAATTCTTTTGCATTTTTTACAGGGTGTAACATGTTCCTCCTCTCAAGGCAACAGTTTATAAACTAGCTCTGTCTCATCTTGCTAAACAGACTGTTTAACAGCCCAGTATAGTTCATACAGTCAAAGACAACGTGCTGCAGTTTCTGTGGCCAACATGTTTTCACTTCCATAATGTCAAATATTTCAGCTTGGTCAGTCGCCCTACGCATCAAACTATGATGCTCCAGGTACCCATCTAGCAACAAATTTAGATGTGTTAGTTCCCACTTTTTACATGCAAAGTGTCTTTTTAAAATAAACATCTTCACACAAAAAAGGAGATTTCAGCAACAAAACTGCTTAGGTTTGGATAAAGTATCATGATTTGGGTTAAAATAACTACGGTTGTAACATAACGTAAAATTCACAAGTATGTGACAAGTGTTACATGACATACAGCATGCCATGTACAGTCAGGTCCATAATTATTTGGACAATGATACAGTTGTCATCATTTTGGCTCTGTACACCACCACAATGGGTTTTAAATGAAACAATTAATACCTGCTTAAAGTGCAGACTCTCAGCTTTCATTTAAGGCTTTTTTCAAAAAATGTAGTATGAACCGTGTAGGAATGACAACCATTTCTTCACACAGTCCCCCGACTTTAAGGGCTCATAAGTATTTGGACAAACTAACATAATCATCAATTAAACAGTCAGTTTTAATACTTGGTTGCAAATCCTTTACAGTCAATGACTGCCTGAAGTGTTGGACACATAGGCATCATCAGATGCTGGGTTTCTTCCCTGGTGATGCTCTGCCAGCCCTTTACTGCAGCCGTCTGCACTTCCTGCTTGTGTTTTGGGTGTTTTGCCCTCAGTTTTGGCTTCAGCAAGAGAAACACATGCTCAATTGGATTCAGGTCAGATGATATGACTTGGCCATTGCAGAACATTCCACTTCTTTGCCTTAAAAATGTCTTTGGTTGCTTTTGCAGTATGCTTCAGGTCAATGTCCATCTGCACTGTGAAACATCGTCCAATGACTTTTGAAGCATTTGGTTGAATCTGAGCAGATAATGGTGCCCCAAACACTTCAGCTTTCATCCTGCTGCTCTTGTCAGCAGTCACATCATCAATAAATACAAGAGAACCAGTTCCACTGGCAGCCATACATGGCCATGACATAACAGTACCTCCACCATGCTTCACTGATGAGGTGGTGTGCTTTGGATCATGAGCAGTTCCTTCCCTTCTTCCTTCTCTTGTCTTCCCATCATTCTGGTAGTTGATCTTTGTTTTATCTGTCCATAGTATGCTGTTCCACAACTGTACAGGCTTATTAGATGGTTTTTGACAAACTCTAATCTGGCCTTCCATTTTTAAGGCTAACCAATGGTTTGCATCTTGTGATAAACCCTCTGTATTTATTCTAGTGAAATCTTGTCTTGCTTACAAGAGCAGCAGGATGAAAGCTGAAGTGTTTGGGGCACCATTATCTGCTTAGATTCAATTAAATGCTTCAAAACTCATTGGACGATGCTTCACAGTGCAGATGGACATTGACCTGAAGCATATTGCAAAAGCAGCCAAAGACATTTTTAAGGCAAAGGAGTGGAATGTTCTGCAGCGGCCAAGTCATATCATCTGACCTGAATCCAATTGAACATGCGTTTCTCTTGCTGAAGCCAAAACTGAGGGCAAAACATCCAAAACACAAGCAGGAAGTGCAGACGGCTGCAGTAAAGGGCTGGCAGAGCATCACCAGGGAAGAAACCCAGCATCTGATGATGCCTATGTGTCCAACACTTCAGGCAGTCATTGACTGTAAAGGATTTGCAACCAAGTATTAAAACTGACTGTTTAATTGATGATTATGTTAGTTTGTCCAAATACTTATGAGCCCTTAAAGTTGGGGGACTGTGTGAAGAAATGGTTGTCATTCCTACACGGTTCATACTACATTTTTGAAAAAAGCCTTAAATGAAAGCTGAGAGTCTGCACTTTAAGCAGGTATTAATTGTTTCATTTAAAACCCATTGTGGTGGTGTACAGAGCCAAAATGACAACAACTGTATCATTGTCCAAATAATTATGGACCTGACTGTATGTCAGCTTCACTTTTGGTTTCACATGGGATACAAACACAGGGTGAAAGTCCAAATTAAATTCAATTACAGCAGCAGCACTTGATAAATGATCGTTGAATCGATAACAAACCAGACAGCAACAGCTTGTTTCATGAATCAGACGTCTTTAATTCCAGTCTCTTAGTTAGTGGTGATTTTTCTTCTATTTTACTCAAATAATGGACGTAGCCTATGTAACATTACCTATTGTTTTGTGGACTGTTTTGGCGCCTCGAATTTGGAATTTTTGCCGTTGCCTTCTTGTTTTTTGGTGGGAGGTTTCGGAGCCAGAAGTGACCAGATTTGGATGAAAGGGTGGAACTTTGGAGCAAGGGATGGATGTGACTCATAGACTGTTGTGACACCTCACAGACAGCCTGTCAGTCAGTGGCCCAACCTTAATTATGCATGACTAAACTGTTACTGGGATAGTTCACGATCATTATCAAGTGCAGCAGTTGTCCTTGACATACACGGCATGCTGTATGTGACATAACATTTGTCACATACTTGTGAACTTTAAGTTTCATACATCAGACGTCTTTAATTCCGGTCTCTTAGTTAGCATTCATTTTTCTTCCATTATACCCAAATAATATACATAGCCTATGTGATGTCGCCCATTTTGGAGCCTCGAGTTTATAATTTTGGCTGTTGCCATCTTGTTTTTTGGAGCCAGAGGTGACCAAATGTAGATGAGATGGTGGAGCTTTGGAGCAATGGATGGATGTGACTCATAGACTGCAGTTACACCTCGCAGACAGCCTGTCAGTCAGTGGCCCAACCTTAACTATGCAACTAACTGTTACTGGGTGAGTTGTATAACATGTTTATGTCTGCTGTAAAGTTAGGCTTGTTAACATAGGGCTCTACAGTGCCTGCCTCAAGTGGTCATTCAATGAACTGCAGTTTTCAGCACTTCCATGTTGGCTTCACTTACAGCCCTGGAAGTTGCTGCTTGATTTTACCACCAAGTGAGCCATTTTTTTTTACAGTGAAAGACTTTGCATATATGTTAAACAACGCACAACATACTTGCAGTTAAACTCATTCCCTATGCATGTTTTAGACTGATAGTGGGTCAGATCCAAATCACATTTCACTCTCCTGAAGCGTGACCTGTACATATTTGAAACACTGAAACAAAAGACATAAATTCATAAATAAAAAAAAAAACACAATAAAACATCTTTATATGTCAACAAGTACTTTAACTTCAGATTGTTGCAGCTCTTCCAGCAGGACAGTATCAGTAGCTTACTTCCTGAACTGGTATTTTTATAACTGTCTGTCTCCCCTCCTTTATTTAAGTTACTAAGGTATAATCAGTGTGCTGGCAGTTGTTGCTGACCCATGCACATATTGACTGAATTTCGCTTGGCAGTGTACCAAACAAAAAAAACATGTTACTCACACAGTGCGCCCTCTGAAATACCCTCTCCACACACCCACTTGGATATGATGATAGATCATTTGTGTGTTTTCTCTGCAACTGGGGAGGAGGAAGAGATCACACTCTCACGAATGGCACACAGAAAAAAACAACAGGGAAATGGATAATCCCTCTGCTAACTGAAACTCATTTATCGACTCATGTGAGAGATAGAACCGTCCAGTGAAACTCCACCAGCTGCGTACATTTATGTAGAGTTGTTACAGCATTTTGAACTGTTGAATTACTGAACATGCATGGAGCTAGAACCTGTACAGCTTTTAAAATCAAAAATAGATGGTTTAGGTAAGTTAAATATGGACATAATTCAAAGCTGATTCATATATTCATGTAAATAGTATATCTGGATTATCCCTCTGGCTGTTTCATATATATATTCTTTTTTTTAATTCATTGCAATGATAGTTATGACATTGCCTCTGTTGTAATTTTCAGGATTGACTGATTTGTTTGAGTGCCTTTTAATGTAAATTTTAAAATCCTAAAGCTCTACTAATTAGTGTTTTCTTTAAAATCAATCGGTCAATTCATCAGTTTATTTGTTACATGAGTTCATTAGATATGATTTCAGTAAAATGTAATAGTTGTCCGTTCTGTCAATTTGTAATAGTAGTAAATGAATGTTCATGTTTAGGATAAAGCAGCAGTCAGTATCCTTGTGGCTTGAGGGTAGAAGCTCCTCCTGAGTCTCTCAGTGCTGGCCTTGTGTAACTGGTATCTGTTTCCTTAGTATCGAAGGGGGTTCTGGGAATTTCCTCATGCATCTCAGATAAACCAGTCTCTTCCTTGTTTTTCTCACCACTGAGTCAGTATGCAACATCCAGTTCAGGCCCTCTGATGAAGCTATCCACCCTCTTCACCCATTGATATTAAGGGGGGTGTTGTTCCATTGCTGCTTCTCCCCAAAGTCCACTATCACCTCCTTAGTTTTGCTGATGTTTAAGAATAGGTTGTCGTCCTGACACCAGCAGGTCAGGTCCTCTACTTTTTCCAGGTAGGCCTTTTTGTTGTTATCTGTGATCAGGCCCACTGCAGCTATGAGGTCAGCAAACTTGATGGTGTTGGAGTCTGAAGAGGCTACACAGTCGTGTGTGTGCAGGGAGTATAGCAGGGGACTCGAAACACAGCCCTGGGGTCCTCCTGTGTTAAGGATGAGGGTGGAAGAGGTGTGTCCGCCCACTCTGACCACTTGGGTTCTGCCTTTCAGGAAGCAAGGATCCTCATGCACAGTGAGTTGTTTAATCCCAGCTTCTTGAGCTCTGTGACCAGCCTAGAGGGAACAATGGCGCTAAACTCTGAACTGTAGTCAATGAACAGCAATCTCACATAGCTCCCTTTCTTTTCCAGATGAGACAGGCTGTTGTGGAGAACGATGTGAAAGGTATTACTTGCAACTCTGAAGCTCTAGTCAGCTCTTTTAGCTGACTGTTTTGGTTTTACAGGCAGTAAATTCTCTTTGTTAAGTCTGACTCCTTTTATCAATTGCCAGCAGCAGCTATTTCAAGTAATAAAGCTTTAATAAACCTACTGCACACTACCTGCTCAGCCCCAAACAGCAGTGAAACACAGTTTGCTGCTACCGGGTAAATATAATGGAGCATTTAGCAGCTAAAGATTAAGATATTTAAAGAGGTTGAAACTCCAGCAACACCTGTAGTATATAGAACATCTTTATTGCAAGACCAATGCATTTCGGCTTATGGCCTTTATCAGGGTCCTGATAAGCCGAAACACGTTGGTCTCGCAATAAAGTTGCTCTATATACTTAAAGTGCTGCTGGAGTTTCAACTTCTCTAAACTTCTTTGCCTTCAAGTAGGTGAAGTTGTGCCAGAAACCCCGACCCTGTTTCAAAGAGCCAGATATTTCCTTTAGGAGATGGTGGAGAACAAAACAGAGCTAAAAGAAGAGTGACTTTTAGACCTGCATTTGTCTTGGAGTCCAAATGAATGCTACTTTTGCTGTGTGTATAAAAAAATGGAGTGTCTGGAGTGTCACACTGCAGCAACACAGCTATTTGCACCCATCCCTACAATGCATTATTATGGATCCTGCTGTGTACTGTGATTGTCAACTTTGTCATGTCGACTTGTCAAGGTCAGAAGTGGTTAGGACCAGGGCAAAGACATTATGGTTAGGGCTAGAACTAGCCAGTGTTGAGTATTCTCTGAGATTTAAGTGGTAAATTTGCAAGGAAAAAATTCACACGTGTACAGCCAGAAAGTCAGGTGATGCAAGATAAAGAGTGACACAGTTCACAGAAGGAGTCAGATGTGGTGGGTGAGTGAGTTAAATAAAGGACTATCATGCAGAAGACAAGGTCCTGTGTGAGTCAATATTGCCTTCTTTTTTGACTTGGATGGTTTATTATTTTCAGTTTTTAGATGTATAAAGCTGCTGAATGCACATTGTGCACATAAATCTTAGCAGCATGGCTGAATAGACACGTTCATGTTAACATCATATTTCAATGTTGCTAGGGCACCCAGGAATATACACCTGGGCATTAATAGCCACATTGGCTATTCCACCCCAGTTGCCAAAAGCGTTGTTGGTTACGGACAACTTGGTGCAATTAGAATCTGTCATAAAAAAAAAAAAAAAGTTACTTCAACAATTGTGTCTATGACTCTATCACTTTTGCACAAGACACATCTTGCTGGAGTACACACTGTAGTAGTGCTGTTGAGCAGCATCAAAGATTTCTTGTTTAAGCATGCAGACAAAGAACTTGATTGTACTGACGGTCAGATATGATTTGAATTGTTG
Source organism: Epinephelus lanceolatus (assembly GCF_041903045.1). Lineage (NCBI taxonomy): Eukaryota > Metazoa > Chordata > Actinopteri > Perciformes > Serranidae > Epinephelus > Epinephelus lanceolatus. Next base: position 31,880,450 of record NC_135744.1, read on the forward strand.
GCAGATTGTTCATTTCCTTCCTAAACACCAAGATAATCTCAATAAATTGCCTTTTATTAGGCTTTATCTTATCGTGGTTACTATAGCAGACATGTTTGACTAATATTGAAGTGTGATAATGTGTACACGTATACTGTACAAGATAAAAGTGTGTCAGAGTGTGATATTGATATTGAACAGCAAATGTACCTCGCTCAGTCTGCCTCGTAGAAAAATACTGCGCTCAGTCAGCTCCACGGGATAATAGTCCAACATGCCAACCAACCAAAACACTTTTCCTTTTCTGCATTTCTTATATATTTTTTTATTTTAAAAGATTTGCTGTTTGTTTGTTTTAAGTTTTTTGTTCTTGTGGATACTGGCTGCTCAAAGATAACCTCATGTCTTGTGACTTTTCCAATAATTAATCAACTACCTGTTGTTGTGTATCCAAAGCCTGATATATATTATTCGTCTGTGCTGTATAAATCCAAAGTCTGTTTCTACATAATAATAACTATTGCACTTGGTGACTTATTCTATCATTACAAGGAACAGGGGCATTGTAGTTTTTTGGGGTCAATCCCACATACTCTGCCATGCTGCTAGAATACTACACTAAATGTGTATTAATCCACCACTGAAAATAGTCCCCAACAAATGCACTTTGCACATAGATTTGAGTAATGTTTGCTAGAGGCTACAGTGCCCAACTGTTTGAGGAAATTATTTCGTCTTTTTTTAAATAATCTATATATAGGTGACCTTTTCTAAATATTTACATCTTCAGTATGTACAAACGGGCTTCCTGTGTTTCACAAACAGAAAAGAGAGGTTAAAAGGTACTGAAAGCTTAGCTAACGCTTTGTTGGTTCTGGTCTTTTCATCTGACTCATGTTTAAGTTTTTTAAGTGTTTATCACACTGTTATTGCTTCAAAGTTCATGTATACTTTAGTTTGTATCATAAATGCTCCCAAACATGAAAAGATAATTTGCTTCATTTGAAAACAGCAGGTTCACAGAAGCCGTAGTCCCATATCTATAAAATATATTCATAGCATTTCTAGTTTGACATTAACTCAAACTTTACTGTATGATTACCCATAGACTGTGTGACCCAGTAGAGATGGTAGGTGTAATAAAAACTGATATAAAAACCGTCACTTCATGTTTTTGTTGAGACTATATAAACATTAAAGCACTAAATCAAAACTGAAAAAATAAAATAAAATAAAAACAGAACAGAAAACAGACTGAGAAAGCCTGATGAAATATGAGGTGAAGTTCTCTTTTTCTCTTCCTCAGTCTCACTCAAACACAATCCCACTCTATGCAAACATACACACACTCACACATACACACATCTAATACACTGTATATCCGTTACAGTCTCATGTGGTCACCTCTCAACCACATAACAAGCTCTGCCTGGCCACTTATTACCTACTGACAGCAGTAAAGCAGACACACCCAGAGCTACCATGGGCAAAAGGTTAAACCATAAAACTACTCTTCATTTGAAAAAGCACACAAACGAGCACCAACACACCCAGGTGGTAAACGAGGCCAATGCCCAGGACTTGCCTGATTGGCTTGGTTTGACGAGTGATGTCACCTCGCAGCAGGGCCTGACCACTTAGTAATAAAACGATACACAGATAAGGGTCATCGACTCCTTAAGAGCAGCAGAACACTGGAAAACAACGTCTGAGCGGACACGTACACACGGCAGAGAGGAGGAAACACACTGACAAGTCGACACTTCTGGAATCAGCAGCAGGTGTGGGAGCTACAGTTTGAGGAGGAGGCGTACTTGGGGGAAAGAGGAGCTGGCAAAGAGGAGGCTTAAGGGCAAAATCCAGAAGGCCATTAGACTTTTGCTGGACAGTAAAAGGGGGAAAGGGAAGGAAAGAGCACAGTGCAAGAGAGAATTCAATAAAAGGGAACCAAGAGGAGTGGAAAGACAAACAAAGGAACTTTTGGGGCGAAGAGTGGACGCCTGTCTGAGTGCACAATGGTGTCTTTGGGACTTGAACTTGTCGGCGTCATTCTGTCAGTGCTCGGCTTGCTGCTGAGTGTGACCAGCTGTGCCTTGCCAATGTGGAGGGTCTCCGCTTTCATTGGCTCCAACATCGTCACAGCTCAGGTGTACTGGGAGGGCCTGTGGATGAACTGTGTGTTCCAGAGCACGGGGCAGATGCAGTGTAAGGTCTACGACTCCATGTTGGCTTTACCTCAGGACCTACAGGCCGCCAGGGCGCTCACCGTCATCTCCATCATCGTGGTGGTGGTGGCTCTCCTCATCTCTACAGTAGGAGCAAAGTGCACCAACTGCATTGAGGAAGAAGGGGTTAAAGCCAAGGTGATGATTGCCTCGGGTGCCTTGTTCATCACAGCAGCTCTGACCCAGCTGGTGCCCGTCTCCTGGTCAGCACACACCATCGTGTATGAGTTCTACAGCCCAATCATCCCCTCGGCTCAGAAGATGGAAATCGGTGCAGCGCTGTATCTGGGCTGGGCTGCTGCGGCTCTGCTGCTGATTGGAGGATTCATCCTCTGTTGCAGTTGCCCACCGCAGGATGAGAAACCACTGAGGTACAGTGTGCACCCCCAGAGCCGTGTAGCATACTCCACCACAGCGAGGTCGAACGCCCCAAGCTCCTACAACAGAAGGGACTACGTGTGAGGGAAGAGGACAGGACTGAGGGGGGAGTAGGAGGAGTTGTGAACTCTAGTTCCACTTGGATCCTGCTTATTTGTGCATTGTCAAGAAATGTGTACAAAAGTGTAGCTACATAATGATTAAACTGGTTTTTAGTGGAGCCAGTTGTTCACTAGAAAATGGTAAAAGAGCCAAACCAATTTGTGGATATTTATGACCATAAATAAGTGTAAATATGGAGACTGGGTTTTATATATTTTTGAGGTTTAAAAGCTCTTTACAGATGTTTGATAGTACTGTTTACAGTTACCATTGGTCTAAAGCCAGTTTAACAAGATGTGACCAAATATGGTAAGAGAAGTTTGAAAATTTGGTCTATGTGGTCAGTTCAACGAGGAGACTTCATCTCATATATATTTATTATTTGTGCTCGTAACATTATGTTGTGAATGTTCCTTCTTGTACTGATCAGTGTGTACATGTATATATATAAAGCAAACAGAGACATTGTTGTGTCTCTAGGGGGGTATTAGCTTTCCTGCTATTATTACAAAATACACACATAGTCACGGACGTTGAACATTGTACAGTCAACCAAAATGGAGCTCAAAGCAAGGTCAACATGGCGGAGTGGACTGTAAAGAGAGGTTATGTAAAATGAACATTTGGTTGGGTGATATGTGTGTGATTTTCTGTCTCTATCACACTTCACATGCAGCATTATGAGGCTGTGTTTCTACAAAGGTTGATGCCTTTATATAACATGACTTTTGTTGTTTAAACATTTAATGTACTTCCAATAATGAGAGTTTACTATATGACTGCAAATGTATTGTTTTGAGATCGACTGAAATGATTAAAAAAACTTAAATAATAAAGTAATAATAATAAAGTAAAAGTAAAGATTTTCACCCTGAAACATTATGTGGGCCGAGTTTATCCTGGTTCAGTTTAAAAATTATTAAGGTCATTGCATGTTTAAATATTAAATATGATGAGGTTTTGCTTCTACATACTGTTGAAATGAAAGTGGTGACTCAAATCAACACAAATTACGATTAACAACAAGATGAAGACAACTTGAGCACATTTTAAAAAGAAAAGAAGTTATTTCATTCGTGTTTGTTTTTACCTTCTTGTTTTGTTTTTTATCTTTGACAAAACCAGCATTAAAAAAAAGATGTTGGCGATGTGAGTGATTTCAGAGTTAGGTGTGACAGATATCTTCTTTTAGGCTCTGATGATATGTTGAGGGCAGTCCCTTCTGTTGGTGTCTGACTCAGTGTCTGAACCACATACCAACTCTTTCCTCGTTTGAATAGTCAAATTATCCCTCTGTCTTCTGGCAGGTGCAGAGCAGCCTTTTTGTTTTGCACCAGGAGCATTACTACACATGACCTATTTCTGCTCCTCTGAACAAACCTCTTCAAGTTTTCAAAACTCCTCTGTGAATATAAAGGACCACACCAATGAACACCTTGTGGTGGAAGAAGTACTTTTACTTAGGTAAAAATAGCAATACTGTATGTATATACAGTATACTCTGTTAGAAGTAAAATAAGAAAAGGTCCTGCATTCAAATTTCTTTTATAAATACAAAAATATTAGAATTAAAATTAAGCTTCCAAAAGCAAAAGTACTCATTATGAAAAAAAAATATTTTATTTTATATTATATTATATTTTACCTTTATTCAATAAGGAAGAAAGACCTGGCAAAAGTAGCAGCCAATCAAACATAGTTCTTGATTAATTTAATTGTACATCCCTTCAATGTTGCAGCTTGTAAAAATGGGACTATTTGTTAATTTCTTTATATACTGCTGGGTAGCTTGTAAATTGGTGACATCATAATTTAAACACATATAGGCGTGTCTTAGTTTTAGCTTTCATTCTTCCACAGTGATACCAACTTACATGGTTTTATATGGAAAAGATATCTTTACTAATTGACAAGAACAGACACTGGCTCTTGTTTTAGCTACGCAAGCAGCTGGTCAACACCGGTCGGTCGGTGTACTGATACAGGTAGCGTAAAGGTTATCGCTGTTATCTTGGTGGTGATGCGTCAGCTGGTGTTGTTACATAAACACAATGAAAGGACAAACAGAGCCTCCCTGTTGTTGAGCCTTAGGGTTTGTTTTTCTTTGATGTTGCTGTGAGAAGTATTTTGGGCTCCATACTCATAACGTAAAGGACATCTGCGAGGACAATTTTCTGTCACATGTAAATGTGTGTTTTACTAAAACATTGGATTAGCCTGTTATTCAAACCTATAAGCAAAGAGCAGTTGTAGCCCCTTGAGATTTGGAGATGAGTGATGTTTCTGAAAAGATAAAAGTTGCCCTGTTGTGTACTCCTCTTGATAATGACATGATAATGACAAATTATATTAGTGACACTTGGCTGTATTTTGTAGCAATCCCAACATATTTAGAGGATAGCGTAAATTGGCACCAAATATTTGGAAAATTAACTGGTACACTCTAAATCAGGGGCATAAACATAGAAAGTGTGGTTGCACTAGGGCTCGTTGAGTGGGGGGGGGGCTGTACAGAGTTGGGAGAAGAGCTCAAAAATACAACTGTGATCAAAGAAGAACCGACATAAAATCAAAAGTTGTGCCATTTGCTTTTTATGCCCTCGAAAATTGCAAATTCATCTACTTAATGTTTTTGGGTTTTTTTTGCTAAATAGTGGCAATCTATGAATAGATGTTTACCCAACATAAACTATATATAAATAAAACTATTCAATTAAATTAATAATTTCTTATTTCCTTTGGTATTTTTGTCTTATACAGATATGCAAACACAGTTACTGTGTAATGTGTGTGTTGATGCAACATAAAGTGTCTATTTGATCATGTAACAAGATGAGAAAAAAAAAAAAAAAATATATATATATATATATATATATATATATATATATATATTAGCATGTTTAGACGCAACATTTGACACTAGGGCACGTCATAATAGCGTGCACTGGAGCCAGTTGAAATTCATACACATTTTTTAAATGCTTGAAGATCCAATCATCATTAAATCACATGCTATGCAGGAGAGAGAATAACAACAAACAGAAAGGTCAAAGTTGTCATGCTGACATTTAAGGTGTGTTGACTGATTCACTGTGTCAACTCATGCATCGAGTAACATGCAAGCAAACATTCCACTTTAAAAGCTGCCAATGGCTGCCGATGGTAGCCTTTGAGTGGCACAATGAATTCAGTTTTTTTTCTTAGTCTATAGCTGCTAAATGTTAACTAGTAACGATGAAAAAGCAGCAAAACATCTTTTATTTTTATAGTTATATTTGACTAATGTATGTAACCTTGCATCCATAGGAACAGTGGTCACAGTCCACTGTAGTCGAGCAAGAGTGACGACTCTCTCTCGACCCATTAACAGACTGCAGTGTTTCATGCTCCACCTTTTAGCATCAGATCAGCGTGCTGGGTACCTCAACAGACGGGTGACAAATAAGCGGGATGTGTTGGAATGTTTTCTGAAGCTTCAACCCATTTTGATCCCTACTGTCTAAAGCCCTATTCGGGCAGGATTAGGTTAACGTGGAGACGTGGGGTAAAGTAATTATTACCAGGGATTTTAGTCCCGTCCGAACGCGACATGTCTGTAATCATTACGGGTAATGTCAGTAAAAATTACGGTTACTTTTACCAGTATTTTTCAAAATAAATTACAACATAGGTAAAACATCTCATTTTTATGTTTATTTTCTTATGTTTAGGCAACAAAAGCAGGTGGTTAGGTTGAGAGAAAAACACCATGGTTTGGCTTAAAATAAGTATGGTTGTTTCTAACATCATGCAGCATCATGTGACATACCTCCCTACCACACATACTAACACATGACTCTGTTATCAAAATAACTCAGTCGACTTTAGTATTACATTGGAAATAAACAGCAGGAACTTGTTTGACTCGTCCACCTCCACTCCCGCCTGCCTTAGGGACTTTCTCGCTCTTTACACTAAGGTGGCCGCCGGCCAGTGCGTTTTCATACTGCGCAAAAGGTGCCTCTGTGTTTCTGTATCTGACACAGAGATCACAAACAAAGCGGCAGTATCTGACAAATTCGTTTGTTGCCTGCTGTGGATTACGACCCCATCACTTACACTGTAAAGTAAATAAACAGTAGGAATAATTACAACATACAAACACTGTTTCAATGCTCATTAGTGTACCTGACTGTTGTTTCCAGGCAGACTTTAAAAATTGTGAAGCTATCCTTTAATTCCAGTTGCTGGCTGCATCATCTAAAGAGTCCCTGAACATGCAAAAATGTGCAATTTGTCTACAGACAAGCTTGCAATTGAACATCAATGCAGAATAATGTTCACAATAACACATTAATAAAGAATTAATATTTACTTTGGTTTACATGGAGCTTTGTACAAGAATATTCCTATTTTCCCTACAACTAGTACAGAATTACATAGATCATTGTAGGAAAATTTGAGGCATCAGTTAAAAAAAATATGCATCTGTTTTATGAAGAAGGTTGTTTCACCTACATTTAACCTATTTACAGTAAATTATAAGGTGTCTCTGAAAGTGTAACTGTACATTTCTCATTCCTTTTCCTTTTTTTGGAACAAAAAAAAAAAATACAAATCCTAATTTTCTGTAAAAATTATAATTTTCTGGCTTGTTTGACCAGTCTTCAACAAGGGTTAAAATACTGCTGCAAGCAACAGTATACATTTCTAATTTTAAACTCAACCACATGTGTCTCCAGGAAATGTTTGGTCAGTGTAAAGAGTCCAACCGATACTGAGAAGATCATGCTGTCTGTATGCTAAAGGTGTTTGAGAACCGGTCTATTATGTTTTCTCTCTGCTCATATTTGCTCTGGGTGCAGTTATTCCGGTTTCCAGACGAGCTTTTGGGATTGTTTTCCCAACACCGAATCCTAACTGTTTAAGAAACCCACACAACTGGAACCAGGAAGCAAGACAAGATCAATAGTATCAGAGCCTACTTGTAGCCTGAGTGTGTGTTTGCACCATTGTGTGTGTGTTTATATTTCCATGCTTACACACAACAAGGTGCCCAAGTAGCCAGAGGCTAGAGCTACCTCTCAGCTCTCCACTGTGGTTAACTACTGCAAAGATGTAAGTCAGTATTTATGTTAAAGGAACCATAGTTGCTGATTTTAAGCCATTTTATCCAGAACTTCCTCTTCCTTTTTCTCAAGAGAGCAGCCATCGCACCAGCAACCAACCCCCACCACCTACAGCCACACCCTCTGAACATCACATCCTCCCTCACCCACCCTGCCTCCAGCTCCCCTCCTCCACTAACTGTGAACAGGTGGTGCTTTTTTTTTTAGGTGAAGACAGCCTCCTGTTGACATCATCACCAGGGGACTCCTCCTTACTCCCCTGAGGTATAAAGGATCAGATGTTTCCGTGGCAGCATCTCATAGCGACATCACACCCTTCCAGGTGCTCACACTTTTCAAGGACGACTGAACAGTAGAGGCAGGTGTTCATTGTGATCTGATAGTTTTGCTGGAAAATCCGTGGACTCACCATTTAAGTTTTGTTCTGTCATCAGACAAAGAGTCAACATGTCGATGGGTATGGAGATCGTGGGCATTGCCCTTGGAGTCATTGGTTTTATCATTGCAATAGTGACATGCGCCCTGCCAATGTGGAGGGTGTCGGCCTTCGTCGGAGCCAACATCATCACAGCTCAGACCATCTGGGAAGGTTTATGGATGAACTGTGTCACCCAGAGCACGGGCCAGATGCAATGCAAGGTCTACGACTCGCTACTGGCCTTGCCTCAGGAGCTACAGGCCTCCAGAGCCATGATGATCATCGCCATCATACTCGGAGTGCTGGGGGTTATGATCTCCATTGTCGGCGCCAAGTGCACCAACTGCATCGATGAGGAGGCAGCCAAAGCCAAAGTGATGATCATCGCTGGAATCTTCTTCCTCCTCGGCGGCCTTTTGGTTCTCATTCCTGTGTCTTGGACGGCCAGCGTCGTCATCAGGGATTTCTACAACCCCATCCTGACCTCCGCGCAGAGGAGGGAGCTGGGAGCGGCTCTCTACATCGGCTGGGCAGGAGCTGCCCTGCTTCTGATTGGTGGGGCAATGCTGTGCAGCAGCTGCCCGCCAAAAGAGAAGCAGTACAAGCCGCCCCGGATGGCCTACTCTGCCCCACGCAGCACCAGTGCAGGTGCAGGATACGACAGGAAAGACTATGTTTGAACAGAAGTCTCCGACAGAGTGATTTGGAATGTAGGATGAAATGAAAATGTTTGTTGCACATTTGTGTTTCTGTGTGTCTGTGTTGAATTTTGCTATCTGAAGCCACAGGGTGAATCCCACAAAAAGACTCCGAGATGAAGATGTTTGTACAAATATTGATCTTTCTGCTTTGCTTTTAGCCGGCATGTTCATTTGCATTATCATAATGTCTTTGCTCTGCTATAATCCAGCAGGTGTGTCTTGTTAAAAAAGGTTCCTATTTTCATTATATGAACATTAGAGCCTGTTTTCCTGTAAAACATAACTTTGATTTTTTTTTTAAATGCTATAAGGACATGTTGTATTTATACCCAAACTATGTCTATGGCATTATGTGAATCTGAAAACACCTGCTTCTTTTGTGTCGCTCTACCATTAGCTGTTGGCGTGCTGGTGTCGTGTTTCACTGAAACTTTCAGAGAAAATACTGTGTGTCACTGACAATGACAAGGAAAAGCCAGCTCTCATTTTACATGGATTTGGTTGTGTGATTGTTCCGTGTGTGTGTGTGTGTGTGTGTGTGTGTGTGTGTGTGTGTGTGTGTTTTGCATGTAATATTTGCTTAGGAGAGTTTCTGCTGAGACTGAAACTAAAGATGGCTCCATGATACGGCCCCAGGAAACAACTCTATCTTCTTCCTCACAGTTTAACTGTTGGACATATAAAAGACTGTTTCGGTTGCCACCCACACCATATGTGTGAGCTTATTTTATATTTATGTAATAAAGTGTATTTGTAATGTATTCTAACACCATATATTCCACTGTGTGTCTGTGTTTTAAATAGATTTGTATTGTGTTTTTTAGTTTTTGGATCTTAGATTTGTATCTTATATCTATCATAAGCAACAGCATGTATGGTCCTTTGTATATCAAACAAAGAGTCAAAGGACATTTTCAGTGTGTGTGTGTGTGTGTGTGTGTAAGAGAGAGAGACAGCCTGAGGGAACATGACTGCAGCTGTTGTAGGATGTTTGTTTCCACATCAGCAGGATGTGTTTTGTGTGTACAAATGAAACATTTTATAAATTTATCTTCCCCTCCTTTTAATAAGATTTTGTGTTCAAGATGTAACAAATTTTATTTTTACTTAAGTGTTGTTCAAACATTGTTAAAAGAGATGATTTCTGACATGCAATGCTTTGTTAAATGTTTTACAGCAATGCTTGAATTTATAATGTGCTGAAGATTTCAATAAAAGTCATATAAAGAATGATGTGCTGGATTGTTATTCTTCATTTTTGCACAAGAAAGATGGTTTAACACTTTTGTAGAGCACTATGAGAATAAAGGAGGCACACCACAAAGTGTGGTGCCTCCAAAACAAACAAGGTTCCATCCAAATCAAATAGTTCAAAAAGCTGAAAGTCAGGTTGGGCTTTGGGAGTTGGGTTTCTTTGTTTAGCTGTTACATCTGAGTTAAATTCATCTCTCTGTTTAGCCAGAGCTAAATAACGCTGAAGTGTGGCAGGTACCGTTAGGCTGCCACATACCTGTCAAAGATGTTTGCCTGTTGGCTATATTAACACTAACAGGCTTTAACACTAAGACAGACTTTGCCAACAATTGTCCCAACACTTTTGACACAAGGTTACAAGATCCAAGAGTAGAGATTTCCTTTTTAACACTAAAACATTTAACAAATGCTTTGGAAAATATAATAATGTTTGATGCTCAGATATCGTTGAGCATCAAACTCTTAATTTCCTGCATTCTGGTGATTTTTTTATGTGCCAATCTGTGCCTTTTCTGCATCCGTTCATGGTGTGAATGGAGGGCAAATCAAGGCAGCTTTACATGTATAGCACATTTCACACACCAGGGCAATTCAAAGTGCTTTACAGAGCAATAAAAAAAAAACATAACAAAGGATACAGATTTACAATAAAAGAATAAAGAGAAAAAAGATATATAAGGTAAATTCAATTCTAAATTATTTATAATTTTTAAAAAATCACCATTAAAATAGCAGACGAGGTCAAAAGATCAAAAAAATAATTTAAGATGATTTAAAATGGAGTTTAATAAAGTTGCAGTGCAGTTAAAATCGCTAAAAGTATTTGAATAATAAAAAAAATACAACGCAGTGCAAGAAATGGATAAATATTTAATTTAATAAAAGGCAGCGACAAACAGACAAGTCTTCAACCTCAATTTAAAAGAAGTGAAAGGCGGGACAGACGTGCACTTTCCTGGGAGTTTATTCCAGATATGTGGCATATGAAAGCTAAATACTGCTCCTTCCTGTTTAGTCTTGACCTTAGGAACACAAAGCAGATCTGTCCCAGAAGACCTGAGAGGTCTAGATGGCTCAGAGTGTAGCAGAAGGTTAGAAATATGAATAATCAATTAAAGCATAATTTTGTCGCACCTCTGTTGGTCAAGGTACAACAGGACAACAGATGTGGTTGAACTGACTGATCAGTATCAATATTATCTATGCTTATGCTGAGTCAGGAAATGATGCAGGGTCCCGTGAGGATTTTGCACCACTGAGTCAACATTTTACAGCCTTATCTGTAGAAAGTAGAACCAAAGGTACTTTATCAGCCTTGTAACATCCCTGCTACACTGAACAGTTCTCTGCTCCAGGTTTTATACCTGTAATCTTAAAGGACAATGACCAAGGTGGATCAGTGAGTGGAAATCAACAGAAAAATGTGACACTCACTGTCCTGTCAGTATTCTTGTCTTTGAGAGGTCAAGTAGTTCCTTACCCACACAAACAACTGGTAAACATCAGGTTTTAGTTTTCAGTTCCTCAAATAAAGAATTTCTCTCTGGACTCATTAGTGCACGCTGGCACAAAACAGTCACTCAAGCAGAAATGCATTATGGAGAAGACAGAGATGCAAATTCCTCTATCAGTATAATCACAGTATAATCTCTGTAGACTAAAGCACAACAAAGTCACAGATCATGGCATGTGTGTTGTGCTAAACAACAAGGTGACTGACAGACAATTTGATCTGACATCAGTTTTAGCCAGTGATAAAATGTTTAAGTCATTTATCCAGCAATAATAGCAAACATTGTTTTGATAAATTTTATTTAACCATAAATTAACAAAAGAAACAAAGATCAAATCAATTCTGAAAATAGTCATTAGTTACAACATTTATTATTGGGGTGTAAATCATAAGTTTTATCAGGATGCAATATTATACTGATTATTTGGGCGACAATAAGATATTCCTGGGGGTGTAACAGATCACAAAATTCATGGTTTGGTTTGATACGACACAGTGGTGTCACGGCACAGTACATTTTGACCATGTACCAGATGCAACATACTGTTTATATCCATAACTCTCGACATTGCCGTCATAATTCACAATGAAACCAAAGTGGCTCCAAGCGTCAGACCTGTAGGTTATCAGAGGATCTTCTATTTCTTGTCAGGTAATGGTGTTACGAACCATACTGCAGTGAGCTAGCTTAGCACAGCTGCCTCCAGGCGTGTCTCACTGCAGCAGAGTGTTTCGGTTTGGGGGTGGAAGGGACAGACGGCATGTTGCTTGTAACGTCGTGTGGGCTGCCACGTTTAGTGCAGTTGCACTGAGAACACAAGATTGGACACAATTTAAGCGGTATATTTACTTTTCAAATGTAATGGGATAGTTCAGTGAACTGTTCAGTTTGTGATGCGTATTGAACCGAACACCTCGTACTGAACAGTTCAATACAAATGCATGTTACACCTTTGATATTTTCTGATATCACAAAGAATGCCACGATTCAACTTGATTTGATTCAACACAACATCAGCAAATATTCCCGTTGTCTTTATCTTGGCTGCCTACCATCACCATTGCCTGCCTGCTGCTAGGTCGCTAGCACTGTTTAAATGTTTAGAGATCAGGTGCACGCGAACAAAAATCATGCCACAGACGTGTCATGGGAATTTCAAAATAAAGGCGTGTCTTAAAGATATGTAACAATGTTTTCACGTTCATCGAATCGATCCAGATCGATCATTACACCCCTACTTATTGTACAGTAGCACATCAGTGCCAACAAACTAGTAAGCTAAATTCAAATATCACATTGCCTGCATGCTTGTGTGCATGCACAATAGAAACATTGCTCCACAGCGCTCCTAGTGGTCAAAAACTACATAGGGTACCTTTAATAAACTTTCACAAACATTAAAATAATTTAATATAAAGGGAGAAGAAGAAATAAACCAATTAAATTAATCATTATTATCACTGCACTGGAGGGTCTTAATGTGAAGTTAATCAGTGAGCATCTGATTTTGTACACTGTGACGTTAACAAAGTGAGAACTGAATTTGCATGACAGGGCAGAAACACAAAAAGAAAAGGTCAAAACAGTGCTGTGACAAGAGAATAAAGGCCATTGCTCTTTTTGAGTCCACTGATGTTTGAACATCTGAATGTCAACTTCTCTTTCCAGCAGGAACACGTGAAGTTGACAGGTAGCAGATTTCTCAAAAACAAGATGATGACTGAACGGCAAAGTCCAACAAGCACCTGATAGAGGCTCTAGCTCTCTCATTAGCTCAGGTTATCACTGATTTTTTTAACCTCACTGACTGATGGACTGTAAAGTTGTGTAAAGCAGATAAACTCTGTTGCAAACACTTCCTCAGGCATGTGTCAACAAAACTGTTGTATTTTAGATAATTATCAGTCATTACATAAAGAATACCTCACCTGCAAAATGTATACCAGTTACTCATCGTGTGTTACCTTGAATTTGTGAAGAAAACTTTGTTTTTCTTGTATGCTTCCAGAGTGAATGGGGAATCCAAAAAAGGCAAATATTGTCCATGAATTGAAGTCAATGGGGACCATATTTGACAACAGCAAAACTATATCAAAACATCTGTTTACAAACTCTCACACAACTCGCGCAGAGTAATCCAAGTCTAATTTATCCAGTCCTATGCTCAGTGCTTCTAAAACACATGCATTTTAGCTAAACCATTCCAATATAAAACACTTTCGCCTCAGAGTAGCATGCCGAGTAACGTGCCTGGACTTGGTGTGGATATGAGCACAGGAACACTACTCAGCTGTACACATGCCCATAAAGTAGTGTGGCTCACTCGGCCTCACGTGTTTCTGTTATGGCACTGGCTGTGCATCAGTCTTTTTGCACTGATACGCTTTAAAAAAATGTTTTAGTGAAAACGCATGATAAATGAGACTTGGATTACACTGCGCGAGTTGTGTGAGAGTTTGCAAACAGATATTTGTGCAAATTATTCAGATTTTTTGATGTAGTTTTGCTGTCATTAAATGCAGCCCCCTTTCACTTCAATTCACGAGAAATTTCTGCCTTTTTTCGTATTCTCCGTTCACTATGGAGGCATGTGAGAAAACTTCAGTTTTCTTCATGAATTCAGTGTAACACACGGTGTATAATTGTTACTGTCATTCTGCAGGTGAGATGTGATTAGGCAGTGCTACCACACAAAATGCAAGATATAAGATAGGTAAATTAACACGATAAGCAAAAACACAGTACAGTCTACCTATTTATTGATTACGTATCCTCCTGAGACCCTGTGTCTTCATATAAGAACATCACATTTTGGGTTTACCTGACCTTATACTTCATTCTGCGGAACTTAGACCTGTTGTCCTCGTTCTTATTTGTGCCATCAAGTGGCAGTAAGAGCACAATACACTAATCCATGCAAAAACAAGATGGCAGCCATCTCTGCCAAGTCAGTCTGCCGCTGATCCCGACACAAATGTGGACAAGGTCCAAAACCTGATCACATTTTATGGTTGAAACTTGTTTATTTATGATTAATAATGTTTGTAGTTCAAAATGGCGACAAATTTGGCCAATTCTAGCAAGAGTAACAAGCTAAGATGCTGTTAATTAGGAAGTACTAATTTGAAGACTATGGGACTTTATTGTTGTCTTGTTTGAGGACACTGGGACTTAAATATTGTTGATTGATTGCTGATCCAAACAGCCGGGAGAAATTAAAATTGCATATCAAACAAAGTTGGGTCTCAGGAAGATATTAGGTTACTTTTCTAGACTCTCTATTTTGTGTTTGTAAGAAGACACAGATCACTCTGGTTATTTGGAAGTAGCATGTTGGCTCATGCTGTTGTCCATCAGAGTCAAAACTTCAGTAATTCCATAAAAAATAATTTAAGAAACTTTTAAATTAGTTACTTAAAGAACCGCAGTGCAATTCAGTAATATTCCAACATCAGAGTCAAAAACATGAACATGACCAGAGCCTCCACATATTTAATTTTTTTTAAACAATATAATAATTTATCTGAGAAAATGAGGCACCACAACAATCAGAGCTTTGTTCTTTCCAGCTGTGTCATGCGGTTGTTTTGCTGGTGGTATTAATATGTCGACAGCGAGTTTACCTACCCCCTTACTTTTAAGAGATGGCTGTTGTGCACTGACGTTTTCCTTGAAATCAGAACATTCCTCTCCTCTCCCAGAGTGTCCTGATAATCCTGCAACTCTTATCAGGGAGCTTTGAGCTGTCTTTTATGAGTTAATGAGTCGTCAAACTATTTATATCTGTAAATACTGATAAATTGGAGCTGTTGTGAAAGACTAAAATAGCAACTAATTGGACGGAAATATTCTAGTATCACCATTTATGTCATAACGTGGATAAACAATAAATACCGCTTTTAATATCAGGACAAATCCTCTCCGAGACAGAGCTTTCCAGGAAAGTGTCTGTCTTAAATTCTTTTTATAATTTATTTTACTTTCAAAAGACAAAATACATAAAAAACACAAAATTAAAAACTGCTCCATATATAAAGAAACAGTGCCACTGACTTTGGCACTTTGTTAAAACAGTAGGACAAATTCATACACTAAGGCAGAGTTGGCTTTTATTATAAATATTTTAATATTTATCACCATTTAATATTATTATTTGGGCCCTTTTGAAACCTGCTGAATATTCTCCATAGCCTATTAAATGAAAACAAAGTGGTCAAAGGTTGATAAAGGTGATATGGACACTGAAGCTGTCACAGTGCACATGTGAAAGCAGAAGTTAGAGTGAAGCAGAAGTGAAGATCTTTTGTTTTGTTCATCAACAGACAGGACATTCATAGATTTAAAAAACACTTGTGGGTTGGCTCATGTAATGATCCTGTACATTTATTAAAGCAACTTCTGTGATCTTCAGTTTGGTGTAAAAGACTGAACATTTGTGGGACAGCAGTCTGCACACAAGTTGTCACACACTGAGGCCTGTCAGTGGAGGCAGCAGATCGGGACATCAATAACATTTTGGTTTATGTGACAGTCTGGTGACTTATCTTTGCAGAGGTCTTCAGCTGAAACACAATTTATGATTTCATAGTGCAGCTCAGAGTATACTGGTCATTAAATAAATGTCCCACATACGATCCCTCGCTGTTACTTTCCTTGTATGTTTTTCCTCCTTTGTGATAACTCAGATTGGATTGTGGCTTAAAAACCAAATGTGTTATACTGTGGCATCATTGCTAAGAGTGTACTATAGTATGTTTTGTAGATATATTGTTAGATATTAATCTTTAAGTAAAATATGTCATTTTATTTTATTTTCAGGGTGCTGTTTAAACCTTTGAAACCTGAATGAACCGTTCTGATTTGTTGTTGTTGTTTTGTTTTGCTTGGAAAATATTAGCAAGAAAAAGATAAAAGCTGACAAGAAAATAAAGTGAAAATCAGCTATAAAAATACATAAAGACAGAAAATTCATAGAAAATGATTCTTAAAAAATAGGGAAAAATGTCCAGAAAACCAAGCTATGCAGTTAGAAGAATAAAATGAATGACTGAATGAATGTCCAGAAAACTATATTTATGATTAATATGATTTTATATTCAAACTTATGTTATGGAATAAAATAGATATGACTGTATTTTTCCATTTTAGCCCTTTTTCAGGTCATTTTCCCATTTATTGTTTTTTTTTTTTTTTTTTGTTACTTTTATTGCTAATTTTCAGGTAATTTATTTGTTTAGCCCATTGTTGCTTTTTTATTTCGTTTTCTTGTTAATTTTCTGGTAATTTATTTGTAACTTTTTACTAAATTTTTGCTAATTCTGGGTCATTTCCTGTTGAGTTGCTCACTGCCTTTTTCCCATGTTTTTGAAAGAAATCAAGCCAAGGTGCTCACGTTTCAAAGGGTTAACATTTAATAAAAGATAAAATGAAATGTGTGGGGACAGTTTAAGCAGGTCAGCTATAAGAGCATCACCAACTTAAATGATGACTCTATGAAAATAGTGGTTTAAGTTTTATGTCAACATTTAAGTTCAAAACAGACAAGATACCATGTAGGAAGAGCAATGACACGTTTGCCAAAAATCCTTCATGTGCATCCACTTTGAAAAGAGCAGGTTGAGAACAAAGACTTTGTTTGCTGTGGTCTGTGTAGCATGAAGAGGAGCTGACGTTTACTGTCTGGACGCTCGGCTTCATTACACAGTAAAGACCACAGTACTCAAGGCTGCAAGCTCAGCAAAATCTGTTCATTCTGGAGTCAAATGAAAGAGCAAACTTAAGTTTAAAACTGTCACCGACAATCTCTGTCTATCTTGACACAAATTTAGTTCCATATTCTGGCTTTAAGCAGTCTCAGGTTCACTTGACCAATGGTTACTGAATCTCAGATTATTATTTTTGTCTTATTAGGACAGTTTATTTTAACCAATTGGCCTCCCTCTTTCCCTGCATGTATTTTCAATGTAGTTGTAAACGGATACCGGTAGCTATATTGGATTTATCTTACTGTAGATCCTTTAATGGTGTGAATAAACTCTAAATATGCTATTGTGCTGCAATTTTCCAACAGGCTGCCAATACAATATCCCTTAGAATAACTTGAATTATTTGATTAAAGACAGCATTTCAAATAACTGCATCACTGAAGATGCTGAAAAAAGTCTTCTAGCACCACAAACTTCTTGCTGGCAGTGTTCAATTTAAGGAAAACTGGAGTTGTGACACAATGTTGAATAGAATAAAAAATGCTCTCTCATCCACGGATTCCCTTTTCTTCACTCGGTTGGGTCTGTATCGTTTCCTCCCCCTCCCGGCCTCTGTCTGAAGCCATCACTATGGTGACAGCTCCCAGCATGCTTGATCCCAGCAGACACGTCTCCCATAGCAATGAATGTTTGGAGTCCCACCATTGGAGGCCAGGTTCTCCGTTTGTTTTTATGTTCCTGTACATGACAGGAGCCACGCACATGAGAACACCACAAAAATAAAAATATTCAACACACTACAAACTTTCTTGTTGTGCAGTGCAAAACACAATGTAGCAGTGGTCCCCAACATAACACATGGTGTTTGACCTTTTCTAAAATGACAGAGCAGCCTGGTGACGGCACCAGCCAAACATCAAAACAATCACAGATCTGATCCCCACAGTGTGTCCTCTCTGAGACAATGGGTGACCTGATCGTTTATTGCCAGCTGTTCTCACAGTATGAGCAGCTCTGTTTATTCAGTGCAGTAAGGAAATCATTTGTTAGGTGTGAGAGGGTGTAGCCGTATCCCTGTGGCGCCACCTAGTGACTGCACAAAACAATGCGTATTTATTTAATTCTAGGTGCTGCTTTTCCTTCCTCCTTGTGTCCAAACGCAAAGTGAATACATTTAAGAGAGGAACAGTGGGTTTTATAATGTTGATTTACAGATTTACAACTCTATGATTTTATGAATCAGTTAATCCATGTTTTAAATAGTTTTAAATGTCCTTCTGAATTGTTTTGTCTGTTTTATGTCCATTATGTGTATTTTCATGTGAAGATTTTGTGCTGCATTTCTTGTATGAAAGGTGTTATATAAATAAAGTTTATTATTATAATTATCATTAATAATAATTACTACTACTACTACTAATATTTATTTTATTTTTTCTCTTTGTTTCGGTTGTTGTTAGTCTCCAGTATCCTTGTTTTTTTTGTTTTTTTTTGCATATAACTGCAACTTAAGCTCATGTCTTGTATGTTAAAGGAAAATCTCTATAAATAAAGTACTAAAAATGAACCTGGACTGTTAAAGGACTGAATATGGAACTAAATTTGTGTCAAGATAGACAGAGATTGTCAGTGACAGTTTTAAACTTAAGTTTGTTCTTTCATTTGACTTGAAAATGAACAGATTTTGCTGAGCTTGCAGCCTTAAGTACTGTGGTCTTTACTTTGTAATGAAGCTGAGCATCCAGACAGTAAGCATCAGCTCAATTTTTCTTTAGACTATAGTCTTTTTGAACAGCACATTAATGAGGAAAAAAGTGGGGAAAAGGTTTCAAAAGAAACAAATCCACATAGACGTGTGAAATCAAGAAAAGTAAACAACTTCAGGGTCGATTTAAATCAACATAGGCTTAATCAAACAAAGTCAGAGATATGACATATAAATTCAGCTTATTGTTTCACCTGTTAACCTTGAGGGGTAACCTTAACCCTTCCATGCATGAATTATTAGGACCTCAGTCAAGGTTTTCTTTTCTTGAGTGTTTTATTCCTCTTTAGACATGAAAAAATTATGAAGTTATGTTTTTTTAAACATGCATTTTTTAAAGAGTTTTTCACATGTCCACTTGGTTGGGCAGCATGTATTTAAGTTTTCAACTGAAGAAATACAAACCAGTTTAAAAAATGATGTATATTATGTGAATCTATAAAAAATGTATTTTTAATGGTGTTAAACTAATGTGTTCACATATTTTAACATGTTCATATACTGTTCAATGCCATGCAAAAGCGCTGAACTCTTCTCCTGACTCCTAAGTGTCTCCCCTCTCTCTTTCTACTCCTCCCTCCTGTACCTACCTCCCTCTTTCAGCTCCATCCTCTTCATGCCTCCCTCTAGTGAACTTTATCATTTTTTCTATGAACATTTTCTGCAAAAATCACCAAAAAATACTGTCAAAATATTGTTTCTGTTACAAAAACTGTAAATTACATTCTACTAACATAAATCAATTGATTTACAGCTTTGAAAATCACTGCCAATGAAGCATTTTAAGAACAACAAAGCTGCAGTAATACTATTATTTGTAGTGGAAATATAGCCAGCAATGCATGATGTCCAATTCAGTGGACAGATGATTAATTGTAGTTTCCTCACAACATAAAGTGAATACTTGGGAAATTTAGCAACAGTATTACTCTTTAGATGTTACTTGATTTTTCCGGATTTTATTTACCCACCAGGGTCTGCTGTTATAGAAAGATTGGCAAGATATTCTTGAGCTGCACAACATTTC